>NC_133515.1:63100000-63725000 GCF_049354715.1 Callithrix jacchus | reverse complement strand
AAAAATCTGGAGACAACAGATGCTGGAGAGGATGTGGAGAAAAAGGAACACTTTTACACTGTTGGTGGGAGTGTAAATTAGTTCAACCATTGTGGAAGACAGTGTGGCAATTCCTCAAGGCCTTAGAAATAGAAATTCCATTTGACCCAGCAATCCCATTACTGGGTATATATCCAAAGGACTATAAATCGTTCTACTATAAGGACACATGTACACGACTGTTCATTGCAGCACTGTTTACAATAGCAAAGACCTGGAATCAACCCAAATGCCCATTGATAATAGACTGGATTGGAAAAATGTGGCACATATACACCATGGAATATTATGCAGCAATCAGAAATGATGAGTTCGTGTCGTTTGTAGAGACATGGATGAATCTGGAAAACATCATCCTCAGCAAACTGACACAAGAACAGAAAATGAAACACCGCATATTCTCACTCATAGGTGGGTGATGAAAAATGAGAACACATGGACACAGAAAGGGGAGTACTAAACACTGGGGTCTATTGGGGGGAAAAGGGGAGGGCCAGTGGGAGGGGGAGGTGGGGAGGGATAGCCTGGGGAGAAATGCCAAATGTGGGTGAAGGGGAGAAGAAAAGCAAAGCACACTGCCATGTGTGTACCTATGCAACTGTCTTGCATGCTCTGCTCATGTACCCCAAAACCTATAATCCAATAAAAAATAAAAAAAATAAAAAAAAATCTTATTTTCATTTTATAGATGAAAAAGCTATGATCCAGATAGTTAAGCTGCTAATATGTGTTTTGGCAACAAGACATACTATCTAAGACATATCTATGGCTCTTTTTAGACCAGTGCTGTCTAATGGCACCTTCTATAATGATGGAAATGTTCTATAAAACTTAGGAATGAATTATGACCCTAAGAAAACTGATTCTTAATATGTAACTGTTCACATCTAGAACTGTGCCCTGGGAAATACCTCACAGGCCTTGTAAAGATCTTGATCAGAAGCAATCATCCCAATAAAAATTCCTGTTTGTGAGGGCTTTTATGCAGCTTTGGTAAAATAAAAGGCAGCTCATGATAACCTAGCCCAGATCAATCTTCCACACAAAGGTAAAGAAAAATGTGATGTGCAATAAATTTTAGAAAATAATATATGTTTCAGAGACAGTCAAATATGTTAGAAAATAGTAAAGAGAGAAAATAATGTACTATATTTTCTCATTCTAAGCAACTCCTTATAACATTTACTTAAGAAGCAAATACTATTTTTGGAAGACCCTGGCATATGATTTCTGACAAATGATGGAAGAAATTAAAAAGGAGAAATGAAAAACCATCTTATATCTCTGATAAAATCAAAATTGGCTTCAGCACTCAAAATATGCAGGGTTTTGTTGTTTTTGTTTAGACAGAATTTAAAAGAAACTTGTAGATCTTATTTTAGAATTGTTTTTTAACTTGGACAAAACAGTAAGCAGGATAATCTAGTACTATAAAAGCAGAACTATGTATTTAGTTTGCCAATTGTGCAGAAATAAAAGCAAATGCTGGAAAAAAAAAGGTTGAGAAGGCCTGATCAATTTTAGCACTGGTTACACAAATTTTAAAAAATGGGTTATAAACTCTCCTGGTGAAGAAATTCAGAGCTAAGCCAGCAGACTCAGTCTCCAACACAAACTGCTCTCTAACATGACACAGAAGGTTTTTTTTTCACATTGTGAGCCTCAGTTACTCTATATTTAAAATGGAGAAAATAGAGTTTATTTCATAGAATTATTTTAAGAATAAATTAGTAAGAATCACATATATTATATAACAAGTAGCTAATCAATAGTAGACACCCATGTACTTTCCTACTTCCATTTACTTATTCTGTATAAGAAAACAGGATAGAAATACTTAAATGAAACCAAACTTTTAAATCCGAACATATTTACCAACAATTTCCTTATCCTATATTTCTATCTGGCAAAAGGAAATTGTATACAGAGTAACAGCAAGAATCTGAATGCCAATTGATTTCCAAAATGGTGCAGTATAATTAGGAAATTCATGAGTCAAATTCCTGTTTATGTCTGTACTGCAAAGGCTAATCATTTGTTTGTTTGCTATAAGAAGGACTTGATTAAAGCCTCTAGCAGCAATAATTAACCCTGTGCTTGAAGGATGCAGACTCAGCTAGCACTGTGTGTGCTAAAACCTGTAATTAATGCATAGGAATGCATGTAAATTAACAGATGAGTGTCATTTACACTAACGGTACAAATGCAGGTTTCTTTTTTGGGAATTACTTCAGTGTTTTCTGCTAACCATTGCCTACTATAAACTCAGACATATATAAACAGCATTCTAGCATCTATAAACAGTCTCTACTTCAGGCTATGATCTAGATAAGGGGTTGACAAACTTTTCTACAAAAGGTCAGATAGCAAATATTTTAGGGTTTCCAGACTTAAAGTATCTGGTGCAGCTACTCGACTCTGTTATTGCAGTGGGAAAGCAGTTACCAACAATACATAAACATACAGGCTGAGCTCATTGGCTCATGCCTGCAATCCCAGCACTTTGGGAGGCTGAGGCAGGAGGATCACTTGAGCCCCAAGTTTGAGACCAGGCTGGGCAATGTGGTAAAACCACACATCTACAAAAAAACACAGAAATTAGCTGAGTATGTTGGTGTACATCTGTGATCCTAGCTACTGGGGAGGCTGAGGCGGGAGGACTGCATGGGCCCAGGAGGTTGAGGTTGCAATAAGCTGAGATCATGCCACTGCATTCCAACCTGGGCGACAGAGTAAAACACCATCTCAAAAAAAAAAAAAAAACTAAAAACTAAATATATAAATATATAGCCATATATAGATACAGATATATATATGGCCATGTTCCAATAAAACTTTATTTAAAAATAGGATGTAGGCAGATTTGACCAATATACCATAGTTTGTTTAACCCTGAGCCACAGTGTGCTTCCTCACATATAATTTAGAAAAACCATGACAGATTGAATTTACAACATGACTTCATTATAAGGATCAAGTGACTCCAAAATCTGAAAGTACTTCAGAACAAAACAAATATATATTTATAAATTATTATTATTATTATTAATTGGTTCTCTTTTCAGCTGTATGGTTTAAAGCACCTAGAAGTCACATTTACTCTAGAATAACCACAGAGAACACAAACCACATGAAACATACTCAAAGCTGATCCAGTAATGCTAGAATTTAAGAAAGACCTGGTAAACTTAGGATCCCATGGGGCTGCAATGTTAAGGTGCAATTTCTAAAGCCAGACCCAAAGTACACTAGTCATGATAGATTTTATCAAGAAGTCATTCACCAAGTTTGGAAATGCTGGATATGACACTATAAACATGAGTTTAATTACACTGTCAGCATTAGTACTAAAAAGATATTTGTCAAGAAGTTCTTGACAAATAAGGGTGGAACACTTACACCTATATTTCAGAGGTTCACAGTGAATGATTATAAACTAAAGATGCTAAGATGTCCTGCATAAATTAAACTGTATATCTTTGTCCAATTTCCCAAATGTGTATCTATCGGGATTCTTTATTTTGTGGGTGAAGCCAATTAACAGAGCTCCCCCAAACAAAAAATTTGGGAAATGCTGTCATACAGATTTTTCTGAATAATTACATTCTTTCAGCCTGGTAGTGGGAAAACTGCCCTTCTAAACTTAAATTTTTAACCACATGAGACCTGAAACACCCTTTAAATATTTACTTGCAATCTATTTGTGTATCATTATATTGGAACTTTTATTTACAAACATTTTTATGGAACCCAACCAAATTTATAAAATTATTTAAAGCAATATGAAAATTACACTCACCTCAATATGCTTTAAAAAAAAAAGATGCAAGACATACACCAAACATGAAATATATCTGATTTAAACTTTAAAAAAATAAAAAAAAGAATCACAGGCAGCTGTCTATCTACTAGAGCTACTATCAAGACATAGTGACTTAAATACACTTTTGCTTAAGGCACTGAAAGCCATTAAATCCAAACAATTCTTGCTTTTGCTGAATGTTGCTTGAACTGTCCAGCAGGAAAGAAGGTTGCAAAAGAACAGCATAGTTCATGACTTTCCTATATCTGTGCTTTCTGATTATTGGGTTTCTTCTGGTGGCTTCTTCACAAACTATTTAATCAAGAAAGGCAGCCCTATTCTTCTTACAAACTCTTACTGGTCAGGGATTATCTGAGTAATGATTTCTCTCAATTCCCAATGTTCTTTCATTTGCAATCAGAAATTTCGTGCATGACAAAGATATACATTTTTGTCTAGTCATGGATTTTTATACAAAAGTTGAATCTGCCTTTGGAGCTAACCATGTAAATTAACCAAAATCAACTTATATCTAGGGAAAATAAAGAAAAATATATCCTTTGTCTAGCATTTAGCAGTCCAGCATAATCCCTGACATGTACTAGGCATTCAATAAATGTTTGGTGAATGAATAAATAAAGATATAAATTAGACATTTGCCAACTATTGTAGTTCAAATATATAAACACTATTATTTTAAAATAAATTATATTGAATAATTTAAAAATAAATTCTTAGTCCAAATACCCGGTAATTCAAAAGAAGTGAAACAAAGTAATAATATGTTATTACAGTTATTCATTTCAATATCATAACCATTCTTTTACCATGCACAGCAATGGAGAACTGAGAAATTTTATTCTAGATAAGATAACATGCCCATTCATGATGTACAGACACTAGACAGAATAAACTTTTAATTATATTGCTTAGATTATATTATGACAGTGAATCTGCTTCTTGTGATTTTTGGATCCTTGAATTCATCAATTGAAATGCAACATTGTAATATTTCCTTGCAGAGGAATAGTGCAATCCTGCCTTGAATGCTTAGGCAAAAATACGTATCCAAATAAAAACAATCATATAAAAGTTATGAAGGTTTTCCCCCCATTTCTAGTGAAATAGATACGTATAATATCTACTTAACTATAAACTTGCAAATCTTTTCTCATTAGTGAAAAGGGAAAAACTTGTTTCCATATCAGAGCATCAATTTGATAAGTTTATATAAGCCCCAAAATATTGACTTCATTTATTCAGACAGATAATATGGTTCCTCCCATATTCCATTGCCACTTATGAAACATTTGCTTATCTCAAAATACATTAAAAATCATTTCCACATAATTCAGGCAAGTTATTTCTTTTAAAATATATTAATATGTCAGAACCCATTTCCCAGGACATGCGTATAATGCTTATGGCACAGACAACACATTTCTTCATTAAAAAATAAAAGCCATTTGTCTCTAAATGCACTTGAAAAAATTTCTTGAGGTAATCTTTGTTTTCTTTACTCTCAATGAACATAATTATTATCATTTTAATATTGATGATTTTTAATCATCATACATCCATTATATATTATGGCAGAATTAATAAACTATAAGATAGTAATTTGGAGAGATCCAAAATTTCACAAATGATATCAGATATTATTCTAAGTATTTACATGCAAGAATCATTGTTAATCCCTGGATACTTTTTGTAAGTAAAATAGCCAGATAGCAAAGTTAATCAATAAAAAACACACTTAACATATACTTTGCAAGGAAAGTACAACTGAATGCTTTTAAAAATATCAGTACTCTGGGTAGGTTAATATTTGCCAAATTTGTTTGCTCCTTTGAGGTTCACTGGTTGATCTGAATTTATTGGAGTTCATTTCACTGCCTTAGAACTCGCTGGCATTAGAATTATGATGATTGAGAGAGCATGTAATACATACTGCTCCATTTAATCTTAGAACAGTCTTCTACAATAACAGTAAGAATTAACCACTTTGGAACCTCAGAGTAGCCACATCATAGTCAACTCTCTCTCTCAGGCAATCACTAATTGAGCCCAGTTATTTTTTTCTGTCCTTCAACATACCAAGCTGCACAGAACTTATTTGGAAATTTAGGTTTTTTTGTGAGAACTAGTAGGTTATTTACAAGTAGGGACAATAAAACAGTCACACTTTCCCTTGGAGAGTTCCCAGAATACTGTGTTTCTCGAATAGGTGTTTCCATGAATTCAATATGAGTTATCCATCAATTTTGGATCTGCTGGAATACACCAAGAAAAGGCTTACTACAAAAGCTGACAACAAGGAAGCAGAAAACTGCTAGATCTGTTCTACATACCCAAGGAAATACATATAATTAATTAGTCTAGCATTTGTTAATAACCAGACTGTCCTATTCAGAATTGAGTGAGAAGAACCTGAAAATACCTCTTGTCAGTATTTTGTCCAATTCATTTAAATCATAAATATAAATTTTCTTAGGTATTCTTATCTCCACAGTAATACTTGGGGCTCAAAAGAAAAGGAAAAAAAATCACTATATTGAAGCATACAATACTGAGTTGAAACAGGGATTTTGTTAAACAAACAGGATAAAAGTGTGGTTGGTTTTAAATGTGTCTAATTTAGTCACTTACCTTTCATATCAATTCTGATGTTTCCAAGAGTCAGACAATGTCATCAAGAAATAGACTTGGCTGAACAGTCTACACATACTCATACTGAAACACACTCTTTAAAAATATGATTAATAAAGTTAATAAAATCAAAACGAGAAATACAAGGGACAGAGAAGGCCACAATTCTGAAAAGGTAATTCTGCTTTGTCTCTAGAATGAAAAAAAAAAAATCATTCTCGCTTTCATTCTTCCTAGTGCAATCCAGACATCCTGCAATGTTTTCCCATGGTAACACGTGTCTGAGCATCATACACTGTGTGGTGTCATTCCTACTCGGGCCTTCATTCTCCTAAGACCTTCCCATTGTTTGTATAAGGAAAGTATCTTCTGACATCTTAGAAAAATTAGGAGGTCAAAATACAAACTTTTCCAGAGAGCTTTTACTGGCACAGTCAGAACTTGCCATACACTAACATTTGCTACCTTTGTATTTCACAGGTTAGATATTCCCACAGTTGAGTGGTTCCAGAGCCACAGACAGCCTTTTCTTGGTATTATATGTCTCATCTATTTCTCTTGAAAGTGTATGTGTACAAGGAAATTTGGGGGAAACTACAATTTGACTGGAGTTTGTATCACCTTCTGGGTATCATGCTAACTTACATAATAGGAAAGCAGAGAGAGATTAATTTTAAAAACGATCTGTGTGCAAATGCTAGCTATTTGCTAAACAGAATAATGATATTCGAACTGTCACCTGGCCTGATGTTTAGAGCAACACATAAATGCTGGCAAAGCTTTTCCACTTGTTTCTTTTTTTCCACGGTAATCTGGGAACATGGCTGCATTTATTCTTTTTTTTTCTGGAGTCTATAAATCTTTTTAAACATGTATCAAGGTATTAGCTTCATAAATACTTCAAATAGGAAAGCTATACAGAAGAGAAAATGGAAATGTATGGACTTTTAATAAAGCAACAAAAAATAAATAATAAAAACATTTCTGTCAAATTATATACCTAGTTCTTTAAAAAATAAATTTATCAGAATATACATTTGACAATTTAGGCTGCCTTTCATTGGAGAAACACATTAACTCAGTTAAGTGTCTGAATTTCTTCTATGAACAAGAAAAAGAAGTCTGAAAATCACGTGTTAACAATGAAGTCTGTAATGGGGTGTACATGCAGCGTGGCTTCTCACCTTTGTTGCTGTTAACGTTTTGTATTGGATAAGTCTTTCTTGGAAGGGACTATTCTGTGCATTTTAGGATGTTAAGTAGCATCCCTGGCACTAAATGCTACTAGTGTGCCCAACTCCAATTCACCACCAATTCTAAGTTGAAAGGCAACAATTTTTGTAACATTATTTTGGTAACAACATTTAACAGCAGGGTCCCTGCTAACTACTTTATACAAAGGATATGTTGTTTAATATCCACAGACACAATAACTTTAGTTCTAATTATCATCTCCATTTTACAGGAAAGAAAACAGAGTCTCAGACGTATTAAATAACCTAAGCGGTCTAGTCTGTAATGGGTGGTTAGTGAAATTATGTCATAGCTGTTTGGAAAACTAATATAACAAAACATTTCTTTTACAGAAAATGATAGAGGACTGAAATTTATTCAGAGCCTCAGTTCTGACCTCAGCCAAAAAACGTGAGGTGTCTGTATGTCAGTAGTAATATTCTGGGAATTAATGTATTAGATTGTATTCAATTGCTCAAAAACAGCAGTTTGAGACAATGTATTGGAAAGGATAGATTACAGCTGAGGATGATTCCTTGGCGATGTGCCTTGGGGGCAACACGATGGACCAAAGGGGAAGGGATGAGAGGAGACTGTCTGAAGGCATCCAGTGTTAGTTTAAGTATGACTGTGAGAGAAAAAAGTGTACCTTAAATAATGGCAGAAGAGTAACAAATTCTGCTTAGCTCCTGATTTATTTCTCACCATCTCAGAGGCACAAATCCTGTAAATTTGTGACTGTATATGCATATATGAATTTCACAGGACTGGAGGATGTGTTGACCTTTAGAGAGTAGGGGTTGGGCTGCTAAATGTCCTGTAATGCACCGGATGGTACAGTATGCTCCATCCAACTTTCAAATGTCCCACCAAATAGTGAACTACATGAATAAGCTGTTCATAATTATCTGAGTCTAGAACCTAGCATTAAGTAAATCAACACCAAGTATTTTCAGCACACTTTGATATAGTTCACTAATTTTTTTCAGAAAGCTACAACTATGTAAACCTGGAGAAGTTTAAAATGTATTTAGTTTGGAAATTTACCAAGAATTCTTTATTTCAAAATAAAAATGTCACCAACTGTAACACTTCTCATAGTATGAGTCTCCAATGTAACACACCTCCATCAGTGTGTAAATGGAGCTTAATATTCATGATGCTTCTACATTTCGGTGAATGCAGCTACCTATCTTTTCATGTCTTCTATTATCCTCCTGCCTGAACATTTGCATACTGAGATACACATTTTTATAAAAACATTTTTCCTCATTTTTTTCTTTATATTACCATTATGGAATTATAGCGAATTTTAAAATTACATATGTTATATAGTCTACATTATCTATCTCATCTAACTGGATTATCTATAAATTTCATTTTTAGAGTAGCAAAATGGTACATGAATAGATACATTTTATAAAAAGAATATACTGAATCTGAGAACCTATTAAACAGGGTCTCACACAAATAAATACAACACTGTTATAAACTTAGTAAATATCTTTTCTCACACACACATAAATACAACACAATTATAAACTTAATAAATATTATTTATGGAATCGGACCAGATAACTTAAGGAAAAGAGAATTCTACAATGTAAAACCCCTTCATATGAGCTGTTTTAGTAACTGAAAAACAGAATAAATAATGTCTTTGCTTGTCAAGCTCAATTACTTCAATAGTTTTTATGAATAACTTGGTACATGGTAGCAAGTGGAAGGTAGAAAATAAATTAAAATGAACTACAAGAGCAAAGTGCCTCTGATGAGGGTGCGGAAGCACGTTTCAAAATGTCTGTAGTGAGATAAACAGATCAGCAGTAGACCAGGCTGTGCAATTTGGTGGCAAACCACTTATCAATCTAGCTCCTGTCTTTTTACTCTGAATCATATTGTCCCTTTCCTCATCTATGCCAGACTCCAGTGAGCTTCAACCATATCCTCCCACTTTACATACTTTGCCATTTTAATTAATTAAGTGGAAATGTTTTGACCCATCAACCAGAGCTTAAGCTGCTAGAAGAAGCTAATCCTGTCATACGTGTCTTTGTGCTCCGTCATATGCCTAGTAGAGTGGTCTCCACAGGAGGTAATCCATAACAATCAATATATATGGAGGAGAAAATACTAAGAGAGAGGAACACTGTTACTCTAGCAAGAAAGGATAGGTGAATGGGAGATTGAATGACAGACATTAAGATGTAGGCTCTGATTCTCCCTTAATAATTTATCTCCAATTCCTGATGGAATTGTGGAATAGGATAAGTATAGCCCCATTATGAATACCAGATCCATTGAACAAATTTCAAATTCTGATTCAGCCATTTACTATTGTAACCTTTGGCAAATTCCTCAATGTCTCTGAGTCACACTTTCCTAACAGAGAATAATGAAAATATTATGATGCTGTGACAATATAATCCTTCAGAAGCCCATAGCAAATTGTCTAGAATACAGTAGTCAATAAGTATAGTTCATTTTCAGTTCACTGATTTAAGAGTTGTGCTTTCATAACTGACAACAAATGACATAAGCATTTTATGTCATCAGGACATATCAAACAGATCATACATCATGTGAACTCCCTAAAAATTTAAATTGAAAAAAAAAAAACTACTACATGAAAATGGAGTCTTACAGTATTTCTATGTCCAATCAGCAATTTTTTTTTCTTTTTGAGATGGAGTCTCACTCTGTTACCCAGGCTGGAGTGCACTGGCATGATCTCGGCTCACTGCAATGTCCACCTCCACCTCCCAGGTTCAAGCAATTCTCTTGCCTTGGCCTCCCAAGTAGCTGGGATTACAGGTACCCGCCTCCATGCCTGTCTGATTTTTGTATTTTTAGTAGAGACGAAGTTTAACCATGTTGGCCAGGCTGATCTTGAACTCCTGACCTCAGGTGATCCACCTGCCTCTGCCTCCCAAAGTGTTGGGATTAGAGCCTTGAGCCACCAAGCACCCTCAACTGACAAATTTGAGTCATACCAATTGTCATTACATGGTATATTTTAGACAGGTTCAAAGTAAATCAAAAGAAAAAAATATTGAGACTAATTGAATGAAAAACTTTTAATTGAGGAATCAATACTTTCTAAGCATTCCAGGTAGCAACTCCTTAGCCCCCACCCTCCTATGTAAATGCACATAAAATCACACACCCTTATAATGGTACTAAAAGACTTAACATATTCATTTCAATAAAGTTAATCACTGCATCCTCTCCCTGAGTGGAAATAATACATACTATACACAGGAATTACATCGAATCTCACTCTTTATTTTCACTGCATCATGTTTCTCTCTGGATATTTTGTTTCTTCAAATGAAAGTAAAACTGTAGAGTATCACACTACAGCTCAACTTCAACTTCAATATAATTATTTTAAAGCTACTCAGTCAGTTCTTTTGAAGGAATGGCATTATGTGGACCACCTTGTGTAAACTTCCATTCCCAAGCTCTCTACATATTGCTGTCAACATTCAGTACTTTGCACTGCTTGCAGAGTATACTTTACTGATGCAAATGCTACCCACACAGAGTCCAACCCAGAGCTGGTTTAGCCATTTACGGAGCAGAACAGGGACATGCAGGAATTAGGGCACAGACAGACTCACTTGAGGGAAGTAAGCAATCAAGAAAGTTCCACGAGGGCTGGGAGAGAAATCTGAATGTGTAGATTGGTACTATACTGCCTGGATTACCTCACAGTGGGCAGGGTTCAAAGAAAGAAGAGAAGAAAGCAGGGAAGCTGGAGGAATAACCTTGGACAAAAGAGGTTTGGTCATAAGACTGGCATGCAAAGCCTACTTTCAGTTCTTTATAAACTGTGAATCAAGGCAGAGATGGAGCTTCTGTGAATTAGGCACTCAACAGGAGCTTCTTCACAAAGGTGCTTATTACTAAAACCAGAATTCACTGTCAGAACTGGAATAGCAAAATGAGAGATTTGATGGTACCACCAGCTGGGTCAGGATGCAGGATGGTCCCAGGACCTGGAGAGATTGGTGCACAGCATTTTTGCTATAGAAGATAAACAGATTTAGCCATGAAGACTGACTCAATTGGCACTTACACACGGGGTGCAGCAAGTGAGGAAAGGTAGCTAGGAAGGTGAGAAAAGGGAAAGAAGCAGGTGCAGGGTGTATTTCTTTTATTTCTACTCATATTTCTCTCTCTCTCTCTCTCTCTCACACACACACACACACACACATGCACGCACACACACACAAACTCTAACATAATTGGTTAGGGAAGTAACATTTTAATTTACAACTGACATGGGTCACTACTCACACAATAAAACATATAAAATGAAGGCTACAAATAATTATGAACCAGAGATGTGGTGAACAGGATGAAAATCGTTGTTCACAAATGTGTTAATAAATACACAACAGAAGAGGGAAGGCTGGGCCTGACTGCCACGAGCAGTGTATAGTCACAGATCTTCAGTGGAGTTCAAAGAGTAATTACAGAGGAGTGAGTTAAATTCCGTAAGTAGTGGTTACACAGCATTTAATGCAATGATCTATTTAGCCATCGTGCTCCTTTTTTTAAGAGGAAAATTTTAAAGTCGGCTTTTTAAAAAGTGACATTTAAAATATGGCAGCTTAAAACCAAATTTTATTAGTAAACCACATGTGAAAGCTTCTCAAATGTTCCCTTAAGCTATGTCAAAGCATCATAAATGTAACTGTCAACAGCAGAGCAGTGCTGTTTGAATATAGGAGTAGACAGCACAGAGAGGTTAAGCAACTTGTTAATGCCAAACAGCTAGATAACAGCTAGTTGAAATTGAAAGTAATTCTCTTGGATGGATGCCACGAAGCTCCTTTTTTTTTTTTTTTTTTTTTAACATTTCCCAAGAACATATTTATAGAAAATACAACACTTCATTCTCAATCAGAAATTAGCACAGAATCTGGCAAATAGAAAGTGTTTGATAATTATTGAGGGGTGAATAATTGAATTAATAAATGAATAAATTATGTACCCTTCTAACAAGTTCTGTAGCCACACACTGCAGAGGGCAGTCAGTTTTCCCAGAATCTGCCTGGCAGGAGCTAGGTTAGCAAAACACATGAAACATGTTTGTGAGAAAACAGCATTGGAAAACCAGTGCCTAGCTCTACCCTACAAACTCAGATCCTCTTGTATTATTCTTTTTCAAATGTCCAATTAGTCCTTCCAGGGAAGAAGGCTAATACAGTTGCCTCCCTTATCCACCGTTTCACTTTCCAAAGTGGCTCTTACGAGAGGTACACAACAGTAACATATTTTGAGAGAGAGAGAGATTACATTCACATCTTTTTTATTAAAATATATTGTTACAATTGGTCTATTTTATAAGTTATTGCTGTTAACCTCTTATTGTGCCTATTTTATAAATGAAAATTTGTTATAAATATGTATGGAAAGGGAGTAATGTAGTATACAGGTTTTAGTACCATCTGCAATTTCAAGCATCCACTGGGGGGCTTTGGAACATATTCCCCAACTGTAAGGGCTGGTGGGGGGACTGCTATATACAATACTAGTAACTTACTCATTAGAGTGATGGGCTTAAAACAAATTTTAAAAGCAAAGTGTAGTGGTTCATGCCTGTAATCCCAGCACTTTGGGAGAACAAGGTGGACAAGTTGCTTGAGGCATAGATTTCAAGACCAGCCTGGCCAACATGGCAAAACCCTGTCTCTAGTAAAAATATGAAATTAGCCAGGTGCAGTGGTGTGTGCCTATAGTGCCAGCTCCTCAGGAGGCTGAGGCAGGAGAATCACTTGAACCCAGGAGGTGGAGGTTGCAGTGAGGTGAAATCTCACCACTGCACTCCAGCCTGGTGACAAGAGTAAGACTATCTCAAAAAAATATAACAATAATTATTAAATTTTAAAAATAAAAAGCAGTATTTAACATTTATGGAGCTCCATCAATATTTCATTTACTGGCCTAAATGCCTTACAGATGGTAATTCACTTCATCTTAACAAACTCAATGAGGAGGTAATGTCCTCAGTCCCAGTTTACATGCATGGAAGCTCAAGGATGGGAAAATCCAGTCTTTTCCCTAAAATGAAGGAGCAGATGCAGTCTCAATCCAGAGCTGACACTTTTGCTACACACAATAGTATCCGTTAATATGAATGAATAAGGATGCCATGAAAAGAGGGAATTGGGAGTATGTGGGGTTAGAATAAATTAGCTAAAATGTTCTCTATGCTTGGAATGTCACAGTAATGACCACCACGGCTTCTTTGTGCAATACTCTTTTCTCATGATGTGTGCTCTTGTGTAAACCCCTATTCAGTGATCAAAAATAAAAATTCTGTAAAAGAACTTGTTGGTCAGGATGATGCATGCAGACATCAAGATAAGCCTGGTTTCAAATTTTGGCACTGGCACTTATAAACTATATGTGTCCTTGAGCAAGTAATTGAATCTCTCTTAGCTTCGTTTTCAGGATGTAAAAGGGGAATCATAATAACTTACATAAAGTTTTTATGAGGTTATAAAGTTCTGAATCAGGGGCCATTATGCCCCATAAGGCATTTTTGGCTATCATAACTGTGAGTAGATGTTACTGGCATTTACTGATTAGAGGCCAAGGATGCAGCTAAATATCCAGCAATGCACAAAATAGCCCTGCAACAAAAAATTCCCCAGCACAGAATGTCAATAAAGCCAATAAGATGACAAATCCTTCAAGAAATGCATCTGTGATAGGCCTGGCATAATATTAGCAATCAATAAACGATTCTGTGGCTTTATCATATGTACAAAATTTGTGGAATAATTTAGGCCAAAGTTTTAAATTCTAAACACTAAAGGATTCATATTCCTTCTTTAATCCAGGAGAGAAAAAGTGATTTCTCGCTTTTTTTTAATGTTTGAATTCTTGTGATTTTTTTTCTGATTCTTTCCCACATTAAATGAAACTATAATAAATTTCAAATGACATATAGAGCAATTCACAAGTTAAGCTATTATCCTGGCCCTGCAGTCCTGGTGGCTTATAAATGATTTATAACATGAACTGAGAATAGTAGAAAATATTTTAGAAATGAAAATAAAAACAAGGGATCATTCAAGAGTTGGTTCTTTTGTATTGGAATCACTCCACCCCTCTCTACTGGCTGAGGAAGTAACTTGCAGCCCATCTGTAAGAAAACGCTAGAGATCAGAATCCTCTATTTATTTGTCTTGGGTGATTGCTCTTAGTGTCTTTCTAGGCCAAAGTTTTGCTTTGTTTTGTTTCTGAAAGCATCCGTCTTGGAAATTGGAGAGTTTTCCTGGAAAATTTGCAAATATTTTAATCAGAAAGTGTGGTCAAGGGAACAGGAGATTCCTTTTTTCAACAGAGAACACAGTTGCAAAATAAAATTACTTGCTTTGGAGTTCAACACTGATAAGCTTCCTGTGTACCCAGTAGAATTCTAGATACAAGTATAAGCACCAGAAACTCTCAAACAACATTGGCTTCTGTCAAGTAGGATCTTAACCTTCACTCATGCTCTCAAAAGTTAACATACGTACTATTTACAAATTAATAATTGGCATTTTTCTTCTTTTGGCTAGAAACATGTCCTTACAAAACTACTACTGGTGAATGTTTTTGTAATAAACTTGTTTTTTGAAATTCACTTATGGAGTATTTATTGATATTTTTCTAAAAAGTCAACTGATTTTTGTACATTGATCTTTTATTTTGCAACCATGCTGAACTAATCAGCTCCATTTTCCTTTGCATTTTCTATATACAAGATAATGCCATCTGTAAGTAGAGATAGTTTTGTTTCTTCCTTTCCAATCTGGATCCGTCTTATTTCTTTTCCTTACCTAAGTGCACTGGCTAGAACCTCCAGGGCAATGTTGAATGGAAGCAGGAAGAGTGAGCATTCTTGTCCTGTTTTTGATTTAAGGGAAAACAGTCAGCAATCATTCAGCAGCTGTGTGATCTCAGCAGCTGTGTAAATTTCATATACTTTCTTTATTAAGTTGAGGAAGTGTCCTTCTATTTCTAGTTTGCCATTACAGTGATTTGTTTCCAAACATTAAACCAACATTGCATTCTAAATACTTCTTAATCATGATGTGATATCACTTTTAGATTTTGTTGTATCATCTTTGTTAAATTTTTATTCAGAATTTTTGCATCTACATTCATGAGAGATATGATCTATAGTTTAAGTTATTTTGTCTAGCTTTGACATCAGTATAACTGTAAAAATACACAATAACAAGTGTTGACAAAAATGTGAAAAAATTGCAGATTTTTCTTATCATATGTTGCTGACAAGAATGTAAATGGTAGAACCACTTTGGAAAACAGTCTGGCAGGTTCTTAAAATGTTAAATATATAGGTACCACACAACCCAGTAATTCCACTGTTAAATACATACTCAAGAGAGTGGAAAATACATGTTCACACAAAAACTTGTCTGTAAATGTTCATACTAGAGTTATTAATAGTAGGCAAAATATGAAAACAACACAAATATCCATCAATTGATAAATGAATGGATAAAATACACTATATTCACACAGTCAAATATTATTCAGCTATAAAAAGAAATGAAGTACCAATACATGTTACAACACTAAGACATTATGCTAGGTAAAAGAAGAGAGACATAAAAGGCCACATGTTGTATGATTTCATTACATGAAATGTCCTGAATGAGTAGGTCTATAGAACTATGAGGTAGGTCAACAGATGCCAGGAACTGGAGAAAGTGAAGAATGAGAGTGACTACAAATGGTTGTGGGTTTTCTTTTTGGACAATGAAAATATTCTGGAATTAGATAGCAGTGATAGTTGCACAACGTTGGGAATATGCTAAAATGCATTGAACTGTACATTTTAAAAGTTAACTTTATGGCATGTGAATGATATACCAAGTTACATGCATACACACATATGCACAGCCATCTATTGCTGATCTCAGTTTCAAGACATATCAAAATTAAAACTGGAAATCACATTTATTTATAAGTCATGTTAACATTCTCTTTTAACAAACGAAAACCTGAGATACAGAGAAGTTAAATAACTTGCCCAAAATCACAATGGTATTTATATGAAATTTCAAAAAATTACTTATAGTTCTGGACTACTTCTATAATCATTTTATTATATACAAAAATTATCTGATTTTGAAATCATTAAAAGAAAAACAAAAACAAAGTACTACTTTGACTCTTCCCTTGTTCTCAAAAGAATTTTTTTTTTTTGCATGTCATGTTGCTTTCTCTTAAGTTTTAACAAATGTCTTGGGACTCCTCATATCTCACAAATGAGAAAATAAACATTAAGCATCAGGTATTTATCTCCATAAAAAGGTTAGCAAGAAAGAGAACATCAGATCTGCCTCCATAAGGCACTAATTTTCCATATCAGATGGAGACAGAAGCTCTTCAAAGGATCTAACAATTGTTTCTAAGCTTTCTTTCTCTCCTCATCCCTCCTTTTCTTCCTTCCATCCTCCTTCCCACCTTTCCCTTCTTTCCTACCTAGCAATATAACTTTTCTAACATAGTCATCTTTTCTTAGCATAAATATACTCCACATTTAAACCATTTGAAACTTACAAAGGTCTGTTTTGACCAAAATAATGGAGTCTTAAAAAAGAAGAATTACAGTAAATAACACTGTGATAAACCCCAAGCTGGTGAAGTTGGTACACAACAGGAGAGACATATTATCATCCTAAATGGAGGAAGCATATATGACACCCACAGAAGGACCACACAAATCTATGAATTTCTAGACCTTGCTTCCTCTTAGGATTTACCTTTAGCTTCTGTGAACTTGGGGAAGCTCTCTGCCAGAAATGAGTGCTCAGAATATTTACACTTTGCATCTGGGCCCATATCAGGGGACTACTAGGGCTCTCCTACCTCGTGTATGGTCAAGACAGTTTCTAAGAAAGTATACTCTTTACTCTCTAGTAGAGACAGATTTATAACTAGGTTTTACTTTTGGCATCATGTGCTTAAACAATCAGGGCTAAAGTTCTTTTAATTTCTTAAACTGATACATGATTGTTTTCATGATTATATTTGGAATGCTCCAGTTCAGTTAGTCTCAGAAATCCAATGAACTTTATACTGCTTTTAACTATGCTATCATTGAAATAAATGTAGAATTTTATTTTTATTCTGGAAATTATGAAGTTGCATGCAGACTAACGAATGAGAGTACTTCCTTAACACGCATAATGGTTTGGTCTGAACAGAAACAAGACCTTAAGATCAGGTTGGTCACAAATATGCATAGCACATATACCCGTTCAAATAAATAAACTGAACTGAATGAAATATATGGTCATGACAGATGTATTGCTATGGTCTTACATTATAGTTTGAGAACCAAAAGTAAATTTGATTTTCTACAGCTTGCTTGAAAAGAAAAATAAACATTTCTGTTTAAATTTAAATAGGGTAACTAGGCAATCATAATTTAATTGTACATTTAAAAATAACTAAAATATTATAACTGGATTGTTTGTAACACAATGATAACTGCTTGAGGTGATAGATACCCTATTTACCCTGATGTGATTATTAAGCAATTGTGTGCCTCTATCAAAATAGCTCATGTACCTATAAATATATACATGTACTATGTACCCCAAAAAAACTAAAAAGTATGCTTAAAAGCAATAAATATTGAAGTTGTTTATTAAAGTATCATGTCTATAATAAAGAATTATAGAAATTTATTTCCAAAACACTTGACATTCATTCAGAAGTTTTTTAAAATATCATGTCCATGATAATTAAGGATTATAGAAACGTATTTCCAAAACATTTCACATTGATTTAGAAAATAGATTTTTTCTTATCTGTTTGCTTCCCCTGTAATACAATCACAGTTCTGTCAATTCAAGGCTATGTGAGAGTGTGTTAGCTCGTATGATACCCACCCTCCTCATTTCTAACATGATTATGCATTTAAATACACAGCCAGTTTTTTTGGGAAATATCAAAAAGTATATTTGTAAATAACTTGGTATAGATTACTTCATAAAATGTGAATACTAAATGCTTAAACATATTGTAGAAATACAAACCAGATAATATTTCTTACAAATGCAATTCCCTGTATGTTAGCAGACAAGATGTAAATATTTAACCAAAATGATAAAAACACAACAAACATAAACCAAAACCAAAATTGTATATTTCCAAGAAAATTACCATTCTCCATGAAGCTCTCACAAATTAACTTGTAACTTAGAAGTCAAAATATGATATAAAGCTAATATAACTTAAGCAATTGTCTCTGTTAATCCTTACACTGGTCCCATCATCATCATTTTCGGGTGAGTAGTATATAAGTTTTTGTAAAAATTAGGTAACATTTGGGTCAAATGAACATGTGACTTCTTTGCCTACTCACTATTTACAAATACGCTGATATGGAGATAAGACTTTAAAGATGATATATCTATTGACAGAGGAATAATTATTCATTCCCATCTACGATGATATTTGTTTCTCTCAATAATCCTTTGAATTGACTCAAGCATATATGATAGAGGCCCATTTACAAATAATTACATGATAACATGTATACACATTAATGGGAAATTTTGTTAAAATGTAGATTATTTTTCAGTAGGTATGGGCCTAAGCTTCTACATTTCTAGCAAGCTCTGAGGTGATGCTGATGCTTCTGATTCTTAGATCACACTGTAAGAAATAAACATACTCTAGCCACTGGAAAAAAAAGAGTTATATATGCGATGGATCCATCGCTCGCTTTAAATAACTGCATTATACTGCCCCAGGGTATAGATGTTGATCTAATCATATGGTTCGTTGTCTTAAAAAAAAAAAAGATGCTAGAAAAAAAACACAGACTTTTGTAGACAGAGTAATGGGGAATACTTAAATCTAGAAAGATGAATTGAAAAAGAAAAGCTATAATGTGATTCATTTAAATTCAGCTATGCTATTTGGAGAAAAATCTATAAATATCATCAATCAGATCACACATTTTAACCAATGATTCTGGTTCCTCCAAGAGTACTCTCTACTTGTGGCCCAAAATGACCGAAAATGGTAATCCAGACTCGGCATTTGTGATGCTGAATCAGGGTCAACAAGGAAGTATTTTGTTAATTCCTTTCCTCTTAAGAATATTATCATTGTATGTATATATAGAAACCTATTCTCCACAAAATGGGTTAGCATACCATCTGTTACATTTGAAAATCTAGAAGCTTTTCTATTAGCTATTACAATTGAGGATAATTTCTGGACTAGGACTGCTAGTTAAAAAAAAAAAAAGAAGAAGAAGAAAAACATTAAATAAAAACTATAGGTAATGTAAAAAATATCAAGCATTTGCTGAAAAAACTGGCATTTTACCTTAAAATAACTTTTTATGTATGAATTATTCTGAGACTACTGTTGAATATTTTCCAAATTAACAGAATATTCTCACCTTCATTTATATTGAGTTTCCCATACTTGCATAAATAACAAATGGTGTGCCAATGTATTCCTTACCTCTGTCTGTTCCACAATTGTGATGTTCCTGTAGCTAATATTAACAAAAGCCCCTCTCCCTTCAGTTTGTAATTCCGTCACTGTTTTTCCTATCTACTTTCCAATTAAAATTCTGATTATCTTCCTGAGTCTCCCTTGAGCCCTGTTTCTTTTTTAGTAGTGTCTAGGCAAGCTCTAGGCAAGTGCTTTAAAACATCAGAACAATCCAGTGATGGGCATCCTATTACAGAGTACTCCATGGAAATTTAAACGTGGCCTCCATACATTATACCTTCTACATTAATGGTCTTCCCTCTATATTCACAGAGCCAAGTGCTTGATTTGTTTCTTTAATTTTTCAAAGTAACTGTGTTCAAAGCCCTGAGACCTAGTCTATAAGCTTATGGGATCTCATTGTCTTGGGTTTTTTTGTTTTTTGTATTTTTTTATTACACTTTACATTCTGGGGTACACGTGCAGAACATGCAGGTTTGTTACATAGGTATACACGTGGCATGGTGGTCTGCTGTATCCATCACCCCGTCATCTACATTAGGGATCTCATTGTCTTATGTCTGCTTTCTTATGTTGATGGTGACCTATAAGTTTTACCTCTGATGTTTTATTTTTGCTATAAGTTGCCTGTAGTTTTTTGAGTTTTCATTAATGTTGATTATAAAAACAAATTAAGCTTCATCAAGAAATCAAGTTTACCAGCTCTGCATTCAATTTAGTTTTTGCTCCCAAATGATCTCAATTTTCCAGAGCAGAGGTGCAGGCTTCCTAAGGTTTCATTCATTATCAGTCAACCAGCAAGTACTGAACATGTTCCATATGCTTAGTCTTAAAGACAGCATTCAGAAAAATATAACCAAGATACTTGGGAATTGTAGAAACATGGCTTTGTCTAGGAATTAGCGAATGTCTCTCTGAAATAGTTTATAGGAAAAGTTACTTTACAACAGATTTTTCTTAAGAAAAAGAAACTCTATTCCCCTCACATTAAGAGTATACAAGTGTTGCCTTAATTGTACACAAAGTTGATAACAGCATACGTTGCAAGTGAAAAATTTCCTTTTTTGTTTTTTGTTTGTTTTTTTTTATTTGAGACGGACTTTCGCTCTTGTTACCCAGGCTGGAGTGCAATGGCGCAATCTCGGCTCACCGCAACCTCCGCCTCCTGGGTTCAGGCAATTCTCCTACTTCAGCCGCCTGAGTAGCTGGGATTACAGGCATGCGCCACCGTGCCCAGCTAATTTTTTGTATTTTTAGTAGAGACGGGGTTTCACCATATTGGCCAGGGTGGTCTCGATCTCTTGACCTCGTGATCCACCTGCCTCCGCCTCCCAAAGGGCTGGGATTACAGGCGTGAGCCACCGTGCCCGGCCCCTTTTTGTTCTTTAATCAGACTAGGAATTGCCTCATTAATCTGTCCATTTTTACTTCACCAAAACACCTGCCAGGATGCTGCTGCCTATTAAGATTGTTCTGACCTTAAAAAAACAAACAAGCAAACAACAAAAACAACAAAACACTGGCTTAGACCTGGCCTTTCTAAAGCGGGACAGCTGCCTGCCTTCTCTCCTTCCCTTTTCCATCCCTCTTTCCTTCCTTCCTTCTCCCCTCCACTTTTCCTCCTTTCACTCCCTGAAAACATTCTATAATGGTCAAATAGACATTGAGGAAACTATATATAGCAGTTTCTTTAATGTTTCTTTCTTTCTAGCTTTCCTCCAAATGCTTTATTTTTAATTTTCCCTAATTGATGAATTTATCTTGAAAGTATACAATCTTGAACCATGTGTTTGCACACATGTGACACAGAAAATTCTTCAGTGATCATTATTCGTAGAGGTGTTGCCAGTCTACCTGAATGAGGAAGATACCAGCATTGACATATGTGTTTAAGCAAGATATGGTAATTTCCTTCCTTGAATATATGAAGTAGCAGAGTGACTAACTGATAGCAGCCTTACCTTTAAGCAGATTCCTCTATTCCGTTCATGAAGAATGTATATCTATCTAGGGAAAGTTGTGTTTGAATAAATGTATTTCTTCTATTTATTGAATAACTTAGAAAATGCTTCTTTCAATTCACTATAAACAATGTCCTACAAATAGCCAACTCAATAAATATTTGTTTAATGAATTACAGTATTCTTGCACTAGGCATCAGTCCAGTTTAATTTGAGCTCAAATAATACAAATATATGTCATTTCCTACTCTTTGTAAAAAGAGAGCAACATGTGAATCGGCATTTAATTTTTTGCCTACTATGCAGAGGAATAGGAAATGAAGGTATTAAAATCCAGTTACGCTATTTTCAAAGATTACAAAATCTTTGTCATCTCAACTATTGATATATTTGAAATTGTCCACTGAGTAGAATGTTTAGACTATGCAAGGAAAAACCTCTATGTTGTTAATCATTTCAAACTTTCTGCCATTCTAAGACCCATGTTTGGAGTTAGAGTCAAGTGGTATTTTATTCTAAGCAATGGGAAAACTGTGACCATTTTCAAAGGAAATCCCTATGTGTCAGACGACCAGTAAATCAATCATTTAGTCCCCAGTGTTTATTTGGTTCGCCTACCGTAACATAGAAAAATCTGCATTCTGTACTTTCTACCCTTGAAGATGGTGAACATGAAAATGCATCTGGTTTTTCATTTAAAAGATGAACTATTGCCTTTCCCTCACATGTGTCCTATTATGGAAACCTAATATACAGATATTCAAATGTACAAAATTGTGTCCACCTTGTCTCCGAAAGGATTTTACAATTTGTAAAAGCACTATAAATTTCTTTTGAGAAACACACTTCAGTATAATTCATTTCACGTGAATATGACAACTTTTCATTTAGATTCAATTTTCTATAGAGATTATTATGTGGTAGATATTCATAAATGCTTTATTTCAGGTGGAATTTTATCTTGACATACATCCCCACATAAAGACACTGTTAAATAATCAGGTATTAAATGTGATCTGATTCCAACTTCCATTAAGTCATCTAAGAAAACAATTCCCATTGATGCTTATCTGAGTGCTCAATATTCTTTTTAAGTCAGGGGAGTGAAATATGGACAGTAGGCAACACACTCTGAAATTTTCATTGAGTCTATGTAACTTCATTTAAAGGTAAGAATGAAATAATAAACATATAATTTCCAGCTTAAAATTTTAAGAGCCAAGAACACATTAGATGCACTTCTCAAACTGAGATAAGAATCTATTACAGTATCAATTAAGAGAGAGAAGAAATATGAGAGTCACAGCCATTCTATTCTTCCCTCAAATATCATGAAACTTCTAACATAATACCACAATTACATACACACACACATATGAATATATGTAGATATCATATATCATATCATACATATTTACAGATGCAATATGTAACTATATGACTGCAGCTATTTTTATCTTAAGGAGATTTCAAACTCTTGGATACTAAGGTTTTTACCTCAATAAGAGACACTTCAATTCTTAGGGCTCTATGAATGGAGAGTATTAGGTCATTGATATTTAGAAAAATAACACATTGTAATAAAGCAGAGACTATGAAAGGAAAGATGCATCCTCCATCAAGCATGGAGGAAAAAAATTATCTGAGACCATTCTGCATAAAAACCATTTGAGTTTCTAAAAATAATAATTTTCAAACTCATGTTTTTAATTGACTTACATTATTAAAACTTAAATTCTTGACATGTGACTTAGAATAATTATCTAATGGCCCAGCTTACATTTACTTTTACTTGAATGGTTTTAAAAGTTTTGCTTGTTCTATAATTTCATGGAAATAAAATATTTTATGGATATTTTGATGCTATGCTCATACTGGCTAGACAAAACTCATGGTTTTTAACACTGACAAGAAATTAGCAGATCCTAATAACTTTTATTCATAATAGACTGCATTAACAATAAAAAAATAAAGAAAACATTATACATTTTAAAGGAAACCCTTAAAAACTTAAGAGTGTGATTTTCTAGTTAAAACTGACCCTAGTGTTCATGATTTTTTAGGCATTCTATGTAAACATACAAGATTTTAGTTTTATGTATTTATATTAAACTTCATATATGAAACCAGTAAATAGCTTACAACTACTTTTCCATGTTATGTTGCCTTCTCTCACCATAGAGTATTGTTTTCCAATTTTTTAAAGTTGCACCTTACTAGTAAAAATAAAAAGTTGTGTACCATATTATCAGTTGTTCTTATTTTATTAATAGCAATAAAAAACTCACCTATTATAAAAATGTTATTTAATTAACCCAGTTATTTTGAACACTTCATATCCAGTACTTTTTAAAAAGTAAGATGACTTTTTAAGTTCATTTATCTCTAAAGCACTTAATATCTTACATGGAAAATAATGACATGTCTATATGATTCTCAGCTGTTATGAAATGTCAGGTGCTGGAAATTCCTAACAGAGTTGCCCATAAGTCAATTAAATCTTCTGCATGGCGCCACATCAGCTTTTCCCCCAATCCCAACTGAGTTCAAAAAAAAAACTCTAATAACATCTACAATTAATAGCATTCCTGTAGCCTGTAGGTTTAGCCTATTACATTAGTCTTCTGCTGACAGTAATGGAGGGTCTTATTATCTTTTTCCCCTGGGCATTTATTAGGCATCATGAAGAAAACGTTACATCCCTGGAAAAGAGCACAAGCTCCAGCTCTCTTCAGAAGGTTAGATGTCTTAATGGGCATTACATTAGAAAGACATTCTATGTTACCTATTATGTTACTCCTTCCAATTAGAAATTCCATTTTAATGTGATTGCCAAAAATTTAGTGCCTGCCTTTTGATAAAATTGAGAGTGGAATTTGCTAAACATCAGTTAATAGAAACTATGAAGCAAATGTATGGGTAGATTGGCTGCCAGTGGGGAGAAATGAATGGGTGGTAATGGAAATTAATGGATAAGAGAAATCAATTTCTTTGAAAAATGTGCTGTAACAGCTATCTGCATTAATAAATCAAACTTTTTTTGTTTAAAAAGTGAATAACAACATATTTTGATTTAACAGAACAGCACCCCTTTCTAACGCATATAACTTGCTATCAGATGTCATTCTGCTGGAGATATTCAAATTGCATGCTTTGCTTTGGCAAATAATCTTACTTAGCTCTTAATACGATCAAACTGTCAATAAATGAGAAATAAGGTGCTAAAATGTCATTCTCCAATCTATCATTTTAAATAATAAAAATTGTTTTAAGTAAATGTTTCTTTCAATGTCTATTTTTAAAATTTTTTCCTCCATTATATCTTCCATTTTAATCCCAAGTTAGGTTGTGGTCTTTTGTTAATTCTACTTTAGATACACAAATTAAACTTCTGATAACTGAATGGAGATATAAAACACACTTAATCTTAAAAGACAATATAGGTTTATATGAACTCTTTTAGTATTTTATAACCACAAATTTCTAAGACAGACTCATTTAAAGTGATTTCAATCTGTATATTTCCTCTAACATTCTTCTTTGAAAAAAGTTTAGTTACTTCCATCATCTCATCTGAATTCTATGATCACATTAAATCCCTTAAATTAAATCCATACCCACATGATCTGAGTATATTCTCAATATAATATTTCTTATTTAAAACTGTACTATTTGCTAAGTTCTTTAAGGAAGTATAGGGACTGACAATGTTCTGGAAAACTGGAAGAATATCATTAATTGTTAAGAGCCCAAAACACAGAACAAGATATGTGCATCTATAGAGCGATTATGATTTTCAACGAAGAAATCATTTACCCTAAACTAAGTATTCAATGGGAAGAGAGAGGAAAAGGCCATAAATGCAAAATCCTTTCCCCAGTTTTGCAATTAACAGTGTAGTAACTAAGTCACTTTTCCATCTGGGCACTTTACCTCTTTGGCCAAAAGAGGTAACTCGTACCATTTATAAGGTCTTTTCTAGAAATTTAATGAGTCTGTACTACTTCTGTTAGTTTTTCTGCTTGCTTATTTCACAGTAGGCTAACATTATGGAAAGAAAATACATATAAATAAACTTAGCATGGCAATTTTAGCATAGCATAGAGCTCATGGATAATGGCTACACCTCTCAATAAAACCATTAAGAAGCTCCCTAGGGGTTAACTTTTTATTTTAGGAAATGGGATAATGTTAAATGTAAAGATTAGATTAGAAAGTTAGGATAAAAATAAAATAAAACTAATAAATCTTTCTTATGGGTAATCAGGTGGTTCTGGAAAGAATGATGGCAAAACTTTTCAGAAAGTTTGTTTCTACCCATTCTCTTTGACTCTCTCATGTACAAAGGCTCCTGTGCATCAGGTTTTCATTTCTGTGCATGATCCAATCAAGAGAATATGATCTGCATCTCAAAGTTATAGATAATGCTTGCAACAATTCACTACTAATATGCCTGCTGATGATATTTGTATTCATCTTTTCTATCTTCTAAAATCTCTTATAGCCTGTCTACTAACTGAATATCAACCATTAATAACTGAGAAAAATGGAAGTGACCAAAATGGACTCTACTTTCTGACCCTCAATTCCACCAGCCCACCTCTATCTGCACCCATGCTCTCTCTATACAATGTTCTTCTCCCATAAGATGTCAAGGTTAACTCTTCTGGTAGTAACCTGGATCCACTTCCTTTTCTGACTCAATAATTTTGTTTCTGAAATTAAAACACTCTTACGAATCACAAATTTTCTCTTGTTACTAGATCGTTCACATCAGCATTCAGAAATGTTGTATTATATTTTCACATTTAATAAAAAAAAGAACTATCCAAATTCCCCTAGGGTTGCCCCGTTTCTTTGCTCCTCTTCAATCAAAATTTTCTCAATTTTTTCTTTTCTATTCTGCTCTCAACATGTAACAGTTGAGTTTTGTCCCTATTATGTCAAGAGTCCTTCCTTTTAAAGACACCAGTAATCTCTATTTTGCCAATTCCACTCGTCACTTCTTTGTTCTATGTTGATTCACATCACTCTTCCATTTAGAGCTTGCTGATAAATTTCTATTTGCCTTAGAATAATACCTGAACTCCCTATTTGTTTACTTCTACTTAAACTTCATTTCCTTTTCTACCCTCACCTTCTGATCCCAGGAAAACTCCAAGCCTTGTCACAATTTAGTGCCCTTGTACTTAACAAACTGGCCACTGAAGCTTTCTCCCTGAACTGTAATGGCTAACCCCTTCCTGCCTTTTAATATTCTCGTCCTCAGACATTCCTTGCTGGATCATCCAACTGAAAGTCAGACATGCTCTTTATACTGTTTTTAGTTTCTGCAGGGCATTAATCATTAATTAATATATTAATTCATTGATTGTTTTCCTCAATAACACGAGACTTATAAGATAGGAAATCTTACTTTTCTTTTGCTCTGCATTTCCAGTCTAGAACAGTGACTGGCACAAAGCAGACACTCAAAAAAACATTGCTTAATTTTCTCATCTTTGTATCCCAAATGTCATACACAGACAGAGTAAATGATGAATAAATGCTGGTTGGTACTAAATGATCATAAACTCTCTTGATGAATTTACCCACACTATTATTTTATGATGGTAATTTATCAGTGGCTCTTATCAGGTATCAATACCTTTCAGAAAAGATTTGTTCTGGATTTAGAAAGTATTAATCAAGAAGTAGGATACTATTTGGATTGCACCAAACTATTTACAATTTAAGCAGCTTATTCATGAATGTTACAAAGCACTCGGGAAATAAGTTTTAAAATCTGTACATATATCTAAATTTAGGACAATTGAGGCAACTCTGTAATCTATTAATTCTATGATTATATCTAGATCAAAGCGTTGGTTTAGGGCAAGGAGAACTACAGAAGGAGGTATAGGAGAAAAGGCAAACAAATTTTTTTAATATGTATATATGGGAGCCTTCAGAATGAAGACCCAAAGATATAGGGGAAATTGTCCATTTTCATGCTTATGTTCAACAAAGTGTATACAGCAGTGCAGATAAAAGGGCAAGAACTAATGCTAACAGACTGAGTGGGGAAACCCAGGGAGGTCTGTCTGTCTAGGTTCTTCCTGGCCTTTATGAACCTGCATTCTTTCCTTCTCGGTACACGACACGACCCTCTGGAATGGGAGTTTTAGTATCTGTGGTCAAACAATATACATCAGGTAATTTCTTTATGAGCCAGTTTTCACACAGAAAGGTAGAAAGAAAATTAGAATAATATTTTTAGGTTTTCATGGCTGGCTTTGGAAAAAAAGGATTCTGGTTTCTGTGACCTGCCTTGGGGAAGAGGGATTCCAGTTTCTACGGCTAACCTGAAGGAGAATGGAACTGAGAGAGAAGAGGGCTGGAGAAGGTCAGAGAAGAACTTTAGCTTCTGAGGCTGCTGCTGAGGCCTTCCTTTGCTGATATTGTTTTCTGAACCCCAACAGTACTGAAAGCCCACAACCCTATATTTTGTATTATTAGGACATTCTTCACTAAAATCAAAGCATCTGTCATCCCACATTTCAACTACCTTACTACAGACTTTGGAGTTCCAAAGTACAGCAAAACACACTAACACCAATAATAAAAAGTAATTAATTTATCTTAAGGTGAATAGTAAAATGAAAACCTCAGAATATCCAAACACTTAAAAGACCTTACAAAAAAATTCTTCTTGATTCTAACTTTGAATGTTAATCATACTTTAGAAAAAAAAAATCATTAAGATCAGCTGAAGAAAAGCAAATAATAAAATCTTTAAAATTCGCTAATGTTAAAGATTTTTAAAAAACTTAAAACTAAAGGTCATTATATTTAAAACATGGTGTGGGGCTCTATTATTGAATTATACCCTTTTAATCTTTGCATTTTATGCTACTAGATACAATAGAGCTCTTTTAATGATCTAAATCTTGCCATGCTTCTAAAAAGAACAGCTTCACCACATTATCCATTCTATTTGTTTCCAGAAATTGTTTCTTCTGAACTTTGCTTTATCTCTTTTATAGTTTTTTCTAACACAACCAAAAATATTTGAAAACCAAAATATTTTTTAGGGATTTTTTATTTATCCTGCATGAAAAATTGACTCTAAAATTTTTGCCCTAATCAAGATTTGTGATGACTTAAAACAGTCTATCTACAAATTTCAATTTTATATTAGCCTAACAGGTTTGAAGATATAATTTTCTACTGCTTGAAAGGAAATTCCTCAAAGTCAGATCAACTGTTTTATATTTCAATATTCACCCCCAAAATTAGTGCAAAGCAGACAGCTAATAAATATCTGCAGTATGAGTAACATAATCCTAATGCTTATTATTGACAAGTGACAGAAATTCAATGATTCATATTCCCGGGTTTAAAAAATAATAAATATTTCAGGAGATAATTAAGTTCTCCCTGAAAAACATTTCATTTTTCCTCTTTATATTTTTACACACCTTCAAATTCTATGTTTATGACACTTACACCTTTCTCATTCCACTTGTTACCCTTAATTCCCCCCAACACACACACACACACACACACACACACACACACACACACTCATTTGAAAATGGTCCTGGATTCTCCTCTTAGCATTCTGTAAATATTATACAGTGGTGTTTAAAGATTTTTTTATTAGAAATTCTTTCTCAATGTAATATAAACACAGATTTACTCAATTACAGGACAATTATTCATTTCTTATTTACCTTTAAATAGCAGTGTCGCTAACCACTGCTTACCCTACTAATAGCCAGAATGGATCCTTTTGTGGAAACTATATGCATTTGATTTTCCCAAAGAGAATCTTAATATAAATCACTTCCTTAACTGAGGATTTCACTAAGAGGGAAGAGAAATCCTGGAGACTCAAAATAGCATTAATTGTAACCAGCTAAGTCTCTAATAATTTATTTTATTTACACAAAAATAAAAATTCTTTGTTATGAAGCAAAGAATTCTTACGAGGAATTATTAACAAGGATATTGTAAACAACCTATAATTGAATGTTAAATGTGTATATTCTTTACATACCCATTTGGAAGGGTTTATACTTAAAAAAAATTCTCAATACTCATGTGGCTAAATAATAAGGAGACCATGAATTAATTAAATACATGTCAATATTAATCCTTTATGTTTGCCTGAAACATGCTTCACTGTGGCTTTGATCTACATTTACCCAGGGCTGCCACCAATCTATGCCGCTTTAGTGGAAAGTAGAAAATGAGTCCCCTCCACATAGAGACACAATGACTTAGAGTAGCGATTCCTTTTTGGTACCAGGGATTGGTTTTGTGGAAGACAAGTTTTCCACAGATTGGGGAGGAAGGTGCTTTCGGGTAATTCAAGCACATTACATTTATTATGCACTTTATTTCTATTATCATCACATTGTAACATCTAATGAAATAAGTAAACAACTCACCATAATACAGAATCAGTGGGAAACCTTAGTTTGTTTTCCTGCAACTAGATGGTCTATCTAGGAGTGATGGGAGACAGTGACAGATCATCAAATATTAGATTGTCATAAAGAGCTCATGTTGTAGATACCTCACATGCACGGTTCATTAGTGGGTTTGCACTCCTATGAGAATCTAATGCTGTCACTGATCTGACAGGAGGTGGAGATCAGGCAGTAATGCAAGCAATGGGGAGCAGCTGTAAATACCTTGTTCCCCAGGGGTTGGGAACCCCTGACTTACAGGCAAGACGTGATAAACTTGTCACTAGCAGAAAATCAACTAGCATTTGCCTTCTCAGCTAAATGCCCTTGGGCAGGGCACAAACTCTGCAACTGAACTCAGTGTCCCTGTCCCTTGGCTCTATAACTACATATTCATTCCACATGACAATCTGTATCTTTGTCATGGTGTCTTTAGTGTCTGATTTCCTTTTCAATTAGAAAAAAAAAAATATTATCTCCTAAAGAGATCCTTTCACTGAGTTAGCTACAGAATATATTATACCCAAAGCAATGACTTCATCCAAATGCAGTGCATCTAGAGGCTGACTCGCAACTTTAAAATTGCCAGGGATGCAATCATCTGTCCCAAATGTAGAACAATTATTAGCTAAACTAATCAGATTGACTCAAAGGCAGTGGCAAACACTGGCCAGAGCAAATGCTCAGAGAGGGGAAGAGATATACATGAACTATTTTTGCACAATTCTTATCAGGGAAGACAGTTGTGCAAGAGCCAATGATTTTCTAATTACAGTATCTATATATGATTCTCATCAGTCTTAAAGATTTATCAGCTTAATCCTCTATGTCTGCAACAAGAAAGGAATACCTACTAAGTACACAATCCTTTTTGCTCTTAAAAAGAGTTATCATCTGATTCAGGAGTCATATCTTTGTTTAGATCCAACATTTCCTCTTTCTTCTTTCATTAATTATGTATCACAAAAAAGTACTAAGAACAGACAGAATGTAATATTCTATGTGAAGTGACACTAACCCAGAGTGGAACAGAATCATTACCTCCTCCAATATCTCTTTAAGTTGTGCTAATGCGAAAAAAATAATGTTAGTATAGAATTGACACTTAAGTGAAAAATATAAAGCATGGTGCTATTTTTGGTGATTTACAAGGCTTTAAAAATTCTCAAACATCCTAGGGGTGATATAAGAAAATTATATGTGTTAATCCCTAGTAGGAAGAAAATCTATGTTAAACCAAATCTGTATTTACCATAGAGGTTAATTTTTATAATTGTAGCTTCGTATTTTTGTGATTTATCTCAGTCATTATTTTTAGTGGATTTAAAGAATAAACATTATGGTTATAGGAGATTTCTGGCTTTTGTAGTGAGTGAATCAATTAACATTATATATTGAGCCCTGCATACTAAAAACTATGGCATGTAATGTGAGAATAGAGAAAGAATAATATGTAGTACTTGCACTCATGAAATACATCTGATATAAAAAAAATACTGCCACTCATGAAATGATTGGCACATTATAGAGCAGCCTGAAAGTGCATTCTGTTCTAAGTGACCCAAGTTTCCCAAACAGAGCTCAGTGAAGGAGAATCATTCAAAGCTCCCTAACTGAAATTCACTCGATTATTCAAACTGCTTTTTTTTTCGTCATGGGAATACAGTTTTACTATTTCAATAAAAGTTAAAGTGATTTATAAAGATTTTTTGAACAAAATGCCAGACCAGAGATTGAAAATGAGCTTCTACTCCATTGTATTCTCATTTTGGCCACAAGTCACTTATACCTACAGTACATATAGCCAACAGGTCTTTAAGCTTGAAAGGCAGAAATAGTACTGGGGGATTGTGCCTTTTCAAGCTTACTCAGCAGGATATGAAGAAAATAGGTCACAATGTTACTAAAGTAACCACAAAGAATAATGTATTTATCAGAATATGAGACACAGATATACTTGAGGAAAGGATGACCTAAAATCGCTGACCATCTTATCTGGCAGTGGAGCTTTTTCCTCATTCTAAGTGTTCAGAATTTGAGTCTCATCGTCGATACCCAAGATTTCATTTTTTGAAACAGTCAGCTCTGTATGTTTGTAGCATTATCTAACTCAGGCTCTCAATGATATTTTTGGGTAACTTTTATTCTTATCTTTTTTTCCCATTTATTTCATACCAATATGAAATAAATCTGGCATAATTGTAATTTGAGAATGTAAATTTCAAGCTCTTATAATTTGGAACGTGACAAAATACACATGCTCACAAACACACACTCATACTCCCACAACTCACAATTAAATTTCATTCAAAAATTTTCCCTTACTACATAAAATGCACTTTTATTTTCCATTCCATTCCACTGTATTTCATTTCATTTCATTCCACTCCATAAATGTCAACCATGAGCCACTAAAGTAATTTTATGATCCTCTAAAATAGCAGTTCCCAAAATATGGTTCCAGGGCCCCTTGGTATACCCAAGACTCTTCCAGGGAATACACAATGTTCTTTTCATAAAACTACTAAGATGTCATTTGCCTCATTAACTCTCAACATCTCATGAGTGTATAGTAGTATTTTCCAGAAGCTACATGATTTGATGATGTCATCACTCTGATAGATATTGGAAAGTATTCTTGTATGTTATTTTCTTTAAATAATTTTATCAACTTTATAATATAGTAAATATTAATAAACATAACCATATACACAAAAACTCTTAGGGTCTCTCAATAATATTTAAGAACTCAAAGGGATCAAGAGACCAAAAGGTTTGAGAACTGCCAATCTAAAGCAAGTTTCCATTTGAAAAACAGTAACATAAATGGAATAATTGCACACATACACACATACAAATCTCTTTCCATACTTTTCTATACCCTGCAAGGCAAAATGCAACCTGGTACCAACCGTCTTCTAACAAATCAGCTGTGATTCTACTATTCCCTGCCCTCTACTAGGAAACTCTATCTAAGTCCCCTAAATATAACATGCTTACTTCTGCCTTTGAGTCTCTTTTTATATTCTATTCTTGAAATATCTTTAACACTATTTTCTGCTAATATAAGTCCTATCTAACTATGTGGTCATCTGCTATTTCTTTGCTTGTCCTATGTCCTTTCTTTTTTGGAACTGATCCTTCAGGATTCCTTGAATTCATATGAGAACACAAATTATGTGGCCCTAAACTTTCATAGGCCTGAGGACTCATACCAGTCAATCAAAGTGCCTCATGCCTTTGGTACTAGTGTACTGTCCAGATTACATGGGAAGGGCTAACCCAAGAGCTGTAAAGGGAGATGTATCAATGCTAGGGGAAGACGAAATCATGCTCTGTTCTCTGAAATTGCTCACTGTTAAAAAGGCAAGGAGGCAGCCAGCCTTATTAAGCAGTGGTTTAGAAACACTGTAGAACAATTCTGTCTATATATTTGTAAAAAGTTTAACCTAAGTGTCTCATTGACTAGAGATAAGTGTATGTCTGTCCTCTGGCACTGTCCCCAATAATGACTGTGTGACCTGTGGAGTCCCTATTTTCTGATGAGGACTTGTACTGTTTTCAAATAACTCTCCATTCTCTTTAAGATACTCTATTAATTTACTTTATAATCAATTATTTTATGTCATTCTTTATTTTTTAGAAACTCAATAGGTACACGAAGGAACAATTCTGCCTCTGTAACTAAGTGGAGATTCTTGTATTTCCTAAAACTATGAAAGGACTCTAATTTTTAGTATATTTTTGAAACACATTTACCTGAGATTTTTTTCCCTTGAAAATTATTGATAAATTGAATGCTGTGTTACCTTAACAGTTTCCTTATATCTTGAATTGCTGTGTCATGCAGAGTTTTTCTTCATCTATGTTTTGAAGAGAATATGTTATCCTTCCCCTACCCCAAATATTATCCCTTTGTGATTTGTAAAGCACACGACTTAAACACATGAAATGAAGATAATTCCCATGCCATTTAATGTAAAGTTGGAATCTTCTAAAGAAAAAATATCAGAGGACCAAGTAATTAATGTCTATACTAATAAATAAAAACTGAATTCACCATCTCTGTAATGTTAGAAGACAGATGTACTCGGAAACTGTTACCTTGTGTAATCAATTAAATAACATTGCAAACGTCCTCAGCAAGCAGACTTTATTATACATGCCTGGGACTCACACTAATATATAGCCTAGAATTCATTATTCCACTACTTTCTTCAGAAACTATAAACAATGCTAACCAAAGGTGAAAAATGCCTTCTTATGCTAAATGTTATTGCTCAACATGTCATTCGAAAATTTCAAGGTACAACCTAATGTTCTTAGAATTAGCACTTAAATAACCAAAAGGCATAACAGAATTATGGGGGGGGGGATTCTTAGTTAAAATGACATAAATAATACTTTGCAAAGATCAATATCTCTTGGCCTGCTAATTATTATACGATACTTCATTACCATTTAAAATACCACATATAAAAAGAAAAGGAAAGAGAGAGAACATTTAGAGTATATAAGTTATATATTCATGATTTATTTTACAAAAACAATCATAATCATGTTGGGGGTAGGAGATAATTTTGCTCAATATTTCATAAGGAAAGAAAATCACATTTTTATACTGCCATGTACAGCATTTAATATATATTCAGTCACATTTTAATATGAGCAAATTTTGTATATGATACATATTATATACACATTTTACATATAACTGGTCAAATTTCTGCATTATATAGACTTTTTTATGAATTATTTAAGTTGGTTTTTTGTTTGTTTTTGAGATGGAGTCTCACTCTGTACCCCAGGCTGGAATGTAGTGGCCCAATCTCGGGCCCCTACACTACAACCCCCGCATCCCGGTTCAAGCGATTCTCCTGCCTCAGCGTCGTGAGTAGCTGGGACAACATGTGTGCGCCACCAGGCCTGGCTAATCTGTTGTTTTGTTTGTTTGTTTGTTTTTGAGAGGGAATCTCGATCTGTTCACGGAGGCTGGAATGCAGTGGTGCGATCTCAGCTCACTGCAACCTGCGCCTCTCGGGTTCAAGTGATTCTCCTGCCACAGCCTCCTGAGTAGCTGGAACTACAGATGCCCACTACCATGCCCAGCTAATTTTTGTATTTTTAGGAGAGATGGGGTTTCATCACATTGGCCAGGCTGTCTCAAACTCCTAACTTTGTGATCCGCCCGCCTTGGCCTCCCAAAGTGCTGGGATTACAGGCATGAGCCACCATGCCAGGCCTAAGGTGCTTTTTTAAATCACAACTACATATACCAAGACCACATATGCCTCAGTAAGGAGTATGAAATTGAGGGGCCGTGTTAAGGAAAAAAACTTATCTTCCGTGAGGGGCGTGGTTTCGCCTCCATCTGGGAACCAGAGGAGTTTCAAATGTAAAGTTCTTTGCCTGACTTTGCCGCCTGTGGGCTAGGTAGAGAAATCCAGGTGGGTTTCTTTGTTCAAAAAGCCCGTGGAAAGCTCTGGGAGGAGGGGAGGACCAAGTAGCCAATGCGGTATCAAAGTCAAAGATCAATCACTCCAGAGGAAGTTCGAAAGAACTCTCACTAGACCAGAACATGAATGGGAAGGGAATAACTCCAGGGTATAAAACCCCACTGCTCCTTACCTATACGGATTCCTTTCTTGGATCTCCTCCCTTGGATCCGCTTCCACCACAGGGTGGGATCGCTCTCTCTCTCTCTCTCTCTCTCTCTCTCTCTCTCTCTCTCTCTCTCCCCCTCTCTCTCTCTCTCTGTCTTTTTCTCTCTCTGTGCCTAATAAATTGTTCTCTGCTAAACTCTTTGAGTCCACAATATTTATTCAAACAGTAAGCTCACCGTGCCTCCCGGGCCCCTTTCCCCATTCTTGTGATAAGAGAGGCCAAGGACCTCAGAATCAGAATGGAGAGGTAGCTGAGCATGCAGCCCCATCGCGTTTCAAAATTATTTAAACTCTCATTCAGGAAACACTACAAGTTGAAATGAAATAACAGAAATTATTACACAGTTTGAAAGTAATATAAGCCGGTCCACCACCATCAGACACATTCCTACCCTCTTCTGACCTATTTTCTAGAATCGAAGTCAGACTATGGAATTTAAGTCACTTCAATCCTCTTTTATCTTTCTAAAAACCAATCGCAGTATGCATTTATAATGCTTTCTTAACTCACATCACTTTATAAATCTGTTTTCTTAAAAAAGTCATATCATAAATGAGTATGCAAAGCACATACTGCCTCATTCAAAAAATGTTTATTATTAAAAATAGGGCATTGCATCTATTTTTATTTTCAAAGTGTTAATGTGATAGCAATCTGAAACAACAAGCAAAACATCTAAGAAAGGAAAGCTATACACCTTTTCCTCTTAGGATTAGTCTGAGTATTGCAGCATGTTGAAAACTTTACTAAACTTACCAGGTTGTTTTCTCAACTAAACGTTGGATATCACTGAGCAAAATATTGCCCTGCTGGTATTACGGTAATCTATACATTTTAAGTATTCTTTAACTGTTCCAAAATAAATACATTCATTTTAAACAAAATAGGAAAAAGAAGAAGACATGAAAAAGACATGACCTGTAAGTCTACTGCCCAGAAGAAAATGCCATTAAAATTTTGATGTATATTCTTCCAGAGACCTACCCTGAATATGGATATTATATATATATATATATGTGTGTGTGTGTGTGTGTGTGTGTGTGTGAGTGTGTGTGTGTATGCTTTATTCAATTCAATATATAATATATATACACAAACTGTAAAAATGTTGGAATAAATGTAACTATAATGTGCACATCTTTCTTAGTATTTTGAGTACAATACTTGGCTAATTCAGGGTATCAATAAATATTTGTTGCATTAATGATTGACTGGATAAAGTAACAAATATGGGCTTTTAAAATATCATTTAAAGGAGCATGTCTATTTGATATTCAGATTTTGAGTCAAATCACTTCATACTTCTTTGTGCTTTTCCCCATGGATTATAATGAGAAAACACAAATAATGGTTAAATGACTTTCATCCCTGGATGTTACCTTAATATGTGTGAACTTCTGGGGCTATAAGTAATACTCTGTGTGAGAAAACATACTCAACCAACGTTCTGATGGAGAAGGAAAAAAACACGATTGTTGTTTTTAACTATAGTATAAACTTTATAGAATGCTGTAATTTTCAATTTGTTTTTCTTACATAAAGTACATAGTATTACATAGGAAAAAAATAATTTCAGTATAATTCATATGTCCCAAACTCTCCTGTAGGAGTTTCTAAATTTGATTTTACAAGCAGCTAATGAGAATTTATATATGACATTAAGCTAAGCACAATAGAGAATATTTAAAATCTTGATATAGCTAAAACACACAACTTATATGGTCATCATACATAATTTAATTACAAAAAATAAGCAATTTCCTTTATTATATGAGAAAATACTACATGGTTTATTCTCCAGCTGAAATAAATAGACTCAATATTTACATCAGCTGGAAGGAAGACAGAACTTCCTTACCATGGACAATGTGACAGCAATTCTACCCCTAGTCTTAGCACAGTATCCTCCTTGTTTAACCAATACCTTGGAAACTTGGCAGTTTTCAGATATTTCCATCTTGGGATACTAGCCAGTTATACAGGACATGAAACCAGGACAAGAGGCCAGATGTGTGACATTTAAGAGTAATAATTATTTTCCTTTTGATTCCCTTATCATGACAATGGAGGATTTAACTTATATTTTCAATTATATATTATTTTTACACTGACAGAATTTATAAAAGTTAACCTGAATTTTTAAAAATGATATGCCCCCTATGCACAAAATCATGTACCAGATCATGCAGGGCTTACTCTGTATCTCAATTAAATCTGGCAATAAATGTTGATCAACCTGTAAAACCCCAGGATTTCTCATTGAACACACTGCAGTTCCTCAGAAGGAAAGGCTTCTACATATGCCATTAGAGGCTTCTCAGCAAACAACTAGCAATATTCAATATATTCAGTTACATTTCCCTAGGTTTCTTCACTATCAACTTTAAATCTCTATTTTCCTGAAGGAGAGTTGAAGCAAAGATAATGGTTTCAAACATCAATTTGTTCAAATTTTAACAAAAGTTGTCCCATGATTAGAAGCCAACTATTTGGAGTAATATTCTATTTGTTCTTTATAAATAATACAATGAAATTGCTAAATCTAACAGGAAAAATAGGAGGTAGCCAACAATATAAATAAACCATAAACCTTCTTTAACCTAGATTTGCATATTTTTCTTAGTTTTTCTATGGTTGGAATGGTTTTACTAGAGTTAAAAGTCTTTAAGTCAGGAGATGTCTGGTAAAAACTATGAAAGGCTGCTTTCTAAATTCTGCTTTTTCTTGGCTCAATGAAACCTCCACCTCCTGGGTTCAAGCAATTCTCTGCCTCAGTCCTTCGAGTAGCTGGGACTACAGGTGCGCACCACTACACAGGCCTGAACAAAGTGATGGCAAAAACCACAACTACTTTTGCAGTAATTAATATGCTAATGGTTTCTACTTTTGTCATATGTAAACAATGAGGTGTTCATTCAGAAGTTTTTAACTGAAAGAACACTCTGCTAAAAGAAAATCCTTGGCATTATACAATATTTTGACAGATTTGGCTTAGAAATTAAAAAATAAAATGCTAACCACCAACTAATATAATCTGTAGACATTTTTCTTTGCTTTTCCACTTTCGAATAAGTGACAAATATTAATTAATTAGGAATAGTAGTGCTAGTTTATGAAGGTGATGATCATCATTGTGAGATGTTAATCATTTCATTAAGCTAATTTGTATTATGAAGCAAACTTAGAAAAAGGAGTAATATATGCAATAATGCATTTTATCTCTTCAATCATAAAAATCCATAGATGCTAATGTAAGTTGTTAAAATGCACAATACTACTGAAAACGAAAGTTGCTATATGATAAAATGATATTTCTTAAACCTGTCATTCCAAAGAGTTTTTCTGCCTTCTGTTACAAATATATTTAACTGAGACCATATTTTCCTCAACTTTGTTCCCTAGGTTTGCTTCCAGAAAGATTGCCTAGTGTAGAATAATCTTCATACAAATCTCCACATACCCTGTGTGCTGATTAACAAATTGCCCTAAACACTTGCTACTTCTAGGCACAGAGACCTAGTATGGCATTAAAATGCATGTAATTACAGATAACTCTTCTGTGGTCCTATAATGTAAGGTCCAAGTCATTTTTTAGAGGCAGGACATATCAGAAAGATAAAAATTGATTCTGAAATAAAATGTTTATTTCCCAATAATTATAAGATACATACCTAGCCGGGTGCAGTGGCTCATACCTGTAATCCCAGCACTTAGGGAGGCTGAGGCAAATGGATTACTTGAGGCCAAGGGTTCAAGACCAGCCTGGCCAACATGATGAAACCCCTCTCTACAAAAAATAACAAAAATCAGTCAGGTGTGGTGGCAGGTGCCTGTAATCCCAGCTATTTGGGAGGCTGAGGCAGGAGAGTCGCTTGAACTCAGAAGGCAGAGGTTGCAGGGAGCCGAGATCACACCACTGCATTCTAGCCTGAGTGACAGAGTGAGACTCTGTCTCAAAACAAAACAAACAAAAGAATTAAAAGAATAAGAGAAATATACCCAACTTATTCACTGTGGAAGACAGTCTCTTCAGCCGTTTGTATTACCTGTGGTTTTTATATTATGGTTTCTATTTTTGTCATATATTTATTAATGATGAGCTATTTATTCAAAAGTTTTTAACCAAAAGGATAATCTGCTAAAAGAAAATCCTTTCCATTACAATATCTTTGACAGCTATTGGCTCAGATATTAGAAAACGAAATGATAACCACCAACAAAAAGGCTTCTGGAGCTGAGTATGGATTTTCTCTGAGTGACAGGCATTTTGGTAAGCACAGAGCCTAATAATTGTTTGAGTAAAAATGGCTGATTTGTTTCTGTGTGTGTGTTAACTGATTAAAAACGATTAACAATGGTTCAATGTTATTAAAATGAATAAATCCAGATATCTTAAACAAAAAAGACAGAGAGAAAGAAGAGCTCTGAAAATAGTTCATGTAGACTCTTTTAATCCTGAAATCCCAAAGAACATTTCAGCTTCCATCATTCATCTTAATAGTTTATAGAGTCAACCCTGATTTCATCATGGATGGAAGAATACGCTATATAAAACATGAAATGACAAACGCAAGTAGCAGAAAGCTATGGAGAGAAAGTTTATAGATTTATCTTAAAATTTAGTCTGCCAATTTCCATCTTGACAGTTTGGGTGTGTTTCCTAACAATGGTTAGCTAAAAACATTACTTTATAGTGATTCAATTGTAAAAGACTTTCTGAAGAACAAATCAAGTCTGTTTTGTACCAGATATAAATTATTTTAGGCAACTCTTCTACCCTTAGCATTTTTAATGAAAATCCTGCCTTGAAGAAGCAAGTCATGCACTGAGACTATTCTGTTTTTTAACTTCATCAATAGTTAATTTAGACTTCACAGCAGAATGCTCACTGAATATCTGCTCTGAATATAGCCTAAGCGACGACTCTAACCTGACATCAAAAATGGCCTTTAATATTATTAATATTAACACAGCACATTACATATAGGAGGTGATTCATAGATAAAAAGTTATTGTTTATTACTCCCTTTTTGAGACGGATTTTCGCTCCTGCTACCCAGGCTGGAGTGCAATGGCGCGATCTTGGCTCATTGCAACGTCAGCCTCCTGGGTTCAGGCAGTTCTCCTGCCTCAGCCTCCCGAGTAGCTGGGATTACAGGCACGTGCCACCATGCCCAGCTAATTTTTTGTATCTTTAGTAGAGACAGGGTTTCACCATTCCGACCAGGATGGTCTCAATCTCTTGACCTCGTGATCCACCTGCCTCGGCCTCCCAAAGTGCTGGGATTACAGGCGTGAGCCACCGCGCCCGGCCAATAACTAAAGTTTACATGAACTTCATCTTTCAGATATAACTAGGAGCATTTTTAACGCAAAGTTATCAATAAGGCACCATCTGGGATAGCAACTAGGTTTTTCCTTTTATACTTCACTTTAAAACCTTGCTGTTGTTGACAAAGATGTTGAAAATATAAAAAAAAAACAAAACAGTCCGAAATGTTTCAACAGTTTTCATGTCGACTTGATCAGTTTAACGTGCACCTAATATTATCTATTTTTAAATCATGTACTTAATAAAATGATCCAAATTCATGTCTTCTTTCCTTTCCATTCCATCTAATAACTCTGTTTTAAATAGTTTGCAAACTCATAATTGATAACTTCCTGAAGCTGCCTGAGATTCATGAACCACTTGTACCCCGTCCCTACTTACTCATTTATTTCATTATTTCTACTTAAAAATGAAGATCTACTGGACAAGAAGTTTTATTTATATATTTCTATTAATTCACCAAGTTACTAAAGCTATTTTTACCCATTAAAATTTACTCTAAATTTATTACAGTAAAAATTCACATTTCCAAATCACAGGCCGCTTACTGATTGTTAGGGTAGATATAGCATAAATATTTTGGCTTCCACTTTTTGCCATTTAAGCAAACCTAATTAAATGCTTTTAATTGTATATCTCTAAGTTTACCTCCCAAATCAAAGTGGATGGAAAGATACTCTTTGCATTTAGGGGTATGAAGAATCCTTATCACTTTCTCCTGGATAAAAAAAATCAATGTATTTCATTTTCTAAGGCCATTACGAGATGCTTTTCCAGCTCCAGGCTCAAAGAGAGGATGTGTCATCTCTATATTAAAGGGCACCAAAATCAACATTTTCTTTAGATACTTGCTAAAATGTAGTTACATTAAGTCCCCACCCAGTGGTACCTGACCTAGTCTTTTCTTACAATAATAAAAATGAAAAAGAAAGCTATTCCTATTTCTTAATGTACTAGGGACCTCCCCAAACACAGGACAGTTAACAAATTGTCAGTAACTACTGGTAAACATACTTCCAGGGAAAGGCTTCCCATTTATTTGCCTGCATACATATATTAGGGACCTTTTCTTGTATAGATTTAATAGTGAAAATCTTTGTAAAAGGCAAATGTAAGTAAAGAAAAAATATAAAATAAAACTGTTGATTTTAATGAAATGCATTGTGTCTCCTAAATCTGCCAGGATAAATCTTGTCCATGGAAACAAACGTTATAGTGACTTTCTCCTTCTTCAACATACTTACCAGAAAGTATCTTGAAGGCAATGAATATATCTCTTCTATACAGAACTCTGTACACAGTACAGTGGATAGACCTATGGTATTAACAAATGTTTGCTGGCAAAGAGCTAGAGCAAATATTCAAAGCATTTTTTATTTTTATTTATTTATTTTATTTTTTTTTTTTTTTTGAGACAGAGTCTTACTCTATTGCCCAAGTTGAAATCTGCAACCTCCACCCAGGTTCAAATGATCCTCTCTCCTCAGCCTCCCAAGTAGCTGGGATTGAGTACAGGCACTCACCACCATGCCCAGCTAATTTTTTTTCTTTTTTTTTTAATAGAGATGGGTTTTTACCATGTTATCCAGGCTGGTCTCAAACTCTTGACTTCAGGTGTTCTGCCTGCCTCAGCCTCCCAAAGTGCTGGGATTACAGGTGTGAGCTATCACACCCAGTCTCAAAGGATTTTTTAAAAAAATTATTTCCAAAATGATAACTCTGAAGATTAGGAATGAAAAAAAAACTGTAAAAAATCAGAATATTTATCTTAAAAACTAGAATTAATAATATATCATTTAAATTATAAAATGGGCAAAGATAATCAGCATTTACAGACTGCTGATGATGGAACTATATAAAGGTTTTATAATGGCAAACTTAATTTTCTAAGTGCTTTTGAGAAACGTAACGTGTTTGAATTCAATGATACATATACAGAAAAATACATCATTTTTATTGTTCATGTTTAAGTAAAGTTTTATTGAATAATTGTCTTAGTTTTTAACCACATCCACAGGTCCTACTATTAGGGTTGGCCAACTAACATATAGAAATCTGATAAGATCTCTAATGTAGAAGCTTGTTAGAATCACAAAAGAGTATTCTTTTTTTTTTTTTTGAGACAGAGTTTCACTCTTGTTACCCAGGCTGGAGTGCAATAGCGTGATCTCGGCTCACCGCAACCTCCGCCTCCTGGGTTCAGGCAATTCTCCTGCCTCAGCCTCCTGAGTAGCTGGGATTATAGGCATGCACCACCATGCCCAGTTAATTTTTTGTATTTTTAGTAGAGATGGGGTTTCACCATGTTGACCAGGATGGTCTCAATCTGTTGACCTCGTGATCCACCCGTCTCGGCCTCCCAAAGTGCTGGGATTACAGGCTTGTGTTCTTTATATCCTATCCAGTCCAGTTCTGTTTTTATATGCCTTTCTAGCTAAGAATAAATTTTAAATAAATTTTTTAATAATAAAACAAAAAGAAGAATATATAACAAAGAGTGTATGCAGCCAGCAAAGCCTAAAACATTGATGTGGCCAATTAGAGAAAAAGTTTGCCAAGCTCCATTTTACAGTACATATCCTTTGCCTAATATATGTGCCTACTATATACAGAGTATTAGATTTCCAGAGAAGAGAATTATAAAAAGAAACAAACTTGATTTTTCCTCCTGAATCATATAGGCTGAAGGCTATATCTGGAATAGAAAGGGATTAATATTTCCAAAACACTTAAAATGTGCTTTCCTTTTCACCAAATCTGAACCAAACAGTCTGTCTTAAAAGTGAAAAGTATAATGGCCTGTATGTTTAATATGGACAAGTGCCCTTTTTTAGCCAAAATGTAGTTATGCAGAAAGACACTTCTCTAATGGATGTTAACAAATCAACTCAGTGGCAAAGGGACTGTGAATAGAGAAACTACTTAAAGAGTAATTAGTCTGTATTTACCCCAAATTTTATTTAGAGCTACAAAAAAGACATCATCTGCAAATCTACTTTACAGATTTATAACTCTTTTAGTTATATAACACTATGAGTTCAGTTTCACCATATAGTGACTGGGAGATTGGATCAAAATTTCAGATTCAATGTTTGTTAGTTTTCCTTTCTACAGCAACTTCCATGAAAGGACAGAAAATGTACTTTTAAAAGATCCAGGAGAGTACTAGAAAACAAATGACAGATTTTGAGGGCTATGTTAAAAATATAAAACATACAGGAGTCCGGTCCTAGGAGCTTCGGGAACCGCGGCTTGGGTGCAGACATGGCCAAGTCCAAGAACCACACCACACACAACCAGTCCCGAAAATGGCACAGAAATGGTATCAAGAAACCCCGATCACAAAGATACGAGTCTCTTAAGGGGGTGGACCCCAAGTTCCTGAGGAACATGCGCTTTGCCAAGAAGCACAACAAGAAGGGCCTAAAGAAGATGCAGGCCAACAATGCCAAGGCCATGAGTGCACGAGCTGAGGCCATCAAGGCCCTTGTAAAGCCCAAGGAGGTTAAGCCCAAGATCCCAAAGGGTGTCAGCCGCAAGCTCGATCGACTTGCCTACATCGCCCACCCCAAGCTTGGGAAGCGTGCTCGGGCACGCATTGCCAAGGGGCTCAGGCTCTGCCGGCCAAAGGTCAAGGTCAAGGCCAAGGCCAAGGATCAAACCAAGGCCCAGGCTTCAGCTCCAGTTTCAGTTCCAGCTCAGGCTCTCAAAGGTGCCCAGGCCCCTACAAAGGCTTCAGAATAGATATCTGTGTCTGCCAATGCGAGGACAGAAGGACTGGTGTAACTCCCCTGGGGCTGCCATCTGCATGGGGCTGGGGTCCTCCTGTGCTATTTGTACAAATAAACCTGAGGCAGGAAAAAAAAAAAAAAAAAAAAACATACAGGAATAAAAACGTGTGAAGTAAATCCACAGAATATCACAGACTAAAATACACATGGACAAAAATGCTATAGGTTTGGGAGTCTGATAGTAAATATCACCAAAATCCTGTAGGTTTGGGAGTTTCATAGTAAATATTACCAACATCCATAGTAGGTATTGTCAAAGAAGGTTAAGCAAAAAACTAATGACTACACACATTTGAAGAAGATCACCACTTTAAAAGAGATAAGCCCATTTCATCTAAAAGAAGAATTTATGTTGGAAAAAGCAGAAGACTTAAAAATAAATATAGGTAATATATAAGTATAAATTTGAAGAAATCAAAGATAACTTCTTCTCATTGAAAAGAAAAAATCTGGAGATATTGGAAAATACAAAACTTTTTAAATGAAATACTATATTAATAGACTAGATACCACTATAGCTCAAATTAGTTAACTGGAAGATTAAGCTGAGAAATGTAGGAAGCATTAAAAAACTGAAGAGACGGTCGGGCGCGGTGGCTCAAGCCTGTAATCCCAGCACTTTGGGAGGCCGAGGCGGGTGGATCACGAGGTCAACAGATTGAGACCATCCTGGTCAACATGGTGAAACCCCGTCTCTACTAAAAATTACAAAAAAAAATTAGCTGGGCACGGTGGCGCGTGCCTGTAATCCCAGCTACTCAGGAGGCTGAGGCAGGAGAATTGCCTGAACCTAGGGTGTGGAGGTTGCGGTGAGCCGAGATTGCGCCATTGCACTCCAGCCTGGGTAACAAGAGCGAAACTCCGTCTCAAAAAAAAAAAAACAAAAAACAAAAAACAAAAAACTGAAGAGACAGAAAGTGTCAATGGATAAAAATTTAAGAAATGTGGAGGTCAGTTCATGAAACTGTCAAATCCATTCAATTAAATTTTCAGGTAGAACAGACAATACAGGTATGGCAAAATAATATTCTCCAAATTGATTACATGTTTGGCTGAGAGATTTGACAAGAAGATATCTCAAAATGTGAAACAATTTTGAACTTTCTGCTGAAAATCCAAATAGCTTACAGAAAGAGTGGAATAAAAACTACCTATAACAGAAGAAAAAACATCCTGGCATCAGACTTTTTATCTTCAACATCAGTTGAAGAGTATGGAGAGATGGCTTCAAGGAGATAATTTTGAATCTAGAATGTTTTACTCAAGCAATTCAACATCAAGCAGAATGAAAAATACAATGTTTTAAGGTCTGCAAGATCTCAGAAATATTCTTATCAACAAAATCACTCTGAAAGAATTAATTGAAGTGTGCTACAATAATAAGGAAAAAGAGATCCAAGGAAGAAGCTAATGGAGAATGAGATCTATATCAGTCAAATAAAAAGATAAACATTAAAAAATCAAAAATGTTAATTGAAAATACTGAAGAATTGAGATATGAGAGGCTGTGCCAAGCAAGAAATACAATCCCAAGGCCTAAAGGAAAAGATTGATGTATTTATCCTATAAAAATGAAATAAAATAAAACTTCAAAAAGAGGAAAGACAGGCCAGGAGCGGTGGCTCACACCTATAATCCCAGCACTTTGGGAGGCCGAGACGGGTGGATCATGAGGTCAAGAGATCAAGACCATCCTGGTCAACAAGGTGAAACCCCATCTCTACTAAAAATACAAAAATTAGCTGGGCATGGTGGTGCGCACCTGTAGTCCCAGTTACTCAGGAGGCTGAGGCAGGAGAATTGCTTGAACCCAGGATGCAGAGGTTGCGGTGAGCCGAGATTGTGCCATTGCACTCCAGTCTGGGTAACAACAGCGAAAACTCCGTCTCAAGAAAAAAAAAAAGAGGCAAGACAAAAACGTTTAAAAAGCCCACATAATGCCTGATAAGCATATTTGTCCCATATATGACTTACAAAATACAAATACCTAGATGATAGAAAAGGATTCTAGAACTCTCAAAGAAAAAAATCAATAGGGATATAAATAGAAAAAAGTTAAATAGAAATTATAGAGAAAAAGAACAAAAGTGACCAATAAATATATTGAATGACTTCCCACCGCACCAGTAACTTCATATTAATAGAGTTAATAGAGAGTTAACTTAATATAGAGTTAACTTTAATTTCCATAATGGAAATTAAAACGCAACATACTTTACTCTCCATGAGATTGGGGCAAGCAAAACATGATAATATTAAGTCTTAGTGAGGAGAATTAAAACAGACACTTTATGTACTGGTAATGCAAATGTAAATTAGGTGAGTCTCTTCTAAAGTAACTTGGCAGTAGTTTGCTCTTGGGAATTTCATTATTATAAATAAAACAATATTCACACATGAATAAATATATCCATGTGGGAATTAAATATGGACAAACATATACAGAATATCCAATGTAACATTATTTTTTAGAGTAAAATCATTGAAATGACCTAAATATTTACCAACAAAGAATCAATACATGCATCATGTTCCATGCTAGAAAATACTGTGCAGATATTCTTTTGAAAACAATGAATATTTAATGTGTTGTTATATTGTAAATATTAAATATTAACATAGTGAGAAAAGTATCTAATAAATTTTAAAAATAATTTTTCATTTATGTGTAACATTTCTCCTTCTCATAAATCCATGTTGCTCTTATGCAAACTACATCTGTGTAAAAATATCTAGGTCTTTTTTGAAACTTATTTTTATAGTGTATAAGCTTTTTTATAAATATAATTGCCAATATTCAGATTTTCTTCCAAAAATTCAAAATAGTGCTATGAAATTTCCAAAACATAGGAATGGAAAAAAGCAACCCACAGAAAAATGTTTATTAGGTACTTCTACTTGCTTAAAATAAACACAGTTGACACAGATATATACGTATATATCTGCAAATGTACAGAAAGAAAAATAGAAAAACAGCACCCAGAAATCTTAATAGTGCTTAATTTTGTAGAGGGTAATGAGAAAGCAACAGGAATGGAGGGTTCTTTTCCATTTCACAATATATTTCTATATGCTATTAATCTATTACAATGAAAATCTACTTACGTGACTTCTACAACTGAAAGCATTCAGTTTTACAGATTAAACAAGAGGAGAAACTTTTAAAAAATAAAAATTGCAATTGTTGTCATTGTCAGTCAACATTCATTTTATCTGTCATAATTTGAGGTTCTAATAGTTCTTCATATGTTGACTATCATATGAAGAATAAATAAACAACTTACTGTCAAATTTTAAACACTTTCTATTTAAGTTAGTATAATAGTTCAATATAATATAAAAAGTATTAACAATAAAATAAAGATTACACCCCATGAATCTGGATGATGTTAAAATATGGTCCTCATTTTCTCCTTCCAACTATTCTCTGCTATTACATGAAGCCATTCAGGTTAATGTATGACTTGTGAAATGTATGCTCTTTTTCCCACTTTCTGGAATTGGAATTTGTGGTGACATATTTTGAACAATTAATGCTCCCAGAAAATCCTGTTACAAACTTAGAACAAAATAATGAATGGATTATTACATCTGTGCTTATCTAAATTTTATTTGGGAAATAAAAATCTTACCACAAAAAAGTCCTCTAATCAGGTCTTCGTGACTACTGAGGTATAACACCCCTACTCTGAATTCGCTTTGTATGAATACACTTAAGGCAGCTTCTGATAAAGGATGCAAAATGTTCTGTGTTATTTTGGAACATATACTGTTTGTCAGGTTGAAAGAGCTTGTCTATGAATCAATAATAACTTAGGATCTGGACATTTCTTTGGAGATTAATGGATAGCTAAGTAGAGCTATTCACACCAGAGACCATTCACCCCAGTTGGATCGTGTCCAGTTTGTGGCAACTGCAGAAAAAGAACACTATGAAAGATAGAATTCCTTTTTTGGATTTTATTCCAACAATCCTCAAGACTTATCTTTTTCAAAATATCAAAATGGATTAATTTTTTTAGGCCAAGTTCACTACATTCTATTCAGTTCAGAAAATCCGTAATTCTAAATCCAGATATCTGCTATTGAAATGTTCATACGCTACTCAGGTCTATTCAGGGAACTGGGATAGTTCTGATGCAACAGTGCTTTAATAGGCTATAGAATCTTCCATAAGGGTCAGTGATAACTCCAACGTTCAGCTGACAAAAATAAATCAGGCTTAATTTATCACACAAGTGTTGTATTCCTTACAGTTTAGCCTGCAAAATCAATGACTCTTCTTGTGGCATAAACCAGATCATTCTCTTTTTATGGTCTTAGTCACCATTTATTAACTCATCTGGTAAAGTAGTCACCTTGAAATAACACAGAATTTTGATGCCAACTATTCACATTTACTTTCCCCGAAAAGGGACTTGTAATGAAGTGAACAGTATGGCTTCAAGGCTTTTGCTACCTGGACAAACTAGATGTTTTGTTTGGACAAATAAGAATGCCAATTTTGTTTGGAAAATCAAAGGAGAATGCTGTGAAAATGTTCTCACCAAGGAGGTAGATCCATCAGAAATATTCATCAAGGTGCATTGGCCCTAGACCAAACAAGGAAGAAGTTAACAGCTCTAAATTCCCTCTCTTGTTTAAATTGTCATTACCTTTATGGTATATAAGTCAATGCAACTATGCCTTGTACTGAGATATAATTCCTTGAGATAACTGACATAAAACAATTGAGATAACCCATTGGCACAGCAGAGTATTTTACCCTAATGCTCCATATAGAGAATCAGAATACAGGCATTAGCAGCTGCTGTACCTAATCTTCATGCTTTTCCCTCTGCTTATTAGATGTATGAGGGTGCCTAAATTATGCCCCATCTTCAGTTTTCTGCAAAATAGGAATAACAGTATTTACTCTACTACATTGTTAGAGGATCAAATGAGATCACCCACTCCTGCCTTTCCCTCTCATAAAACAATTGAGATATGACAATTGTCATATCTTTATGACATCTTCTGTCCTCCTTGTCTTTGCATTTATTTCTCTTATTTTCTATCTTTCCCACCTTTGCCCCTGATATTTTCCCCTACTTTTGTTTTAATCCAGGAACTTGGGTCTGGATTGAAATCTATTTTCATTGATTCAATGTTTTTAGGTATTATAAAAATTGGCTAATTTATCCCAATTGGAGGAATGATCAGTGAGAAATAAACAACATAGTAACAAATATTTTGAAATTTATGAAGGTTCTGTTTTAATGTCTCCAAGTATTTACTAATGACAGTAAAATAAGCAGATTTTGTTCTTATGTAATACATGCATTCATCTCATTGCTATGACTACATTATTCAATATTTGAGTGAGAATACCATAAAGTTATTTATGAGACATAATTTACATATGGCAAAAATTACCCTTATAAGTGTGTAGTTATATGAATCTTGACAAACACAGTCAGAAAACCACCCACACAATCAAGGTATAAATAATTTCCAACTCTGCTCACCCTTGCCTCCACAGCCCAGGCATTTTGCAACCAGCAATTGTTTTCTATCCCTATAGTTTTGTCTTTTCCAAAATATGCTATTAAGAGAATGATACAGGGCCGGGTGTGGTGGCTCAAGACTGTAATCCCAGCACTTTGGCAGGCCAAGGTGGGTGGATCACGAGGTCAAGAGATCGAGACCATCCTGGTCAACATGGTGAAACCCCGTCTCTACTAAAAATACAAAAAATTAGCTGGGCATGGTGGCACGCGCCTGTAATCCCAGCTACTCGGGAGGCTGAGGCAGGAGAATTGCCCAAACCTAGGAGGCGGAGGTTGCGGTGAGCCGAGATCATGCCATTGCACTCTAGCCTGGGTAACAAGAGTGAAACTCCGTCTCAAAAAAAAAAAAAAAGAGAATGATACAGTATGTAGACTTCCAAGTTGGCTTCCTTCACTTAGCAAAAAGCACGTGAGATTCATCCATGTTGTCCGTATTCGTATTTTGTTCTTTATACTGTTAAATACATAAATTGCATGGATGTACCACAGTCTGTCTGTCTATCCATTAATCAATTGATGGAAATTTGGGATGTTTCTAAAGTTTAGCAATTATAATCAAAACCACTCTAAACGTTAGGCACAGGTTTTGATTTCTGGTGTGGATGCAGAGAAGACTTATGTTTTCACTTGTTTTTGCTAATATGTAGGAGTAGCATTGCTTGGTAGTATGTTAGACTTTATCAGAAACTGTTAAATGGTCTTCCAAAATAATTATATCACTTCTCATTCCCACCAGCAATTCATGAGAGTTTTAGTTGCCTGCTCTACATACTTGCCAGTATTTGATATTGTCATTTAAGAAAAGCCATTCTAATAAAGGTGTTGTGGTAGCTGATTGTGACTTTAATTTGTGTTTACTAATGACTAATGATGTTGAGCATCCTTTGCATTCCATGTATCTTCTGTAGGGAACTGTCTACCAAAATATTTTGATCATTTTTACATTGTGTTCTTTGTCTTCTTATTGAGTTGTAAGAGTGTTTATGTATGTAAGATACAAATGTATTATTAGATATAAATTTGCAAATATTTTCTTCTACCTGTTGAGTTACCGTTTTTTTTCCTTAAACACAGATTTGAAGTACGGTGCTAAAAAATTAATTTTTAAGATGGTAAAATATACTTAAATTACAACTTTACAATTATTTTTCCCTATAAAAATGTCAATGAAAAATTATGGTCACATGTTTTTCAAAGCTTTTAGCTCATTACAAATTTTTTATCTACTTCCCAAAAAGAAGACTATGCATTGTTAACAGTTCAAACGCTCTTTTGAATTTCTTTCTCACATGGCTTATTCTCTAGGGAAGAAACACTTAAATAAATGTGTTGCTCTGAAGAGTACAGAGGGGAACCTCAGTGACAGTTTTTGGTTCTGTCGTCAGATACAGGTACAGACTTTAGTTTCTCTTGTCTCTTCTCTCCATTCTTAATACTTTTCTAGCTTGGATTTGGGCCTACATTCATCATTGAGTCCTATTAAACAGGAGTCTCCCAACTCAATAAGACAACGTCCTGCTGAGTTTCCCTTTCTCCCACCAGCTGTTTGCCAGATTCGTGGCTCACATGCTGGCCACAGTGCTGAAGTATCATAGTGCTGTACCAAAAAAGCTTTCTCGGGTGGAGACCTCACTATTTATCAAAACTTAGCCTTCCTCTCAGGGATAAATGACAACAGAGGGAGCAAAGAATAAAAGGAAAACAAGCACTTTGGGGGCGTTCAATAGACCTGGGCCTATGTTCTGGATCTGACATTATTCATTTGCTTATTTACCCTTTCTTTCATGTATTCATTCATTCATTCAGCAGATAACTCCAGCATCAGCTCTATGTGCCATGCTAGGAAGTAAATGAGATAGACTTAGCTTTTTTCCTCAAGGAAAGGGCAGGTAGTTTGTAGTCCTGAATAAACTATGAAGCATTTCTGAGTTTCATTTGTTTATTCTGAAATGGAGAAAGCAGTTTTTAGCTCACACATCTATTGAATATTATAAGTAACTAAGACACACCTAGCATATGCACATTTTAAGCAATAAGATGAATGTGACATTCTTTGTGATCTTCCCTCCCCGCATTTTTCTTCAAAGGTGACCTTCTAAATAAATTATACCTAAGGTGGAAAAGAAAGGTCCAGCTGTAGTATTACCTCATCGAAATGGATGCTTGTGATGATGGAGAGCTGGTTTTAACAAGAAGCCCAAGTAAGCCAGCTTCGTAGTATATGATCTTGATAATCTACTCAAATGTGGTCCTACTGCAAAAGCTTCTGAATATATGCTCAATATTCAGGTTGCCTTTCAAAATATTTTCACTGCTATACTAGTGCTTTGACTAGTCTCTACAGTTGTCATTTACCTGTCTATCCCCACCGTAAGCAGACTTTGCACTTGTCGATGAGAACTTTGCACTTGAAGGAGAAAAACTTGGAAAATAGCACCAGAAAATAGTTTGACATTAACTATGTACTAATTTTCCAGAAAACAGATTATCTAATGTCTTGGGAATGTGATTCAAGGAGCACATTTCTCTGAAATAAAAAACCGTTTTTATAATACAAGCTATTAAAAGGCAAAGATGCAATACAAGCTTTTTATTGTCAATTCTGTGCTCATAACTTCAGTTTCAATAAAGCATCCTATTAGAAATGCTTCCCCATGTGGCGACTGCTCTGGAATTTCTGCCATTATTTTCTAAGCATTTTATCTATTTTTGTCATAAAGCTATAAAAGAAAGGTCTGGATCAAGAGTGTGTACATACAAATCTTTTCATCTAAAAGCCTAAGACTCAATCCAAGAGATAGGATAAAACTTCAGAAGCCACCCAGTTTCCATCCAATCTGCCATCAAATAAATTCAGAGACAGAGAAGGCAGAATAAACCTGGCTGCTTTCTATTCATAAAGGTCTCCTGCAGGAGCTAGTCAGTTCTAACTAGCTAACATAAGTAGCATTACTATGAGTTTATTAGTAGAGAACAAATTTTGCCTGTCATCTCTTTTATTCCTTAAACCAACTAGTAAAGTAGATATGAGCATCATCCACATTATGTAGAAGACAGGCTGGGGCTTACAGAAGTTAAATAACCTTGTCCAAGGTCATACAGGCAGCAAACAGCAGAAAATATTTGACTGTAAATATCCTACCCTCAAACTTTTTATTTAGTGATGCAAGACAGAATGTTGAAAGGCTAATTCCCTCATTACTAGCACACAGTAGGCATATAATAGAAAATGTCAGGTGGTCGACCAGTGAATTGGGGGGCTCCAAAATAGGTTTCATGCTCATAAAAAGCACAGTTCTTTGCAGACAGAACACTACCTATTATGAGAATAAGCTGTTGGCAGGACCCGAAAGAAATCAGGGAGGGCCTCTTGAGGATTAAGAAGGTATAATGAAAATCAGGAAGCTGGTTTAATAAGAAAGAAACTCAATACACTTCGCACCTCCAATTCCTTTTGTGTTTGGCATACTCATCTAGGAACAACTCAGTTTGTTTTCTTACTGTCACTCTATTTTTCACATGGTCTGGAAATGATTCACATTTCTTTAGTGATACGTGGGACCAGAACAGTTTATGCAAAGGATTGATTATTATGAAAAGGATTGATTATTGGGAGAGATTTATGGGTCAATATAACATGCAGTGTTCAATGCAACTACATATCTTTGGAAGTTACGGACAAGTCTATAGGTACAGCACCATAAAGCAGAATTTACCAAATGTCTAAATTTACAGAATGATTAAAATTTTTTTATCACAGAAAGCTATAGACTAAACCATCTCTAGTGACTTCTGAAATAACATATGCAAGAATTTAAATACAAGGACATACAAAGAGTAGAATAATTTTAAAAACAAGATATCCACAGGAAAGTATTTGAAGCATACAGTATTAGGAATGAGTTCAATTACACGAGAAAAAGGTAAATGATTGTTATAGGCGAAACCTGTTATATATTGTCTACGAGGGAAAGTAATCACTGATATTTATATTGGAAGATACCATTAATAGAGGATAATCTAAGTCTTTCATTTTACTGAGTGAAAATGGAGGCTGAAATAATTTATACTGTATGCACATTTATATAGCTGGCCCAGGGCTCATCTTACTGCGTCACACTGCCCCAGAGATTTTTCATGAACTGAAAATTACAGTGCTTCTTTATTTATCATCTCTTTTAGGTTCCCAGTGATTCTTATTTTTCTTTTATGTTTCTATTAATTCAGCCATTCACCCTTTCCCTTCTTTAGTCAGTGCCTGAAACTTTGTTGCAATCTACTGTTATTCAAGTAAGTAGTGTGTAATTCTTCAATTTGCCATGATTCCTTTTAATTCTCAGATTATCATCCTAATTCTTTTTCAGCCCCACTTTAAAAGTTGCCAGAACACCAACAGCTCATGCTAAAATATTTTTCATTTCTGGTAAAATGCCACATAAGTGGAATGCTAGTACAATTTTAGATTCCATATAATAAAGTTTGTTCCACAGACCATCTTGCTATCCATAGAAAGCTCCTCCACACACTATTTACATAGGTTTCTTCACTATATAAGTTATATGGAGAATATCCTTTCTCTGTTCTTTATCCAAATTATTCCTTGGCAAGAGGAAATGTTGATGACTATGCTGAAAAGGGGAACCCCGAGCACTTTTCAAATTTATGTTATTTAACCTGCATGTGTTTTAGCTTTCAACTACTTTCTATTTTCCTACCCTCACAATTCTAATTCATCTTTCCAGAACACTCATTTCCATTCCCAAAATACACACCAAAAAAAAAAATTAAGATTTACCTAAGATTTTAGACTTTGTTTACGATCTTCTTTGTGCCAAACATGGTTCAGAACCTTCATGTTTATCATTCACCACATTCTTTCAAAATAGGGACTGCCATTGGCTCTATTCACAGATGAGAATACCGAGCCTTAGAGAAGTTAAATAATCCCATCACTCTTGTAGAGTTGATCCCAGGTGGTCTGATCTTAGAGTCTGCATAATTAAGTACTAAGCTTCACTAACAATCTCCCTCTCCCTCCCTCTCTCTCTCTCTCTCTCTCTCTCTCTCTCTCTCTCTCAATTTAATAACCTCCATCATGGATAAATTTCCATTATATTTTACCTTGCATTTTTCAAGGAATATACTTGTTACAAGATAAAATACAGACTTAAATAGGCAGATAACCTATGCTCAAGTTCTCCAATTATATACTCAATCACCTAGTTAAAACTATTAATGTTTGCAGAAGTCCCTATATTATCAAGACTTTTTTTTTTTTTTAGAAGAGAAGAACATAGCCAGAGAGGCAGAGCAGAATGCATATTCCAAGGATCTAGGCTTATATGTAGTCTACAGAAAAACCTCATCACATTCAGAGAAATGATTTTTAAGCTTCCTCTTCCATAAAAAAATTCCTAATTTAAATTCAGTTCACTACCAGAGAATGCATTAGTTTTGTGCCATGCATCCAGAAATGTTCAATAAATATGAATAGATAATTACTAAAGTTATAGATAATATAAATTACACGTGTAATACACACATCTGAGTTTTTAAAAAGCATAAATGCAAAATAGGATTTTAAATTATATACAAGAACAACAACTGCAAAATTAACTTCCTATAAGGGACACCAAGCACAGGATGCAAAATAACCTGAACCTTACTGGTAAACAAATACAAACAGTGATGAAGTTATACTGTTTTTTTTTTAAATTATTTTCTTCAAAATTCATTCACAATAGGATTTTTAGTTTTAAATATTAAAATCACTGAAGCTTAAAGTGTCTGTTTTCAATTTAAGAGAAATAGAGGGTAATAGCATTGAATATAAAAGATCATTTTAGAAAAGCTGAGGCCTGAATTGCCAACCAATATGTTGTTTATTATTGAGACAGAACTGCATTGCTTTAGGGGCTGAGAAGGGACTTAAACTGAGACATAATGAACTGCCAAGCTGAAAAAAATGTTTGAGGTCATTTAGTTACACATTCTGGTTTTCCAGATGAGGATACTGAGACATAGAAAGTAGTCAGGACTACCTGAGGGCAAACCACAAATTAGTGGGAGAGAAAAGAAAGGAGCTCAGAAGGCCAAATGCAATGGCTCATGCCTATAATCCTAGCACTTCAGGAGGCCAAGGCTGCAGATCACATGAGGTCAGGAGTTTGACACCAGCCTGTCCCAAATGATGAAACAATATAAATACATCTCTACTACAAATACAAAAAATCAGCCAGGCATGGTTTTGCACACCTGTAACCCCAACTACAATGGAGCCTGGGGCAGGAAAATCACATGAACCTGGAAGGCAGAGGTTGCAGTGAGCCAAGATTGCACCACTGCATTCCAGCCTGGGCAACAGAGCGAGACTCTGTCACCCACACACACTAAAAAAGTGCTCAGAGGGTCTTAGAACTCGGGGTACTGTATTTGAAGATGAGGGAGTCTTGGAAGGTATTAGTGAACTTTAAATAAATGTAGCATCCCATCTAGTAATTTATCCTTCAGTGAAGGATAAATGCAACTGCAGACGAGTCTTGGCTTTATATGGAGCATGGCAGCTAAAAGATTCACAGCAATAATTCTTCTGTGACTAAGCAAAGCCCTCCACTGCTTTAAAGCCCTGCATGCTCTAATCTCCAGCTGTCTTTCTGGTGTACTATCTCAGCATAGGGAGGGATCTTAAAGGTAATAACTTTTAGCTCTGTAAAAAGTTCAGATTATTTTAGTGGCTAAGTATTTAAACAGGTTATGATTTTCTAAGTCCAAACTTCAGTGAATGAGGATATTATAGAGGGGAAATGTCTTGCTTATGTGGAATAAATATGACTTTGATAATGAACAGTTAGCAGGTTCTGCAAGGAGATATGTTAGAAATACTGAGCTCTCATGACTAAAATTAAGACAGTAAATAAATCAATCACTTCTCTCAGAAGATGTTAAATGGGCAGTTTGCTGGGTTTGGGAAGTGAGAAGGAAGGTGGTAATTATTTTAATCCACATTTTTGCAGCACAATGCTACAAATATGTATATATCCTGCTTAAAGTATATTCACTTGAATGAGATTATCATCTCATATCTGCTTCCAGGAATAGCTCCAGTAGAAACTGGTGCTGGGATTTAAGAAATGATGGGTTTACATTCCTTTGTGAAACAAGCTTTATCATTTAGAGTAAGCACAAAGCCAGTTTTGAAGCATTTTAACTTTTATATGTATGCATGTATTTATATTTTCATAGAACTACATATTTATTGCTCACATATTTAATTAGTATCAAAGACAGCAGTGATAATATAAAGGAGCCCTGAAACGAAACCCAGAAAACTTAAGTTGACATCCCAGATCTGCATGTACCTGGCTTTGGCCCTTCACCAAATCAATAGCTTCAGGATTCTACCGCTAAGATGAAAAGCATAGAAATCCTCCAGAGCAACTTCCTTATTACATAAATGGGGAAGCTAACTGGGTTAGACTTATTCAAATACAGAAAACTAGAAAACTGGCTGAGCTAGGACTCAGTCAACAGCCACTCTAACCTCCTTCTATATCATCTTCTACCATTGTAGAAGCTGGAAAGTTAAAAACCATCTTGCACAGATTCCTTCTATATTAGGATTCTTCACATGGCCTGGGTTTCATCAAACTCAGAAGAGAGGGAAGTAATGATTCCACAGTCCACACAAGTGGGCTCACACAGTGGTGGAATCCCTTTAGTTATTATCTAATGCCTCAGATTTCACGTAAGAAGAAAAATGAGTCAATGGTAGTTTTTTTTCTTTCTTTATGGCTCCTGAAGTTTAAAAAACTGTAAGAAGGCACTGGAATTATATGATTAAGTTTGGGTCAAGGCACAGTGGCTCATGCCTGTAATCCCAGCACTTTGGGAGGCTGAGCTGGGTAGACCACTTAAATTCAGGAGTTTGAGACCAGCCTAGGCAACATGGCGAAAACCCTATCTCTACAAAAAAATACAAATATTAGCTGGGTGTGATGGTATGCACCAGTTGTCCCAGTTGCCATTGCTCTACAGCCTGAGCAACAGAGTGAGACCATGTCCAAAAAAAAAAAAAAAAAGGAAAAAAGATACACTGCATAGAAATTAATCACAACTTCTTAAAATATTTAGGTCTTTAAAATTTTTTGATCAAAAATTTCCAAAGGAAATAATTCCAAGTTTCAAATATTCAAAAGGGAAAACATTTTATTTTATTTTTATAGATAGGCTTTCACTGGGTCCCCTAGGCTGGTGTGCAGAGGCACAATCATAGAGCATGTTAACCTCAAATTCCTGGGCTCAAGCCATCCTCCTGCTGCAGCTTCCTGAGTAGCTATGACTAGAGGTGCACATTTCTACACCTAGCCAATTAAGAAAAAAAAAATTCTCTGGAGATGGGGTTTTGCTATGTTGGCCAGTGGTCTGGAACTGTCAGCTTTAAGCAGTCCTCCTGCCTCAGCTTCCCAAAATGCTGGGATGATAAGAGTGAGCTACCACATCAGCTACATTTTCATTTGGACAATTTGAGCAATGTTTCTGAAAGTCAACATATAATAAACACACTTTCTTAAATATAATGTGGATTGATTACACACTGGTACGTATTTATATTCTGAAGTGGCGTAATGAGTTCTGAATTTTTAGATATGAAAAAATAAAAAGGGAGGACCAGAGAGAATGTATGTATTCTCCAGAGAAGCCAAATGTAGTCTGGGAAATAGAAATAGGGTCAATGTCAACAGCACCCAGAAGACAAAAGACCAATGGTTGTTTACACCAGAGTCTTTCCAGGTTTATTTGACAATTTTTGTGTTACTTCCTATCATCCTTATTTAATCCTGCCCACTAATTACAATACAGTACTAACATTTCAAATCAGCTATACAAATCCAAAACTTCATTGTTTATCAGAGACAATACTGACATGTAAAAAAAATTACTCACCAAAATGCATGCATACAGAATAGAGTAATATCAGATATTTTGCAACTGTGTCCACAATTAGGACCTCCTGTACTAAGTAGAATGTCACCGCATTTAAGATGTTGAAATACAGAAGCCATTTCTTGTGTGGCACACAATTAAAGTCTTTCACATTCAAAGTGTCTTTTATGTTAATGGAAGCGCCAAAATGATTTGCATTTGTATATTCACAAATCATATTGTTTTAATACTTTAAAGATAATGGATCTCACTCACCCCTTATCCTATTTGATTCTATTAGGTTTTCAAAAAAGAATTTGGCTGGACACAACATACAGAAATCATATTAAGCATACGATTTCATGAAAGTATGTATGTAGAATGTTTAGAATATGACACATATTTAAATGCTCCATTACAAAACTATTAATGTTAGGTTTAGAATATTAATCTATAGTAAAATTGTATTGATGACAGAAACAACCTTTGTCAGTAAATTGTTGATGTTTCAAAGCATTTCATAAATATTGGTTCAATACATACACCCACCACAATAATGTGAATCCTTTAGAAACAAGGACCTTGTTTTGCACATATAGTTCAGCATAAATTTGATTTATATTTTTAAAAATTAATGTAGAAATGGATGAACGAGATTCAGTTAGCCCCATGTTAGACACAGTTGTTAAAGTATACTAAGTACCCAACAAGTGAATACAAAAATATGTTTGGACTGCCAATGACAGCAAGGTCTTTGTGTAAAATTAAAACTGAAACTAACTGAGATACTCACTACCTTGTTGAAGACTGGCTTAATTTTTGTAAAACAGTAGGCTTCCAAGTGCCTTTACCTGATGAAGGCTAAGCATTTCTCCAGCATGCCTGCTCATAACTAGTATTAATCCTCTATGCAATTTGTTAACATGGTATCCAAGAGTTGACAAAGGAAGGCAGATACCACATCAGCTAGATAATTCATGAATCCATGTTGTATTTTCTTTTCTTTTTTTTTTTTTCTCTCAGATGGAGTTTCACTCTTGTTACCCAGGCTGGAGTACAATGGCGTGATCTCGGCTACCGTAATATCCACCTCCTGGGTTCAGGCAATTCTCCTGCCTCAGCCTCCTGAGTAGCTGGAATTACAGGCACGCACCACCATGCCCAGCTAATTTTTTGTATTTTTAGTAGAGACAGGGTTTCACCATGTTGACCAGGATGCTCTTGATCTCTTGACCTCGTGATCCACCCACCTCAGCCTCCCAAAGTGCTGGGATTACAGGCTTGAACCTCTGCGCCTGGCTATATTATCTTTTCTTTTTTTGGCCCACTGTAGTGACTCTCGCTTATCCATTTATTTATTCAATAAATATTTACTAAGTACCTATTACGTACTGTACGAGGTATATATTCTACAGTATGCTTAACGGTTAGGGCCCCTCCCCTCTCCCAGCTTAGTTTAGAAAGGCAAATGATCAAGAATGAAGGTGTTTATATGTGGTTGAAAGATTAGGGTGGAGGAAAAGGGAAAAGGAGCAACACTTCTTGCACATCTTCTATGTGAAAAGCACAATTCCAGGCATTCCTCCACAGTTGCCTTTTTCAAGGAATGACCTCTGTAGCCACCCAGTAACTTAGGTCAAACATTTTGGAGTCATCTCTGACTCTTCCCTTACAGTTCCACTCTACAGTAAAACTGTCATTAAATCGTGACAGATTTGCATTCAAAGTATGTGATAGCATTAACCAGTTTTCCCATTTCCTCCACTGCCACCCTAGTCCATCATTGCATCTGATCAGTTCAAAGCTTCCTCTACTCCCTCTCTGGTGCATCTGTAAGCTATTCTCTCTACAATGACTGAAACAGAATCATATCACTCCTATTTTTCAAATACTTTTCAAATACAAATGATTTTCTGATGAATTTAGAATAAAATATGAAGTTCATGTTGTGATCTGTCAAGTTCTATACAATGTGGCCTTCAGTTACCATGCCCATCTATCTCTCAATCTCTGTTTTGCTCAGTGTATTATACTACTCCAGGCTCCCACTACAGTTTTCAAGCACACCTCCACCTCAGGCCTGTTTCACTCACATGGAGTATTCTCCCTCCAAACCTCATGTTTCTTTGTTGTATTTGCTCAAATGTCACCTTCTCAGAAGACTGAATGTGATCACCCTCATTGAAATAGGAATGGCCCTTATCCATTCTCTTATGTCCTTATCCTGTTTAAATTTTCTTTATAGAGCTTGCCATTTTCTGAACATCAATTACATTACATACAATACCCCTATGGATTTCTTTATTATCTGTCTTCCCCCCTGAACATATCCACACAAGCAGAGCTTCCACTTTACAAGGCTCTATCCTCAGCATCCACAACAGTACTAACCATGTAGCAAAAGCCAAGAACATATTTTTTAAAATAATGAATTATTTGATTCTTATTTGAAATTGCTATTATTACTATTACCAAAAAAGTCACAGTTATAAAAGATTATGAAACAATTTTTGAAAAGAGATAAAATAATTTGGAAAACAGGGCTCATGACTGAGGAGTAGATGACTAGTAGAGGAATTAAAAAGCGAAGGAGAACTAACAGAGACGGGTTTTGATTATTGTTGTTTTTTTAATTTTCCCAAATTCTTTAATTTTAAGACTACAACCAAAATATTGGGGAAACAATGTACCTTATTTCTCTAAATTAAGATTTTGTAATTAATAATCTGCTTTGTTAATTTCAAATAAAAAATTAAAACCTATACACAAAGATCATTATTTATAAAAGATGAGAAATGACACAAATAATATACAGTGAACACTACTTAACTACTCCTCCACTTTTCTGTTTCCATGTCAGACACATGCCTGGTTTCTGACCCTTGTTAGACCAGGAACAAAATATAATTTGAAAGTAGAGTAAAGAGCCCTAAAGCTGAGACTTGCAAGGATGCAAGAGCTTACAGCAAAAGAACATAGGAACTGTGAGGAAGGTTCAAGAGAATTAGAATGTCTTTCCCTATTTAGTGAATGAATAGATTTTTGTGTTTTGTTTTAGCATATCTTCAGGGCTGAATGAATGCTTTGTGTAGTAAACAGCATAAAGCTCAAATCAAGTTTACTGCCTCCATATGGTTCCAATCACATAGATACAATGGTAGATTCATTGGTAGGGTTTGGGGGAAGGGGAAGTCATTTTCCTAGAAAAGGCGATTGTGCTTCTAGAACTATAATGAGAAAGAGTTCAAATGCAAGCCAGAGCAAAAAATCAAACTCACAACATAATTTTGTTGGTGCCCTTCCAAAACAGCAATTTGATAAAACTGCATCTGCAAGTCTTTTATCTGCAAACTTAATTTCATTATTGCACTATACTGTACTTAAAATAAAAAACAGATCCACACATTTATTAAAATTGTAATGAATGAATCACTTAGGCTTTGATCTCCTACACCAGTTTTACTGAGCTTCCCTAAAGGAAGATCAATTAAGCATACATTTTTTCACCTTTTAAAATAATACTCTCAGGCAAAGCATTTGAATTTCATCTTATAAAAAGCTAGGCACAGCAAACATTATAAAAAACAAATCCCCACCATTCACGCTATTTTAATAATATCAGCAACTGTCTCATTTCATTCTTGATAGGAAAAATAAAATTTTAGATTTGATGATAGGGTTCAGGATATAATATCCCCAAAATATGACACTTTGGCATACTGAAAACTGCAGAAACAGAAAGGTCACTCTTACCCTCTTTCTGCCTTTCACTCCTGCAGCAGGTCATAAAACATAGGAAAGATTTTCTGACCTTCTCCTGAAGCATGTCATAAGATACTCAGGTGAGAGAGACCCTCCCTAAACTGGGAGAAAAGGAACATCCTTGTATGCGAAGAAGGGTCACAGAGAACATTCTAAACAAACATCTAGCTAAGTTTCCCTACTTTATTACCATTAAATCATACTGCCTTTGTCCAATCATACTTCTGTACAGCTGTCCACTCTTCAGCAAACCTAGCACAAAAATACACAAATTTAACTATTTATTCAGGACTTCATTTCCTTACAATGGCCTCCATGTCATGTAAGTCTTATATGAAATACCTTTGTATGCTTTTCTATTGTTTATCAGCTTTTCTGTTGTAGGAATGGAGAGGTCCTCTCCTATAAAGATATTTCTTAAATGTTGTCTGACATAATACACTAAAAAGTACTTTATGACACAATCAGAAACACTAATTAAAGATTGTGTTTCCAGGAAAGTACTCTCTTCATCAAATGACAAGCTTTCCTAGAAAATAGAATCTTATTCCATATTGTGAGAGTTTTGATTTATTTGCTATAGTGTGCCATTGCTTCTCTGTCCCAAAACACAAAGAGATTCATGTAATAATGAATTTCTTAACATGACTTCCCATGAGAAACACACATTTATTTTCCAGTGCACATAAAGAGCTTTGTCATGAGTCTCAAAGTGTCTTCTATGTACCTATGAATGAAGTTCCCCAACCAGGCCAGACAAGGGAAAAAATTCTCTGTAAATGTAAAAGAAAGATGGGAGCCGCGGTGACTCTGGCCAGTCATCCTGGTGCTTGAGGAGGCGAGGCTATGAGTTCAAGGCCAACCTGAGCAACATAACAAGCTCTGATTGATTAACAAAAAAGAAAAAAAGTAAGAGTAAGAACAAAAGGAGACACATCATCAGAATTATCATATCATACATGCAAGATGACAGAATACAAGTTTTGAAGTGTTATTTTATTTGCTACTTAAAAACAGAATGATGGAAAATCTATGGTGGCTATGTTCTTGTTCTGGCCATGAAACTAACAGGTGACTTTTTAAAACTGTTTTCTTTCTTTGTTCATCTCTAATAAAGTGTGTCTGAAGTAGATACTCTTCAAGATTTCTTCTAACTCTAAAATTTTAGGGATTAAGCAATTTGAACATTTTCAAAGAGATTTTAATTTCTTCATAAATTCTTCCTGAGCTTGTGACAAATTAATTCTACATTCAAGCATTTATAGACAGACTCTTCCAACTGAAAGAACTGGTGAATTTAATGATCTTAAAAAGAAGGAGGAGAAATAGGAAGAAAGATTTTACTTATTACTATCCAGGAATATCCTAAAATTCTACTCATTTGAGTATCTTCTATGTAGTTCTCATAAAATAATACAAATAAGTATAGAGAGTCTTGAAGGAACTACGGATTCCTGAATAATTATGATATATCAGAGTAAAATTATTGGTATCAACCAGGGGACTAGTTAGGAGCACCACTAAAGTAATGTGAGATTTCTAACTGAAATACATTCACTTATTTAATCTGTAGCATACTAAAAACTAATGTAAGGAATATACAACATTGAGAGCATTGTTTCAGGTCATTTTCACATATTATACTAATTACTAAATATTCCAGAATGAGAAGAAATGACTAGGGATTAATTATAGTGAAGTATTAAAACTTCTGCAACCTCCTTTCCAAATATTAATATCACATTTAACCATCAATATTCTATCTGAAAATGATTTATTTAGTGGTAGTCTACATCCACACAGAATTTGAAGTAACTATGTAAGACATGAAAGAAATTCTAATTGAAAAAAGGCAGACTGGGCAAAAGATAATCAGATAAACTAGATGTATTGCAAATATGTAGCTTATTTGCCTTTGACTCCTGGTACATGTGACCATGTGGCCTGCTTGTATACACAATGGTAACATATTCCTATCACAGGGAAGGACAAAGAAGGAAGCAAAGAAGAGGGGGAGGAAGGAAAAGTTGGCCAATTGCATTTTAAACTGTTACCAAACAAGAAATGAGCTACAGAAATGAATTACCATTACTCTGAAGTTTCAGCTTGTGAATAAAATTGTGGTGGCTGATATTTATGTTTTTCTGCTTCCCATTTCAACTGTCATCTTTTTAACACATTAAGGCTATCTTTTCACAGACCTGCCGAAAACCACTTTCAGTAATCCCTTTCCTCCTAGAATGCCTTCACTCTTTATCTTGGATGTACTCTCACTTCCCGTTTTTTTGTTGTGGTTTGTGTGGTGGTGGTGGTGGTGGTGGTAACTATGGTTTTAAAACAACTTCCAAGAAACTGAGCCATGTGTCCAGGTTTCTGGAGTTGAAGTAACAACCCCAGGTTTGGGATCTAGCCAACTAGGCAAACTACTGCTCACACAGCTGCCATGAATAAAATTTAAAATTCATAATAAAGGGCATCCTGAATAAACAGATTCTGGGTGAGAAAATAAAGAAAATAGAGCATAAAATAGTAATAGCAGCCAATACATAAATTATTTGCTTTCTGTAAGCACCATTTCTGTTTTTGGTTACTTCTCATTCCCTTCTTTCTCCCTTTCAATAGTATTTTGTTTGGATAAGTCATTAACCTAGTTGACATTTTATTACACAGAAAAATTTGAATAATTTGAAACTTACAGATATTTTAGAAAACTGGGTTTTATGAAAGTAACTTTAAAGCACATGGTTTTATAAATCAACATTTGTGGGAGGCTGAGACCAGAGAATCGCCTTAATCCAGGATGTTGGAGGTTACAGGAAGCAGAAATCATCCAATTGCACTACAGCCTGGGTGACAGAGCAAGACTTGGTCTCAAAAAACAAACAAACAAATATTTGCTAAAAAGGCACTTGGGGTTATGACTCTGGCATTTTTCCCCTCACCTATAAATTTTATGCAAATGTATTATTTTTAAAGGAGGGGAATGCCCATTACTGAGAGACCACTTCTCCATCTAGAGGAGCATTTTCTTGTGCCAAGATTACTGGAAAGTTTGAAATAGAAAGAAAAGTGTTCTTAGTAAGCACTGACAGAGACCAAAGGGAAGTCCTAAGAAATATTAATTTTAGACTATAGTGAAACTTAATGAATGAACCTTACCCCATAAGATGGAACATCCGGGATAGTCAGTATAATATGCATGCCTACCTGTATCTAGCTACTTTTAAAAGGAGTCAAATTTTTATTGTGATTTTTTTGTTTGCTTGTTTCTGCAACTCTTGATTTCCTCTGCTTACACTTTTAACTGGATCTTATGATCTATATCTTTCTCTGGATATTCCTTCGATACTTTTCCCTCTTTTATTCCTTATCTTCTTTATTTCAAGTTGACAATTACTTTACCTTTATCTGATTATGCAGTTATATGCCTACTCTTACTTCCCAAGAAAAGATATACTCATTTTTAATAGTTAAATGCCTCTTACTTCCCAAGAAAAAAATTGTATGCTTTTAAATTTATTTTTTAATTGACATATAATTGTAAATACTTATGAGATATATATATATCTATATATATATACTGATATTTCTATATGTCTAATGTACAGTGATGAGCTCAGTGTAATCAGCAAATCCATCAGCTCAAACTTTATCATTTGTTTGTGCTAGGAATATTCAATATTAGACTTAGAAAGGCTATCCTTCAGAAATGAAAAAGAAATAAAATATTTAACAAATAAGCAAGGAAGAAGGGCATTCATCACCACTAGAATGGCCTTGCAAGAAATGTTTAAGAAAGACTCACATAGGTAAGTAAAAAGACAATAACTACCAACATGAAAACATGCAAATCTATAAAACTCACTGGTAGTGTATACAAAAAGGAGAAAGAAAAAGGAATAAAATCTTATCATGACAGAGAACCACCCAATTGCCAAAATAAAACAATCAGTAAAATGACAGCTATAAGTCTCAACCTATCAGCAGAAACCTTAAATCTAAATGGATTTAATTCCCCATTGAAAAGATACAGACTGGCTAAGTGGATTTTTAAAAAAAAGACCTAAATATATGCTGCCTATTAAGAAACTCATGTTATGTGTAAAGACATACGTAGTCTGAAAGTGAAGGGAAGGCAAAAGATATTTCCAGCAAAGATAAGCCAAAGGCAAGCAGGGGTAGTCATAGTTACATCAGACAAAATAGACTTTAAGTCAAAATCTGTAAAAAGAGACAAATCTACATTTTTTTCTTGGATTTTTCAGTATGATGGAAGCTAGCAGTCTTCAAAACATGTATAAATCTATTGCCAGTCATTGACATTTCTTGTAAAAACCTTCGTCACTCTCTCATTTGGGTCCACAGCTATTTATTTCCCATTTTCTTTCCATCTAAGAACTATCACTATAGCAACTATAGTCATATAATAACCACGTGTTACTCTGTATTTTTCTAACTATACCACATACTCAAAAGATAAGTTCCTTGCCCCTTAATATAACTTATAAGACTTACAAAGCTAAGTTTCCAGCCTGTATTTAACCACTTTTCACCATCTTTCCTCTGTGCACTACAAATTCGAAGCTATTTTAGTTCTTCAAATGAGTGTCTACTTGCATGCTCTATCCTCTCCTCCCTCTGTTCCCTTACCTCTACTATTCATATTCAAGTCTCACCTTAGCTGTCTCATCCTCTGGCAAGCCTCTTCTACCTCCCAAATCTGAGTTGCTTGTGCCCTATCAATACTGTTGATCACTCTGTATTGTGGGTGACCTTCTAAATGTCTGTATTCACTCATAAATGATAAACGCCAATAGAGCAGTGACCTGCCTATCTCATCACAAATATAACACCAGTGCCTAAGCTCAGTGACTTTACATATTACTTTAAATTCATGAATGTTTAAATATTTTTCTCTAGTGCATCCAGTACCACTTTAGATACTGTAAGGAACTATAACTCTTGGTCTCTTTTTATTTCAAAATTCCATTTTGTAATAGATTACTTTGTTTTGATATACAATTGGACATATTTTTCAGATAATTATCAGAAGATAAATGAACATTTTCTTAACTATTTCTGAAATACAGAAAGGGAATTTAAATCAAAAATTATTGTCCAAAGAAATATTGATACAATATTTATTTGGAAATCTAAAAGGGTTAAAAATATGTGTGCACTACGACAATTTCTAAATTATTTACAGAATTTTTGCAATACAATATGGAAACTACGTACATATTTTCTTTGTGACTTACTTAGGAAAACAATATTACCATAAGTTACCTGGAAATGTTACGGGTTTAGGAAAAGTGTGCATAATAAATACATAACCATTATACACATAAAAATATACTTTTACCTTGTTTTTTTGTGTTTTATATATTATTTTTCTACTTTTAAATAAAGTAGATTTGAGAAATTATTGATTGGATGATTTTTTATAAAGGATAATAGAGTAAGATTGGTTAAATATTTTTAAGGGATGTATTTTTACATGAATGTTTATTAAACTGAGTAAATCCTGAGATAAAATATTATCACCAAAGATACTTAGCTAAAATGTCGACAAATACACTGAGTAATAGTCTGCAGATAACAGTAAAGAATTATCTGTAATGTTCCCTTCATTTCAAAAGTTTTCATCTTAGGTATATTGTTTGAATATTTTATTATTTAAAAAGAAGCCAAAGTATGGTGAAAAAGTCATAAAGTGCTATAATCCTAAGAGAGAAAATAACAGTGGAAAGAAAAATGACTCTTGCACAGAGTAGAAGAAAAATAAACCAGAAGCACACAAATAATCAGATACAGAAAGTAATAGAAAACAGTAAAACATTAAACCTGTTTTGCATGCTTATATTTGCCTACAGGCTTCCTATCTGGAAACTACATCTAGAGGTTGTTCTTTGGTCACTGCTGGCAATATATCATTTGGTTGGGAAATACATTCACACACAAATAAAAGAGATCAGGTGTAAAGAAAAATACAAAAGTCAAATCAATTAAAACCAAGCAGAATTTCAAATCAAACAAATAAGTGAGTCAGAGAGTAGCTCAAATGCTATTATACTATCTAAAAAGAGGGGGTTCACTTTTGATCCTTTGTGTATATGGCTCCATAGGGCCTCCCTGAGCTATTTTGAAGCTGTGAGTGGTGATGGTGAAGGCAGATGGGAAAGCCTGGCGTGTGGGGACAAATAAAGCCTGGGTTCAAATTTTCTCCTTGCTGTTTAGATTTTTCTAGGAATTCGTTTTCCTAAATAAGAAATTATAAATTTGGTTTATAATTTTGATAATTAAAGAAGGTAGTAATCACAAAATTGATAATTGCAGCATATGGCATACAATCAGTACATATCAGTTCCTTTTCCCTCTTGCCCATTATTATCTACACAGGGCACCTTGGAAAGGTATGTATTAATTTTACTTCTTATAATATATAATTTTATTTGCATATAAAATATACCCAGATGCTAAAAGCATCAAAATAATAATTTCCTAACTAAAACATTTTAACTCTTTATAACTATATATAAGTGAAAATTTGTAATTTATAAATCATATAGCCATAAAAGTTTTGCTTTATAAAACTTATATACTTCTATTTTTTTATAGACTGCTTTTAATTTTTTGGAAATAGTAGGCTTATTTGCTAGGACAAATCACATTTTTAGTTTAGTTTTAGGCAATTTTTTCTTAAACTGGAAAAATCTGAGACATACAGTAAATGAAACCAAAACTTGAGCTGTTTATAGTCAACGAAATCAAAACATAGCTAATTGGTGGAAAGGCTAAAATAGGAACCCAGCAATGTATTATTCCACTAAATATCTTTAGCTTCCATTTAAATCATGAGTTGGCATATAACATGGATGGTCTGAATAAATTTTTGTTACTTAACTCCAATATTTCCCTGACTAATTTTAAGAAGCTGATCCAGAAGAGGAAGATCTGAGTAGGGAGTTATGTCCAATGGCAAAATTTAATTGTTTATATACTTATTTATGTATAAATTTCATCTCCATGCAGCATTTTCTATAGACATTCATTGGTAAAGCACCTGAATTTTATGTGTAGTTGGCTCCAACATGCTACATTTTGAAGAAAAGGTAAAATAATCATTTTGGGTTAGATATGAAAAACTTTATGCAACAAATGCATATTTGGAAACTGCAAAATGAGCATGTAAATCAATTTGTATCCATCAATCAATGAATATAGATGAGCTATTTTCAAAATATAGGCATTCTAGTGTAGCATAAGATAACGGGACAAAAGGAGCGGGAAGGAGGCGAATTGCTCTGCTTAGTCATCCATTTGCAATGGAAAATTGCATTGTCAGGTTCCATTATGCCTTCACAAATTCAGACAAATTAAAGAGTCTACTAAGTAATTGTTGATAACATATATGTGTATGAAGTAAAGCAGGAAAGTGGTCAGTCATTTGGAACTTCTCAGATGTTTCTAGGATTTTCATTAGGGAAAGGAGGCATTGAAAGAATGATAATATTCCTTACTATGAAACTAATTTGAGACACAACACTGACCTACTCAGCCATATCTCTTACATGGTAACAGAGATGGGTGACAACAGGAAAAAATGTAAATAAAACATTAACACAAATCACGCTGCTGAGACAAAACATTATATCTGGTTCTGGACCTTGCATCTTGTTGGGACCCCTTCATTACCATGAAAATTATTCAGTCTGATGAATGTGTTCAAATAAAAAATTATCCTTAGAATAATATAAGCTTTAAATAGTATAACAATATAATTCCCTCCTTTACATGTGTGTTCAGAATATATTCTACAAGGTTAGTGCAGTATTCCGTCCTAACAATATGAACATTCTATTAATGTTTAAGACAAAATGTTCAACCTAGGATAACAAATTCTTGGAAAGTCATATAACTGGTCTCACATTCTAAAATGGTCTATTGGTTTGACATTCGAAAAATCTCAAAATCTCTCAAGACGGAGAGTCGCCAATTTCCTTTGATAATCTCCTCTAGTACTTGCAAATATTTACCCTGTGACAATTTAAATAGATTTTTTTCTTTATCCTCTTTACTTAAAACAGTGAAACACCTGGTCTTTACAGGTTATGTGCCTTTTTATACATAAATAGGTAATATAAACAATTCTATTTTGCATAAATATATGTGTATTTACATGTATTTACATTTGCTAAACATATTAACAAATTTTCATACCAGCTTACAAAAGTATACCTCATTCATGTTATATTGTCAGTCATTGTACATAGTTCTACCATAATATAATGAATTTCATGTTAATGCTTGGATTGACTCCAGTTATTTGTTTTCACTATTACAGACAACATGCAATGAGTACCAGTGCTAATATATTCGTGAGACTTGTTCAGGCATTTCTGTTTAAAACAAAAGTTCCTAGAGGTGAAACTGGTATGTTAAAGGATATACCCGTTTACATATTCATAGTTACTGTTAAATTGTCTCTCAAAAGAACTGTAATAACAAACACTCCATCCAAAGATGTGCAAGAGCATGAGCGCCTATGTTGCCACATCTTTCTGCCAGCATTAGATATGATGGTATGATGGTCTTTTTTGATTTATTCGTTTGTTTGGTCTTGCTTTGCCACCCAAGCTGAAGGGCAGGGGCGCAATCGTAACTCACTCGAACCTCCAACTCTCAGCCTCAAGCAATCTACCTCAGCCTCCCAAATAGCTGGAACTACAGGTATATGCCACCACTTCTGGCTAATTTTTTTTTAACTCATATCTCATTTTTTGCCCGGGCTGGTCTCAAACAATTCTCTAACTTGAACCTCCCAAAGTGCTGAGATTATAGGAATGAGCCACCCTGACCAGCCTGATAGTGGTTTTTAATATTCTCAACCAGCTAGACAAGAAATAATATACTTCATTTTAATTTACATTTCTTTACTTATTCTTGAGGTCAAGCCTTTTTATATATATTTACTGGCTATTTGATATTCTCTTTTAAGAAATTGCCTATTTGTTTTGTTTGATCATTACCAACAATATTTTCTTCTTATATCTTGCAGTGAGACTCAGTAACGTTGACGGAACTCCTGCAGACTTTGTTAGCTCTCACATATGTAAAAGGTGTCAGTGCTCCCCTGAGGACTTAGGATCAAGTGAAGAAATCAGAGGGGATGGTAAATTACTATAATAAAATGCATTCAGTGTAAGAATAAGGGTCTACGCGAAGCCCTCATTGACTCTGCTGGAGAACCAGGGTTGAGCAGAAGAGGGGATCAGGGACAATTTCACAGAGAAAGAGACCACATAGGCAGGTCTTAAGTGAGGCATGAAATTTCACTCAGTAGAGACTGAATGGAAAGCATTAGGTCCAGGGTGAAGAGCACTACTAAGAACTCCCAAGACATGTAGACACAATTATTATTCAGAATATAAATAATGACTGGCTTAGATCACAAGGTTCCTGTTGAGAGACAATGGTAAGAAATGAGTCTGGATAAGGAAATCAATTTATATACAAGCACTTGCCTGCTTTTCTTGAGAACTTGTATTTTACCTTTTAGTCAAATGAGAAGTATTACTTTTAAAGGATCACTTCAGTAGTAGAGAGAATGGCTTTGAATGGGGGCAAGAGGAGCAATGCTTGGAATTGGGAAAGTGGTGAGTAGACTACAGCAGCAATCCTGATGCGGGAGTACGAGACCCTAAAATAGCATAGTATCAATAGAATCAGGTGAACTTGGTCACAGAAAGCATGTGATTAGTCCTTTCATCTTTCTACGACTAGAAGCACTGGAAATTCATTTCTGTGATAACATTTACTGTATTGTAATAAAAATCATTCGTGTTGTCTACCAGCCTACCCCACTAAAATGTGACACTTTCCAACTCTTATACCTGTACTTGACCAAAACATTGTTTCACCAAAAAATAAAGTTTCAGGTTTCTTCACTTTCCTGAGTTCACATTTTATGCTGAAACAAACTCAATATTTGTTAACCTAAAGCTTTTCTTAAAGCCTAGACTCTATAACCTTCTAATGGCTTTACTGTAAACTGTTTTATTTTGATATGGAAGAATCCAGTGATTAGAATAATTTGAAATGATGGTGACTCAATTAAGAGTGTGAAGCAATCCATTAACTGTACTTTGTGAAAGGATCCATATGCTTTTCACTCTTTTAGGTATACCATTGGACTTGCATTTTCAAAAAGTAAACCTGCTAATTTTTGCTGCCACTGAGGTTACTGACAACATCACCAATGGCATACATGTGTACCCCATTACAGATCTTCATACACTGTAATCAATAGTGAGTTTTATTCACATTTTGATGCCTAAATTGTTTAGACTTGTATTTAGGTTTCAAGCCCTTTATTTGTGCTGTCAAACGTTTGGTCCTCAGGGCTGGAGAGCACAGAGGTAAATACTGCCTAAGAGCTAATATCTCATCTCCTCCTGTGTGATGGCTTCTTAACATGTAGTTTAGCAATTATGAATGGAGAAAAAAGAGGGGTCAAAGATGAGGCTAGATTTCTGGTTGGGTAACTGTTTTTTCTGGGAAACCAAAAGCACGACAGAGTACAAAAAAACAAGTCACTTTGTGAGTACTTTAATTTTTTCTCTGGTTTTTGTTTTCTTTGGTTTTAACCCAAAACTATTTTTCTGCCCTCTAATCTCATGCTTCTCAGAGAACAATTCATACCAGTACTCCCAAAGACCCTTTCACCCAAAGCGGTATTTCACAGAGCAAGAACAACGACACGGGATGTAAACGGATTAGGATGTAAGAGACACCACTCGAATGTGCTGCAGTTAGGTGGCAGGGCAGGAACATCACATCTGGTGGAGGTAGAGTCAGTATGGGGAGGATACCCTGGAGATGGCAAAGCAAACCAGAGGAAGTGCAAGGTGAGTCTGTGATACAGGCAGCAGCTGCAACTCGAGCTCAACCACATTGAAGGAAACATGAAACTGGGGCAATCCACTGTGTAAAGAGGACAAGGGCAGCTGGCTCAGGGCAAACATGAGCATGTGGGTGGAGAGCCTGCTCAGAGTGTATTCCAGGGACACCAACGTGCAACAACAGCAAGTTAAGGCACCGAGGGAAGTAATTCATGGGCCAAGTGTTCTGTAACAGTTGGTGACATATTTTATGCAATGTATCTGTGAATTATAACTTCAGACACTCTTGAAATAGAGGTGGGTTTTTTTTTGGCAGAAATTGGGTTTTTTAGGGGGAGGGGAGGGTATTTGTTCTGGGCTGTTTCCAACTCAGAACCTGGGAGATCTGCATGTTAAAAGGCTTTCAGAAAAGTCCAATTATTTACATATATTTCAAATGTTACTTGGTCCAGGCCACTGACCAGAAAAGGAGAAACCTTAAGCAATGTAAAACTAGCAGTTGTCTATTTAAGCCACTAAGGATCTCTAGTTTTACAGATTCGCCCACCACTTCTGCTGACCTGTTCTCACATTTATACTAGAATTACAAGTGAATGCTGTTTTCTCTTTCCTTAGGCCTAAACCAACACATTATTTCAAATCCATTTCTATTGTTTAGTCCTCTGTGGACCAGACTACCACTGCCAGTTTTCCTTAGTCCAAATTATTTTTTCTGTTTTTCAGCTCGTATTTTTCTGGCCTACTTTTCCTGCTTACAAATGCAATGCTATCAAGACTTTTCCTTTTATACAATTCTGGACTGCCTGATCTGCAGACACTACTGAGACACATTTTTTAAGCCATGAGATAACAACAAAACCTACCAAGAATTTTATGAAGTTTTTGTCCATGCAATTTCCAAGGTGTAATGGGAAATTAGCAAGTCAGACAAAAGGCAAGAGGGAAGGTGAGTGGGGAACAGTGGAAGTACAGTGATGCTACTGCCGTGATGAACAGACCAGGATGATTATAATACATTTTTGGAACTAGCCGTTGGAAGAGCATTAGCCAGCTGATGTGACAGTGGGTAAAATAAACAGAGCAGTGGACAATTAGAGAAAGAAACCTGAATGTCAGGCCAGTTGCAAAGAAAGAGGATCTGGAACGTTTTTAGCTCAGTGAAAACACCACTCTTTTCTCTTAAGCAGATAAAGATAATTGAAGAGGATGCCATACACATGGATTTTATTTCCACTGAAGATATAACAAGAAAAAATTAATTTATGTCATCAGAGAAAGGATTTTCATTAAATTTAAGGAAGAAATTCCACTCAAAGTTGTTTAACAGTTAAGAGGAATTTTGAAAAAGAGAAAAAATATGACATTGCATTAGCTTATACAGGTATCTTTTTAACACAGGACAGACTATCCTATGTGAAAGGGTGGAGAGGATATACAGTTAGTTAATTTATTAATAAAAAGGAAGGAATTACAGGTGAACGGTCTGGTGTCAGGAGTTACACAGTTACGATTAAAATTCAGGTTTGCAAATTTCTTGTGTGTGAATTGGTAAAATTTTAAAAAATCTTTCTGGGTCTTAATATTCTCATCTATCAAATGAGAAAAACAGCACCTACTTTATAAGGTTGTAGAGTTGACCAAATGAATTAATACGTGCAAAGAGTTTAAAATAGTGCCTGACACACTGTGACGGCCATTTAAGATTTTGCTATTGTTGTTAAGTTTGTTAATTGGCAGGAAAAATTTCAATGATATGCTGCCAGAAATTAGAGGTAGAGACAAAGAATGATCATAATATCTGTAGGTTAATTGTGGACAATTATGTATTTATTCTTGTCTTTTCCTTCCTATTTCCTTCTTTGGCTTAAGCCCAGGGCTAGAAGTCAAGCAATGTATGTTCCTGTTCTGTCTTCCACAATCCAGATGTGTGATTTTTCAAATTTTAAGCCAACAGTTCTCAATGTCCTCATTGTTTCAAATTCTGTTACTTCTTCTCTCTGTCTGTCTCTGTGTCTCTCAAGTTACCTTAATCTCGAATATTCTTTTTCTCTCCCACCACCGTTTCTTCTATCTCCTGTTCCTCTCTTCTGGTCTTCTGTCTCATTTTCAAATTATCAAACAGTTCAAGCTTCCCAGCTTCCCTGAGGCTTGAGCATCTTTCCACTCTCTGCCTCCTGTGGGCAGAAGACACAAAGAATTGTGTATCTGGCCCCAATTCAAATTGTTATTTTCTCTGTTTAGGATACAAATAAGGATTGTGTCCAGGATGGATAATGTCTTGGGTCAGGAGAAGGAAAGTGCCCATCATTCTTATTTCCAACAACTCTGGGAACGTGTGCAGCTCCCAGCTAACAGCTGGAGAGGAGCACATTCCCAGAAAAAGATTATTTAATTCCTGAAGCTCTACCTATATCTGCACTTTTGTGAAGGAAATCAATATAGAGAGTTGTAGAATAAACAACTGATAAACTTCAAGTGAAAAAGAAAAGTCTTTAAATGTCATTTGAAGTCAAAAATACATTGTGATAGAAGAAAGACATTTTAATCCAACCATTTCTAATTTAAATAAAAGTTGAATAGGATAGAGGAAGGGAAAAATCAATGTCTAATATATTATAAAATACATATAAAGATATAAACTGAAAACTGGAGCATGTTTTGAAACTTACAAGTTATCATTTGAAAATTTACTTTAAATTTCATATGGAACCATGAAAGAGCCCATATAGCCAAGACAATCCTAAGTAAAAAGAACAAAGCTACCCATGTCATGCTACCTGACTTCAAACTACACTACAAGGCTACAGTAACAAAAGCAGCATGGTACTGGTACCAAAACAGTTATATAGACCCATGAAACAGAACAGAAGTCTCAGAAATAATGCCACACATCTACAACCATCTGATCTTTGACAAAAACAAGCAATGGGGAAAGGATTCCTTATGTAATCTATGCTGATGGGAAAACTGGCTAGCCATATGCAGAAAACTGAAACTGGACACCTTCCTTACACCTTATAAAAAAATTAACTCAAGATGAATCAAAGACTTAAACATAATACCTAAAACCATAAAAACCCTAGAGGAAAACCTTGGCAATGCAATTCAAGATGCAGGCATGGGCAAAGACTTCATGAATAAAACACCAAAAGCAAAGACAACAAAAGCCAAAATTGACAAATGGGATCTAATTAAACTAAAGAGCTTCTGCACTATCATCAGAGCAAACAGGCAAACTATAGAATGGGAGAAAATTTTTGCAATCTATCTATTTGACAAAGGGCTAATATCCATAATCTATAAGGAACTTTGCAGGGACATGGATGAAGCTGGAAATCATCATTCTCAGCAAACTAACACAGGGACAGAAAACCAAACACTACATGTTCTCACTCATAAGTGGGAGTTGAATAATGAAAACACATGGACACAGGGAGGGAAACATCACACACCTGGGCCTGTAGAGGGGTGGAGGGCAAGCAGAGGGATAGCATTAGGAGAAATAGCAAACTTAGATAACAGGTTGATGGGTATAGCAGACCACCATGGCATGTGTATACCTATGTAACAAACCTGTACATTCTGCACATGTATCCCAGAATAAAATGTAATTAAAAAATAAATATCAAAAGCAAACATTTGTATCAGTTCCCTAACTTTTCTGATAAAACAGGTTTCTTGGATGCTTTTTTTAAATTATTATTTTAAGAGATAGGGTCTTGCTTAGTTGCCCAAGTGGAAGTGCAGTGGCTCAGGAGTTCCTAGAACTCCTGGGATCAAGCAGTCTTCCCACCTTAGCCTCCTGAGTTGCTGGGACTACAGTTGTTGCCACCACACCTAATTTTTTTAAAAAATGTTTTTTGTAGATATGAGGTCTCTCTTTGTTGCCCTGGCTGGTCTGGTTCTCTTGGCCTCAAGTGACTCTCCTTCCTTGCACTCCCAAAGCATTGGGATTACTTTAGTTCATAGAAAGTCGGTCCAACTTTGTAAATCAACATTCATAGATGTATTCTCTTACACATTTCATTGTGCTTTTGAGTAGTGAAATACAATATATAATGTCCAATATTTATATTTTCAATTCAGTAAATTAAATATTTAATATTTCTAACATCATGTATAATCTTAAATAATTACAGTACTTGATGGAAAATAAATCAGTTTTTCACTAAAAAGCAGAGGTTGTAAAGTGGTATCTTCCATACAACAACTATAGTCACATGCTGCCACGCCAGCTATTTCCCTAAGGAGAATCCAGGCATGCTTAATTATAGAGGAACATCATTACTTAGAAGAAAAACATGAGTCTTTAATTTCCTTGCCTCTGCTGGATGGGGATGTAGATTCTGCTGAATCTAGCAATGTCTGAGTAACACTTAAGCTTAGCTCCTTCCATATGCGGGCCAGGTATCATGAGGTCCCAAACAACAGTATCTCCTAAACTCTCATCAGTTCTGCTTCCATCACGGATTAGAATCCACACAGAATTCATTATGTCTATAATTAAACATAGAAAGCCCTTCTTGATGTCAGGATATTAGTGAAGCAACTGTTCATCTTGGCAGCTCCTCTTTTAACTTTTGGACTGCCAGATCCCTCCGGGGAACCAACCTAAGAAAGTGCTATTTGAAGTAGCAGTTGTTCCTGCAGTGTGGTGTCAGTGCATTTCTAATTACAGTCCAGATAGTTTTGAGTGTGAGTAACTAGACAAGAGTCCAGGTCAGCACTTTGGCTTGCCGGGTCAGACTTATTTTCCTCCCACTTCTTTCCAATAATAGTTTTTCATATATACCTGAAATAGCACAGAGCATACATCTTTATCTTTCTAACTCTAAGAACCACTCCTGAGTTCAATTTCAGGCAATGGGTTCGGAAGCCAAACTCAGCCAGAAAGAGGCACTATCTTCTCATTATGACATTTCAATTAAGTGCCCACTGTACCATCACCCAGATTTTCAGCAGAACCATATTCTAACTCAGCAACTCTCACTATCTATTTATGTGACTCAGCTAGGTCTTCATATTTGTGCTGACTCATCACAGATGTTGATATTTTCAATAATTTTATCATCCAAATTCTAAAAGAGATGGAAATTTTGTGTTGCTTGTTTTGCAAAACAGTAAGTCAAAAGGACAAAAATTAGTTGTAATACTGTTTAGATGCAATATTTTGGGGCTTTACTTCTGGTTATGGTAGAGAGAATCAACCCATAAAGTAGAATATGAAAAGAAGGTCAACAAAGGAAGCAAACAAACAAGCGTTATGAAAACAAAGAGTGATGAATTTTGACAAGCTATTCCATTTTCTTTATTATCATGACATTAGGAAGTGGCACTAAATATAAGGGTCTGTCACAACCCTCAAATCTGAAGGCTTTATTATAAGTCAGCCATTTAAATTTGTACAAAGCTGAAAACTAGTGAACAAATGCCCAGCATCCATATGATAAGTGAAATATACAAGCTGTGTCATATAATGGACAGGGCTGCCTTCTAAGGTATTGGGCATACCGGGACTCAAATTCCAGCTCTGCCATTTCTTAGCTATTGGACTTCTGTCAAGTGATCTCTTCTAACCCACAGTTTTCCCACTGATAAAACAGAAATTGTGTAAAATCTATCAAGTAGGACTATGGTAAGACTAAGAAAAGACAGACAAAGCACACTAGTAATTTTAATAACAACCACTGTGATTCTTAACAGAATGATTTTAAATTATTCTCAAATTCAAGAGGTCCTTATAGTCTCACCTTTAAGGAGAACCATCTATCTAGTCCATTTCTGAAATAACTACATGTATAATATTTTTGGGGAAAATCAGCTATACTTGCAGATTTAGAGAATACTAGGAGAGTTATGGTTGAACTAACTGGTAATGCCTTTTCCAATATCCAATTACTCATTTAAGTATTGACTGATCTCTTACAAAATACTCATTATTCAATTACTTAACAATTCCCGCAGTTGAGTTGTTGGAAAGCTTACATTACTCGATTATGTTGGTAGAATTTGTGCTCCATGGATGCAAGTGTAAAATAAGAACCTATGTTTTGTTTCTAAACATTATAAAAAGTGAAAAATGATTCAAACTCAAACACTGTATATGATGTTTAAAACAGAGTACTCTCTCTGCTTACTTAGAAATTTATTCATACATAAATAGGCTTGCTTTCCAGAATAGTCTTTGGATATATGTTACAAATATTTGGCTTTTATGCTAAACATTTTTCAATACAGATTTTCATTAACGATTACTTTGTAAGTAGGCTCTTACATATATTCAGTGCACTGGTATTCACTGAACAGCATTTCTTTTTTAATTTGAAAGAGTCCTTTACAAAGTTGACAGAGAGCTTACATATAGTAAAGCATATATATGTTAAGTGTACAGTTTAGTGAATCTTTACAAATATACCTACCCACGTAACCACCACCCATATCATGCCCAATGCTCCATTGTTTTCCCCTCTTCTAGTCAACATCACTAAAAGGTACTTTATTCTGACCTCTATCACCATAGATTAGTTGCATGTTTTAAACTTCATATAAATAGAATCAGAAGTCTGCACTCATATAATTGCTGCCTTAAACCACTTATTTTGTTTAAATTTTACCCAAGCGGAATAAGGAAAACAATGTCCTCTTTACCTAGCTTGTTATAATACCCATATTTAAAGCATAATAAGAGAATTCTACCAAATCTGATGCATATTATTGGACATAAATGATCTAAAATCCATCTAAAATGATCCCAGAGTAGGTTTAAAGAAACATGATTCACATCTTTATAACAGTATTATCATTCACAACATCCTACAGCAATCTACCTGTAGTCATTTAACATCTCCTTCAAACTTCTAAGCTTTGAAAGAGTGTATATCTATTATCCACTAACAATCTGTGAAGTAGGCTGCCATAAGTTCACAACAGTAATCTAATTAGGTGATTGCCCATTTCACAGCCTTAGAAATTGAAACATAGAACACTGATGGTATTATTTTACTTTTAATATCTATTAAGATATAAAGTCCCGTCTGGAATTTAGTTCTTCAGATTCCAAATCATGTTCTGTTTACAGAAAACATTAATAATGTGGCAAGAAAGGAATCTGAGAGTGTATGATACCCATCTCAAAATTCAAGTGGAACTACACAGAATCCATGCTCAGGAGAGAAAACCAAGAGCCTTGCAATTTTCTGAAGAGTTCTAAAGCAACTGGCCAAAACTTTGTTTTCAAAACACAATTAGGACATTTTAAGACATATATTCAGCAAAGGCCATGTAAATTTACCTATTCCTTTACTTATAAAGAAAAAAAAAGGGACTAGGCCATAAAATTACAGAGAATTACACAACAAAAAAAGGGTAAGATTTTTGCATACTGTTTTTTAATAAACCAAAAAGTTCTAAAATGTAAACATTATGAATTACATCAAATACGCTTATACACTTTTTGAAAGCACAGTTTGCACAGCGACTTCTAATAGGTTTATTAGTCCCATAATAAGACAAAACCTGAATATCTATTGTAAGGCCTAATTTTCAATACATATTTATAGGAGTTAACTCTGTAACCAGTGTAGCCCACAAATATTGACTGAGAGAGAGTATAGAAGGTGGTCGATGACATTTTCAGGTATTAATGTGTTTCTGAGTCCTGATTCTCACAATGCAGCCAAGAATAACAGAAACATTGTACAGTGCCAGTCCTTTCTATAGTCAATCAGGATAAGTTTATTTTTAATAATAAATTTAATTGTCACATTTAATTTAATGATATCCAAAACTGAACATGATATCAGTCATATATATATATATATGATTTTATGCTGAGAAAATATAATCTGCTTGTAACTAAAAGAATAGCTTGCTTGAACTTTTAAAGCCAAATATATTACCTATCTTATCTTCAGCATATATATAAATAAATTTAACATATGAGAGTCTCAAAGACAAGTTAAAAATTGAATAAACCTGTTTTTATACTAAAGTTATTAAAAACTTTTCCTTTTTGAGAGATAATAACTTAGTATAAACTTTAAAGTAAATGACATCTTAAATAAGCTATTTACAGTAAAAAAATCACTGCTTAAATATCAGATTGGGATGGAATATAGGTATTAGTTTAGGTAGAAAGTGAAAGTATAGTTTCTACCTAAGTGTTAGTGCTTGCTAAATAAAATTCTCAGAATGCGATTTTTTTCAACATAGTTTGACTAACAGCTAGACAAGGGTAACATTAGAACACAGCTGCATACAACAGAAACAGAGGCTCATTGTCTTTATAAACTGAAACTTTGAGCAAGTAATGGATCATTATTATACTAAAATTCCTTTTAGATGAGAAAGAAGTTCTATATATTTGAATTTTGCATGAAAATATCCCTAAGAAAATTGTGTCAGTGGAAATACTGGTGGAGGTAATAATAACAAAAATAACATGTGGACATTTACAAAATGCTTACTATGTGCCAGGCACTGATCTAAGCTTTACATGAAGTCACCTGCTTCATTTTCTTCAGAGCCCTAAGAAGTAAGTAGTATTCTCATCCCAATTTCACAGATAACACAACTGAAGAATAGAAAGTTTGAGTGTGCCACTTGAAACCAGGCAGTCTGGCCCAAGAGTGCATCATTTAACCTCTACACTACAACTGCATCTCAGAATAGGAAAACAAAATCTCAATATAATACATTTGACTTTATTTGTGACATTTTAGGATAGTAACTCCATTTTGATTATTACCTTACAGTCAAAATAAACTTTTTAATAAATAGATGCCTTTCATTGTCATACTTTAAGAGTTTCCCAGAACGTTTCCTCTAGATCAAAACTATTCATGAGTTTCTGTGACTCAATGTTTTCTCAACACAGGTAATCCATCTTTTCCTAAAATGGTAGACTTCAAACAAAACTGTGTCAAAATCTCTCAATCATTTTTGTCCAGTATCTACTTAAATAATAACTACTTAAATAAAAAACAATCTTATGAAGATTACCAGCACCTACCTAATATTTTCCCTTATTGTAGTAGTTACAATGTTGATTCAAACAACCAATATATTTTGTCACTAGAACATGTTGAGCAAAGTATCTGGGGATATACTATGAAGTGTTGCACTGCCACTGGGTTCCAAAGACCCATAGAATCAGTGGGTGTATCTGCAGGAAACCACATTACAATCCCCATAAAGAGTTCAGGCAATGCATTTCACAGGTGAAGCAAAGTGTTCTGAACAATCAATGGCCTTACATTTCTATCCTAACCAAACCCATGATGACTCTAACTTCAAGAAAGAATTATATTTTTTCACTAGTTTATCCCCTAGTTTAATTTACAGAATACTGTGGGTGCTTAACAAATGATGTTGACTGACAAACAGAAAATAATGTTTTCTCTTTTTCCCTGGCCCCCTTTTAATCTGTTCTTTACACTATACAGCTAGAGTGACATTTTGGAAATATAAATGTGATAATTCCATCTTCCTCCCTACCATCCACACTCTATTCTTCCTATTACTCTTTTATCACTCTTACAGTAAAGATCAAAATACTTGACATGGTCTAGAAGGCTGTACACTACCTGACTTTATCCCTCCCAAGTGTGGAGTTAGAGCTCCATGCTTAAGACATTCTCTCAGTGGCTTGAACATGCTGTGCCATCTCCTACATCAGAATTCTGCACCTGTGGGCTTTACCTAATTAATACTTCTCCTCTTAATTTGGTTGTTTCTCACTTTTTCATATTTCAGTTTAATAATCACTTCTCAGGAAAACCTTTTATTTAGGTCAGTTCACACTATTTTAAGTTTCCATAGTACCATGCACCCATCCTTCTATATACATACCACCATTTTAAAAAGTTCATTTCTTTAAAAAGTCAATTTGCCGTCTCACTAGAACATGAAGTCTATGAAAGAAACAACTATTTCTCCACCACCATTTTACTGCCTAAGCCTAGTACTCTGGTACACAAAACACTTAATCAGTATTTGTTGAATAAAGAAATAAACAAAATGAATGAACAAATGAATGAATGAGTGAATGTGGTTGCCTATCTGGTCACATTAGCAAAGTAATGGAAAGTGGGAGCTTTCTTAAGTCACATCTATCATACTGACATGTTCAGTAACATTAAACAATCAGTAAGCATAAGCCATATGTGCTTATGGACATTTAACCAGAGAACATGCAAAAAAAAAAAATGAAACAGTCCAATGTGAAATTTTAATGTACGTGACCCTAAAATGCATGAGACCTGGGGATCTGGAAATCATGAGAAATATAACTTAATTTCTTATTGATTATCCCTGTCATTCTTGTTTTTAAGCTGGATAGCTATGAAAATCACTAATTCTTTCAAGTTACTAGAAAACTATGAGTGCTCCAGAAATAATGGTCAAGGTCATTTAGATGAGACCATAATAATGGTCCAGGCACTTAGATGAAATGAATATGAAAAAGCTATGTATGCTGTAAGTATTCATCATTCAGGAAAGGTGACATTTTTGGTTAGTTGAGTTCTGAGGCTGACTCTCAGGGTCAGAGAATGTAAGTGATGCATAAATTAGTTTTGTTCCATCAGCTATTTTTATATGTTTTTTTTTTCCCTTGAATAACACCTGAACCTGGAAAATAATCTCAACCTGAATGAACTGGAAATCTTATTTGGCAGACATGGTGAAAAAGGGCTTGGGAATAAATTTAAGTGTTTATGCTCTTACCCAGGTTCTGCCACTAACCTGGTCATGACACATAACCTTTCCTGGGTTCTCTGTCAGTACATAAATAAATAAATGAAACTTGCTAGGCTTGAACACAAAGCCAGGTTGAAATTGGCTCATTCAGTTAAAATATTCTAGAAATTCATAGGTGTCTAAGTTGTTTCAAGGCACTCTTGGCTAGAGGTTGGGGACAGAGAATATTTTTATTATCTTATTATAGTTTACTTTTCAGTAGTTCTTATTTTAAGTATGAAGGCAGCTAAATGTTATTAAAGTTTTAAAAAGAATTTAATTAGGACCAGAGATAATCTGAATTTGTGTTTAATATTTGCTTGTCTGTTTTTTTCCCTAAATATTCTCTAATGAATGTGGACTTATTTATTTTAAAATTAGTTTTTATGAAGAATGTGGCAAACAATGTAAATGCTAACTAGAGGCAGAGCTTTATTGATATTTCATCTGAATAGAAATCATCCATCCCTAGCCATTAATTTATGATCTGTGTTGGGAGAGGCATCCACTCTCAATTAATTATTCAATAGTCACTTGACACACATGAAATAGGGAAAATAAGCAAAATGAAGCCAGTCCTTCTAGGAAGACCGACTCTGCGTTTATCACTCCATCTCCCAATTCTGCAATACTCAAAAAAAATCCAACCTTTTGTTTTCCTTCTACGGTTAGTGGTGATCTTTGCACTCCATTTTCAGCTCAAATTTTCAAAATGACTCAAGGCTTCAGAAGTATCCTAAGGGATTTGCTATTCTGAGTTGAATTACCCTATGCACCAGGCACTATACTGTTCAGTAACACATCATAGTAATTTCAAATTCTTTATCTAGTAGAAAAAGCTCTCCATTTCCAAATAAAATGCATTTCAGATACATCTAATTCTGCTTCTAACAAATTACTTTTCCATGCTTTTTTCACTCTTAACTGTTCCTGATTATGCATGATCTCTGGATCCCTACATTAAAAATGCATAGAAAAATAAAAATTTTCATTTAAAACACCCTCCCACACAGTACAAGCTGTCATTGTGTCATATTTGTTTCCTAATTTAAGGAAGGAAGCTACATTTCATGTGTCCTTCATTAAACTGCCTTCTCTGTATTTTAAAATGGTATTAGGATTCTTAGGGAAATTTTCCCATAAAATCATGTTCATTTTTAAATTCATTTCTATTAATCAGTGCAAAAGTATGCAACTTCAAAATAGAGTGTGGAAATTATATCTAGCTGCTTATTCATGATTTACAATTAGATTCGGTAGAAGAAAATAATGATCTTTTTTATTTTGCAAAACCTAAGTATAAAGCCTGCTCTTACATCTATAGAAATATATTATTAAAGCTGACGTGCTGTATAGGCCATGGAATACACAGTTTTCTATAATTACCTAAGCCAAAATATAATGAAAAACAAAAACCCACATGAAGACAGAGTGCAAACAGCCCTTTATTTTCTTCCTGCACTCCTAATCCTGTGAACACTACAGAACTCTCTTAAGACCAGCTTTTTTTTTCTTCCTAACTCTACTTGCTGTTTAAACAATTACAAATCTTATCGTCTTCCTTTCTCTTAAAGTCAAGTGAGAGAGAACTGCCAACTCTAATAAGCTTTACAAAGGCTAGTTCCCCTTCGCAGTGTCAGCAAAAAACAAAGACATTATACAATAAAACGCAGGCACACATGGAGCTTTTGTCCCTATAGCTTTCAAAATCAGATTTAATAATTCACTGTTTTTTCACCCATTTCAGCCACCAATGCCATTTATCTGTGTGTTGATTGCCTTGCTTTGACCCATAAGCTATCTACTTTAAATCCCAACATCACCTGCTTAGCCACTGATTTGTCTTTTTCACACCACTCACTCACTTTCTGTTCAGAGGTTTTGTTGTATTTATACAACAGTATTTTCCTTGGTCATTGCCATGTAACAACACCGGCAAAACACACTGAAGACTGAATTTTATTTCTAAAGGGAGAAAACAGAACTTAGGTATGATTTTTGTTGTTTAACTCCACACTGTTTTAAGACCCAAGAACCACAGAAATTACCACTTGGCTTCTATTACCCAGATGAATGTCATTAGCCAAATATCCTTAGTAAATCTCTTGCAATCCCTTACATGCATCCCTGTTTATTAGTCTGCAGGAGCTTCCCAATCCAGCAACATCTAAATTTCTCTACTCACTGTATTTCTCTTTACAAGGAATTTGTTAATTAAGAAATATGTTATTAAATCTCTAACATTTTTAAACAGCAGCTGACCTGTCTCACATTTCAACAAACCACGGAAATCACAAAATTTTCCTTAAATTTGACAAATGTTGGACTTGGATATAACCGTGGAAAACAACATTATTCCAAAAAGCCTCCTGCTAATGAAGAAACTCTTCACATCCTCCTTCCCTTTTTTCCACAGCCAAAAGCAGGTTTTTACCGCTCTATCTGCAAAAGGCATAGCAGTGCCTGCGGACCCTATCTCTCTCGTCCTGTATACCACGAGGGACCACAACCACGTGGGGATCCTCAACCACGGCCGTGTAAACCTCTCCTGTGCTTCATTTCTCATCAAACGCATGTCCAACCTTTGAAATGCTTGTTGGCATCTTATAGGCAAAGTCTGTGTGTTACAGATTTAGAAGTGGTAGAGACAAGTACAAGTGGTCATAGAGGTGGGCCACGGTCCAATAAACATAGGGCCCAACCTGCCAAAGAACCCTTGGAATGAGGAGGCCATTGCATTTGCCACTTGGAAGGGAGTAGGGTTGGCAGAAAGGGCTCCAGGAGGAACTGGAACTTGGAAGTGGGGGCGGCCCAGTCCTTAGCAGGATGTCAAGGGAGGAGCTGTGGAGGCAGAAAGGCCACCAGAAACAGGCCTTCCCCTCGAAGCGAACTGCCACACGTTTGGCCAGGTTAGGAAGACCCCATGCACCAGCCCGGTCCCCTCCCCTCCCCGCGCCCTGCCTTGGCCCCGGCCCCCGTGGGTCGGGCGTCGGGCCTTACCTTGGCTGCAGTCCTTGCCGCGGAAGCCGGTTCGCGAGCAGTCGCACACGGCCTGGTCGTCCACCACGGAGCACACGCCTCCGTTGAGGCACACCCCGCCCTCGCCCTCCTCGCCCGCCTCGCACGGGCTTCCCCCGCCGCTGTTGGGAGGCTCATCGTCCAGCTTCACCTCGCCGCTTTCCACCGGCAGCACCTGCGAGGAGTTGACCCTCACGTCTCGAATCCACCCCTTGAAGGGCTCCCGCTCCCTCACGGAGGCCAGGGTGAGCTTGAGCGCCGCGGCGCGCAGTTCCGGGGGCAGCCCCCCCACGAAGAGGCCGCTGAACACCGTCATGTCCCTGCGCTTGGACTTGACCTCCACCCACTTGGCCTCCGCCTGGTCGATGAACAGCGTGGTGTTGCGGAACTGGCGGCGGATGCGCACGCTGTGCCAGGCGCCGTCGTTGACCGGCGTGTCAGCCAGGAGCGTGGCAGGCTCGGCGCAGAAGATGGAGAAGCTGAGCTGCAGGCGGCCGCCGCGCGTCAGGATCAGCTCCAGGAAGTCGCAGAAGCCCTCGTCGTCGAAGTAGAGCACGAGGCCGCGCGCGCTGCGCGTCTTGAGCTGGAAGCTCATCTCGCTCTCGCAGCAAGCGTTCCACTTGGGGAAGCGCGTCCACTGGCCCTCGGCGCCCGGGAACTCCAGCCCGCTGCCCAGCTCCGCCCAGCAGCCCAGGAGCAGCAGCGAGAGGCACAGGATAAAGCAGCCCCCGCGCTGGAGCAGCGCCGTCCCCATGCTCGGAGCTGGGGTGCGGCGGGGGGGTGCCGGGGCCGACAGGGTCAAAATGGTCCTGGTCACCGTGATGGAGAAATAAGGGTGCCGAGAGAAAGGAAGGTGGGGGGAAAGGCGGGAGTGGGAGGGAGGTGCCCTCCTTTATCTAGTTCTTTTTTTCTTCTTCTTCTTCCAACAACCCCTCCCTCTCTCCCTGTAGTCCTCTTCCAACTGGAAAACGTTGACCCCAGGGGTACAGGGCAGCCACAGAACTTCCAGACCAAAGGGAGGATGCACTTTGGAGGCAACGTTCTGGAAAAGGCTTCAATCAAGGGTCAAGGGAAAGCACTGACCCATTTGAGTCTGATTAACTAATTTAAGATCGTCTGTGGTGTCAACAGATACTTTACTCCTCAAATCCCATTATCTGCCAGGTTCCACCGGTGGTACCAGGCCAAAAGGAAGCAGTGAGAGTCAGTAAAAAGCAAACACCTTTCTCAGGGAAGTACAGGAAGCCAGCAATGAGCCAGTATTCTTAGATGCTTGTGAATGCCTCAAGTGTGTCTCCTCCAGATGTGGTGTCTTAAAGCACAACCGAGAAGGGGATACTTGCCTCTTTAGGGCACCACTTCTTAACCCCAGGATAGCTTCAAAGGTCTGCTGCTTCTGTGAGAGCATAAACTTCACCGCTGCAGCCAAAGCCTAATTCCTTGTGCATGGTCTCAAAAGTTGAGTTTTACTTCTCTTTTCAACCACGGCAACAGTAGGACTCAAACCCAGCAGTTGCTAAATAGCCAGAAGCTGTTAGATGTGGAAATCACAACAGCTCCTCTTCTTTTCTCTCCGCCTCTGCAGGGCCACGCTGAGATGTCAGCACGTCAATTGGTTGTGTGTTGGTGATGCATTTTGGTTTTATTTTGTCTTTTTTAAGGACCCAGACATCTGCAGAGAATTAAAGTCAAAATTAAGGTTTAAAGTCAATATCAATATAATATCATGTAAATTGTTATTTCGCTCATAACACAGATGTAGCACTGGTTCTATTAGTAAGGTAAAGAGCTAACCTTGGAGTTTTTTCTATCCTCACTACAAGTAAGGCCTAATATTTTCTAATAGTTAATATCACAATTTTACAATCATCCATTACACCCTTGTAGTTTATTTTAACTGTTAGTAGATAACCCCAAGTTTTAAAGAGAAATTTGATTATGGTTATCTTTTTCTTTTTCCAAGATAGTTTGATTTTTAAAATATGTGAGGAGAGGGAAAAAAATGCTTATAAGAATCTCTATGCTGCATGCTTGTTCTGTGGACAGTAAAAATACAACCTATTCAAATGTCAAGATAATAGATTTTACAATGGGAAAATTATATCAAACTGTTGGCAGGAAGCTGCCAGCTTAGATTTGCATAACATTCCTGCCATTTTATTTTTCTTAGAAGGAACATTGATGGTTTCTTGGTAGTCTCTTACAAAATTTCAAACAAGTATAGGTCTCCTTTTTATTAAAGGAATAATCTCTTGTAAAAGAAAACTAATTGAAGCCAGATTTATGTTTTTGGCAATGTGTCTCAATTGCCATAATATTAACTTCTCTAAAGGTGCGTAAAATATTTAATATTTTGCCTAATAGTGTAGTGATCTAACTCCTTCTGAAATCTGTATCTGGCTGTCAGACCTCACAATTTATATGGTCAGAATAGCAATTGGCATGTATGTCATCTCAGTTGCTATGGCTCTAGGATGCCAGAATTTAAAACCCTAACTTTGAATCACTCACTATACTATTAAATCACTCCTCTTTATTCAGCTCTAATCTGACAGCCTCTGGAAATCGTACAGAAATCATAAATACTGATTTTTTTCTACCTCTTTAACCAAAACTCTCACAGTTTGGGAAAAAAAAAAAACTATAAATATATAATCCGTTCATGTCAAGGAAGTGCATTATTTTTCTCACTATTTCTTATATCCCCCCCCACACACACAGCAATATACATACACAATACACACATGCGCACACACAAACACCCCAAATTTATTGTCTGGACATAGAAGCTCACTATCCAATTAACACTTTTCTCACCCTACAAGCTGAAACTAGCAGTAATTTATGGCACTGCATTGTGCTGCTGCTTCTCCATGGAGGGAGCTGAAAGCATTTCTCTTCAGTACAGAGCAATCCCTACAGGTGTCAGCTGAGAGCCACCAAGCTAGGGGATCCCACTTCAAGTTCCTCCCAGAAGAAATTGATGACTGGTTCTCTCTCTTTCAACACACACACACACACACACACACACCGTGCGGGGGCACGCACATACACACTGCCCACTAGCAAAAGGAAATAAAAATCTCAGTTACTTATATTATGGCTGATATATTCCACACCATAAGCAATCACCAGTCATATCTTGTCTACTCCTTGTCAAACCCTAAGAAAGGAGCTCTTCAAATCATCTGAAATAGCATATTATTCAGTATACTTTCATATCTTAAGTGGACTCAGGAATCTGCTAAATTTTCAGTCATTTGCAAAATAAATCTGGAATGTTTTGATCAAGAGTAGTGCTTTGAACCTATTCTCAAGCTCATGTGTTAGAAAACCTCTTTTTTGCTTGTGTGTATAACTGTTGGAGCCAATTATTATATTAATGTTACATCGATCATATAACCTTTTTTCTTCTGTTCCTGCAGCCCTCCCCCACTAATGCACACCTTGACAATTTTAAGGGATGGTGGAAGAGAGAAAAATCCTAGAGGAATATATATGTACATATATATACACACACACACACACACATTCTTACCACATGGAGGTTAACTGGTTTTCCCAGTTCTTAGAGGAAGCTCATTGTATGTGAGAGAGTATCTGTATTTATATGGAGAAAGCGGATTCTCTCTAGGTGCCGGAAAGACCTGGTGAGTTCACAAATTAGGGGATGAAATAAAGGGATCTGAAAAACAACCTTACTGCAGCCAAAAGAAGAAGCGCTCTAATTCAAAAGCAGACTAACAGCATCATTAATCTTTTCTTTCATTTTTAGAATCAAATTCATCCCAAGTCACTAGGAGGATCAATACAGTATGATCATAGGCTGCAGTTGCATATTTTAATGTTTCTGGCATCACACACATACACACAAACCCCTATACCTTTCCATGCACCCTTCTATATATATATATCCTCATTTAGAACATGAAATCTCTGAGAGAAATTTTGGAAGTGCTTATTACTTCACCCTTGGTTTTGCGAAGTCCCTCAATACCAATGCACACCCCAAATTCTCTCCGGCTTTCCCGCCCAGTCTCTACGCTCCATCTCTAATACCAGGGCAGTTTCTTGGAGCTCGGAGTCTACTGCACAAATTAAGGCTAGGCATAGTGTGGGGCTGCTGAGGTAGGGAAAGAAATATATAGAGAGATATTTTATTGCTTTGATATCTAACCTTTCTCTTCTCTTCTTTCTTTTGCTAATAAATCACTGCATTCAGCCTTTAAGTTACTACCCCAGTTCCACCATCTCATCTTCTTGCCATTTATTTAAAAGGCTTCTTGCAAAACAACTAAGATCTACACTCCTCCACCCTCCCACCACCCATCTTTCCCTGTGTATTTGTGGCAGATCCTGGCTCAGTTACAATGGGGAAAGATATCCTTCTTCAGCTTGCCTCGCCCCATCCCCTCCCCCCAACCCAAATTGAGCTTCTTTACCTGCCCGGTTATTCCCCTTAGCTCGAGCCAGAGCCTGAAGCATGCATCGGTCAAAGCGAATTTCCTGAGGTCTATGGATAAGGCGACTGCTGCTGCCTTTTCAGAGGCGTCAGGCTTGAGCGTCTATCTCCAGGAGTGCGGGAGGGGAGAACAGGCAACGGAGGGGAGCAGGAGGAGGAGGAGGAGGAGAAGGAGGAGGAGGGGGAGGAGAGGGAAAGAGCTGGGAAGGAAAAGGCGGTGGTGGAGCCCAAGAAGGCTGAGTTACGTGACGCCGGGTGCTGTCCTTCTGAAAGAGAAGGGCGGAGCTGAGCTCTCCGCAGTACCATGGAGAGCGGCTGGCCTGTCCTTTGGCTGGGGAATGGGTGGGCTCGGCCCGTGGTCGCAGCCCGTCCAGATCTGGATGATGCTGCGAAGCGAGGTGCCTCTACCTTTTCATCGTCCCCTTGCACGGGGAGCCTGATCCTGGGGGCGGGGACCTGCCGCAAGCGCTTGTAACTTGCCACCACCCTCCCTTCCCCATCAGAGGGAGAGAGAGAGAAACGAACGAACCAGAGAACCATGTAGCCTACTGAGCATGCCCAGGCCCCTGTTAGACCCATGAAAACTGTGTGGAGATTCCACTTCTCCGTGGTTTAGTAGTGATTGGGTGGGGATACCTGAGAGGGTGCCAGGAAAGGCCCCAGCAGTCAAAGGGAAGGGGCCAAGGAGTCGATGATAATGATGAGCTCTGGCTTTACTTGTGCACCTTGGTCTCCGGCTTGGAACCCTTGAAAAGATGCTGCAGCTTTTCGAGGAATGCAGGGGCAATCAGGACTAACACAGGCACTGGCATTCTCTTAGATCCGATGTCTCTGCCCACCCCTTACTGTGGCTCTGGCTTGAGTAATCACAACAAAGCTTCAGGACCTGCCTAGGCTGTGCCAAAAAGATGTAAAAGGAACCCAACAGGGTAAGATGCCAACTTGCAGATGAAGATCAACTGTGTCTGACAAGGTGCTTTTTTACTGCAGCCTCTCGTCATTCTCCAGCCTTCCTTGCTCTCTTTTGGTCATGAGCATCCTGAGCTGAACCAAGTTTTCTATCTGTTTAACTCTTCACTCCTTCCTTTTGCTGCTGGTAAAACCTGGAGAAAGTAAAACTCGGTGTGAGGCTCTAACCATACTAGACATGCCCAATAGGCATTGCTGAGTTTGATGAGAAAGAGGTTAACTCTAAGGGAGCTTACAGATTAGGTGGCAGAGGAGTCCAGTGTCTGTGACTTTAAATTATAGTTTGAACCCTATGGGCATTTAAATTCCTATTCCTGTATATTCCTAACCTGGGTTAGTTTTGGAGCAGAAACAGACATTTTTATTGCAATGCCACAAACCTAATAGTCTGAAACTCAAATGCTATAAAGCAAGATTATTTTTGGCCTCCAGGTCCTATAGAGCAAGAATCTAAGAATGAGATAAATTTAGGAGCACAACATTAGTATACATTCCAATTGCAATATTTATGTTCTTCCAAAAAACTAAAACTCATTCCTGTGATAAGCTGATTTAGACTTTCACGACTTTTCTAAAGGGGTCTAAATAACCTGAAGGCAGGTACCACAGGCTTAAATATGTTTATTGCCCTTGGAGGGGCAGTTTTGTCAAGTGGTTACATGTTTGGGAAATAGATTGTCTGAGCTTCAATTCCATCTCTGCCATTTATTAATTGTAACCTCAGCAAGATACTTAACTTTATGATGCATCAGTAACCTCATCTGCAAAGTGGATATAATAGCTCCCTCTTCATGTATTTGATGTTGTGAAGATGAAATGAGTAAACATAAAATATTTGAAATTAGGCTGGGCACTGTGGCTCAAGCCTGTAATCCCAGCACTTTGGGAGGCCGAGGCGGATGGATCACAAGATCAAGAGATCGAGACCATCCTGGTCAACATGGTGAAACCCCGTCTCTACTCAAAATACAAAAAAATTAGCTGGGCATGGTGGAATGTGCCTGTAATCCCAGCTACTCAGGAGGCTGAAGTAGGAGAATTGCCTGAACCCAGGAGGCGGAGGATGCGGTGAGCCGAGATTGCGCCATTGCACTCCAGCCTGGGTAACAAGAGCGAAACTCCGTCTCAAAAAAAAAAAAAAAAAAAAAAAAATTTGGAATTGTGGATAGATCAAATATTGGCTATATTTATTAACTACAAGCCCACTCCATGTTCTCTTTGACTCATGGAAGGAATTTCTCTGAAACCCAGAATCCTTGATTATAAAATAGAGGTACTAGTCATTGTCAGCTAATTTCATAAGATTACTCTGGGAATGTAATGAAATAGTAGCTGTTAACATGATTTTTAAAACAATAATTTTAAATAACATAAAACTAAGACAAAAAATGACTAAATTATTCAGTCATTCCATGAACTTGAAACAAAAAATAATCTACTTAATTCAGGACCTTTTTCAGTTTTCCCACCATTAGGTTTTAGAACAAACAGCACAGTAGGTGCACCTAGATGTGTTTAGCTTATACCAAAAGTAAGTGAAATGGACAGCTCACTTTCAATAATCAAATCTCAACTGGTTCCATGATGCTCTTAACATCTGTTGAGAACATGCATCAGTGAACATTATGGTAGTGGTAGAGGTACTCTTAAGAGTCAAAGCAGTGTCATTTACCTGGAGTAGTAAAAACTCATTATTTGCCACCAGCACATATGATCAGAACAATTTCCTAAGTTATTTCATTTTGTCTTTGTGAACTTTTATTTTATCTTCAGTTGGACTACACAGTTGTTTCCACTGAGTCAAGCTTTTCCTTGATATGTCTTCTGTGGTGTCTCAATTTAAAAAAAAAAAGTTAACATTCTTATGTTTCATGTGTAAATTTTAAGATTAAAAAGTCCTGTGTTCCCACATCCCTTCACCACAGCCTCCCCGCCACACACACACAAAAACTATATAAACTGAAGGAACAGACTATGTGTTGTAGTAATCCCCTTTGCAGTCATCGGGTTTAACGTACTTGCTATATGTAGTCCAAAGTAAAGGACAGCTACAGGATCTGTTTTTAAAAGTAAATATGCAGAGGGAAAACTATCAGTATGTTGCTTAGAATGGAAATACCACAACATAATTTAATGGTAAAAGTTGTTAATTTATTTTAACGTATGAGTTTTTCTGTTGTTTCTACATAAATTACTGCAACTCTCTGAGCGCCAGTTTATCAGTAGAGTAAGGGCATCTCCCCTTGTAAGACTTGGTGAAGATAACGTTGGTTGAATGTGCATTTTGTGCTGACTCCTCGCCAAACAGTGCTCTAAGTGCTTTACTTACATTAACTTATTTTAGCCTCACAGCAACTCTAAGAGGTAGGTTCTAGGATTTCACTCATTTTACCAATGAGGAAAGTGAAGCATGGAGAGATTAGCCCAAATAGTCAAAGTCTAGTAAGCAACAGTGTGAGGAAAAATCCGAACTCAATTCTGTAATCTTAACCACCTTGCTACACTACCTTTCAATGAATCGTCAGATATACCCAGCACAGTGCTTGGCAGAATGTAGATGCCCATAATTGTTCATTCCTTTTCCTTTCTAAGGCTTTCTTCAAGAAGAATCTATGAAACTAAACAGTCAACTCCCGAATTTTGCCATACCATTCCTTAATGTCTAATACTATATGAAATATATGATATCCATGTACTTTGTTATATATTATAGGGGAAGTGTTTTCAATGTTAGTACCTTTTTTTTGTTTGTGGGCAATATGTGAGGTAATTATTGTAGATCTGAATTTGAAGTAATTAACAATTGTGAGAACAATCTAGTATTTTTCTAAAAGGTGGAAAGTAGGATTAATTCCTCCTGAGACACCTTAGGGAATCTACTAATTTTAGGTACAAAAATATGTTAAAGATTTCAACTCCTGCCCCTAGCTACCACTCAGAAAAAAGGAAATAATTATGAAATCAAGGTGCTTGTTTATGATAATGCCAGATTAGGAGAATTTGTGGCAACCCAAATATGGAAACATAAATAATATCTCATGCCATAAACTGGTAAACATTTTGCAACAATGAAAATGGAAATGCATGCTCACCAAAAGCAAATGTATTTCCATAAGTTATTAATATTAATGAGAATTCTAACATGGAGACTAACTCTACACTAAAAATAAATGAAACTAAGTGATATGATTTTTTTATGACTGAGAAACAAATGCAACAGAGATACTCTGTGTTTATTGCTGCAATCAGACCCTGTGCTTTAACACTAGGAAATCAGTGTAAGCACCTACTTTCTCAATTAACATTAAGGTAAAGTGGAAGTTTTGAGATACCTGTGAATTCCAATATTAATATCAATTTTGAAGGATTCTTTATCTTTACTAATATAAGGGATAGAAGAAGAAACACATAGTAATAATAAGGAAAATGTCAGTTGAAATACCTTAAATATATTTTCAGTTAAGAAACAATCCAAAACAACAGTAAGATTTATCCCTCTGAGAGGATTTTCTATTTACTGTGCTATAGATGATCAAAATGAAGCCACTTTCTCTTACTAAAATAATCACAGTACTGGGAAAATATTACATGCTAATTCAACTAAATTTCAGATTGTTTTTGAATTCCTCTAACCAATTACATTATCACTGCTGCACAATTGGAATGCTATTGTTTAGCTCATGACTTTATTTTAGTAACAAATATAACATTATTTTTTTGTTTGCAGTTAAATATCCTAACTAGCTTCCTTTATATAAACCAATTAGAGTTTTCTAGTTACAAAAGTTGATGAATAGTTATTGAACATGCTGCTATATAAACTTTATTTTACACACATCTAGAGGAATTTCAAAATGCAAAGAAATGTAATCAAGTCTAGGGTTTGGGACTCAGCTATAAAATGGAATAAACAGAGTAGGATTTACATATACAAAAAGACACATAATTTCCCATTAAGCTTACTAAGTAACTTTCAGGAGAAATAAGCAAACTTAGTATGTTAAATACTTTTTTACTACTTAAATTCTTAAGCATAGTAAAATTAGGCTGCTTTCCCATGAGTATGTAATTTCTGTGTAATCAGAAGGTAGAATGTGATTTCAAATGGATGCATATCATTAATATAATGATAATTATTAAGATATCAAGCAGCTGTAGAGAAAGCACATGGATAGGTCCTTGAGAACAGTAGTTAAGTTTTGAACGATGCACCTGCTAGAAAGGCTTCAGTGTGGAAACCCTGCGATGTGTTCGATGGGCAGTATTTTTAAATCTAGGGCAGCACTTACACCTGGGTGTGTTCCTCCACGTTTACTTCTAACCCTCCTTCCCCTACAATGAGGAAAGCTCTTTCTGAGGAAGAATAGCCGTTGCTAGATGAAGTCTGTGAAGAGTCCCTAGCAGAGAATTTATTTTTCCTCAATCAGCGATATAGTTGCACACCTAAGCCTGCTGTTATTATCCCCTGCTAATGATTTATTTCTCTTCCTATGAACAGAACCTTCTTTACCATTCTCAATTGTCTAGGCTCCAGAAAAGGAATCATCTCATTCATCACAACGTGGCTTCCAACTTATTTTTATTAGGTGCCTGCAACTACTTAAATTTGTTTAATTTAGCTAGTCTCATTTAATATTCCTTACTATGGCCTTTAAGAAGAGAGTGAGGGATTTGTGATAACTTATGGATGTTAGTGAAATTCAGTTATATTATGTCTTTGCTTCTTTTTAGTCTAGAAATCTGTGGAATCAATTTTCTGTGATGGCATCTCAAAATATTTCGTGGTTAGCTTTTAAAACATGTTCAGGCCAGGCGTGGTGGCTGAAGCCTGTAATCCCAGCACTTTGGGAGGCCGAGGTGGGTGGATCACGAGGTCAATAGATCAAGACCATCCTGGTCAACATGGTGAAACCCCGTCTCTACTAAAAATACAAAAAATTAGCTGGGCATGGTGGCGCAGGCCTGTAATCCCAGCTACTCAGGAGGCTGAGGCAGGAGAATTGCCTGAACCCAGGAGGCGGAGGTTGCGGTGAGCTGAGATCGCGCCATTGCACTCCAGCCTGGGTAACGAACGAAACTCCATCTCAAAAAAAAAAAAAAAAAATCCTATTTGATTTATGTTGTGTTTATATATTTTTTTAAATATTCAATTCAGTTTTCCAACTACTGCCCTCCTGTTTAACATAGTTTTAAACCTCTTTTTTTTTTCAAGGTTTCTTCTGTCATTTTTATGTTTGCCTTTCTCATCCATTTCTCCTACTTAATTGTTTTTCATTTAATACTGTAAACACACACAGAGCTGGATATCTTAAGAATATAGAAAATTGCAGATATTTTTATTGTAACTTCACAAATTACAGCAATAGTACCTACTATTTTTGTAAAAAAATGATCTTAGGTTTTTGAGGAGATTCGTGAAGCAGAATAGGGAAGAGTTTTATTTTATTAAGAGTTTTTCTCTTGATGAGGAATGAAAAGCAGTGAAATAGGAATGAACTAAACTCCTAAGTAGATGCTTGATGTACACAACCCATTGAAAGAGGATATAGTACAGTACAGGCACTTTAATTTTCTCTAGAACAAGGAGAGCAGACTGAAATGCTTAAGAGCATCTGGTTTGTGACATACATGAGTGAGGCAGGCAAACTAGGAAGACAATGAGTATTGGCAGACAGTGTGGACACCTAAAACGTTCCTACTTCTCTAAAACGGACATTCGCTCTGCAGCCCCAACAGCTGTGGCCATGTCGGTCTGGTGTTGCCAGATCCTGTGATTTTACAAGACCAACTGGAAATCTGAAATTCTATGTAAAATCTTCTGATTTTTAAAAATCTTAACACATTAAAAAATAATCACCACTACTACCACAATACTGTGCAGGACAAAATGGACTTCTCTGCTTGTTGGAAATGGCACACAGTCTACCAGTTTGTAACCTTCACAGTTTTATATATGCATACACATACAAACTTAAAATCATGGGCTATTATTTTCTCTAGTAAGCATTTTAAAAGATTTATTTATATATTCCAAATACAGCCAAGTACATAGAATAGATAAATTCATAATAGATAAATCATAAATAGATATTAAAAGTTTACCTCTAGAACATGAAGATAATTTTTTTAAGTAGTTTGATATATTGGAAGAAGCACTGAATTCTGAGTTATATATTTTCTAGCTGCAGCCTTGTTACTTGCTTTGTATGGCACCAGAGGACAATCTCTTAGCTTCTCCTATAGTGGTACATGTATGATATATGTTGTGAGTTGAATTGTCCCCTAAAAGATATGTTGAAGTCTTAACTGTATCTATGAATGTGACTATTTGGAAATAGAGTCTTTGCAGTTGTAATCAAATTAAGATAAAGTCATTAGGGAGGGCCCTAATTCCAGTGACTGGCATTTTGAAAAGGAGAGACACATTTGAAAACACAGAGGAGACATAAGAAAGAATCATGAGGACAAAAACAAATTGCAGTGATATAATTACAAGCCAAGAAATGCCGGCAACCAGCAGACTACTCAAAGAGAACATGGAACAGATTTATCCTTAGGAAACAACCAACTGGGCTGACACCTTAATTTTAGCCTTCTAGACTCCAGAATTCTGAGAGAATAAATTTTTATTGTTATAAAAACTACCCAGTTATATTTTAAACCACCCAATTTGTGACAGTTGATGATAACCCTGGGAAATTAGTACAGGATGCATGATAGAGAGGATAGAAAAAGATAGTTATGAAGAATACTAATACAAGAGGCCATTTGGCAGATGATTTTACATATATATTACTTAATATTATCCGTTACAATCATGAAAAATAGACACACACTCTCTCAGACACACATGCATGCACGCACACACGTACACACACCCTTGCTCTCACTTTCATTCTCTTTGTCTTTCAACAAACCGTGGCTTGGAGATGATACCCATCTTGCCTTCCAACCTGTAGGTTGCTCCTGATAGAGTGAGGACCAGATCTTTCTAAACTTAAGTCCATATTCTTGTTCACTGTACCATTCTATTGTGGTACTTTCCAAATATAGAAAGCTATAAATGTAAGATACAGACATTATTCTAGAGTCTACTTTTTGAGAAATTGAATATAAAAAGAGAAATCACAATAGAGAAAGCAAGAATACGTCACACTAAATGGATACATCTCAATATTTTTAGGCAGAATTTGATCTTAGATAGTGCAGGACAGTTCTCCGGGTAGCTTTTAATGGACTCAGTTCCCCTGCTTTTTTGCTTCTAGTACTCAAGAAAAATGGCAGAATTTGCTGAGAATGCAGTATCTTGAGATAGAGAGAAATGCCTGAAATAGCCTAGGCCTTGCTCCTGTCCCTTTTAGGAAATACAACATCTTCAGTTATGGATTAACTGCCTGGGGTGGCCCAAGCTTTGTTTCCCTCCCTCTGGAAGTGGGATGTCCTTCAAATCTTTTCCCAGTAGTTTCATGGCCCTTTAGATGTAGAACCCAGGGCAGACTGCCTTTTTAACGTGTCAGCTGTGAGGCAAGTGGGCCACTCACAGTCAAGGCTCCATCCATTCTAGGCACCTTTCTTGAGCCTTGGGAGACCTGTTTACAATGGATCCCAGACATCTGTTGTCCCTTGCTTCCTATTTGTAAATAATAAAACTCATCATGTAACTTGTTGCTTATGAATGTGCTCTGTCTCGTCAAACTCAAACAAGTTGGTAACCAGTGCAAAGTGAAACTGCTTTGCAAATAGGATGTTAGGATAAGAAAAGGAATATTCTAGATTTCTAGTGATTTAATACCAGCAGTATTTTCAAATAAACTTATTTGTTATAAAATAACATAATACAATACAGAAAACATAAGCCTTGATCTTGATGAATTCAAAAGGTGAACATACTCCTGTGACTTTCACCAATATAAAATATTAGAATATTAAACACCCATTCCTTCTAGTCATTTTCTATTCTCTCCTCCATAAATTTAATTAATAACTTGATTTTAAACTCCCAAAACTAATTTTGCTTGTTTTTGCTATCTGGGTAAGTGTTATAATTCAGTATGTTCTACTCTGTGTCTGCCTTCTTTTGTTCAACTTTGTGTTCATGAAATCCATCAATGTTACATGCAGCAGTGATTTTGTTCATTGTCAATGCTGAATTCAGTTTTATAAATATACTAATATTTATTTATCTAGTCAACTGTTGATAAACAATTTGTATTGTTTTCAGTATTGAACTATTAGAAATAATGTCTTAGAAACATTGTATGTGTTATTTGTTGCAAATATATACACAATTCAACTGGGTTCATGCCTAGGAATGGAATTGCTGGGTATGGGTTAATTTTAGTAGCTGTTGACAAACAGATTTCCAAAGTTATTACTATTTATACACTGAAACACAGTGTGTAAGAGTTTCTGTGTTTCTGGTCAACAAAAATTTATCAATCATTTTAATTTTAGATATGCCAGTTCATTTTACTGGTATCTCATTAACATTTTATTTTTTGTTTTCCAGATGACTGATTATGTTAGGTACCTATTTATATGTTTATAGGTCATTAGGATATCCTCTTTTAAAAAGTGGCCAATTCAAGTCTTTTGTCCATTTTTAAATAATTTGATTACCTGTCTTTTAAAATCAATTTAAAATGTAAAATCACTCTTTACATTTTCTGTGTATGATAGTCCAGTTATATGTGTTAAAATGTTTTCCCCTACTCTGTAATAAGCCTTTGTTCCTTCTTTTTTTTTGAGAAACAGAAAATGTAAATGCTGATGTAATTCTGTATGTTAATATTTTCCTTTGTAGTTATTGTTTTATGTGTTCTGTTTAAGAAAATGTTGCTATCTTGATATATATTCTCCTATGTTACATTGCAAAAAGTTTTTAATTTTAATCCTTCACACTTACATTAATATTCCCTCAGGGATGATGTTTTTGTCCATAGGAATATCCGATTAGTCCAGAATTATATATTGAAAAGGCTACAACATATTCATTATTCTATAGTGTCAAGTTTGTCAAATTCTATTTGATAGATTTTATATTTTATATCTATTTTATATCAATATTCATTTATCTTTTTTGTTTCAATTAGCTTTTATAATGAATCACTATATTGTGTAGCTTTTAATAATTCAGCATTATCATATATATATTGTATTAGATTAAATAAATTCCTTTCTAATCCCAATCTGCTAATGTTGGTGAAATCCATCAAATACTATTTCAATATTTATTGAAATCATCATATAATTTGTCTTATTTCTTTTATTAATGTGATGAACTACACTAGTTATTTTTGAAATTTTAATCATTCTTAAATTCCTGGCATACACTTTTCTTGTTCATCATATATTACTCTTTTATTAATTTTCTTTGGTAATATTTTATATAGGATTTCTGCATAAATCCAAGAAGAGAGTTACCTACAATTTGTGAGCAAGGTCACACTATATTTATAAAACAAGATCTAAACTGTTGTGGGTTTAGTTTTTGTTTTTGTTTTTTCTATTCTCTGGAAGAGTTTATTAAATAATTTTTTTCTCATTAAATGCTTAGTAGGATATTCACTAGCAAGATCACCTAAGCTTTCATTTTTTTCTACTCATAGAGAATGTCTACAGATGCTCCATTTTCCTTGGTATAAGCAAATTTTTTTCTTCTTTTTACCGTCATAAATCTTACTAAGGAGTTATGAATTTTAATTATATTTCATAGGAATCAATACTTGTTCTCTTTTTACTGTACCTTGTTTCTCTATAATTAATTTCTGCTACTTTAGTTATTTCTCCTCCATTTCCTTTGGATTTACTACACTCTTAAGTTCTTACTCAGTTTTTGAAGTATATAGTTAGAACTTTAATTTTCACTCTCTTCTTTTCTAATCTCTTCATCAAAGATTCTACATTTTTCTCTTAGTATGACTTTAGCTGCACCCCAGCAGTTCAGACATGTAGTATTTCATTTTATTTAGGTAAATTATTTTTCACTGCTAGTTGTGATTTTTTTTTCATCCATGGATACTAATTTTAATTTTAGATAGGCCAGTTCTTAGACTTAACTAGGAATTTTTTTGTGATCCATAGATACAAATATCTATGGATAACTTTCAAATATTGAGTGTTTTTTCCTTGATACTACCCATGCATAATTCATATTCCTTATGATATCAACCCTTTGAAATCTGTTTCAACTTACTTTAAGGACTTGTATTGGTTAATTTTTGTGCATGTTACACATACCGTTGAAAAGAATGTTTGCTCTACAATTTAAAGGAGCAAATGTTTTATGTCTGCCAAATCAAGTTTATTTGTCATATACTTTATGTATTCTAAATACTTTGTTCAGTAAAACTTTATATATTTTGTTATAAATAAATATCTTTCATGTATATTTTTTCTTTACATATTTGTGTAATTTGTTTAATAAAAAATTAGATTGTCATATATTCCTGATAGATGAATGTCTTAAATTTTATGTCATATCCCTTTTCATCTGTAATGATATTGCTTGCCTTAAAGTTCATTTTATTGGATATTACTGTCACTAATCCTGATTCCTTTTGGTTAGTTTTCATAAGGTATATCTTTTTTATATTTTGCTTCAATCTTTCTGTATGTTTTAATTTATTATACTTCTTTTATAAATTGCATTTGGTTGACTTTTCATATTTCATATGAAAATCTTTGTCTTTTACTTGAAGTTCTTTTTCTATTTACATTTAAAGCCATTACTGATATATTTGAGTATATATCTAGTATCTTACTCTTTATGTTTTTATTATCTCCTTTCTTGTATTACACTTAATTAGCCAATTATTTGTGTTACTTAATATGTTCTCCTGTAGGAGCATTTAATGATTTTTCTAGGATTATAGCATGAGTGCTTGATTTGTCAGAGTCAAACATAAATTAATATTTCCAGGACAATGCAAGAACTTTTAAGTTTTTAAATTCTTTTGCCCTTTTCTGACTTTTGTGCTCTTGTTGTTTTTATTATATTTCTACATTATAATCCATAGCACATTACAATTATTATTTCATAAGTCAGTATTTATAATTATTCATATATATTTTTTCCTTTGCTTTTTATTTCTTCTTTCACTTACTTGCTTTCATTGAACTTATTTTTTCTGTATGAAAAATCCCCTTTGTTATTTTACTTAATTTGGGTACCTGTGGAGTATATTTTACATTATACTTATTTTGTCATTCTTTTTGAAAATAAAAGTTTACTGCATAGAATATTCTAGTTTGATCATTATTTCTTTCAGCATTTAAAAAATATCTCAATATTTTCTGGCTTCCACTTATTTTGAAATGTCAGCTCTACAGTTTTGTCATTGCTCCTTTAAGGTAATGTGTCTTTCCAAGGCCTTTTCCCAGCTCCTCCAACCCCAGCCCTATGGTGGTTTTTAAGATCATAATTTTGGGCATTTTTATGATAAGCATTTAGGTGATGATTTTCTTTGTGTTTTTCCTGTTTAGGGTCTTTCTAAATATATAACCAGATATGTTTCTTTAGTTTGGGAAAATTCATAGCCAGTATCTAGTCTCATGTTGCTTAATCTCAACTATTTCTTTCCTCTTTTTATTTGGATTCCTACTGTACATATGGTGGATAACTTCACCACATTCTATATGTCTCAAGCACTCTATATAGTCTTATTTTCTATTATTTTTTCTTTTTTTACTTCAGTCTTGATATTTTCTGTTGATCATTTATCTAGTTTACTAATTTTCTATTGATTCTAACCTACTCCATTTATTAAGTTATTGAAACCAGTGGTTGTAATTTTTCCAGTTATGGGATTTCAATTTTATTATTTTGATGATTCCAGTCCAGTTCTTTGATAATATTTTTCATAATATTATCTTTTTTAAACATATTAATTGTAATAATTGATGTTATATATCTGGTAACTATAATGTCTGAATCACTTATTTTATTTTTGCCTCCTTTTTTAAAACTTTTATTTTCTCGGTCATTTGGTTTTATGTGTCAAATACCTGGTAATCTTTGATCGAATGCCACCTTCTTTTTTTTTTGAGTTCTCGACCTTTAACTTAAGATAAATTATCATGAGCATAGCAGCATAGCAGACTGTCGGGCCAATCACAATAAACTGTAGATATCTCTGCCTAGCAACCCTTGGTTATCTCTTTAAGCAACCAAATTGTAAAATATTTTAAGATTTTTCTAAGATTTTAAAATTATTTAAGATTAGAGGCTGGTATAATTTTTTTTTCAAGCTTAATATACTTTTCTTCATCAGAGAATTAGTCTACATACCCATTCTATCTTCATTAGAAATGGAAACTTAAATAGTATATATTCTCTATATTATTAAAGATAGTTCATGGTATGTCCAGGGATAGATTTGTAAATGACTTTTGGAAAGACATTAAGGCCTATGAAGGTCTTGCATTATATTGTACCTTCTGTAACTACTAAATAAAGAACAAAACCTATAAAGACCTTTTATTCTAACAGAAGTTAGAATGTTTTCCTCACGGCATAGATAGCTTTGTACAGATTTTCTTCTTCTAACAGCCGATGAATGCCATGTGCAAACAGTTGTGCTTTTTATTGCTTTTGTAAATTTCACTAATTTAAAAAATGTGTATATCCGGTGTTGCTGCTCAATATGTAAACTATTAATGTGCACCTAATTTGAGGTACATAGAACCATTTCCTCTAAACTATAAACCATGAATACATTTGACTTCAATATAAAAACAGAGTTACATTATGACATTACCGTATGTATACACACTGGGTTTTGTTTTAGAAATATCCATCATCAACTGAGTAAGACTGAGCATGCATTTCCCTGTTTTTCATTGCTTTATTCCCAAAGTAATCCAGGGGATTTTCAATATAAAAACTAAAATGCTTCTGTCAATATAATCTCCAGGATACATAGATTCTAGAATAATGATGTACAGAGTTGTGGACAAGACATGTTTAATATTCTATTGCTGGTCATTTCTTTTAGGGCAACTGGGGAAAAACTATTTGCTTCATGAAGTCACTAAGTGTTGCTCGTTTGCCTGTTGTCTCATAATCTCATGCTGTGCCTACCACGTGATACGTGTGCACTCAATATATGTTTAACAAATGGACAAAAAGTAGAATTTCTAGATAATACTTAACATATAAACGAATACTTATTCAGGTTTTGGCCAAATGGGAGTACAAATAGTACATAAATTGGAGTCAATTTTTTCTTATTAAATTACCAAAAGGCATGAGGCAAAAGTAACAATCCCATATCCTCAAATAATAGAGGATTTCTAGAACTTTGTTATTTCTTTTGCTGAAATGAGCTATATTTGTTGATATAAGATGTCTACTTTTAGAAATTAGGATGAGTTTGTTTAGTATTTCTAATGTTTTATATTTCATAGAAATTCATGATGGAGCCAGTAAAACTACTGAGAAATTTCTGTAATAATTTTTTACTTTTTGGGAAATATTTGGAATAATAAAATGCTTGAAATTACCTAAAGTAGACATTCTGTTTATTTTTCCAGGACTGTATAGGATAATACCATCAATACTTAATATAGAAGTATCAATTTCAATTTTTAATGTTTCTGAAAATGGGAGATCCATTATTATATAAAATTAATGCAATCCATTGCTTTATAATTTTTATAAAGCAAAAAATTTTCCCTTAGGTTTCAACCCAAAAATCTTTCTGCCGGCATTAAGATATGAGTGTTTTTGATAGTAAAATCTATTGTAGTATTTTGTATGTTTTTAAAATCAAAGCAATCTTATAACAGAAAAATCAAGCAACACATTTTACAGGATATTAAAAGCCCCCAGATCAGATTTCTAGAGATAATCTCTCTCAATGTAATGATGAACATCTTCATTGCTAATTATACTCACCCACTCATTTTTTGTTATTTAAATTATTTTATCAAGCTAAAAATAAACTACAAGGAGCATTTTCATTAGCAATATTGTTAATTTTACTCAATTGTCAGTCATTGCAAACAGGGTTATAGCATTGAGACAGTTTCAGAGTAACTACAGCAATTTTTATTTGGCAATAAGCATTTCAGATGTATTTGTAAGTAAGTGTAAATCTCCAGAAAAAAGAAATCTATCATAATTTATTTTTGTCACTTACCATCTTATAAGAATGTATATAAACTGCACTTAATTGGGGATGTGAATTAATATTGATCAAACCCTCAAGACAAAGGCTGATGAGGTATTTCTTAAAATTATCAAAAATATCTTCGCATATTATATTATCATGTATATTTAAAGACTTTTCCATCATTACCCAAATTATCAATGTATTTGCCTAGGCCACATAAGCGACAAGACCATTCACAAGTATACCCAGAAATAAATATGAGTTAGCCAAAATAACACTTATCATAGCATCTCGATTTTGATTGCATACTTTTTTCATACGACATTTAAAATGCCTATCTTTCTCTCGTGATACTATGTTTGATTTTTTTAAAGTATTTATTTATTTAAATTGATACATTGTATATATTTATGGGATATACTTTGATATTTTGATACATATCTGTGTTGTATAATTATCCAAACAGGGTAGTTAATGTATGTATCATGTCATGAATTTATCATCACTTTGTGGCAAGAACCTTCAAAAACTTCTCTTCTAGCTACTCTGTAGTACAAAATATTTTACCCATAACCAATGTCACCTTACTGTATAATAGAACACCAGGATTTATTCATCCTATTTAATTGTCACTTGATGCCCACTGACCATCCTTTCCACATTGTCTTCTCCCCTCCTCCTCCCCAGTCGTTAATAAGTGTTATTCTACTCTGTGCTTCAGAGTGGAATAACACTATAATATTGACTTATTTTTTCAAGACAGAGTTTTGCTCTGTTGCTCAGGCTGGAGTTCAGTGCACCATCTCACTGCAACCCCAGCCTGCTGGGTTTAAGCGATTCTTATGCCTCAACCAACATGGGATTACAGACATGCGACACCATGTCCAGCTAATTTTTTTGTATTTTTAATAGAAATGGAGTTTCACCATGTTGACTAGGCTGGTTTCAAACTCCTGATCTGAAATGATCCACCTGCCTCAACCTCCACAAGTACTGGGATTATAGGCATGAGCCACCATGACTGGCCAGTATTGAACTTTTTAAAAACAATTCCAAATGTAAGTGAGATCATGCAATATTTGTTTTTCAGTCTCTGGCTTATTTCATTTAACATGATATCATCCAGGTTCATCCATGTTGTTGCAAATGACAGAATTTCATACTTTTTGGTAGCTACATACTATTCCGTTGTGTATACATCCTATGTATTCTTTATCCAAGTATTAGTTTTTGGACACTGGTAGGATGAATCCATTTTTGGCTATTGCAAATAGAGCTGTAATAAACATGAATACATATATTTCTTTGACATACTGATTTACGTTCCTCTGGACATACACTTTATAGTTAGATTGATGGATAATTTGGTAGCTTCATTTTTGTTTTTTTGAAAAATGTCTATCTTTTGTTTCCACAATGATTTTATTAATTTATAATCCCCAAAATAATGTATAAGTGTTTCTCTCCCTCCCTCCCTCTCTTCCTCTCTCTCTCTCTCTCTCTCTCTCCCTCTCTCTCTCTCTCTCTCTCTCTCTCTCTCTCTCTCTCTCTCTCTCTCTCTCTCTTTCTTTCTGGAGTTTCCTTGTTTCACCTGGCTACAGTGCACTGTCATAATCTCGGCTCACTGCAACCTTGGCCTCCCAGGTTCAAGGAATTCTCCTGTCTCAGTCTCCCCAGTAGCTGGGACTACAGACCCGTGCCACCAGGCCCAGCTAATTTTTATATTTTTAGTAGATACAGGGTTTCACCATGTTGGACAGAACTGTCTTGATCTCCTGATCTTGTGATCCACTGGCCTCTGCCTCCCAAAGTGCTGAGATTACAGGCACCACGCCCTAACCAAGTGTTTCCTTTTCTTCACATCCTTGCCAACATTTGTTTACTTTTGTCTTTTTGATAATAGCCATTCTAACAGGAGTGAGGTGGCATCTTATTATAGCTTTGGTTTGCACTTCCCTGTTGATTAGTTACATTGAGCATTAAAAAAAATACCTATTGGCCATTTCTATATGTCCTTTTGAGAAATGCCTCTTCAGATATTTTGCCCATTTTAAAATCAGGTTTATTTCTTTTCTTTCTTCTTCTTTTTTGGCATATGTATAATTTGCAGTTATTTTCTCCTATTCTGTAGATCAAGCTTGTCCAACTCACAACTTCTAGGCTGCATGTAGCCCAGGACACCTTTGAATGCAGCCCAAGACAAATTTGTAAACTTTGTTAAAACATTATGAGATTTATGCACCGACTTTTCTTTTTTTAACTCATTAGCTATCATTAATCTTACTGTATTTTATGTGTGGCCCAATTCAATTCTTCTTCTTCCAGTGTGGCTCAGGGAAAACAAAAGATGAGATACCTCTGCTGTAGACTGTCTTTTCACTTTGTTAATTATTTCCTTGCCTGTGCAAAAAGCTTTTTAGTTTGATGCCATTTCATTTATTTATTTGTTTTGTTCCATGTGCTTTTGAGTTCTTATTTTAAAAATTCTTGCCTAGCCCAATGTGAAGATTTTTTCCTATGTTTTCTTCCAAAAGGTTAATAGTTATAGGTTTTACACTTACGTCTTGTCTTTAATCCATTTTGAGTCAAGTTTTCTATATGACGAGAAGTATGGGCTTAGTTTTATTCTTCTCCATGTGAATATCCAGTTACCCCAACACCATTTATTTAAGAGACTGTCTTTCCCCCAACACATGGCACCTTGGCACCTTGGTTGAAAATCAGTTGACTATACTTGGTGGAATTTATTTCTGGCCTCTCTGTTTTGTTTCAGTATTCTATGTGTGTGCTTCTATTCCACTACTGTGATGTTTTGGTTACTATAGCTTTGTAGCACATTTTAAAGTGAGGTAGTGTGATACCACTAGCTTTGTTCTTTGTGCTCAGATTCATTTGCCTGTTCTGGGTGTTTTGTGGTTCCATATGAATGTTAGAATTTTTTCTTTATTTCTGTGAAGAATGTCATTGATATTTTGATAGAGATTGTGTTAGGTCTGTAGATCACTTTTGGCTAGATGGCCATTTCAACAATGTTATATCTTCCAATCCATGAACAAGAGACATTTTTCCATTTATTTGTGATCTCTTTCATTTCTTTCATCAAAGTTTTATAGTTTTTAGTGTAGAGGTAAATCTTTCCCTTCTTAAGTTTATTCTGAAGTGTCTTATTATTTCTAGCTTTTTGTTCAGGTAGTTCACTGTTAGCATGTAAAAATGCTGCTGATTTTCAAATGTTGATTTTGTATCCTGCAAGTGTAATGAATTTATTTATTAGCTCTAAAAAATTTTTTGTGGTGTCTATAGGATTTTCTACACATAAGATTACATCATCTGCAAACAGGGACAATTTGACTCCCTGCTTTCCAGTTTGGATGTTTTTTACTTCTTCCTTCTAGCCTAATTGTTCTGGCTAGGACTTCCAATACAATGTTGAATAGTAGTGGTTAAAATGGGTATCATTTTCTTTTCTTGGAACTTAGAGAAAAGGCTTTCAGGATTTATTTATTTATTTATTTATTTATTTATTTATTTATTTATTTATTTGAGACAGAGTCTTGCTCTGTCGCCAGGCTGAAGTGCAGCGGTGTGATCTAAGCTCACTGTAACCTCCCCCTCCTAGGTTCACGCAATTCTTCTGCCTCAGTCTTCTGAGTAGCTGGGAGTATAGACACACGCCACCACACCTGGGTAATTTTTATATTTTTAGTGGAAACAGAGTTTCACTTTGTTGGCCAGCATGGTCTCGATCCCCCGACCTCGTGATGTTGCCTGCCTTGGCTTCCCAAAGTGCTAGGATTACAGGCATGAGCCATTGCACTAGGCCAGCTTTCAGCTTTTATCCATTCAGTAGGATGTTAGCAGAGTGTTTGTCATATATGGTTTTTATTAGGCTGAGGCGCATATCTTATCTTCCTAATTTGTTGACAGTTTTTATTATGACCAGGTGTTGAATTTTAACACATACTTTTCCTATATCTGTTGAAAGGATCACATTTTTTTTCTTTCAGTTAATGTTGTATATTACATTTATTGATTTGTATATATTAAACCATCCTTCATCCCACATGATAATAGTGAATGATCTTTTTAATGTGTTGGCGCATTCAATTTGCTAGTATGTTGTTGAGAATTTCTGCATCTATTCTTATCAGAGATATTTTCCTGTAGTTCTCTTTTTTTGTTGTGTATTTGTCTGCTTTTGGCATCAGGTTAATGATGACCTCATACAATGTCTATGCACCTACTCTTGCTCTTTTTCCTTTGTACATTTTTGAGAAATTGTTACCAACCTGTTGCTTTAACCATAAATCCCTTTAACCAAATAATTTCTCCTTTAACTGCTCTTCAAAGATTAACTTTGAGCCTGTAATCCCAGCACTTTTGGAGGCCGAGGCGAGTGGATCACGAGGTCAAGAGATCGAGACCATCCTGGTCAACGTGGTGAAACCCCGTCACTACTAAAAATACAAAAAATTAGCTGGGCACGGTGGCACATGCCTGTAATCCCAGCTACTCAGGAGGCTGAGGCAGGAGAATTGCCTGAACCCAGTAGGCGGAGGTTGCAGTGAGCTGAGATCACACCATTGCACTCCAGCCTGGGTAACAAGAGCCAAACTCTGTCTCAAAAAAAAAAAAAAACAAAGATTAACTTTGAATTTCTGTTTCAGGTTTCTTACCATTTGTTAGTCTGCAAATCTATGACATGTTTGAACGGACAATTTCCAAAAGAGCTCTGCCCTATGGAGGTTTTAAGCAAGCTCCTTTTGTCTATTAAAGACAATAGTGGCTGGGCATTATGGTTCATGCCTGTAATCCCAGCACTTTGTGATGCCATCATGAGCATATCACTTGAGTTCAGGAGTTCAAGACCAGCCTAGGCAACATGGTGATACCCTGTCTCTACTAAAAATACAGAAATTAGCCAGCTTGGTGGCTCAAGCCTGTAGTCCCAGCTACTTGGGAGGCTGAGGAGGGTGGATTACTTGAGCTTGGAAGGCAGAGGTTGCAGTGATCTGAGATCACACCACTTTACTCCAGCCTGGGTGACAGAGCGAGATCTTGTCTCAAAAAAAAAAAAAAAAGATAATAGTGAAATAAACAGTATGACAAAATCTGTTGCTGTGAGTGTATGTCACAAAAATTACTTAGTAGGCAATCAAATATGTGGCTTGCATTTCTTCTTCATTATAGGACTTCAAAAGCATTTTCTTTAGAAAACTCCCATTCAACATACAATAATAACAATAAAATATAACCTTTGAAGACATTATTTGTTGTTGATGAGAAGTATTATTTAATGAAGTCAATATTTTTATATTAACACCTGGATACAATGTATTATGATTTTTTCTTTTCTTCAAATATTTCTTCTTAGTAAATATTATTTCTTATTACTTTCATTGGTTAAATTGAAAAAAAAAATGATTAACCAAATTAAGTATCAATATGCTTGAGGACATTCCTACTCCAATCTCAGAGGAGAAACGTAAGTTCAGTTGACAGCTACAGATTTGATTAAACTTTTGGAGCATGGTTAGTGCTATCTTAGGCAGAAACAAATTTATCAAGGAGATGCTATTGAAGGGCCACCCTATTGTGCTTAGATGTTAACCATGATTTTACACAACGGTAGCTATTCTATACTGCATAGTTCATAGGTGCAGGGCTAGAACTAGGGTGAGGCTGGTGAGGCATTTGCCTGGTGCAGAAATTAAGGGGTTGCTAAAAGACCCAAGAATTAAGATAAACAAGATTTTAATGTACTAGGAAAGACTAAAATGTTTGCAAAAATATCCAAGATGAACAAAAAAAATTAACATTTTCAACAAAAACAATATTATTTAATTTGTTTAAAGTATAGTGCTACTTATTAATTTACCTCAGGCTTTAATATGACTTGGCAGAGCATTTTATTCTGCCACTACTTTATATTTTATTTTTTTCTCCTCTTTATTCATTTACTTATTTTACTGAAAGATTCTCACTTCATCACCCAGGCTGGAATGCAGTGGCATGATCATGGCTCATGGCAGGTTCAACTTCCTGGGCTCAAATAATCCTCTTGCCTTGGCCTCCTATGTAGCTAGGACTATAAGTACATGACACCAGGTCCAGCTAATTTTTCTTTTTCAAAAACTTTTTGTAGAGATTGGATCTCACTATGTTGCCCAGGCTCAAGTGATACTCCCATCTTGGCCTCCCAAAGTGCTAGGATTACAGTAATGAGCCACTATACGTGGTTGGTACCCCTTAATTTTTGCACTCAAAGTAAGTGTCTTACCTATCTTCTGCTAGTCCTGGACCTACATTAAAGGCTTTCCTTTGTCACTACTGCAAAAAGTAAACATTTCAGTTTATACAGTGAAAGTTCAAACCATATACTCTTGTTTTCAACTCTCTGTTGTCTTAAGAATAGAATTTAGCAATATCTATGTGTAGTAGATCATAAACTCTAAAACTGAAAATTATTACTTATGGATATCTACAATCCTTTCCACCACCCCCTCACCACCACCTGCACCCTCGATATTCTTATTTAATATTTTTAAGAGAGGATCTAGGAATCTGTACTTTATAATAGATGCAAAATGGTTCTGTTGCAGGTTGTCCTGGAATCATGCTTGAAGAAACAGCTAGACTCTAACAGCTGTTCACAATTTCTTGTGTATCTCCTGAGAGAGGACAGTGTTCTTAAAGGTAACTATTTGGTAAAAGATAAAAATTTAAAAATGGCCAGAGATGGTGCATCTTTGCATTCAAAACAATTACAAAAGTAAGCAATAAAAAAAGTTTTGGGGTTTGTGATGACTCTTTTAAGTTTTCATGGGATTTTCATAGCTATGTGGCCTAAAATTGTGCAGTTTGGAAATTGAAAATGACAGTAATTGGTGAATACTCTACCTAATTTATCTGTATTTTATTTCTTGTTACCTTGTAGGAAATTTACTATTTCACTTATTTGACCATTTTTAAAATTATGACTTGAATTAAGAATATATTGCTTGAAATTATCTAATATAGATGTATGTGCTCCTAAATATACCTACAGATTTTTATAATGAGAGTGCTAATATTTTCTGAAAGTTTCGTCAAGGGTAAATGTAGGTTTATAAATTTCTACCTCTTTTTATAGTGTGTCAGCTTCTCAGTGTTTATGATAATCATGTTATAGCAACTACATATATTGAAATCACCTGGGGTATTCACAGAAATACAGATTACTGAGGCTATTCCAATACCAATTGCTTTGAAATAGTCTAAAGGCAGAGTCCTGTGTTTTTAACCAGTATCCCCATGAAGTTCTGCTAAACCTTGAGTACTGTTGGAGTTTAATCCTTCTGTTTGTATTTGGGGTGTGTGTGTGTGTGTGTACATATATATATACAGTCCATGTGTTTTCAGTTTAGTAATTTGGCTGGATGATTTGGTCCCCTATGGAGCTCTGTCCATTTCCTGTTAGACCTCCAAATGCAGAGGAATATGTAACTGCCCTTCTCTGTTTCATAAACAGCAACATAATAAAACAAGCACGATTGATAACAAGTGTCATGACTGCAAAAATTATAATTTGGGTTTTTCTCTGATGCTTTTTCTAAATTTGTGGCTTATATTGTACCTTTCCAGCCATAGAATACCATATCAGCATGAGTGATGTCACATAGAGCCAAAAGAATAATCTATCTGGCTCTATATGACAGCACTCTTTTCCTGGGAATGAACCTCACAGGACATACAGGAAGGACGTGCTCTTAATTCTTAGAGTATTAGCATCAGTTACTTACTTATTTTCTTCCTAAATCTAACAATACTTAAATTTTGCCAATCTTCCCCCGTACAAGTTCCATACACACTGTCTTTCATCTTGTATTTGTTTATATGATCTGTCATCTCTCCTTACCTCCCTGTATCTATCTCTCTGTCTGTGTATTCATCCATCCATCTCCCTAATGATTTTTCTAAACCTTCACCATGCTTGCATTCTCTATCTCTTCAGAATGGATAATTTCTGTTTTACTAATCTACTTCACATATAATTCAACACACTTAACATACTAATGCTGAAACCTCACATGCCTGGTGATTAAATTGGGCTAATTAGGGTATCCATTACTTCAAACATTTACCATTTTTTTAAATGTTGGGAATATTCAAAATCTTCTAACTTTTTGAATTGTATAAAATACTTCTTAATAACAACCTTTGCATATTTTTATTTGCAGCCACATTATCTTTGCACTATTAAAATTCTTATCAGATTACTCCCTTAAAGTGACTTAACAACATAAAAGCAATAAGAGGATAGATCTGGCCTACAAGCACCCTGTGGCCCAAAATAATGATGTTAATTAATGCCAGTCCTTCATGAATACTGAGGAAATATAAATGACAATGAAAGGTAGTCGCATATCCCCATTTCACTTCCTTAATTTACATACATACTGGTAGCATTCCCTTGACTATCTCACATCAGTAGTTTCTTATTAAGAAAAATATAATGGTTCATGAAGACATGCTATCATAAGTCATTTATAAATTAGATATTTGATCATCAGACATGTAGATAATACATTTAGCCTAACTTAAGAATATGGCCACATGGGTGATCATGTGAAAAAATTATTTATTCTTCTATCTCAGGAATTTTAGTTACTGCTAGGATGAGACATTAACTTCTGAATCTTAGGAACTAGCACACATTCTATTTTGTCATTAATTTCTAAATTTCATGGATATTTGATGGTACTCTAAATAATATTAAGAGGGGTGCTCAGTGACTCAGAAATGTATACTAGCAACTGTCACTCTGAATCTCTAGCCAAGCAGCTTAAAGAGTGACTTAGGCTCTCTACTCCCAAAATAAGACTTGTTATTTCTGTGTAAACTACACTTTCGAAATACGTTTTCAAAATATGTAGAACTTGACTTGTCAACTTTTTAAAGAAAAAGCTAGAATAGAAATCCTTCATGTTCCATCACCCAACATCAAGGACTACTAATTCATATACAATCTGTCTTATTTGTTCTGAGCAGTTTCTGTGTTGTTTCCCAAGCTCTGGATTTGACAAATCGCATCCAAATGGGAAATGTAACATGTTTCTCTCTTCTCTCCATCTTATGTAAATTGGATATGATCTCTTCATTAGGTTGAATGCAGGAGGTTTTGAGAATATTAGCATTGAGAGTACTATAGGTAGCATTTTGCATTTTACTACAGAGACTCATAATGGCCACTTAACTTTCTTTTGGTAATGTTGGCAATTGGTGATCATTGCCTATTACTGGACTGCAGTTTGTAAAATAGTGATGTTCTAATTCTTTTAATGCTTCTTAATTTATTTACTGAAATATTTGTATTAAGGGAAAATTATGCTTATCAACTATTTGGTAACTTGAGTTACAGCTCATACAGGGAAAGCTGGACAAGTGCCTTGACTGTTTTTCTTTATTTTCGTTTTTACAAAATAATGAGTTGGTTTCTTTTCATCATCCAAATGGTACCTATACTTTATTATTATTTTTTGTTTGAATTTTGTGTTCAACATCTCTCTGAATCCTGTCTTTAAATATTTTAATGGATTTTAATTCATTGTTATTATTATGCTTATTGATGCTCAAATTTTGTCATCTTTGGCTACTTATGTTATTTTTTTTTCTTTTTTCTTTTGTTTCCCAATATTTCATTTAAATCTATGAGTAGGTGTGATGTGGCACTGACAAGAATGTATATTTTTGTATTTAAAGTGGAGAGCTCTATAAATGTTTATTAAGTTTACTTGTTCTGGATCTGAGTTCAAGTCCTGGATATCCTTATTAATTTTCTGTCTTGTTGATCTATCTAATATTGATCTATCTAATGTTGAAGTCTCCCACTATTATTGTGTGGGAGTCTAGGGAGTCTAAGTCTCTTTATAGGTCTTATGTATCTGGGTGTTAGGATCATTAGCTCTTATTGTTGCATTGATCCTTTTACCACTATATCTTTATTGCTTTAACATCTATTTTATCAGATGCGAGAATTGCAACTCCTGCTTTTTATTTATTTATTTAGTTTTGCTCTCCATTTGGTTGGTAAATGTTTCTCCATCCCTTTGTTTTGAGTCTTTGTGTATTCTTGCATGTGAAATAAGTCTGGATGTAGCATATCATTGGGTTTTGGCTGTATCTTTTGAATGGGGGATGTTATTTGAACGAATATGAATGTTATTTGACTGAATGTTGTTTGAATATATGTTATTTTTTTTGTTGGTCCTCAATTGTTTCCTAGCAACTCTGGTATTATTTTGTTAGTAACCTTGTTCCACAAGTTTTTCGCTGTTTCACTTATATGTTATGAAACAGTGATGTAATGGACTAATATATGATTCTAGGTGGTGAACTGTGGTATTCTAATTCTGGAACTTTCTAGAATAGTGACATTTTAATTCTGTCATTCTTCGTTTATCAGTTGAATAAGTACATTCCCCATCAATTCCTTGGATATCTTGATAGTTTTTACTGGTGAGGCAAGATAAATAGTTTTAAAAATCTTTTTATTTATTACTTTTTCAGAATATTAATTTGTTCTCTAAAAAATATTCTATAGTTGACTATGCAAGATTGCATCCTTGCCTGTAATTCTTCATCCTACCTGTATTTCTACTCTTTGCAATGTTAATTTGCAAGTTCATTTTGATAGAAGCAGAGCGTTCTTCCCTTTATTGACTTTGGGCTCAGTCATGAGACTTAGTTTGGCTAACAGCATGTTAGAGGCCATGATATAATAAGAGACTTGAAATTTGCTTACGTAGTTGAACTTTGTACTTGTACATGCACTCCTGTACCTCTGTCAGTACCGTGAAGAACATGTCCCATCAATATGCTGCTTGTTCCAGTAATGGAACAGAAATGTGATTTGAATCTCATCTGCTGATTAAGAGTTAAGCACAGGCAAGCCCAAGCTAGAGTCTCCTTACCTCTAGAAAACCCAAGGACACATGGACAAAAATTAATGATTTTTGCTTAAGCCACTGTGTTTTGAAGTGGCTTATTTGCAATAGGTGTCAGATATAGTGATCACTGGGGATTTTGTATTATTATGAACTGATGGATCTTAAGAGGTTTGTCGCATTTCCAACCATGTGTGTTATTATTAAAATATTCTTCATTGTTTTGCTTTTATGCAGTAGGAGTCTCTTGAATTGTCCACCTAAGTTCTTTTGTTCTAACTTTAATAATCTTTGATAATTTTATTGCTTTCTGGTATAACCAGATCTTCCTGGCTCATTTGTATACTATCTGTCCCAGGCCTGAAGTCTACCATTTCTCCCAGAAGCACTGTTTCTTTTTAGTGGGAAATGTTACTGAAAGCTTACAGTCTAGTTCTACAGACTTGGGAATGGGGCTATTCGTACTATTCAGAATCTAGGCTGATTTATTGGACACGCTGGCATTTTTTAAAACAGAAAAAATGCCACATTGAATTTATACTGATTATTTCTAATTAAAATGTAAAAAATTATTATTAGAAGGTTTTAATTTTATCTTATGGTTTAGAAAAATACTTATGTTACTACTAAAATATGGTTACTGAAAATACTTTGAGATTAATTTTTTAGAGTTTTTTGACTTTATGTTAAACACTGGGAATATAAAACTTTATATGACTACCTTTAATGGTCACTTACAATAATTTTTCACTCTCTTGATACACTGCTAGATCCATTACTTTCTCTTCATTTGACTTTTTTTTCTTAGCAGCAGCTTTTACATTTTGTTTTTTAATAATTCTGTAAAATATTTATACAGTTCTAAATAAAATGCATGCAATTAAGTATTTTCTGAAAGTCTGGTTTCTATCCCTGATTCCTCCAACTTCTTCCCCTGGCTCAGATAATTTTTGTTGTTTTATTTTTTATCTTTTGGTTTATTCTTCAATTCCAAAAGCATATCACTATATAACTTCAGCAAATATAATTTTTATTGAAAAACAAGTGAGTCAATTTAAAAAAAAATAAAGACACCCACTTTTCTTCATGCTAATCTTGGTTTTTTTGTGTGTTTTTTTGTTTTGTTTTGTTTTGTTTTTGAGACGGAGTTTCGCTCTTGTTACCCAGGCTGGAGTGCAATGACACGATCTCGGCTCACCGCAACCTCCACCTCCTGGGTTCAGGCAATTCTCCTGCCTCAGCCTCCTGAGCAGCTGGGATTACAGGCACGCACCACCACGCCCAGCTAATTGCTAATTTTGTTTTTTACTTAATAACATGTTTTGGAAACCATTAATGATTTATAAATGTATTTCCCATTTCTTTAACAGCTGCATAGTACTCTATATGTAGATGAACCATAGCTTATTTAATATGTGCTTAACCGACGATATTTGGGTTACTTCTAGTCTTGCTATTACAATAGTGCTGGAATAAACGGTCCTCTGCAGAGATTTTTGTTTGTTTGTTTGTTTTTTGCTATTTCATCTTTAGGGTTTAATCCTAGAAGTTGCAGGTCCAAGGGCAAATGCATGGATAATTTTGCTAAATATTGCTTTATTCTCTGTGTTAAGATTGTACTGGTTTTACATCCATACCTGCTATACCCTCTGTTGAATCACAGCAGTAGAATTGGGAGCTGAGAATGACACATTTAAATAAGAGAAAAGTTCATGAAAATAAATGTAGTACTGCTTTGGTGGCATCTGTTTAACATTATCAAGATTTAAATCTTAAAAACTGAGGCTGTTACACATTTTATAGTAAACATAGTATCCAATTTAAATTCACAAAGCCATGACACATTCCTTTCAATGGACTTTTCTAAAAAATGTGTTATGTTTCTTCCAGTGTCATTGCCATATTCCCTAGCAAAGAGTCAATGACATTCTTGAGCTTCTTGAATTACAGAAAAGTTTCTGTTCTCAAAAGAAGTTAATGTAAGCTGACAAGTATCATATACTTGAGTGGAAAAGCTAAAATATAAACCTTCTAGAAGAAAACAAAGGAGAAAATCTATCCAAACTTTGTCTAAGAAATATTTCCCAGGAAACAACATACTAAGAATAAAAGAAAATAGATAAATTGAACTTTTTAAAAATTAAAATACTCTACTCTTTGGAAGACATCTAGAAAACAAAACTATTAGCTGTAAATAATGAGAAACTATTCATAATATAGTTATCGAAAAAGGACTTCTACTTAGAATATGTTGAACATGTTTACAGCATAATGATACGAAGACAAATAACCCAACTAAAACATGAGCAAAAAGGCTGGAATAGATTGTTCCCAAAAGAAAAAACAGTTATGGCCAATAAGCAAATGGAAACATGATTAACTTCACTAATCATCAAGGAAATGACAATGTAAACAAAATGAGATACCAGAATGCCTTCGTTATAATGGCTACAATACCAAGTGTTGAAGAGCATGCAGTTCAAGTGCGACTCTCATATGCTGCTGGAGGAAGTGCAAATCGGTACAATCACTTCAGAAAACAGTTGGAGCTTCCTAAATGATTAAACATACACTTAGCATATGCACTCATAATTGCATTTCTAGGCATTTACAAAGAGGAATAAAAATATTTATTCACAAAAATAGCATATGCAAATATACATTTTAGCTTTATTCATAATATTCTGGAGAAAATAAACTGGAGAAAACCTGTGTCCATAAGAAGATAAATGAATAAATTATAAATTCACATAATGAAAAAGGACTTAGCAATGTAAAGGAACGAACTATAGACATACACAAAATGTTTGAATTTCAAATACATTTTGATAAGCAAAAGAATATAAATATAAAAGAATAGGTACTGCATTTTATGAAATCTCAGAAAAGACAATGGAATGTCTAGTGAGAGAAAGAGAAATTGTTGTTTGGAGCTAGGATTGAGGGGATTACGAGGACATTTTAAAAGCATGGAAGTTTCTCTATGTCTTGATTGCAGTATACATAAATGTATACATTTTAAATATTTATCAAACAATGCACTTAAATTGAGTGCAGTATGTTGTATATGTTGTATTTTAATAAAGTTGATTAAAACATTTTAATAAAAATGTTCTTTTTAAATCTGAGAGTCCACACTGAAAACACAATTTTTGTGTCATTGAAACATCAAAATACAATAAAGACTACTTGAGAACCATATCTACAATTTATTGATAGAAGGTAATCAACTAGTATTGAATGAAAAAAATCAATGAATGCAAAAATAGTTTGATTACATTTAACACTATGAATTTAAAATTATAAAAGAAGATATTGGAAATATATCCATGCAAACAGTGAACAAAAAAAGCTGGGGTAGGTAAACTAACATCAGGTAAATAGACTTCAAGTGAAAAACTCTTACAAAGAAAGGCAGTATGTATTGATAAAACAATAAATTTATCAGAAAGATATAACAATAATAAGCACACATTCAACAGCAGAGCTCCCAAAACATTTGAAGTAACTATTGACATATTTGAAGGAAGATATATTGGTTGGAGACTTCAATAGTGCACTTTCAATACTGGGGATAATATTTGGATAAAAGATAAATAAGGAAATAGAAGATTTGAACGACACCTTAATCCAACTATACCTAAACAAACATATGTAGACTACGTCACCCAAAAACACAGAGTACACATCCTTTTTTGGTACATATGGAACATTTTGCATAATAAACCATATGTTAAGCCAATAAATAAATCTTAATAAATTTATAAAGATTGTAATTAGACAAAACTTTTTCTCTAACAACAATAGAACAGGTCTAAAAATCAGTAAAAAGAAAAATTTTAAATGACCTGAATATGTAAAAATTAAACAACACACTCTGAAATGATCAATGAGTCAGAATAAATCACAAGATAAATTAGAAAATACTTAGTAATGAAAATAAGACTATAACATAACAAAACACATAGGATGCAGCAAAGTCAGTGCTCAGAGAAAAATTTATAGCAGTAAAATTTTATGTTAAAAAAAGAAGATAGCTCTTAAATCTATAATTTTACACTTTAAAGACCAAATTAAAGAAAAGCAGACTAAGCCTGAAGATAGCAGAAGAAATGAAATGAAGATTCAAATGGAGATAAACAAAATAGAGTTGTACAAAATAATAGAATAAAGGAAACTCAAAGTTGTTTGTTGACAAAAAAAAATCAACAAAATTTACAAACCTTTAGCTAGACTACAAAGAACAAAAGAAAGAAGATACAAATAACTAAAATCAGAAATAAAGTGGAGACATTAATATTGACCTTACAGAAATAAAAAGGATTATAAGAAACATTATGAATAATTATATGCCAAAAATTATATAATTTCAGTAAAACAAATTCCCAGAAACATACAAATAAAAAAATTTGCCTGAATAAGAAATTGAAAATCTAAACGAACCTATGCTGAGTTGAAACTGAATCAGAATTGAAAAGCAAAAATCCCTGCCTCCGAAAAAAAGACCAGGATAAGATGGCTTCATTTGGTGTATTTTTCCAGACATTTAAAGAAGAATTAACTCCGATCCTTTTTAACTCTTTAAAACAAAACAAAACAAAACAACAACAGCAACAACAAACAACAATAATAAAACAGAAAATAGAATACTTTCTAACTCATTTAATGAGATGAGTAGTATCATCTTATCAAGACAGATAAAAACATTATAAGAAAAGATTGTTACAAACCAATATCTCTTATAAATACAGACTCAAAAATATTCAAGCAAATACTAGAAAACTGAATACAATAGCACAATAAAAAGATTAAACTTCATGACCAAGTGAGATTTATCCAAGGAATACAAAAATCCAAGGAATCAACATAAGAAAATCAATCAATGTTATACACCACGTTAATAGGACAAAAAGAGAAAAACCCATGATCATCCTAAGCGATGCAGGAAAAAACATTTGATTTAATCAATAACCTTTTTAATTAAAGTACCAGAAAACCTAGGTTAAAAGGAACTTTCTCAACAAAGAAAAAGACATTTAGGAATAATCTACAGCTCACATCATACTTAATAATGAACGACTGAAAGCATTTCTCTTACGATAATGGACAAGAACAGGATGCCTGCTTTCACCACTGCCATTCAACATCGCTGGGAATTCTAACCAGAGAAATATGACACAATTACATATTAGATACACAGATTTTATAGAAAGATAAATGACATTCAAATCAGAAAGGAAAAAGTAAAACTATTTCTATTCGTAGATAACACAATCTCATAGGTAGAAAGCCCCACACCCTCCAATCCAAAAGAGCTCCTAGGGTGAATAAATTCAGCAAAGTTGCAGGGTACAAGATTGATACTCACAAATTAATTGTTTTTCTATAAACCAGCAATGAACAATTTTAAAAGAAAACTAATAATTCTATCTATAATAACATCCAGTTAAAAAAAAAAAAAACTAGCATCCAAAAGAACAAAATACCTGGCAAGAAATTTTAATGGAGGAGATGAAAGACTTGTACACAGAAAACACTGTTGAAAGAAATTAAAGAAGATCTAAATAAGTGGCTGTGTTTGGTTGCTCACCCAAATCCCAGCAGTTTGAGAGCTGGAGGCAGGCAGATCACTTGAGCTCAGGAGTTCAAGGGGAGCCTGAGCAACATGCCGAAACCTGTGGTTCTAGCTACTTGCAGGGACAGAGATGGGAGAATCTCTTGAGCCTGAGAGGCAAACGTTGCAAGAGGTTGCAGTGAGTAGAGATCACGCTACTGGTAGTCCATTCTAGAAAACAGAGTGAGACCCTGTCTCAAAATAAATAAATAGGAAGACATCCTGTATCTATGGATTAGAAGACTTCGTGTTTCTAAAATGTCAATATTACCCAAAGCAATCTATAAATTTAATGCAAGCCTACCAAAATTTCAAGACTGTGTTTTGTATAGATGAAAAACTCAATTTTTAAATTCATCTGGAGTTGTAAGAGACCCTGAATAGTAAAACCAATCTTGAAAATAAAAAGGTTAAAGGAATTACATTCCTGATTTCAAAATTAACTAAAAACGTACTGTAATCAAAATATTGTGATACTAGCATAAAGACAAATAGACCAATGGATTAGAATTGAAAGTCTAGAAATAAACCCATATATTTATAACTAATTAATTTTTATAAGAGTGTTAACACCATGCAATGAAGGAAAGAAATCTGTCTTCAACAAATGGTACAAAAACAACTGGATATTAACATACAAAGGAATGAAATAAAACCCCTATCTCATATCATATACAAAAATTAATTCAAAATGGATTAATGATCTAAATATAAGTGCTAAAATTCTAAAACTCTTAGAAAATTAAATATTATTTTTCATGACCTTAAATCTGGTAATGGATTCTTAGATATGCCACCAAAACTATGAGTAACAAAAGAAAAAAAACCGGTTAGATGGGGCTTCATCAAAACTAAAAACTCTTAGGCATCAAAGGATGTTATTAGGAACATGAAAAGGCAATCTAGAGAATGGAAGAAGATGTTTTAAATCATATATGTGATAACAGAGGCAATCTAGAGAATGGAAGAAGATGTTTTAAATCATATATATGATAATGGTCTGCTATCCAGAATATATTAAAATATTCTTAGAACTCAAAGACAAAAGGACAAACCACCCAATTAAAAAAAAAAAACAAACTTTGAATAGCCATTTCTCTAGAAAAGATGGAAAAATGGCCAAGAAACTCATAAAAGGTGCTCAACATTATTAGGCATTATGAAAATGCAAATCAAATCCATAGTGAAATACCACTTCATACTCAGTAGGATGGCTATACTGATTTTTTTTAAATAGGAAAATGATAACTGCTGTTGAAGATGTGGAAAATTTGAAATCTTTATAGATTACCATGGGAATGCAAACTTAAAGAGCCACTGTGGGAAACAGTTTGGTAGTTACCCCAAAATTTAAACTTAGAATTCCCATAAGCCACCACAAGTCTACTTTAATTATATGCCAAAAAGAATTAAAATCAAGTACCCAAACAAAAATATGTATACGTAGGTTCATAGTAGCAGTATTCACAATAGCTAAAAGATACAAACAATCCAGATATATATCAATGGATGAATGAATAAATAAATTATGCTATATACATAGAATGGAATATTATTCAAATAATAATTATAGAAATAAAATACTAATAAATGTGACAAAATGAACCTTTAAAACATTATGCTAAGAAGTCAGATACAATATATGACATATGATATTATTTTATTTATATAAAATATCCACAATCAAGAACTCCATAGAAACAGAATGCAGATTGGTGGTTGTCAGAGGGTTGGGATGGTTGTCAGGAGAGGGAGGCATGAATGAGGAAAAATTGCTTAATGGGTAAGGAGTTTTCTTTTACTTTGATGGAAATGTTTTATAACTAGCTACATTTCACAATATTGTAAATATGCTAAATGTTAGTGAATCATTCTGTTTAAAATGGTTAATTTTATGTTATGTAAATTTCACCTCAATAAATTATTTAAAAATATTTGCTTATCCATGTATGCAATAGTTTCCAATTGCTTTTCATATGCTTCTAAAAATACGTGAATAATATGATGCACATGAATTTTTTAGTGGATGAATAAGAATGAAGGATTCGGCCCCCTTTGTCACCGCTAACTTTTTTTATTATTATTATTGGGCACTTAGTTTTTTCTGAAGCTGTGGAGTGTCATGGTATACAGAGTATATAGAGAAGAATTTAAAATCCAGTGAGAAAAATAGTTTGTATACATATGTGTTTATCTCTGCTTCTGTGTCTTTGTTGACAGCTGTTTAAAATCTGCTCTTTATCTTTATCCCTAACTATACAAATCAGAGTGTAACTTGACTAATGAAATCCCAAAGTAAAGTGATTTAGAAATTTTCAGTATTGTTTGATGTAAGTAGACTCAGATACTTTTGTCCTTCACTGCTTTACACTGCTAAGGGGTCCTTTGTTCTCTGAAACATTTGTAGAAACTAGAACTTTATTGAGCTCCTAAACCTCATTTCATACAACATTCAAAAATCAATCTTCATTCGGACTGATTTTTTTTTTTTTTTTGAGACAGAGTCTCACACTATTGCCCGGGCTCGAGTGCAATGGCGCTCCACCTCTCAGGTTGAAGCAATTCTCCTGCATCAGCCTCCCAAGTGGCTGGGGTTACAGGTGCCCACTCCTACGCCTGGCTAATTGTTTGTATTTTCAGTAGAGACGGGGTTTCACTATTTTGGCTAGGCTGGTCTCAAACTCCTGACCTTGTGATCCACCCACCTCGGCCTCCCAAAGTGCTGGGATTACAGGTGTAAGCCACTGTGCCCGGCCGGACCAGATTTTTAAATTATGATTCCCCTTTAGTGTGGAAATCAAGATGATAATTTTATTAATGTTGCTAGCTATATTTAGTTGCTTTTGAACAAATTTGTTTGAGGCTGTATGCTAGATTTTTTTTTTATTTTTTGCATAGATTTACATTAGCATGCATGGCAGATTTTTATAATTTATAAAATACATGTTAAATTTACTATTTTTGTAATATCCTGCTATTGGAAAGTAAACTTAGTCTTTTAGCGGAAATATTTTTTTAAATATTAATTAAAAAGATTGTTATTCCCAAAAGAGGGAGTAGAACAAACAATAAAGCTCTCAAAACAAACCCAGCTAGAGAACAAAAAGAAAAAGGAAAATACACAGTCTGCTTGACTATTCTGAAGTAACATGGGTTTTACCTTTGGTGAGGCTGAAGATGCCTACATAACAAGACAACCTCATCTGCAACGTAATGATAGAACACACCATTACCTCCACCACAGACAGCCATAGACAGCTTTTGCCTTAATAATTCACTCCAATCAGTCTACTTATTTTTAACTATTAGGGAATTGGCTATCTGAAACTTCCTATTTAATGAACTTCATTCCACGAAAGAAAGAAAATTTACCTAAATGAAGAGAATAGTCAAGAAAGTATCTTTAGTGAGCATCTATTGAGTGCCTTTTTATGTAGCAAATTCTATTTTCTAAAAACTCAATTGTAATCATCTCTTAGAGTCCTTGCAACAATATTATGAAGTAGATACTATCACCATGTGCTTGGCAGATCTTCAGCATAGTACATATTGGTTCTGTAAATTTCAAATGGATTATTCCCTTTTTACAGAGGAGGATGCTGACATTTAATGGGGCTGGCTATGTCACTTACCCAGGGCCCACTCAACTGTCAATGATAGAACCAGGACTCAGGCTTATATCAATCTGATGCTAAAATTATATTATTAGCTCTAAAGCCAAAATTCTTTTCATGTCTGACAAATCAAGTAGAAATGCTTTGGTTTCCCTTTGAAAAGATCTCTGTAATCAATTGTATAAGAACAATTAGTTCTTTCGTTTAAAAGAGCTTGTTGACCTCCAATATTTACTCTAAAATTACTAGCCTTGCAAATAGTATCAAATATCATTTAGCCACAGAAATTCTATTTGGGCCACACTGTGCATATTTCATGAACTTGCTTCTATGTTTCCTTTGGTCCTGAAGCCAGAAGAGAAAATAAATTAGGAAGGCATTACCAACTGAATGTCTAAATTGAGAAATGGTTAAAGATACCTATTTGATTCCCAGGTAGAGGAAAAGTTTATCTATCTGAAGGAGCTGGAGTCAAAACAGATTCGTACAGTTCTGAAAAATAGGGATGTCGGGAAGGGTCAAGGTATCCTTGTGTGCTTGGTTTTCTGTGGAACAGTCCAAGTTTTAAGCAACTTGAAATATAATTGCAGTACAATTCAGACTATGCACTGTTTGTAAATTTCACTGAGTTACCCTAGATATGAGGCAGCCTGGACATAGATGATAAAAGTTAAAGATGTAGGAGTGATTCCAGAGTTAGTGGCAGACTTTTCCAAGACTTTCTTATTCTCAAAGAAGGGAGTATTTGTCTTATGTCTATAGGTAGATACAGAGATATAGCCTTATAATTTGGTATATATGTAATATTCTATAAATGAATATATTTAATATAATGTACTATATGTAGGAGTGTATAAACAAAATATATGATATTTTATAATAATATTTTGGAGCTACTATTTATATAAATATCAAGTACTTTCATATCCATGGACTCATGGTATCTTACATCAAAACTCTGGTATGAACTTCCTCAGAAACATAATCTTTACTACACCTCACAAAACACCCTTTTAAAAGTATAAGAATTAATTTCATATTTTATTAACTTGTCTTATAAAAATTGAACCCTCTATAAAAATTCATAGGAAAATATATAGTATTTTCTGTGAATGAAGCCAGGATATTATTTATTACCTCTGCATGGACAGTAGGAAAGGAAGAGAGACAACCGTAGTTTCCCCAATGTGTCTTTTAATAATAATAACAATAATAAAATACAATTTATTATGTTGACAACATTATTCAAATAAACAGGTCTGGCTGTTTACCCTGTCTTGATGATTTTTGCTCATATAAGAGCTATAATTCTATTTTAACATTAGAAGTTAAACCAGCTAAATTATTTCTATTTTATCGAGTTGGTCAAAGTATAAAACCCAATATGGCTCAAATTAAATAATCAAGTCAGCACCTAAAAATGATGAGGACACTGAATTTTGAATCCCAGACAAGGGTTGCTTCTCAGCTTCTGTTCCCTTCATTCAGCAAGTACAAGGAAACTGGCTCTCTCCCCAGTTGCCTGTGAAAGGTGAACTGGCATGTTTGTAACAGACAAGTCTCTCACATCTTAAATTGGTAAAATTTAACAGCTCCACTTGTACCCTCTTCAAACTCTAAAGGAAATATCATTCCACAATGAAATGTTTTCCTTAATTTATCACATGCATGTTGGGTTTTAAAATGCGTCCTCAGTTTGTTAAGAATTTCAAGATTTCCTCATGAAACTGAATTATGTCTACAGGAAGAAAATCTAAAAGTCTCAGACTCTTGTATTTCACTGGTTCTTTTAAAAAACAGACTCTTTAAGGAAGAAATTTTAAAAAAATATTTTGCATTCATTAACATATTTAGATAGTAAAGAAACAATAAATAATAGGGTGGTTAGTTTGTTCATTTATATAATTTTAAAAATTATTGTTTTCCATTATAAGACAACAATCATATGCAAAAATTAACTTCTAATTCTATAATATCTCAGAGCTCTTCATAAATGTCACTAAATGATAGAAGTGGAACAAAGTTCTTGTCTGACTACAAAACCTGGCTACTTACTAGAGTGGCACAATGCTAACAAATGGGCAGGGTTTATTTAAAATGCATTCTGAATAACAAACATCATACCAGACTTTGTGTCTCCATTGTTTGCTTTCTCTGCCTTTCAGGTGCCAGTTTCTATTGCGGGGATATACTGCTAGTTTATATTGTAAGAATGATTTTAGCAGGCATAGTGACATATTGTTTTATGAGAGTAACCATCAGTCATCATTGGTTAAAAAAGACAAAACGCCCAAAAAATTCGAACTAAGAATCACCTGGGTAGCAAGTTCAAAATGTGGATTTCCAGGCTTTATGCCTGTAAGTTTTATTCATGTTGGGGTAGGGGTGGCAGTGTGAAGGGAAGAGCAGAAACCTGAATTTCAAGGTGGTATACTCAAGCATTTAAGAGAAAAGTCAAGACTACACTTTGAGAACCATTGCCTTAAGGCTTCCTCCAATCCCAAATCTCTTTTCTTTATGACTCTGAGGAATGTAGCACACTTGGAATGAATAGATAGGCCATATGCTCCTGGGCATTATTGCTTCCTTGATAGAAATTGTTAAAATTTACTCAGTATGTTGAGGCAGAGATAAGATGAAAATTGAAAATCTTTGCATAGTCATTCCAAGTACCACATTTTTCAAAGGAAACTAATAAATTATAAGCAATTCATAAGAACTCATTGCAATATTTTAAATTCAATATCCAAATAAAAAGAGACCTCTTCATGGTAAATTTATATAATAACCACAATGATCTTTTCTCTGAAGGAGTACTCATAGAAATAACTTTTTACTGTCATCTCACATTTTACCAGTATTAAGTATTTTCTACTTAATACTGCTCACACAAATAAAAAGGCAGGTATAAATATTACATAAAATTATTTTAAATAAGAACCTCTCTTCAGTAGCAGTGCTACAGAAAAGAAAGAAAAAAGGAAAGAAAGGAAAAGAAAGAAAGAAAGAAACAAAGAAAGAAAGAAAAGAAAAGAGAAAGAAGGAAGGAAGGGAGGGAGGAAGGGAGGGATGGAGGAAGAAAGAAAGGGAAAGAAAAAAAACTTAATCCCTATTTCCTGTTAAAAAATAAAAATCCTAGAATCAATTCAAGCACAGAAACATCTCTAGCTCTGAAGAAAAAAAAATTGACATTAACCATAAGGAAGGAAGTTAGATACATTTTCTCCCCCAAAACATAGCTACCCAATTATAGCAGCTGAAAGAATGGCATTTCCACTACTACTTCAATGACTGTCATTGTACGTCATACAAAAGCTTCTTACTTGAATGAGGTACAATTCCCTGTAGCTAGAGAGGAGTGCTGTGCCAAAAATATCTCTACTGGATTTGCCTACTAGAACAAATCGTGGGCTTTCCTGCTTGGCATAATGGCTCCAGAGAAACTCCTTACACAAAACCTTTTTTCTCGGGGAAGTTTCTTTATCAGTTTTTCATAAAGTCATTCCTTTCCTTTTCATGAGTATTTGAATGGACATGAAAAAGGAAAATTTTAAGAGATGAATAATAATTCAGAAAATGAAATTATTGTAGTGACAAACAACTTATAGAAACCGAATTTTTTTTTTTTTTTTTTTTTTTGAGACAAAGTTTCACTCTGTCACCCAGGCTGGGGTGTAGTGGCACAATCTTGGCTCACTGCAACCTCCGCCTCCCAGGAGGCAATTCTCCTGCCTCAGCCTCCTGAGTAGCTGGGATTACAGATGTGTGCCACCACACCCAGCTAATTTTTGTATTTTTAGTAGAGACGAGGTTTCAACATGTTAGTCAGGTTGGTCTCGAATTCCTGACCTCGTGATCCACCCGCCTCAGCCTCCCAAGGTGCTGGGATTACAGGCGTGAGCCACCACTTCCAGCCAGAAACAGACATTTAACAGGAAAACTAGATTCTAGTTTGTGTGCATATATGTAATAATAGGTATATTACTATTTTAATTTTTATGTTTTAGTAGAAAGATAAAAGACTTAAAGTACACAAAGTGACATAATCTTAAATGTTTGGTTCAATAATTTTTACCCAATTTTAACATACTTTTTACATGCATATACCTGTGTAACCACGAACTAGATATAAAATATTTTATGAATTTGCCATTATAGATTCATTTTGTCTGTTATTGAACTTCATATAAATAGAATCACATAGTATCTATTCTTTTGTGTTTGGTTTATTTCTTTCAGCAAGATATCTTTGAGACTCAAGTATGTTGTTGAGTGCACCGGAACTTTATTTGTTGTTGTTACATTGTATTTCATTTATAAATTTATCATAATTTATTCATTCTCCTTACAATGAACAAATGAGTTGCTTCCAGTTTGGGGTTATACAAATATAACTGTTATGAATTCTTTGTTGTCATGCAGAAAATATGCATTCATTTCTTTTGGATTTATACTTCATAATGATGGAAGCACTTGGCTATTGGGTTTAGTTTCAAACATTTTTTTTCAACTAGATATGTAATTTTATACTTCATGTTAGTCCAGGTCCTCTAAGAGGCAGACATTAAAATGGAAATAATAGACAAAAATTTTATTAGGGAAAGCACTTATGGGGAGAAACTGGGGAAGGCTGAGAGACCTGGTTAGGGGTAGTATGAATCTGAATGCTTACTGAAGTATCTATAGGGAGAAGGGATATTGGGTGGTGGAATCCTTCAGTCTAGACATTTTGGCAGGGATATCAGAGAGTCCTCTAACCCAGGTTGGCCATCAGAGTTTTTGGTCTCCCGAGACTAAGCCTACCTTAGACCTCTGCCACGCTGAGTTATTGGCTGGAAGCAGCCCACAGGAAGCAGAGCTTCAGCAAAAAATGCCTCAAAGGATTTCAGAGCTGACCTTGCTGGGCCCTCTTATTAATAAAGATACCTTTAGTTAGAAGTTTATGAGGCACATGCTTCTGGCCACCACACACTCATCCAGGAATATATGAGATTAGTTACTCCATAGCTTCACCAACATTTAGTATTGTCAATCTTTCTAATTTTAGCTGTACTGGGGGAGTTTGTAGTGGAATCTCATTGTAGTTTTATTTTGTGTTTTCTAATGAGTAAAGGTTGAATTTATTTTTCAAAGTGCTTATTGGCCACTTTGCTGATCTCTCTTGTGAAGTACTTGGTCAAGTGTTTTGTCCATTTATTGAATTATATTGTATGATTTTTCTTACAAATTCATATATTCTGGACATGAACTGCTTGTTGGTCGTCATTTATCTTATCACATCAGTATCTTACTCCACATGTAGTGTGCTTATTTATTTTCTTAGTATTGTGAATTTTTTATGACCAGAAGTCATAAATTTCAGTTAAGTCCTATCAATGTTTTTCTTCATGGTTTACCTACTATATCCCATTTAAGAGATTTATGTCTACAGCAAGATTGTAACAATTTTCTTTTTTATTCTCTCCTAGAATCTACATAGATTTACATTTTATATTTAGATATATAACCCATCTCAAATTTTCTTTTTGTTATGGTGTGAGGTGGAGGACCAAGATTATTTTTTTCCCATGCATACCCAATTGCTCCAGCACCTTTAATAGAAAGACCGTATTCTCTATATTGAACATCCCTGGCACCTTTGTTATATATCAAATGAGCATTATTTAATTGATACTATGTATTCATCATTTTAAATACTTCATTAATAACCAACTTGCATAAAAAATTTACAAAGTAAATTCTATGACATCTATTTTATAAATGAATAAATAAGTACAGAGAGGTTAAGTAGATGCCACTTAGCTAATGAGTAGAATCCAGGATTCACACATAGCCAATCCAACCCCAAGGCACATGTGCTTAACCACCATGCCAGGCCAAATTTCAGGTGTATCAAATTCTATCATTTATGGTGATTCATAAAATAGGTTATCTTAAATTACCTAGAGAGAGTTTATACAGTCATTTCATAAGGCAGTTGAGGAGGTGAGTTTATAAGTTATATGATAGTCTATAAAGAATTAAATTATGTAGATCTAATCAAGGTAGGTCTCTTTTTATTTTTACTTTCGATTTCCACTTTTTTGAAGTTCAAGGGTACATGTGCAGGCTGTGCAGGATTGTTACATAGGTAAATGTGTGCCATGGTAGTTTGCTATATAAATCATCTTATCACCTAGGTATTAATCCCAGCTTCTACTTTTATTTGTAAAAGGTTGTAAAATTATTTATAAACCCCCATTAAAAATATGATGTATTTTATAAAATTAAAATGTAAAAAATATAAGTCAAAGTTTATAAGTCTAGAATGGCATATCATAACCACAAAACAATTTTTAAGTACTTCCAAATAATTAATATTGAACACACATGACATGCAACAAACATGGATATATAGAGATGGATTAATCATATTTTATTACCTCAAGGAACTTATGTTTCTGTGAAATCCTACTCCACATCATCAGTGAAGCTTTATGTCTAAATTAGTTTGGGGTCATTAATAGAAACCAGAGAGTAAATTTTTCAAGTAAAACTATAAACCATTCTGCCCATGGGAAAGGACTTGCCTTTTAGCAAGAAAAGTAAGTTCTGCCTTAAGGAAGTATGTTATATCAGTTGTCAAGGGTCAAGTGGTGAGCACTTTCTAATGGGGAGTCAGAATAAACACTTTTTTCGTGTAATCTTTCAATAATGCTTATTATATTCCAAATATAGAAGTAAATATGCTTTTTGTCTATAATCATGTAAATATAAGAAGAAGAAAATACTAAACTTATTTTAATAGAAATCCACTATTTACTGTTCCTATTTTGTTATATTGTCTTCCAGTATTTAAGTACATTTATATTTATATGTTGTCTACACAATCATATGCATATACACACACATGAACATGTATACATACATGTATATATTAAATATGTGTTTAAAACAAAAAAAGTGGCATGTACTATATTTAGTTCTTGGTTGGCTTTTTAAATTTACTGTTATCTCACGAGCAACACAACTTAAAATATGAGCTTTTAAAATAAGTGTATGATAAAATATCATATAGCTTCAATATAATCTTTATAATATACTTTAACTTTTTCTATTGAGGTTCTATGTGTTCTTAGAATTTTATATTCCTACACATTCTACATGGTGTAAAATGCATGCTAAATGTAAATGATATATAGAATATTGACATTTCCTTATTAGTATAGCAATCCAACTTAAATAAAAATAAAGACGTCTATATCACAGGCCTGCATAGAATTTATTAACTTGTGAAATCACACAAGAACTTATTAAAATTCAGAAATGTATATTTTTCTAGTACAGTGATTCCCAACATGATGCCTTTGGTCTCCTAGGGGTCCATGAAATAGTAATGACAGCCTTTGAGCTATTTTCAGTATTTCGAGGAGCTGAATATAAATCATATATTTAGCTACAACAAAGCAAAATGCCAAAATGGCAGATATTGTACAACTCAGTATGGTAACACTGGTTATCTTATACTAATCCAAAAATTTGATTGGTTGTTACAATTTTTTTATTATATTAAAGGAAAACAGGTTAACTATTACTTCATAAATTTAATGTATTTAGTGAGTGAGATCTTTCAAAGTATGAAGGATGGACAAAGCTATACTTTACAAAAATATGTTCTTGGTGGTGAAAAAAGAGTCAAAAGCCTATTTCAGATCATATATATTCATCTTTCATTGATTTTAAGAACCATTAATATGAGATAAATCCTGATATTAGGGACATTCATATGTTAGAAAAAAATGCAAATGAAAATCATCAGATATTTTCAATTATAAGTCACATCTTGTTTTCAGAGAAAAAAATATGTATAGCCTAGAGATAAAAGCTAACTTGGATGTAATTGACAATTTAGTACTTTCCATGTTGTTAGAATAACTATGTTTAAAACTATGTCATAATTAAACTAATGAATTAAATGTATTAAATGTGGTAAACCTAACAATACCTTAGGTTTAATTGATTGGAAATTTGTGCCTAGTTAACCTTTGGAGTTCTTCTTGTGGAAATTCTACATGGGACGTCATTTGAGCTCACTTCAGCTTCACACCACTACAAAAATAACTTGGCTAAATGCCTAGCAGAAAACAAGACACAAACTGCATGTCATTGAATTGGACAGTTATATTTCTATATATAAAAAAATGTTGTTTTTCAAATAGGGGTATCTTATATTTAGAAGACACTAGAGTTTTGGAAAAAATTAAAATATGTGTTTATACAAATGTTTATTATTTCTTTCCATTTGATGAATGAGGCCTGTGAAGTTCAAAAAAATAAAAGACTTATTTAAGTTTGCGCAGCTAATTAATAACTGAGCTAGAACAAATATTGGCAGATTTTGCCTTACTAATGCTTGTAAATATCTGTCACTTATTATGATAAGCTTATTTTTTTCAATAAAATACTAGCGTTCTATCAAAGTAAATTGAGTCATTAAAGCAGGTATGCATTTTTTAACAACAAAAAAGTAGCAAGCTGTTTCGTTTCATTTTATTTTTATTTTTTAGCAATAGGGTCTCATTCTTTCACTCAGGCTGGAGTGCTGTGGTGTGATCATAGCTCTTTTCAGCGTCAGACTCCTGGGCTCTAATGATCTTCCACCTCAGCCACTCATGAAGCTGTGATAGCAGGCATGTAACAGCATGCCTGGCAATTGTTTTAATTTTTTTGTAGAGATGGAGTCTCCCTATGTTGCCTAAGCTGGTCTTGAACTCTTGGCTTCAAACAATCGCCTCTTCTTGGCCTCCCAAAGCACTGGGATTATAGGTGTGAGCCACTGTACCAGCTGTTTTCATTTTAATCAATTTAACCTGGTATGTGGACATTTTTTTTTTTATCAGAAATCAGTGTTTTGATCTAGACACTATTCAACAATATCATCACAGCTTTTTACAAAGGGGCTCTGGTTGTCCTTAACAATTGAAATTTTCAACTTAAGCTAAAATATTGCAGCTTTAATGTTCGATTGTGGCTCACAAATTATGATGGTGTTTATTCCTACTGCTGATTGGTTTAGCTGTGGGCAATAAAATAGGTCAATAGATAGTAATTTTTTCAGATGGCCACATTTTTGAGCAACACAGTAGTTATATTGATTTAATTCTAATCCCCATTATAAAAATAACACTAAATATTTGCACTTAATGCTTTTAGATAATTTGTTTACAGGAATTTTTCTCTTTCCTTGTTAGGTTATAAGTATTGTGAAAAATAGAGAGTTTAAAACAATTATCTTTCCACTGAGATGTATATATTTTAATGCAAGTATGTATAATTTTTTGATATGTATAAAGGATAGTAACAGACAATTATGTCAATCATATAAACACACAAGTTTATATGAGTTTTCATTATACATTGATATTTCAGAAATTTGAGCAAAATCATATTGGAAACAGTTAAATTTAAGACTCAAAGATTATTGTGTTCATTTTGCTCTTTTTAGTTAGGTTTAGTGTAACAGATGTTTCTTATGTATAGAACACATCCTTCTAGCCTCATTTATCCCTAGGGATTTGGGAAACTTGATCCAGCCTCAGTGATTTGCTAACCAATACCAACATGACTGAGTAACTCCACACAGGACAGCCTGACATTGTCTTGAGTAATGCTTGCTTTACCGTCTTTCATCTCTGTACAGATGCTTCTCTATTGATTTGGAGATTTGAGGTTCCAGAATTTCACTCTTTTAGAAGGCAGTCACATAAAACTGAGCAATCTGGCATACTTACTTCTGAATAACCAGTTAGATAATGTATATTCTGGTGGTCTCTTTCGCCCTTCCCGTCCTTGAGCCCACTTCTCACTCTTGCTCCCTAGGGTTCTCTATTAAGTATAAGTGTATTGCCTTTGCCTAAAGCTGTTTTCTGGAAAAAACAGCTAAGACAGTGGCAATATATCCTGGTTGGCTAGTTATGAATGTAAATGACATGCTTAAAAACTCAAAAGTATCTGTGTTTGTATAATCAATATTATGGTTGTTCTGTCTGTAGAACTAACAAGAAAGTATGCTAGCTAATATTAAGTCAACCAAATAATTCTAGATTTCCTACTAATTATGTGTCTAGCAGAGAGCTAATATAGAACTAAATAGGTATTTGTTTAATGAATAAGATAATCAATTATTTAAACTTCATTGAATAAGTGTTTATTGAGTATATATCCAATTATGTAATTTAAATTTTCAAGTTAGGTAAAATTATAACAACATGATAGTAACAATCTAATTGGTTGATAACTATCTAATAATCAGAGGGCATAATATATAAACCAAAAGAAGTATGAATGCTGCTGCATTCAACCTTGACAGGACGTATTTACAGAGTGTAACTGTTGGAAAAAGAGAGTCAAAGAAATCTTCAAAGTGGAAATGTCATTGAAACTGGGTCTTGAGAATTAAATGATATTCTCAAATTAAGCAAGAGAGAATACCATACCAAGTAGAGGGTGAGGAATGTGGCAATGATGAGATTGGGAAATTAGTTGTGTCAATTGAGGAAAGACAATGACATATTTAAATAATTTCAATTTTCACATTTCAGCATCTCTGAAAGTGATATTTTCATTTCATGTTTTCCTCCAGCTTTTTGAGGGTATAATTGAAAAATAAATCTTGTATGTGTTTACATTGTACACATGGTATTCTGAAATGATCATGACAACTAAGGCAGTTACCGTATCTGTTGCTTATGTGAACTCCAAATATCTGAGACAGATCTGAGTTAATTTAGAAAGTTTACTTTGTCAAGGTTGAGGATGCCCATGACACAACCTCAGGAGGTTCTGACAATATGTGACCAAGGTGATCAGAGCACAACTTCTTTTTTTACATTTTAGGGAGACGTGAGACATCAATCAACATGTGTAAGATGAACATTGGTTCTGTCTGGAAAGGGAGGACAACTCGAAATGGGAAGGGACTTCCAGGTCATAGGTAGATATGAGACAAATGGTTGGATTCTTTTGAGCTTCTGATTCATCTCTCCAAAAAACACAATCAGATATGCATTTATCTCCGTGAGCAGAGGAATGACTTTGAATAGAATGGGAGGCAGGTTTGCCCTCAGCAGCTCCCAGCTTGACTTTTCCCTTTAGTTTAGTGATTTTGGGGCCCCAAGATTTGTATTCCTTTCACGTTCCCCTCCCCCACTTTTCTTTTTTAAAAATCTTTTGGAGAAAGCATTTTAGAAGAAAATGAGGCTCTGGTCTCAGGTTTCGTCTGATCTTTCACGGCTAGAATGGTTTATTACTAGACGGGGAAGTCCCAATAATAAAAATGCTAATTTTTAGCAAGTTATGAAGTCTCACGTCCTATGAAGAGAAAATAAGAGGAAGAAGGGAGAAAAACAACAAACAAAAGAAGAACCCTGGAAAGCTGATATAGGCCACATGACTCTGAAGTCGTACATCAGTAGGCAGGTATGGAAGTGGCTTTAGATGTCTTATTATGTAAATAGGTTACTATTATTTTCTTCTGAAGTTTAAGATGTCTAGCTTCAGTTCTCAGGGCTTTAAAAAAGCAAAACTTAGTTTTTAGTGATTTGGGAGCTCCAAGATTTATTATCCTTTCACACTCACATCGTTATCCTTTTTTTTGTGGGTGGGTGACAACATCTCAGATCTACTCTGTTAGCAATTGTCAGGTACACAATACATTATTACAAAACATACTCACCTGTTACATAATACATCTACAGCATTTATTCATTTTGTCTAACTGAAACTTTTAATGACATCTTATTTTTCATGAATCATGGTGATTTTATTATCTGACTGTTCCATAGGGCCCATAGCAAGTCAATACACCCTGTAACAGATAAGTAACTTGGAACTAGATTATAATGTGTGTTAAATGCTGTGCTAAAGTTTGTATTTCATTCTATAGCAGGTGAAAAAATGTTCTTCTGTTCAGACATAAAGTGACAGGAAGTTTTTAAAGATAACTCTGGTACCGGTGTGAAGAGTGAAAAGTGTGGAGAAATTGGAGATACGGAAACCGTCTAGGGGTCTATCGCAATGGTCTAGACAGGCAAGAACTAAAGCCATAGTAGTAGAAAAGTAATAGAGAAGGTTAATTACAGAAATGTTATGGTATAGAATCAATAGAATTTGGGGACTGGTTGGATGTGAGTACTGAGGAGAAAGGAGGAGTTGAGGAGATAATGCGCAGGTTTTTGATCTGGGCAACTAGAAGGCTTTGGGTACAAATAACCAAATGGGGAAAACACAAGGAGGCAGAGTCAGTAGGGACATTAATAAAGCACATACCAGCCATTTTATTTGTAACGTTCTGGTGAAAAATGCCAGGGAACATGTTCTATAACACTTGTCTGAGCTCTGAAAAAAAAAGATCAAGTTTTGAGACAAAGATAGGGGTGTTATTTGTAGGGAGGTTTTGAAACTGTGAATATAGATGACATCTTCCCAGGAACATGTGAGAATAAGCAGAGAAGTAAGGGGATAAATCTCTGAAGAACTATTTCTGAAAGGGGAGACAAGCAGCATTTGAAGGTGTCAATGAAAGCTGGTAGGAATGTCAGAAGAGATTCAGAACCTAATGGGTCTACTGATAACCCAAAGCAGAAAGAATTTAATAAAGAGAATAATGAAAAGTTTGAGGGTTTGAAAAGAAATAAACTAAATTGAAGAATTTGCTAGCAAACTACCTTAGAATGGTACTGATGATCTTGCTGACAAAGGATCTTCTTTATAGTACTATGCACAGAAGCCCTACAGCTGTGATTTGAGCAGTGAATACCAGAACAAGTGGTAAAGCTCATGTAGAATATAATTTCCAGAATTTATGTAACAATAAGCAAAGCCACAACCCAGTAACTGAGTTAGGATAAGGAGTTCTAAAAGAGTTTCTGTCATTCTTTTAGGAGGGCAACTGTCAGAGGCATGCCAACTGCAGCAACTCCATCTTGAATAGGAGTTAGGTAAAATAAGCTAAAACCTAATGGGCTGCATTCCCAGACGGTTAGGCATTCTAAGTCATAGGATGAGATAGGAGGTCAGCACAAGACACAGGATGTAAAGATCTTGAGGATAAAACAGGTTACAGTAAAGAAGCCAGCTAAAACCCACCAAAACCAAGATACTGATGAGAGTAACCTCTGGTCCTCCTCACTGCTACCCTCCCGTCAGTGCCATGACTGTTCACAAATGCCACAGCAATGTTGGGAAGTTGCCCTATGTTGTCTAAAAGAAGGAGGTATGAATAATTCACCCTTTGTCCAGCATATAATAAAGAAATAACCATAAAAGTGGGCAATCAGAAGTCCTTGGGGCTGCTCTACCTATGGAGTAGTTCATCGTTTATTCCTGTACTTTCTTAATAAACTTTTTTTTCACTTTACTCTGTGGACTTGCACTGAATTCTTCCGCATGTGAGATCCAATAACCCTCTCTTTGGGTCTGGATCGGGACCCCTTTCCGGTAACACAACCGTGAAGTTAACTGTTAACTGAGAACAAACAAGTAAATGGGGAGAGCTGAAGGATCAAAGCAATGAAGGAAAACTTACCGTGGTGGTCTTATGGGAAACAAAATGGAGTGGGACAGATCAAAGGTGAAAGGATTAGCATGAGAATGAGAGAGATCAAATTTCAGATAAAATTTGGAGGTAAACAACAATGTGCATGATGCTATAAATTCAGATTTGGTGTTAGATGGAGAAATTAAAAGTTTTATGGATAGAGCTTTTAATTTTTAAAAAATTATTCCAATCAGACTATTCATTTTTACATTCTATTATGGAATATAAGGGAAAATGTAAATAAGGGATTTTGCAAATGTTTGAGAGATTTCCCAGATATTTTATTCCAAATTTCATAAGATTTAAATGTACACTAAAAAACTGTAATGAAAAGCTATAAAAAAGGATGCACACCTTTTTGTCTGTGTCTGGATGAGAGATGGAGTTTCACTCTTGTTGCCCAGGGTGGAGTGCAGTGGCATGATCTCGGCTCACTGCAACCACCACCTCCTGGGTTCAAGCAATTCTTCTGCCTCAGTCTCCTGAGTAGCTGGGACTACAGGCACCCACCACCATGCCTGGATAAGTTTTATATTTTTAGTAGAAATGGAGAAGCTGGGATTACAGGTGCCTGCCACCATGCCCAGCTAATTTTTGTATTTTTAGTAGAGACAGGGTTTTGCCATGTTGGCCAGGCTTGTCTCGAACTCCTGACCTCTGGTGATCTACCCACCTCGGCCTCCCAAAGTGCTAGGATTACAGATGTGAGCCACTGTGCCCAGCTGATATACACGTTTATAAAACATACATTCCCACAGACTATGTAACAAAAATGAACACATTGCATCCATTAATGCATCCATTTCGATAATTAGATTAATTTTTCTCTGCTGTCAGAAATTCTTGAGCTTGTAAGATAAGAAATTTGTTTGAAAAGTGAATATATATAACTTCAGCTCATGAACCATTTTTTGCTGTATTTGACTCTCAAGGAATAAAGAAGGAAGGTAAAAGGATATTGAGGCTGAAGCAAGAGTATAAACCATAAACACCACAATAAAGATTTTTGTTCTTTAAGTAGCTTTGACATTTTTATGACTTATTATAGAATAAGCTTGTAGCATTTTTAATAAAAATATTTATTGTGATGTTTTCTATATTGTGGCTCATATATGATTGAAGAGTAATTTGAAAACTATTGCTTTAGAATGTAGATATGTATGAAAATACCATAGCATGCCAGAACTTTATATATGCTACTTTATTTTCTTGATAATATATTGATATAAATTATTTTCTTAGGAAAGTGATGTACAGCTGGTGATAGCAAAATAAAGAATGCCTCATATTAGGTGTATAAGTTTCCTATGTACTTGGTAGATTACATGGTATAGAAGAGCATGACTGGGTGAAATGTGTAATGGGAAAGGATAGAAATGTGAAAGGGAAACAAATCTTTGGACCCCAAAATCCTAAGACAAAGGGAAAAGTCAAGCTGGGAACTGCTTAGAGCAAACATGCCTCCCATTCTTTTTCTAAAAAAAAGATAGCTAGTAAGATTAAAAAAAAAAAAGAAAAGCTACATACCTCCCTCACAAGGAATTTCCTTGTGGACAAAGTACAGATAGAGCTCATTCATGCCTTTGCTCACTGAGATAAATGAATATCTGCTTGCTTCCTTTGGAAAAGTGAATCAGAAATTTAAAAGAATGCCACCCTTTGTCCCTTAGCTACCTATGACCTGGAAGCCAACTTCATGCTTCAGATTGTCCTGCTTGTCCAGATAGAACCAATGGACATCTCATATATATTAATTGACGTCTTAAGTCTCCATAAAATTTGTAAAACGAAGCTGTGCCCTGACCACCTTGGGCACATGTCCTCATGACCTCCTGAGACTGTGTGACTGGCACATATCCTTAATTCTGACAAATAACCCTCCTAAAATAATTGGAATTTGTCTTGGTCAGTATTCTTCATTGACAGAATGCATTAAATATGAAAGAAAATTACATATTCTACACCAAACCTCTCTATATATGTTGTTCAATTCATCAAAATTTCAACAGGGATAATTAAACTGTATAAAATGAAACTTATATAAAATCTTAATTTTCTTCCTATTTGCAGTCTTCCCAACTTCAAGTTCATCTTCCAAGGACTATGAGAAAGATCAACATCATAAAATTATTAAGTTGGGTACTCAGTCTTCCCTGTGTCAGTATTATTTACAGAACAAATAGTACTTTTGTTTCCAATGGATAAATTAATGCCAAATAAAACAATAGGTTTTAGCACTCATTCTATAAGCATAATGATTTTGACCGTGATATAAATCTCGACTATGTCTTGTGATTCATTACAAGACATTGCTTACAAGACATGTCTTTGATTCATTATTTCCACAAATTGCTTTATTTTAAATCCTACTTCCCCTTAAATGTGTTTATCATTGAACATTCAAGGAGAAAAATTAAGAATAATAAAGTAAGAACAAAAGTAGGGCCAAAGTTTAAATTCTAGTTTGCCTCTTCCTTTTTCATTAGATCCTTTAGACTCCTTAGTTTTTTTTTTTTTTTTTTTTTTTGCAAATGAAAGAGATTATCCATCTTATCCTCTTGTTTTAAGTAAAAGAATATTCTTGTCAACAAAATAACAATGGGGTAACTTCCTTCTACCATGCTCTTTCTTTATTGCAGTGTTTCCTTCACCAAATATATAACATTAAACAAACCATAATCTAGAAATACAGTAAAAAAAAAATAGGTGGTTATTACTATACTGCAAATCTAAAGAGGTTTTCAGAAATGCAGATGACATTCCCACTTTGTAGTTTGTATTCTAATGTTCTCTTGAGTTCATTAACTATGAACTTAAGCAAGAGAAAGAAAGAAAGAGAGAAAGAAAGAAAGAAGAAAGAAAAAGAGAGAAAGAAAAAGAAAGAAAGAAAGAAAGAAAGAAAGAAAGAAAGAAAGAAAGAAAGAAAGAAAAAAGGAAAGAAAGAAAAGAGAAAAAGAAGGAAGGAAGGCAGGGAAGAAAGGAGGGAGGGAGGAAGAAAGATTAATATTGAGTAAAATTGAAAGAGAAAAGAAAGAATTGGGGTAGCATTGTACAGACTGGAAATGATTTCTATATATTGTCAGAAAATATTGCAGGATTTACAGAAATAAAATATTTGAAATATATATATATAAGACACCTGAAACCTTTACCCATTACATTTTTACACCACTTTTTTTTTTTCAAGTAATGTGCTCTTTTATGCCATAACTTGAAATAAGGATTTATCTCCTAGGTCCTCAGTGAGGAAATGGAGTACACACACACACACACACACATGCACTTTCACACACATATACACACACACTCACACACACACCTCTATGTGTTTTACTCTTTGAATATCATTGCTCATTAAATGTTTTTAACAATATGGGTGTCCTAAATTATTAACATACCTTTGATTTCTATATTGACAGATTTTTTATGACATTTTTGTGAAGTGGCAGAATCAACTTTGTTTACACAGGTACTCATCAAGTTTCTCCAAATCTGTTCCTTCCTCCGAATCTATTCCCTCCAATCTCTTGCCAAAAACCCTCACTCCACCCAATCAAATGGCTTTCTTAAAACAGCCTATTAGTTTGTTCTTTTTTCTCCCTCACAATGGAAGTGCCTAAATTCAGCCCTCTAGCATCACCATTCTCTACACTGTACCCTTAGAATCATCCTTGGAACACAAAATATTGCTATGGCTTCTTATGCTAAAAATCTCTTGATTAGTAATAATTCTCATTTCCTGGGCATTTACTATATGTTGCACTATTCTCACTGTTCTTAGTGAATTTATTCAATTTATGGTAACCTTAGCGCCATGAGGTAGTTATCTTCGTTTTCTAGATGACTATAGTAAAGGTATACAGAAGTGAAGCAATTTTCTCAAGTTCACACAGAATGAAAGGATGAATGAATGACAGAGTCAGGACTCAAACTCAGGCTGCTTGACTTCTGCAAGCTTCTATAACCCACTTCTACATGATGTCTTTCATAAGCACCATGTGATCCACAAACTGGAGTGTAACTATAATTGCATGAAGCTGTTGCTACTCTACATCTTGACCTTGTTGATTCAGTGAACACAGATGAACTTTCAATCCATCTGTGAGTTACCTATAAAGGAAACTCAGAAAATACTTCCATCTTTTGCTTAAGAACTATTTCTGGAGGAACTCAAAGCACATGGTAGGAACTTCAGCATGTGTATTCCTGTCTTTTCTCCTGTACCAACTTTCCCGCCTTAAATCTTCAAAGTCCCTACACATACCAACACATTGAGTCTCCTGAGTTTACATGGAGTTCTCTCAATCCTTGATTTTTCAGAGAACAGTCCTTCTGCCTGGTATGGTCTTTCTTTCTTAATCCACCTGATAAACACTTGCTAATTCTCAACTTCAATTTAAAGTTAAAACACTTCTTTCAACATTAGAAAACCTTCCCAGATAACCAGGCAATTGTAGAGTGCATTTGCCTCTGCCAGTAGATTTTGTATTAGGTCACCATGGTGATCATCTACATATTCTCAAGTAGGCCTACCTGTCTCCTTACTAAATTCTAAACACTTAGATGACACGAACTAGATTACTATACGTCTGTATTCCCAGCCTCCAGAGTATGTACTTCACAGACATTTGTCAAAAGAATAGATGAATGAGGCATTTTCCTATTTTGATTTATAAAATAAGATTTAAAACAATTTTTAATATTTACAATTTAAATTTTGAATAACGTATAAAATTCTTAATAATAAAAATCCTTTATTGTTTATTGTTTAATAATTGTAACGGTATTCTGTGTTTAGCCCAATGTTCTGATTAAAGCTTGATGTCACCTATAGATATTTAACTGTGTAAATAGTTCAAATGTTATAAAACTATCTACTATATTCCAGGATTTGAGGAAAAAAAGTTTAAAAATAACTATATTATTTTAAATTAAATTTGAAAAAATAAATAAGTTTTTATATGACTATAGAGAAACGGAGGCTTTAATAATTTAATAAGATCATATTCTATTTACAATTTTATTGTGAAATATTTCAATGGAATCCAGATAAAACTTAAAACATGTTAATAGTATTAGTAGTGATTATGTTAATTAGATGTGGCACCAAGAAAATCTTTAGACAATTTGTTACAGGCTGCTAATATTATGATTAATAATATTATGTTAATATTATAAGCTAAACTGTTGTTCAGATGAATCTAAGTTGATTTATTACTTGAATGAGTTTCAGGTGGAATCGAATGTCATTATGAACGATTTCTCCCCAGGAATTTACTTTTCACATAGGCTAGTCTAAATGTACAGGTTTTTTATAACTAGATTATAATTACTTTTTATGCCTTTAAAATTTATTCCAGTTTTCTAATTCTAGTTAGTTTTTTTTTCCCTGCCCTTAGGAATGAAGTCTTAAAAAGAACTGTGGAAAAGGGATGCTTTGGGCCAATATATGCTCCAGACAGTGAAAGAACCCAGTACATTTTCTTCTGGGTTAGCCTAATATTGAGTCACAGCTGATATTTTAAACATGATTCTGAGAATTGAGTTTAGTTCCCTCAGTGACACTAAGTCATACTCCCTCTTGAGCAGCTATTTGTGTGTCTGGCTTTTACATCTAGCACATTTCTTTTTCCCACCTTCCATTTGTGAAGAGAATTTTTAAAATGCATTCAAGTCCAGAAATTCAAAATTATGGCTCCCAAAGCAAGTGTGACTCAGCCAGGTTGTGAATTAAGGCAATAAAGCAAATGCCTATGTTCAACTTTTATTTTTATTCATTTCAAAAACGTTATTCCCTGGAATTGCCTCCTGAGACAGACACCTCATAGTGATTTGCTTCAGCAAACTTCTTACCCATCTGGTGATCTCTAGAATGAAAATGGAACTGGCATAAGCGACAGAATCCAGTTAACATAGAATAGGCCGATTTCCTTCCTTCCTCAGGCACATATTCTTCCTTTGGGTTGGAATACTTTTATCATCTTCAAACCTTTACGTACCCCTACTCTTTTCTCTCAGATCTCAATTTAAGCACAACTTCCTAGCCAACAAACACCCTCATTTTATATGAATTCATAATAACCAATACATCTATCACATATCACTTTTCATAAATGTTATTAAATAATAGTGTATTTATTTGGGTATTTACTGCTAGGATATTAATTCCATCCAGACTGAAGCCTGATGCCTTCCTACCTAGTAGCTGATACAGTGCCTTGCTCTTTACAGGCATTTGATAAACCTGACTAAGTGAATTATTTTCCTTTTGGTACCAACTTGTCCAGTTGTTATATTTATTTGTTTTGGAGAAGCATTTGCTCTTGGATTTGCTGATGGCATTTTGATAATCCTTGCACCAATCAAATGGGTTTTCTCTTATTTTTTTATTTAAATATATAATCTCCCTGCAGCTCCATCTTAATCTCATTCGCAAGTATATTTGTACTGATGCACAAAAAATAAAAGTTTATTCTGGCTCCAGACTGACTCAAAACTCTGAGTTCCTCAAAGGGAGGATCTAGAGCTTGACATGGTGATGAATGCTTAGTCCTAAGTACTTGGGAAGCTTAGGTGGGAGGATTGCGTGAGGCCAGGAGTTTGAGGCTGCAGTGTTCTATGACTGTTTCTGTGAAGAGCCACTGTACTCTACCCTGGGCAACTAGCAAAATCCTATTTTTGAAGAAAAAAAAAAGCAGGGGGAAGTTCTATTATATCGTTATACTCCCAGCTCCAGATAGAGTGCCCAATAAATGCTTATTTTTCAAAGGAATAAATGAGTGAAAATCATCCATCAGAGCACTGGAGGGTGCTGACTCTCGTATTATAAACTTCTTATACATTATACTTGTATCAATAGATGGCTAAATGAATCAGGCACATATTTTATCCTATTCACTGATCCCACATCATCCATCAGTTTATCCGATATGCTATATTCTGCTCTAACAGTGTAACATTTTGGACCCATCATAATGCTAAAATCTCCATCCTGGGGTCTTTTCCAAGTCATGGCCATTCAGTTTTCAACCTAATGGGCAAATAACTAGTATTTACTCTTACTGAATACCACTAAATAACATCTGAGATTTGATTCTCTGCAATCACTGGGTATGCAGAACTGTAAAGCATGGTTGTTGTTTCCAGGAATATACAATGAGGAGGCATATGTAAAAAAATAATACTACAAGGGAACACATGTCTTGTGTAAAAGAGTGAAAGTGACCAAAACTCTTCTTGGTATTCAGAGGACTGAGTCATTCTATATGGAGGAGGTAGGGAAAGCCTCCTGGACTTAAATTAAAATTTGGAAGATTCAGATTGAGGGCCTGCCAGACAAAGGAAAAAGCATGGGTAAAAAACTAGAGGAGTTAGAATTTACATGCTATCCAGACAGCAGGCAACAAATGGCAGGAAATCAGTGATTAAACTGGCTGTGTTGACTGGAGCAGTGGATCGGAGGCACTGAGTTATGAGTGGTGAATCTGACGATACTACTCTTGTGTTCTTTACATGGGGGCCTGTACTGACCAGGGACAGATCAACAAGAGACAAAGACTTACAATTTGTGTTAGTATTTTACATGCACAGAAGTTGACAGGAAATAAGTGACTCAAAGGTGATTTGACTCAGGGGTTTTTATACCATTTTATCAAAGAAAAGGGGATTTAGGCTTCAAGTGATAAATCATGGAAAGTGACTAGGAAATATATGGGGGAAGTAATGGAAGATAAGTGTAGTAAGTATATTTATGCAAGCTAATCAGTGTTTATTCCATCTCTAGTAATAAGAGTGCCCTCCTCTTCCATACACAGGGGACACCTTTACAAAGGGAAATTTACGTTCTGCTTTTAGGCAGTTAAGGGAAAGGCAGAGAACTCTTCCTGGACTTGTTAATTTCCAGTTGCCTTTAGCTCAAAATAATCTTTATACTAAAATGACATATTCTGGAGTGGGATATTCTAATCCCTTCATGGCTTAGAATATCTAGTTATGAATTTTTGAGCTCACCCTATGTGTAAACAAAGCCATTCAGTGACTTGAACAAAAGGCGAACTCTTTCCCTATTATTTTCCCTTTTCCAACATATCCTTAACATTAGCTAAGCTCTATCAAACTATTCTCCTTTGCTGATTTAAATAGAGAGGAACTAATTTCAGATCCAATGGTTCATTTCAAGTATCATGAAAATTTGCTTAAGACAAGTTTTAATTTACGACTTCTGAACTCTCAATTTATTGATAACTCTTATAATCACATGCTTATGTCTAACTGGTGAATATTAGAGGTGGTAGAAAGAGATTTCTAAGGAGAAGAGAATGAGAAAAATGGTGAAAGCATTTCAATCTGAAACATCCTGTTTGATGATATGTATGTCTGTCTCCTGTATCACTGAACGGAAAGGTAAAGATGAAAAGAAACTATTTTAGTCAATTGCACTTGACCTGCAATAACATTTAATGACAATCATAAAATCCAAGTTTCTCTTTTACCAATTTTGAGAGTTATGCAAGGAATTTTATCTTTATCAATCATTTGATCAATTATGTTAGCTTTTATAATTATAGTCTGAGATAATACCAGCCTATTTGCAGACAAGATGAAATGAAATACCTCGACATCAGTTGGAGAAGCATTGCATAATTCCATTAGAAGCATTTAGATTACCATCACACCATCTGGATATCTTTTTGTTAAGAAGTCCTTTTTCACAAATTAATGTACTTCATCATACATTTAGTCAGGGTAAAGAGTTAGCTGATAAAAACAATGCCAAAGTCGCTTGCTGTTATTTCTTAATCTGTAAGCAAACATCAACACCTCTTTTTTCAATGCACTCAGGACAGATACCTAAACCTAATATTAGGATTCTAAATTTCCACCTCTGAGAAGATGTTTATGTAAAGCACAATATCCTTTCTTTCTTTCTTTCTTTCTTTCTTTCTTTCTTTCTTTCTTTCTTTCTTTCTTTCTTTTTAATGAACACTTCTCGTCAACCAGAATAGAGGGAAGATTTGGATTTTAGTAAGAAAAGTACTGAAACAGAAGTTTTATCTACCAATAAGAAGACTGAAATGAATAATATTAATCAGAAGGTGTATGTACAAAGAAGCTTTCAATTAAGAGAAACTAAGTAGCTTTAGTGAATATAGAGTCATATTCTTTTCAAATCTGGACTCCTAATCTAGTGCCCTTAAATGTTTATTTGCATTTCAATTGCTTGGAAAACAGTAGGATATTAGTGAAATTCTTCGGAAGGCAAGTAGTCAAAAGACTTCATTTAAGGCCTGTAGTTAGTGATTCTCATTGCGGTACCACACAACACTTTCTTTAATAGAATGCTTTTAGAAGGCAGTCTCCATTTATAATTATGTGGCATGTTACAGTGCTATTAGCAGTTGTGTTTACCACAGGCTTTAGGATGCTTGAGACAAAGGCTATGGTCTGTTTCCTTTACAATGGCAACAAATAATTATAATTACATAATCATGCATGTGTTTGATTAAGAACACATCATAATAGTGTTCTTAACCCCAGGAATTAAGAATTCTTTAACTCCATGTAACTCCTGGACAATTTACATCATATAGAAAATGATCAATATGTGCATTAGTTGAAAAAAGTTTCACTTGTTGTATCCAGGTTATTATAAAAGACCCTTTTTTGAGCAACAAATTTTTTTAAATTAACCAAAACCTCCTTTGACCCCCCTAAAAGCTGGAATATTATTTCGATTTTCTGTTTAAATATATATATATAAAATCACTTTTGGGCCAATGTGCTTAAATGTCTTAAATGTCAACAATTAGCGCAGCTAACATCTGGGAACACTACTTCCACTATAAAAATCGATATGATGCTTAGGCAAAAATACTGCACAAAATGTACTCCACTGTTAAATAATATTATAAATGCCAATTTGACCAAGAGAGATAAATTTGTGGAAAAAAATCACTTGGGAGAATAAAGTATCAATACGTTATGTGTGACAAATATTATTGTTTTAATAATTTTTCATATAGAATGTCCCATTGCCCTTCTTATTTGCTGAGCAATCATCATATTGATGTAATGAATAATTTATTGACGTTTCCCCCTCTCTTTCAATAAGAGAAGAAGGGTATCAAGTGCAGCAATGGACTCGGACAGCAGTAATACCAGGAAGGCATGAATATTCTCTGTTGCCGACAAGCTCAGAGGTCACATATGTGGGTAGGTATATGTGCCTGTGTGCGGACATGTATTTGGGTGTTTATATGTGTATGTAAATGTGCATATTCCTATCCATTGAAAGCCAAGGTCAATCAAAAATAAAATTCAACAACATGGAAAAATAGCAAATTAAATAGTTTTTCTTAATACTGCTTCCTAATAAACTCAAAATATCATTGCCTCTATACTGAAATGCGAGAAATAGCTAATATTGTTGAGCAGTAGCCCTGTGGCAGAAACTGACCTAAGTACTTTTCAGACATGAACTAATTTTCTCTTTGTGAGGATGCTCTAAGATTGTTACTATTATTGTACTCCCATTTTATAAATGGGAAAACAAAGGCCCAGAAAGTTCATATAATTTTTTTTCAAAATTTTAGGACAAGTAATTCATGGATCCAGGATTTGAATTGTACATCAAGCCCTTTTTCTTGATTAGTAATTTATGTTGCACATTGGTGGGAAGCATGCTTAAAAGTGGAAATATTTTGAGTGAGTGGCTAAGTTAAGAAACTCTAATGTACTTTATGCTGGCACCCTGAAATTTAACATGTCAATTTTTACAATTTTGCACTGTGCTTTTCTTAACCGTCTCATGTTTTAGTGTTAACCCCCACAACGAGTCTTCAGGCTTTTTGAGAACAGATGTCATCTCCTCTAGTTGCACTAGTTTGGAATGCTTCAAAACATAATATAAAACCACATAGCAAGTTCTTAATAAATGACCTATTATTTGATAAAAATTTAATATATTTGAAGTTTCTCCTCATCATTTTATTTGATATAATCTGTTTCATTATTTTTGGTGTTCAAAGATATATTAGCTTTAGACTTTTCACCCTTGCAGCTGCAAGTCTAAAATGCCTCTATAATGTGCCTGAATATGGATCTTCTATTCTCAGCAGGAGCTTCTCCATTGATATAGAAACATGAATTCCTGCCCACATCTTACATAAAGTGTGTTAAGAAAGAGGGGTTCTGTTAGGTTGTTCATTTTGTTTCAGATCCATTCTTCACACTCTCCCTGCTCTATTCGGCCCTGCAGGAGCTGAATCTGCAACTGCATTTCTGAGGTTTCTTCTTGCCCACTGGCTCTGAGCTGGGCTTGCTACTAGGACACACTGGCAGGAGATTGAAGAGAGAGGAGAAAAGAGAGCCTGAGAACATGGAGTGAAATATCCCTCAGTGGTTCTCACTATGATTTTACTTTTCTCCAGGTCATCCTCATGTCTAAGATCTGATAACACCTCCTTTGTCTCTGTGTCTCAACAGCCACAAGAATGGTCGTATCTTTTTTTGCTTATCTCTGGGTTGACTTGCCATCTGCTAGTTGGCTTTTTCTATTTTCTGCCACATGTGCAATTAATTGCATGCATTAATTTCCTCTTGTTTAAAACACTTACAGTGATTCTTTTTTTCAGTGTTGGACTCAGACTGATGCAGGATGTAGTGTAGACTCCTGGCACTTTGCAACTCAGCAAAGCTTGTGTCATGCTGAGGTGGTTCTATTATCAATCCTGGTATGTGTTATTTTCTACTTTATTTAGGTATTTAGGTTTTATTTTCTTTTTGTAGAGATGGGATCTCACTATGTTGATTAGGCTGGCCTCAAACTTTTGGCCTAAAGTGATCCTCCCACTTTGGCCTCTGAAAGTGCTAGTATTACAGGTATTCGCCACTGCATCCAGGTTATTTATTTATGTAGCATCAGCAACAAATCTTCATTCTTCTTTAGTGGGTAATGTGTGTTTACAATCAAATGACCTCCTTCCCACGACTGCTTATATTCACTGTTTCACCAATAGCCCTGTGTTCTAAGAAGGATGGATAAACAAGTCCATGAGAATCATGCAGTTTCTGTTTGTTTACCACAAGTATGTTTTTTGATGGCTAAAAAAGAACCCACAAGAAATGTCCATTTTCAGAGCAATTACGTCTGTAAAAGAAATGACCCCCAGAGGACATGCTTTATCTGCTTGCATTATTCTAGGATGGTCATGAATTGAAAATAAAAGATAGTTTCTCAATTGCCTACCAACTAAAAGATAGTAAAGAGTACCTTTTTTTTTTTAACCTTTCAAAGGCAGTGACTGAGAGGATCACAGACTGCTCTCATCCATCAGTTTGCCAGGAAAGAAACATCTATAGCAAAGTTCATATTCTGTTGGCACTGCTTAATTACAATTCAGATCATGAGTGTAAACATAGAACCCAAAAATATTTTCTCTCATATTTTCTGAGATAGAAAAAAATAATGCAGAGGTTCTGTTTTCCCAACATAATAAATAAATTGTATAGTGTTATCTTTCTTTCTTCCTCCCTTACTGCATTTAGCAGTTTCCACATTGGCAGGCTTTGAATGAGAAAGGCCTAAAATGGTGACAGAAGAAGTTGTATAGTTTTCTTCATTGTTTTTTCCTTATCTTTTTTCTTCCTGGAGGTAGTAAGTCTTAATCCAAGAGTCAAAAATATGTTTGAATATCTAGTCTATGCACTGTTCTATTACTGGATATACAAAATCAGTATACAACAAATCCCCTACTCTCACAGACTTCACAGGCTGCTGGGAAGATGAAATTAACAAAATTAAAATACATATGTGCTAAATTGTTTAAAATAAAGAAGAAAGAAATAGTCTGAGCTTGAACAAGTCAATCAGCAAAATTTATTAAGTACTTTTTTTTTTTTGCACCACACTGACCTTTCATAAGATTGGAGGACAAAAATTGCACTTGAATCAGCCATAAAGGATGGATTAGGTATGAATACATAAAGAATTAGCAAAAAACGTTAGAGACAAAAGATGCAGTATGAATAAGATATGATTGAGTTAAATGGTGAGGCATACTTTGTGATATGGTGTTGAGATATTAACTGATTTCTCAAAGTTTGTATTTATTTTTAAGTACTCTAAAGATTCACTGGGCAGAGAGAAGATAAATACAAAACATATTACTTTATGCCATGTACATTGTCAGGTTCCTTTTGTTTATTTATACCATTTTAAAATATACTCAATATTTATAACAGTATGGACTCAAGTATCTATTTTCTACTTTGGTTTATAATAATACTCATTATTAATTTCATTGCATTCCAGCTTTGACTACTGGTAGCTTCTTCAAGTTGATACCTGTGTCCCTTTGATACATGACCATTCCTTTGTTTTTTGAACATTTCCTTACTTTCCAAAACTCTAGTATGTTCCAGACTCATCTTTTATTTTTCCCACCCCCATCCTAGATTCAGCCATTTCTCAAAGACACCATGTTAAGTTTATTAGAGAATGGTATTCAGAAACCAAGGTATGGGTGCTAGATATATGTAGGGTCCCTTAGTTAGTTCCCCATCCTCCCCCACATTCACTGCCTTTCTTTGTCTTGACTGATGCCTTTGAATGCTCTGTGACCTGGCCAGTTACATATTTTCTCCAGCAGGCTTGAACCCAAGATAGGGCCTGGAAGGCAGCAAAGAACTTTCTGAGATAATGATATAATTGTTCAGGTTGTTGCCTGAAATACTGAAAGATCAGACATGTCCTAGAAATGGATCCCAGGCCTGAGTGAAATTCCTTAACCTATCTTGTTAATTCCAAAATCTTATTCTCCCATGATGTACATCCCCGAACAGAACATCTGCTTTCTCATCGTTCATCTCAAGGACACTGCAGCCCTATATAAACATAAAGTTCCCCTAATAAACGCTGAGGACTGCTTACCCTGGCATTTAGTGCTTCTTTGTTTGGGATGCTAACTGGCCTCAGCTTGAGATGATTTCAGGCAGTCTTTTGTAGGAGTGCCCCTGTCACCACCTTTGGGATGATTCCAGTCACAGGTTGGCTGGACAGAACAATTGAAGTAGTATACAGAATTCCAAAGAAATGGGATGAGGAAAAGAAGAATAAACCAGAAAGATCCTGGGATAGTGGCACGAGTGTATGTGGGACCCAGTTTCCCACCTGCTGGATACTGTGGGCTGCCCTGGGAGATGCTCCAAAAGCTCCAGCAGGCTTGAGTAGTCAAATGGAGGATTTGAAATGACAAATGGCCAACAAGGACTCCTGGCTCTTAGCAGTAGGAATAGTCTGGCCTCTGCTGTGGGCAGTCCATCTGGACCATTCAGGCTCAGCTGGTGGCCAAAAACAAGGTGTGCATGTTAGAGAAGGAGTTATAACCAGAAAGGGACGTGACCTACACTGTGTTATTTATAGACATGGAAGGTACAATGGAAGAAGGGAAGGCTTGGCTGAACACACTGACATGGCACTATGCTCAACTTTTTGTGATGAGAAAATGCCTGTGTTTATACCATCGTCCAGAGCCCTTACTGGAATAATAAAAAATAAAACCTATTAGAAAGTGACAGTGAGTCTGAGGACTGGGTAGAAATGATGGATTCAGAAAAGAAGAACTAATGGGCACATTTGAAATCTGGCTCCCTCAGACTAAATTGAAACAAAGCCACAGGTAGGCGTGCAAAGACCCCTACCACCTGCCAATCAAGCTTATTCCTTGTGCAGATATCCACCAGTGAAGTTGATTGATGTGTCTATCCCCTTTTCAGCAGAACCCAAAAGGAGTTCTTAGCTGCTTGGGTGGTAAAATTATGGGATAGTGGTGCTATGGGGTGGTTCTATCTGAAAGTGAGGAAAAATGGTTTACAGTGTTACAACACATCTCTCCATCACGAAACACCTACATTGTCTCCTTACTATTGCTGAGAATCATTCCTTGATGGACTGGAACAAACTAGCCTTTAGGGAAGGCTGGCCATCAGAGGGAGATATGCCTGGGATCTTGAATCCTGGGAGACAGTTGAAGAGTTGCAGGCTCTGTGGTGTGAGTGGCAGTTAGGGTGACCATCTATGCCCTTGCTTTCCAAGAACCTAATGATGCTCTTCACAGCTGGCATTTACATGAGATCCTAAAGGCTATTCCACTGGGCTGGAAAGACATTGCTCCCTATCTTAGGCCTCTCAGTAAGGCCTTCACGATATCATCTCCCACAGGGAACTAAGACTTAATAGTTGTTATTCAGGAACTAGAGATGGTTGGACTTGTGTCTCTTTTTTTTTTGCCAGAAAAATCCGACTTTTATTTCTTAAGTACTGTGAAGGAAGAGGGGGGAAACGGTCTCCTGGTGAGAAAGGGCCACAAAGCAAAGAGCTAAGGATCATCAGCAAAGGCCCGGTGGGCATTGGGGAAGTGCTGGGGACTGTAGTTGGGGTCTTCCTGCAGTTGTTTTTGTATATCAGACCGGAGCTGCTGCCTGTAGCTCTCCTGAACCTCTGGTGCCTCCAGGTCCTGGCTCAGGCTCTCGGGGCTAATCAGGGGCCGAGCTCTGGCTGCCTTAGCTGCCTGGCTCACAGCCTCTGAGAGAAGCAGCTGGAGGCCCTCACCCTGCATCGTCTTGCATCTCTTGGCAGGCATACCACTGAGGTAGGTATCACTCAGAGGGGACTGCGGTTTCACCTTCCGCTGGCTCTGAATATCCTGTTGGATAATAGGGACCCATTCTGGGGGGAGTGCAGCTGCCCAAGGTTTTGTCTCAGCTGAAGTTCCATCCTGTTCATCTCGGGAGCCCCCCTCAGGAGTAGGAGGTGGACCTCGGGACCACTTCTGCTGTTGTTCCAGGGACTGGGGAAGCATTCTCCCACTGAGGCTCAGGGGAAGCTCTTTCTGCTCCCTGAACTTCCATTGGCTCCTCAGGAAGTGGCTGGGGGGATCATCAACTCTGCGAACGTATCTGAGAATGGCATCAGGGCCTACGGGCATGCGCTCCAGTACCACCTGAAGCCTCAGTCCCATCATAGTGGTCAGCCAGCTCACCAAGGAGGGATTCACCCCACGAGACATACGACGAATTCGGCCATTGATAACAGCAGCAAGCTCCATCTGCTGGCCTCCCAAGCAATGCAGATTCAGGGCCAGGCATTTAAACAGGCCTTGGTTACCCAACTCCAGCAACCGGGCCCCAAATCCACTATCTGTGCAGTGCAGCACATGAGCAGCAATGCTATTAAACTGCTCTTGGAGAACTTCCAAGTTTGTCTGGATGATGTCCACACCTGGCTGCACCTGCACCAAAGAAAAACTCTCCGGCACATATTCTTCTAGCCCTGTGATCAATGTGTGGGTTGCCATCCAGATGTTACTGGATGTGGGCTCCTGACCACCCAGGTAGTGCTGGTGGAAGAAGGATCGCAGCTGGGGCTGGAGCCGTTGTAGTGGCTGGAAATGCCCATGGAGGAGCATTACTACGTCCACCATAGAGAAGTTCTGACACAGAAGAGACAGCAGGGCCCCCCAAAGAATCCAAGGGCCCCATCAGCTCCAGGATCAAAGATGTTGCTGGATCCACTGAGGTGTTGTATGAAGGCAGCAATACTTTCACTGCTGCCAGTCCAAGCCCCCAAGGAGCCAAGTAGGGAGCTCAGCACACCCTGCACCACTGAGGTAAAAAACTCTGGTGACAGGCTCTCGAGACCCAGGCCTCCAGGACTCCCTGCACCACCGGAAGGGGAGCCTGGTGGGGGCATGGTCTACTGTTCTGGGGCAGGTGGTGGGGGTGGAGGAGGTGGCGGGGGTGGAGGGGCTGTATGTGTTGCCTGCAAGAAGTCAGTCATGCCCTGGAGAAAGGCACGGATACCAGGCATCGCCACAGTGATGGTGGGAGAAGCCACACCAGGCCCTCCAGCCCCTGGCCCTGCGGGCCCTAGCAGATTCCCCAGAAGCTGAGAGAACTGAAGATCTGCCATGGAGGGTTGGGTGGGTGGAGGCTGGGCAGGCCCCCCAGGGGCAGGGCCAGCTGTGGTAGCTGTGTTGGTGGTGCCAGCACTGGCAGAAGCAGTGGCAGGGGCTGGTGGTGGAGCCATTCCTGAGGTCCCCTGAGCAACAGGGACAGGCTGCATAAGAAGCTGCCCCACGAGGCCGCTCACCATCTGGGCCAATGAGGCATTGGTACCCAGCCCAGCACCCTGCAGAGTCCCAGAGACTGGGGGCCCTCCAGGATGGGAAGGCCGAGCCTGTGGAGCTGTTGGAAAGCCTGGCACCTGCTGTCCCAAGGTTTGGCCATGACCAGGGGGTCCCAAGGAGCTAGTGGGAGCACTCGAAACACCACCAGGCTGCATGTCAGAATCTTGAATGTTCATGTGTGTCATGACCACCGGTTCCACACTCTGGTGGGAAATCCGGATGACCCTTGGATGGCTGGTGGCTGGCGGGGCAGCCCCCTCAGTTGAGGACTCAACATTGGTAGAAGACGGAGCCACAGACGAGGCCTGCCCAGGACCAGGGGGAGGTGCCTCTGCATTGGGAGTTGGTGGGGACCGAGTCCCATTTCCTGTCATGGTTACAGTGGTTCCCATGTTGATCTCTATGGGAATGGCTGCCTGCTGGAGCACCATGGAGGTGGTATAGTGAGACATAGGGCGGACCACATGCAGGTGTCGTGGGGGCACAGAGGCCAGATTACAGCGCAGGTCAGACAGTGCCACAAAGGTGTTGCCCAGCAATCGCAGGCTCTCCCCAACCAAGTTGATCAACCGCTGATCCTCCTCCCGGCCCTCGTGATTGTTATTGTAGTCTGCGGTGGCAGCAGCACCTAGAACCTCGTAGTAGCACTGCAAGAAGGGCTGGAGGCGGCTCTCCAGCCGCTGCAGCTCCTGGAGCAGCTCGACATACTCCGCAGGGGAAGGATGGTTGGGTACATTTGTCTCTGGGGCAGGTGTTGGGCCCGCTGGGGCTGGGCCAGCAGGAGTGAGCTCTGGGTTTTGGGCTGGGGCACGCTCCTCCACTTCTGCCTCCAAAGGTTCTCGAGGAGATGCTTCGCTTTCAGCCGGTTCTGATGTTTGAGAGCTCAAGGCTACTGGCTCCAGGGTCACAATTGGTGGCTGCGGGGGTGGCCGGCTGTGCTGCGGTTGGGAATCCCCTCGACACTCCATCCGGGATAGTAGGGTCTGTATATCCCTGATCATGTGCTGAGCCATCATCAGACGTATCTGGGGCTCACTCTGAATTGGGGCCTGTTCCATGTTGATGTGAACATCCACAGCCGAGCCGTCACTAGGAAGATTGAAGGTTCCAACCATGACATAGCTGTTGGCATTTCGGTCATAAACAGAGACCCCAGGCCCCCGAGTACCAGGCGGGGGTCCCCCACCATGAGTGGCTGAGGCAGACCCCGTCCCAGAAGATGCCCCAGAAGGGAGCTGAGTCTGAGGAGGAGCCCGTTCCACCAGGTGGATAACCTTTCCCCCAACATTATATTCCTGGAGCTTCTTATCATCTTGCAGAACTCGTCCCTGGTAAATGAGCCGTTGTTTTTCAGATGGGATGCTGACAGAGGCAGCAATGTGCTCCTTAAACTCTTTCACATTCATCTGGGCCCCCACAATAAAGGTCCGAGTTTGAGAGTCCAGGGTCTTCACCAGCACCTCCAAGCTGTCAGGCTCCTCCACAGCCGTACTGGTACTATCATTAGGCTCCATGGCCGACAGCTCTCCTCACTTCCGGTCTCCCCAACCTGCCACCAACGGCCACTTCCGTTTCCACAATAGTATTTGGGGATCTCAAGGTGCCATTTTGGGTGACTTCCGGCTCCTCCCAGGTCCCCAAGCTTTACTTTTGTGGGGCATGACGAGAAAGTCCGAAGCCCCAGTGAGTTTCTGAGGGCGAGTCGGGCCGGGGCTGGCGTAGGTGGGAGGGAGCAGAGCACCTGAGGAGCCGCCGCCGCCGCCGTAGCCCAGGGGACCGTACTATGCCTGGACTTGTGCCTCTTGCACAGAGTCCGTTCATCAGCCAGATATGGCCCATGTGAAAACCCTACAGTGTCTGGAGAATGACAGTTGATTACTGAGAACTAAATAAGTGACTCCAACTGTACTTGCTGCTGTCCCAAATATGGCTCAAAACCTGGAAAGACTGATTGGTTTTTTGTCAGACTGACTAGTGTTTAGTGCATGGGATACTGTCCTGGATTTAGCAAATACTTTATTCAGCATACTCTTAGACCCAGAGTTTCAGGACATGACTGCCTTTACATGGGAGGGCCAACAATGTGCCTCTTAGGTGCTCAGGTGCTCCCTGGGGACCCTTACCTAGCCCCATGATTTGCCGTGGTTTAGCGGCAAGGGACCTTGCCATTTCGGGTGACAAGTCTAGCATACACTGGAAATATTTTGTGGATGATATTCTGCTAAACTTTGTGGATTTTGTCTTTTGCAGAAGGCTACCTAGAAAGTCCCAGAGCAACCAAAATACAGAGGATGAGGCAGCAACCCACAGAATATCCAGGGACCAAAGGCACCATGAAATTCCTTGGTGTGATTGATAGAGTAAGACCTAGGTTTTGTCTACAGCCATAACCAACCAAATACAGACATATCTATGGCCTCAAACATTTTAAAGTACAAATTTTTATAGGTATGCTAGGATATTGGAAGATCTTAATTCTTGAGACACTTGGCCTAATGTCTCAGACCATTACACTGCCTGATAAATAAGGAGGCACGAAAGGTTCACTGGTGTGAAAGCCTTAGTGACACAAGCACAAGCCCTACAAACCATTTCATCCTCAGTAGATTATTTAAATGGGATGTTTATGTGACTGAGGAAGGAACGGACTGGACCCCCTGGCAAAGGGAGGATAAACAATGAATACCCATTGGATTCTGGTTACAGTTGTTCAAGGGGGTTGAGCAATGCTGTCCTGTGTTAGATAAACATTTCCTTGCAGTTCAGCAGGCCTTCTTGCAAACAAAGCCTCCAGCAGGAGATATGCTGGTGGGAGTACGAATGGCTTACCCTATTCAGTGTCAGGTTGATAGCCTGTTGGCCAGACCCACGTTGGTAGTAATGCAAAATAATACTTTGCTTAGGTGGCATACATATTTTCAACAGAAAAGACACCTTATATCCAGTCCTCTGTTGATAAAACTATAGACCCCGTTGGTACCTGTACAATTTACAGCTGACCCTTAAACAAAACAGAGGTTAGATGCTGCTCCTCTCACCCCTGCATGGTCAAAAATTCATGTATAACTTTTCATTCTCCAAAAACATAACTACTAACAGCTTACTGTTGAAGCCTTATTTATAGCATAGTCGATTAACACATACTTTGTATGGTATTTGTATTGTCTACTATAGTCTTATGACAAAGTGAGTTAGAGAAAAGAAAATATTATTTAAAAATTATAAGTGAGGGGTGAGAGGAGCAGCATCTAACCTCTGTTTTGTTTAAGGGTCAGCTGTAAATTGTACAGGTACCAACGGGGCCTATAGTTTTATCAACAGAGGACTGGATATAAGGTGTCTTTTCTGTTGAAAATATGTACGCCACCTATAAAAATTGAAAGTGGATCATCATAAATGTCCTCATTCTTGTCATCTTCATATGGGTAAACTAAGGAGGAAAAGGGAAAGGAGGGATTGATCTTGCTGTCTCGAGGGGCAGAGAAGGAAGAAGCAGAGAAGGGAGGCAGGCTCTAAGTGTAAATTTTCTGACTTTTATTAAAAAGAATCCACATATAAGTTGACTTGTGTTGTTCCAGCCCACAGTGTTTAAAGGTCAACTGTACTATAGATTTAAAATTCATCCCAACATTGCCTCCAGAGAAACCCTATTGAATAAAATGAGATGGTAACGCACCAAAGGATGCATAGTACACAAATGGCTCCAGTGTAGGCCAATCACCCAAATGGACTGTTGTGGCTATTCAGTTGGCCACAGATATACCATATGGGTGAAATCAGGAATGGGGACCTAATAGCCAATAGGCTGACTATATGAGCTGCCTGGTTAGTAATTATGAAGGAGCTACACCCAGCAACTTTGTGTACTGATTTCTTGCTGGTCATAAAAGGGCTGACACTGTCAATAATTCAAAGGGAAATGATCAATGATTTAGAAATGGGAGATTGTTATGGGAGGCAGAGCTACGGACAGATATTGGGACCAATTACAAAATCAAAGGCTGATGTCACATGTTCCACATAGCACTGTACCAACAATCATCTCCTAGTAGAAATATAAAAGCAGATATCCTGGCCATAACCAGGTCCTGGTAAGTACTCATCTCTGAATAAGATGATACAGCTAACACACAGGGTATATTAGAAGGAAGGTCATAGAAAACTGCATTCTACTTGAAAGCTGGCCCCTGGAAGCTGGCTCATCAGTGTCCAAACAAGAAATAGAGAAAGCAATACAAAGTTTCCCCATCCATTGCTAGGCCTGTCCTTGGCAAGTACCAGGGATTACTGCAAATATCAGGAGAGGAGAAAGAGTCATTGACATATGGAGAATGATTTTCTACCTAAGAATAAGATATACTGATATTCACTCACATGCGTAGACACTATGAGGAGCTTCTTGTAAGCTTTCCCTTGTCAAAAAATAAATCAGATCCTGACCATACAAGGTCTGCAACACTTGTAGCCAGTGTATGGTATCCCAGGAACTATTGCCAAAATGATCAAAAAACATTTCACAAGCTTCCGAATCCCAAATTGGGCACAATAGGAGGGCATCATCTGGCAATTTTATCTGCCTTACAAGCCATAGAGAGTAGGAGTTAAGATGAGGAAAAATGGCCTTTTAAAGGAACAAATTAAAATCTTCATAGAATTTCCCTCATTGAGAAATTGGGCTATAGTTTTAACAGAAGCTATATCTGCTTTCAGGGAGGCCCCATTATGGGAAAAATTGCCTTATGAACATCTGGTAGATATAAGAAAACCAACAAAAGCCATGTGGATATGGAGGAAATCAGACATTACCTTAAGCCCAGAATTCAGTTCGACATGGAACTCCCTAATTTTGTCCTTAGTTGTCCCATGATGTGTGGACGGGAAACCCTGAGATGGGATCTGGAAAGAAAAGTGCCCTTGGGCTGGACTGGTGTCCTTCTTTCCCTAAGGCAGGAGGCTGCCACTGCCTTATACCAGACCCCTGCTTTCCTTTTCAATAAAGGGCCCAGGTAGACATTGACAGTGGTCAAGGAGTGCCCTTAATGTGGTAGATTTCACTCAGCCCTATCGCTGTGTAGTCTACAACTTCTCCCATGCTGAGATAAGAGGTCTGGTATCGCCCTCCTGGGAAGATTCTGTGTTGACTGAGATTATTTTGGCAGGGGTGATCTAAGACTGTAAGAGGGGCCCCGGGCCATTTTATGTGTTCCTAATAATTTTTGTCTTTCTGCTGGTTGTTCAAGCTGCCTTCTCCTCTGCTATTTTATTGTCCCCTCTGGAACTTCCATGTCCACAGAGAGTGTCTTCCTAGCCTGTCCACAGAGCCCCTATGAAAGGCCCATCTAGCTGCTGTTCATGGTGTTATACGCCCCTGAGTAGTCTTGAAGGGACTGCCTGATACTCATGGTGAACTGAGCTATAGAGAGAAGACAGTCTCTGTACAAATATTGATACCTAAACAACATATGGAAGTGAGTACTTCTCACATCACACAAGCAAACGGGTGACTGGGATGTGACACTGAGCAACTCTGGACCCAATGTAAGATTATCCATGAAAATGTTCTGCAGGAAAGCAACTGCTAAAGCAAGAACTGCCCCTTCAAGTGCCGTGTTCTGGCAGCGAAGATCATACTAGCAAATGTTGGAGGTGAGGGCTTTGTGTGGCTCACTGCTGTGGCAGGGATGCTTTCCTGTATGGTGGATATCTCTTGGAAAAAACATAACCACTCTAAAGACACTCAGGTAAACAATACCAGGTACCTAAGGTTCCTTCCAAGAGCCTGATGCCTGCACACTGTTATACTTAAGGACAAGGATCGGTTCCCACAGACAGGTCTTTTATGCTAGAAATATACAGGATCAAACTGAATGACACTCAGTGGTTCTGTGGTACTCACTTCTAGCCCTGGTTTTCCCCATGGTGGCTTGGATGGTGGACACCCATCTTCCCATACCTGTACTCCAGAACCTCTGACTTTCTGCCTCTCTCCCTCAATGAGCGCATCTGGAAAAGTTTGTGGAGTAGGTCCTTCTTTTCTATGGGGGATTACTTATGTCTATATTTGTGCCTCTGGGAGGCTCTATTAATATCATGCAGAAGGTGGAAGTCCTTCACAGACTTGTCTCCCAAGCTTTATATGGCATTGAGCATGGTTTGGAGGCCTTCAGTATCGAAACAACCACCATAAAGAAAATGGTTCTACAGAACCAAATGCCTTTGGACATGGTGATGGCTGTGCAAGGGAGCATCTGCCCCTTTATATAAACTGAGTGTTGCATGTATAGTACACACAAAACAGCTGAAGTTACTCAATTCCCTTTCATTTACAAAAACAACAGTTAATTGATCACATGGGGGAATGACTCTTGGTGGTTTATAATAAGATCGTGATTTTTGAAATGGGGTTCTTGACGGAAAACTCTGCTAGTAAGCCTGTTAAAATTGTGATCAGGCTGGGCATGGTGGCTCAAGCCTGTAGTCTCAGCACTTTGGGAGGCCGAGGCGGGTGGATCACAAGGTCAAGAGATCGAGACAATCCTGGTCAACATGGTGAAACCCCATCTCTACTAAAAATACAAAAATTAGCTGAGCATGGTGGCGCGTGCCTGTAATCCCAGCTACTCAGGAGGCTGAGGCAGGAGAATTGCCTGAACCCAGGAGGCAGAGGTTGCGTTGAGCCAAGAATGTACCATTGCACTCCAGCCTGGGTAAAAAGAGCGAAACTCCATCTCAAAAAAAAAAAATTGTGATCATTGGTTTTGTAATATACACCTATATTTACTGTTGATGTATGTTTTGCAGTGCTTCATAAAGTTAAAATAAAAACATTGCAGGCAATCGTACCCTTTCCTACTGATTTAGATAACCACAGAAAATATGGCATGCAATATTATAAGTGCTGGTCAGAAATATGGATTGTAGGGTCCCTCAGTTGCCCTTGATTTCTTTCTTTGTCCTGGCCTAGAAACATAGAGTGCCTTGAATGATCTAGAACTGAACAATTTGTATGATTTCCCCAGCAGACCTGGACCCAGGTTAGAGCCTGAAAAATAACAGGAAATAGCCTCTGGGAAGGATATTTAGCTTGATGCCTGAAACACTAAAAGATCAAACATGTGGAAAGTAGCCCAGGTCTTGGCCAGGCGTGTTGGTGCACCACTGTTATCCCAGCTACTCAGGAGGCTGAGGCAGGAGAATTGCCTGAACCCAGGAGGCGGAGGTTGCGGTGAGCCGAGATCGCGCCATTGCACTCCAGCCTGGGTAACAAGAGCGAAACTCCGTCTCAAAAAAAAAAAAAGAAAGAAAAAAAGAAAGCCCAGGTCTTAGATTTTTAAGACCCTAATATAAACTTTATAACCCAATCCTCTCCTGATGGCCACTCTTGGGAGAACATCTTTCTCACTGTCCATCTCAAAGATTCTACAGCCCAATATATGGAAGTTCCCCGAGGACATGCCTTGGACTGCTTATCCTGGCATTTAGTGTCTTTTGTTTGGAATTCCAGCTGGTCTCCTCTTGGGATGGTGTGGGACAATTCATTATGGGAGCTGCCCTGCCACTACTTTTGGGATGACTCTAGCCATGAGTTGAGCCAAACAAAGCAAGATGCTTTTTGCTCTTAGGGTTTCATTACTTCTAAGCACTCTCAACAGACAGAATAGGCAATATATTTATGTATCATAACCTCTATATCTACACATATCTACAATTTTTTCTGTATCTATCCCTCTTTATACATACTAAGTTAAACATAAGATCACACTGATGTCTCTTGCTAATTCCACTGCACAGAGTTTATTCTAGCCTTACTTTCTTGGTTATAACTTCCTTCTCCAACAGTGAGAAACCTGGCTTCCACTCACCACATGCCATCCATTGACTTCTTTCTTCATCTTCAGTGTACATGTACAGTGGTTCCAGAAATGTTAACCTGTATTCCCGAGAGGAACAAGTTTGCCAACTAGAGTGTTTTTGTACAATTCTTTTTGTCTGTTGTATTATACTTTCCAGTCAGAACATGTTTTTCCAAATTACTTAGGTCATTTTTCTTTTATTTTGCTTTGTATAAAGTTTACCATTATTCGTGTACAGTTCTGTGGGTTGGAGTCGCGTATGTATCACTCCAGGATCAGACAGAACAGTTCCTTCACTCTAAAAGTTCTCCTGTGTATCTTCTTTGAAATGACCTCACTCATTTTGATCAATTGTTATCAGAAAACATCCACTGAATGCTTAGATGGCTACACATATTTAGCTTTCTAATGCTAATCGAAAATTCTATCCCCTAGTTCTCCATCATATATAATAATGATAAATTAATTATTATGATTAAAGGATTCTTTATGATCTCCTTTCTCACTCATTTGGTCTCACCTAGATTCTGCTACAAGAAATGACTGATTTTCTTTGAATAGGGCAGTTAGTCACTCCTCTCTTAGTATTCACACAGCACCTGAAATATTCTTTTCTCCTAGCACTTGCTCCACTGAATTGTAACCATTTATATGCATTTGTCTCCCTAACTTGAAAGTGAGTTCCTTCACAGCAGATGCATGATACTATGCATCTCTGTCTCCAGCACCTTCTTATATATCTGGAACTTATGTACCAATTCCAGGTATATAAGAAGCCCTTGATGATTGTTGTTTAGATAAAAAAGACATAAGTGCAGTGATGTGCTTGAGGCTAGGAAGTGCTGGGGGAAAATCAGATACAAAGTAATATTTGGGTCCCTGTGTCTAAAAAGTATAAGCCCCTGTGTCTAATTGTATTGACAGTGCAAACTGTCAGTACAACTCAGTTATACTTAGTGGCAAATGAGTTACTCCATAGGACATTTGCATTCTATTATGACCTTTTACTCCATAAGAACTCTGTAAAAGAGAGAGGAATGGATGTGTTAGTATTTCCTACATAACCTTATTTCCTGTTAGCCTCTTAAAAAGAGAAGTAGTATGAACTATGCCAGGGCTTGGTAACAGGTTTTTTGTTTAAAATAAAGACAAATTAAGGAGAATTCTTCCCTAAGAAATATGACGCAGAAGGAAGAATGTTTTGATTATCAGGTTTAATGAGATTCAATTTCCTGAATAAGAAGAATAAATTGAACAAATAAAAGTTCATTTTCATCGTACTGAGTCTAATGAGGGAGGAAGATGATGAGAGAAAAAAAAAGTCCCTGCTATGTCATAACAACCTCAGGGAGGTAAGTCAATGAGAAAGACACCCACTCATACGGATGGGAACTGGTGGAAGGCTTATCAATTCCAGGCTAAAACTGCTGCAGTTGACTTGACTCTCAACCTCTCAGAGTGACAATGAATCTAGATCTGTTATTCTGACTAATCTCTTGCCCAACCCTTTCTCTCTTGCTTCAAATGCAGAACCCAACCACATATATCTCAAGTGAGAAAATTCCTGGAGACTGTTTGCTTAATACCATTTTTTTGTTCACAAAGATCACAGTTTATACACATGTGTAGAATGACTGACCAAATCTGTCAATAACCATATCTGAGTCTTGCAGACTGGAAGTAGGCTGTTCTTAAGCATGGCTAGCTTAGAGATTCCATTTGCATCGAAGGTGCATAAAAGATGTAGAAAAACATCCTCAGAGGAAAGATCATTGTAGGCTGGAGTAGTCAGGAAGGTTTTAGAGGGCAAGCCCATCTTTAGCTTACGCCTCAAGAGCAAGCATAATTATAACGAGTGAAATGTTTCTAGCAAAGAGAAACTACTAGAGGTGAGATGATTAAGTATGTACAGGTCAGTGTCTACACTAGTTTGGGTGTAATAAATAGTTTTGTAAGGAAAACAAGGCATTCAAAGACTTAAAATATCCTTTGAAAGGTGAAGAAGATACACAGGTAAAAATATAACTTGGTAAACAAACCTAAAGGAAACCCCTACATTTATTATATTGGTGAACTAAATAATAGACTAGGAAAATGGATCAGTTGCTTCCTGAAAGATTTCTTTGCTGTTGACCTCAGTATTATAGATGCTGGGTAATATTTCTAGACTGACCAAAATAAAGCTGCTCCAAAAGCAAAGTCAGATCTCCGTTATTGACAAGAACAGGTTGAGCCTCTCTTTTCTGAATCTCTTCAAAAAAAAAAGTTTCATTTGGACAATGTATGGATGTAGGTGCATTCATGAATTCTTACCTCAAAACTGAAGTCTCTGGCAAGTCCATAGTTTCCAAAATATTCTATTGTTTCTAAAACATAGTCAAATAATGTAATTGTTTTTCTACTTGACAGCTTCACTCAGTTTTCATTTTATAAGGCAATACATGTTTCCTAGTAGCTGAATTTACTCAGCATGTTTAGATGAACTATTTATTACTAAGTATACAGTATATGGAGAAAATTTTAAAAAATGCATGTTTATTCTAAAATGTAACATGAAAATGATTTTTAGAAAACTTACTGCAGCATTTCCCTTTTAATAACCACGTCTCTAAATTATTTTCCAGTTCCTCAAACATGGGAGGATTCTGTGTGTTATGTTTCAAGGTGCATGTGTGTGTTCTGGGTTGTATATTAAAGTCCTGGTAAATATAATTATGAATGCATCAAAGGCAATTAAGCTATGTGATTTTGATTAGGTATATTGTCAAACTGTATTAACAGCTGGCAGTAAGGGGGAAAAATCCTCCAATCACTCAAGTTTTAATTTATAGTACAACATTATTGCTATTCTCTGAAGCTGACAAATCATTGTGAATAAAGCATTATATTTCATTACATAAAACTCTATTCTTTTCTCGATACACAATGAGTTTCTACTAATATTGTGCAGAGTGACAAAGGCTGGCAGGCACAGGTGTATGGAGTTTTATAATTATTGTGATTATTATTTGCATAACCACAGAACACAGCCACATAGACTCAGGCTTTCACATGATCCCAATGCCTTGGCATCATTCAGAAACCAGTTTCTACCTCTGTAGCTCTCTGATTTCCTTTAGACCATAATCACAATTGTCCTTGGTCTAGGTAATTGTACAGCCAGCAGGTGGAAAAACACTTAGCAGAATGCTTGGCTCAAAGTAGGTACTAGATGTCTTTCTGTATAGGGTTAAGATAGGTACTAGATGCCTTTCTGTATGAGGGACTCAGTGGGTAAGCAGACTCTGACCTACAATTAAAACTTAGACCAGGTGTATGTCTCATGCCTGTAATCCTAGCACTTTGGGAGGCGGAGGTGGGAGGAGCACTTGAGCCCAGCAGTTCCAGACCAGACTAGGCAAAATAGACCCTGTTTCTACAATATTAATAATAATAATAATAAAATAGCCAGGCATAGTGGCACCTGTTTATAGTCCCAGCTACTTGTGAGGTGGGAAGATCACTTTAGCCCAGGAGTTCAAGGCTGCAGTGAGCCAAGATTGAGCCTCTGCACTTCAGCATGGGCAACATAGTGATACCCTGTCTCTAAAATAAACAATCAAACAACAACAACAACTCAAAGTTGGTGCCTCGATCTCACCAATGCCAGCTTCGCAGGCTCTCTGGAGCTCTATGGTGGCTTTCTGACTGCCTGACAGGGTCCAGGATGACAGTCTCTGCCCAGACTTCACCCTGCTCCCTGGTAAAACCCTCCTCCCTGAGGGCACTCAATCCCTGATCACACTCTGCTGGCTGACCACACTCTGCTGGCTGATCACACGCTGCTCTGCAGCCACAGGTGCTCCTGATGACCCCTGCACCTTCCTCCATGACTGCCCTCCACTCCATGACTGCAGCCATCACCTGGCTGCATTCCACATCTGGAGTACAACCTGCTCCCTGAGGACACTGCACTCTGATTACATTCAACTTCCTAACTACACGCTGCTCCTTTCCCCTGTCTGTGCCCAGCTTCCTGACTGCAACGAGCTCCAGCTCCCGGATAGCTCTGTCATCCCCAACTGTCCCCTTCTCCCTGACTAAAGCATTCTCCTGCCTGACCGACTGCGCCCTGCTCCCTGACCACACTCTACTCTTTAATTATCCTTATCTGGTTCCTGCTCCAGAAACACACCCTGTTGCTCGCTGCACTCCGCCAGCAACCACACACTTTCCTTAGCCCACTCCACTTCCTGTCTGTGTCAACAACATCCCCACTGCCTTCCTGGTTTGCCCCAACCAGGCTTACATCATTCGCCCTTTGGGCTAAGCTTTCTCTCAAATTGACCCTCAAACTACCTTCCCTTGAGCTTTTTTGTCACATCTGTAATATTGATACAATTCTTACTTTATCGAGAACCGTGGCAGTCAGATAGCAAATATTCTCAGATGTGTGGCCCGTGATGTCTCTGCGGCAACTAATCTCCTCTGAGGATGTCACAGTAAAGCAGCCATAGACAACATGAAAACACATGTGTATGGCTGAGTTCTAGTGGAGACTTTTTTAAAACAATACCAGGCAGTGTGCAGGATTTGGGCCAGATTCTAGTTTGCCAACCCCTAACCTAGAGTATCTTTTAACATCTGGTAGAAGACTTAGCATGTCCTTACTACCATTTAGCATTTTAACTGAAAATTAGCACTTTCTTATATGCTTCTTCAAAAGATGAAGGAATTGTCAGATACACGATTTGTGCAGATTCAAGAGAGAAAAAATAGTCATCTTCTAATTACCTAAGAAAGCTCCTTTGTTTTTCAGTTAATAAAAATTAAACAGTTGCTAATTCACCAATTTATCCTTTTGTTTCCTAGAACAAACTTGACTTTTTGTTGACAGAATTATTTTTCCTACACTCTGCAAAGAAAAAACTTGAAACATACAATAGTTTGTGTAGGAAGACTCCCTGTCAGGTAGCTAGGGACCATATAAGGTTTTGATGAATTAAATACAAACAATATAGAAACACTTAAAGTTGCAAGTATATATGGACAAATTTTGCACTTCTGAGCAAGCACTCATATCAGATATAGCTTTTGGATAAACTTCTGGGTTTAAATTCCAGCTTCATTATTTCCCAGCTATAAAATCTTATGCAATTTATTCAATTCTCTAAGCCTTAGTTTTTCTACCTCTAAAATGGAACAGTAAGAGTAATAAAAGGACTGGATACATACTCAGGCTTAATAAATCTAAGTAATTATAATTATAATTATCTAAGTCTGGTGGACTGTTAGCAACTCTCTCACAAAAGTTATGCATAAGTGTGGTACTCATATGGTAATGACCCCTGGCACCTTCTGGATAATTCATAGTTTCAAATTTTTCTACTAAATTGGTTCATATATAATCACTGCACAGCTGCTGGGAAGAGGTAGCCCCAATATCAGATGAGGCAATTGAACCCTTGCAAATTTGGGTGATTTTCACTAGTCTATTCAATTCTTTAGTGGTGATAGTATGAATTCCTTTCAAGAGAAATAGGTGGGTCAGAGAATCAGTTACCTAAAAGCTTTGGGGGAAATGTATTTCTCAAAATGCTGGACTTTTGAGCCAAGAACCACTCAACCTCAGTTGTTTCTAATGAGAGCTGGAAAATGGGTGCTTTCTCCTGAAAATGTCAGCCTGGCACAGAAGAGCTCTACATTTCCAGATGCACTGCACACAGGAAACTTTCAATGATGTTTTTGATTGATTGAGATACAGTCCTATTCAGGTGCATATAAGCAATACCACATCTTCTCTAAAGAAACTCAGGATAAAGGAGTGAGATGAGAGGCCACAGTGGTGATTTAAGTTAGAAAATAGCAAAGGAGGGGGGCGGGCGTGGTGCCTCAAGCCTGTAATCCCAGCACTTTGGGAGGCCGAGGCGGGTGGATCACGAGGTCAACAGATCAAGACCATCCTGGTCAACATGGTGAAACCCCGTCTCTACTAAAAATACAAAAAATTAGCTGGGCACGGTGGCGCGTGCCTGTAATACCAGCTACTCTGGAGGCTGAGGCAGGAGAATTGCCTGAACCCAGGGGGCGGAGGTTGTGGTGAGCCGAGATTGTGCCATTGCACTCCAGCCTGGGTAACAAGAGGGAAACTCCGTCTCAAAAAAAAGAAAATAGCAAAGGGAAATATCATAGGAAAGGACTGTTTCAGAAGCTAATAAAAAACACAATACATTTTACTACCTTACTTTTCATCCTAAATAGAAGACAATGGATTCTCTTTTTCTTAACATAATATATCAGTGTGGAATAGGAATAAGAACATGCTTGGCAGATGGCTGAGTGATGGCTATTACCCATGGGAACTATTGCAAAAGAATAAGAGATCAAACGCTTCAGAAGGCAAAGTTAAAGCTTCATATTTCAAGAATCATAGAACCGTAGTCCTGGCTAAAGGGCTGTTGAATACAGTGGTCTGAGCTGTGCTATTTACAATTCAGAGGAGCACAATTAACCTATATTTGCAGCTATCTGTCCAAGTTGGCTTTTAGATATTTTTTCTCTTTACTTCTTAAGAGATGATAATAATGTCTCATTATTTGAGCTAAGAACATCCACTTCTTGAACAAAATTGGAATGTTTTAGTAAGGGAAGAAGGATAGTAGCTGTTGGGGAGGCAAATAGCAGTATCTGCTACACTTAGGCTTATCTCTCAAACTAAAACTGTAGCCTCTGTTTCCTGGCAGGAGACAGGGTTTAAACACTGAGTTTGAGCCAGATTTTCTCTGGATATGCTTTCCAACCTAGTTAAAAGTAGGCATGTATCTGTCACTTAACCAGCATGCAACTTTAAAACCTTTTTGTTAAAGTAATAAAGAATGGGCAGAGGCGAAAGGAAAGCAAACAAAAGGATGATTCTCTATTTAAATGGCATGCTCAAAAGGAAGCATAAAATAAAAAGGCTTGAAGAATCACTGGTTAGAAGAAAACAATAATAGCATTTAATTTTTAAACCAGTGGAAGAGCTATCTAGGTGTGGGTGGATAAGGCACACACATTTAGATGTTGGCCCAATAATTATTATCCATAATATTAGACTATTTTATTACAACAAACCCTATAGAGACTAGATTCACTGAATAACAACATCTAATTAGATCAACAGGAATAGCACTCTGTTTTGCAAAGTGTGCCTGTTCCATGCACGGGTTTTTGTTCCATACTTGGGATTAGCAATACCTTAAGCATACACATTCTCTTTTATTAGAGATCTAAGAGTTGCTGAGACACCCAAAGGGAATGAATTTAGAGTCTTCTATTTTATTTAAATGACTCAATCTTTCAGACTTTTTTCCAGGGAGAAAAAAGTTTCTGGTATAAATGGTGAGTTAAACTCTTTCATATATAATAACTGCTTCAGGTAACCAAATCCTTTCTAATAAATTGCCTCTTCCAAGTTTAATTATTTTCACAAAATTGTGCACTTTTGGGTGCTTCATGATGCAACTAGAGAATCCAAATTAAATGTGTTTAACTTGGAAACATTTCTATCTATACAGCTCTTTGGTGCCTTCTTAACTGTCCTTCAGTTTCTTTTTTCCTTTTATGTCTACTTTTTCTCCATCTTATTTCGTAAGAAGCAACCAAAGCAAAAAATTCGGACTCAGTGTGATCTAGGGCAACTCATTCAGCATCTCTGAGATTCCATTTTCTTATACTGAGATAAGAGGTGCTTCACTGGTTTGAAAGGAAGATTAGAGAAGTCAAAATATATAAAATTTCTAGCATGGCCTGGAAGACAATAGGTGCTCAATAAAAGCTGATTTCTCAATCCCACCTCTTCTCTGCCCTCCACCTCTAATTTTTTGCTTTTATTCTTGAAGATGCAAAATGTCAAATTTTTCCTCTTAATTTTGGCAGACTCTATCTCTGCTTTCCTGGATGTCTCTTTGCCCACCGACCACCTTTTTTTTTTTTTTTTTAACCCAGTTGCATCTTGAATACTATTGTTAAATTCAACAATGACCTGAGGGTTAAACTTAAAAAGTGATTAAGACTCGAAAACAATCTCACATGGTAATATGGGAATTAAAACGTTCACAAAAATTAGACTACCAGGAATGCATTAAAACCAATCCAGAGATAATGACTTGCTGGCAGGCAGTCGGGCATCCTCAGGAGGATCTTGTTTCCCATGCTTATACTGGATGAGTCAGTGTTACCCACACTTGGTGCAAACACAGAGTGAAGGTCATTTTCTGCGAGGGGGAAGTGTCTGTGACTGTTCTAAATGGGAAATGTGAAGTCACCATCCCCAAAGGACTGGAGAGAAGAGTTGGAATTATCTTAACATCTCCTCAACTAGGCTTACAGGGTTTAATGCAGAGGTAGATAACTCATTTGATCTCAGCAGGACAAGCTCATCAGAAATATAACATCTGTTCACCTAATGCTCTTCTCCCTGTGTCTGTCTCATTGCCTGGTTGCTTGAAGTAAGACTTCAAATTTTCAAATAAGTGAACACAAAAATGAGCACCTGCACGCATGCACACATGCACACACACACATACACACAAACACATACACAGAATGCTGGAATTATATCCCTACCTTTTGCTACCTTTTGACACTATACAAGAAAATTGTCACTATCTGACAGGATTTACTGCCTCCCCATTTAACCTCTTTCCTCTTACTCACCAAAACAATTTTCTTTGTATACATCCATTCATTCAAACAGTAAACAATTACTGAATTTTTTGATGCTCAGGCACTATGATAGGTAATAAAATTAAAGAGGGAAATAGACACATTCTGTCTTATTTCATGCTTGTTGTGAAACTTACTATCTAGTAGCAGATATGATCATAAGACAAATAATTACACAGAGGTAACCATTATTTTGTCTGTACAGCATATCTCTAGGTTGTGTCCTTGTCACACACATGTGCCTTTTTTCTGGTAAGAGGCTCTGCCTCCTAGATGAGTGGCCACGTCTCTCTGACTGGGCCAATTACAGCACAATACTCCATTTCTCTACTTTAGGGGTTGGTCCTGTTGGTCTGCAGTTCAATGGTCTACCCCTGAGAATCCTTCCTCTGAACCTTTCTGTATGGAGTGGGAAAGAACCTAGAATCTTCTAGCCCTCATGATGCTCACCAGATAAAGAAAGTTTATTTGATTTGATTAAGAGAAAATAAAGCCAAACAGAGGCAGGCATAAATGAACTACAAATGATAGAGAGAGAAATGAAATCCTACTAGGTTTACTCTTGCTTCCAGAACTCAAATCCCCAGGAGGTGACCTGGTTTCTATATTGCCTCTTTAGAATTTGGGATATGCATAGATATTGTGCAATACTCATGCTGTATAATTTCATTATAATTAGATTTCTGCCACTTGTAATTAAAAGTATTCTTATTATTAATGAAAAATGAATATAACTTTATGATTACAAATTGTGGTACATACTTTAAAGGAAATGTATAGTCCAGGAAAATATAAAACAAAGGAGGACCTTTCATCTAAGTGAGCAGGGTAAACTAGGAAGTGCATCAAAGCTAAAATCTGAAGGATGAGTCTGTGCGGAACAGGGAAGAAGTGGGGGAAGGTAAAAGCAAGCCAAAGGGTCTGGTGGCAGGAAGAAGGTGGCCATAGTGTTTGAGTTCCCGAGCGAAGGTAAGGGTGGCTGAAACACTCATCTGCAGACACTGATGGGCAAAGATCAAAGCACCTAGATTGTTGGGGGGCTGTGTCTTTTTCTGTCAAAGGATGTAAGCATTAAACACTTCCTTATGTCTGTATTACAAAGTTTATTGGAAGGCAATTTTTACCAAACTTAGGGGGAAGCTAAGTGACTCTATAACTATAAAATAAATATAAATAAACTATAACATAAGTGGAAAACAATAGTACAAAGTGGACTTTTGTTCTATAGATACAGCCATCAGAGCAGACGGGAGGATCCTTATGTATCACAACATTTCACTAGGACAGGAGATTCTATCCCTTTGGGAAATGGGGGATTACCTTTCTTGAATTTAGTTTGCAAACACAAATATTTAACCAGTGTCTATGGCATTCCTGAAAAGATTGTTATATCCAAAATTTCAGAAGGAAAGTATGCTTTTTAAAGACTGAAAGAAAAATAAGAAGACAAAAGGCGAAAATAAAGTACAGAACATTTCACCTTAATCTACTTAAATCTCTTTTCAATACGTAAAGATTTTTCTCTTTAAATTCTAGGGTCATATGGCCATAGTAATACATCAGAGGGAACAGAGTTTGGTGATAATTTAATGGTCATAGATTTATCTAGGAAGAAAAATAAACATTAACCAACAGCATTATATAAAACTTTGAGACAAAATCATAAACCCAAGCCCACTTACTGTATTTTATTGCCTCAGAAAAGTCATCATTGCTTATAAAAAATACAGCTTCATATAAAGGCCACAGTCATTTAGGGAATAATTTACCAATAACTTGCAGAAAAGAAGATTTAAAAAAATTATAGCAATAATATTTCATTAAAAGCTATAGCGATGTCATCATTTTAAGGTACAGGACATCTTGCATATTCTGGCTCAGACTATTTCCATTGATAAGAAATGACTGACTAGCTGCATGCTGAATTAAGGAACCCTTTCAATTATTACTGTTATGCATATTCCTCACACAGCTTATTAACTGCATATTTCTAGGTTCAGTGTCTATATTTAGTACTGTAATCTCCTTTATTAAACATTACTTTTAGTAAAGAAAATGAACATTTCACTAAACAATAGTTGTTAGAATTGCTCCAGTCCATTTTCCTCAATTATTTATAAAGCGAATCTTTAGTCACTTAAAGGATGGAAGAATCAAGGAAGCTCAGGTTTGGTTAGGGCAAAAAGAAATGGAACAAAAAGACAGGGCAAAACCTGCTGCCAGCGAAGGTGTCTGGCTTCCTTTGAAGTCTTCATGAATATTGCTTAGTGTTGCTAATTCAGAACAATCATTAACATTAAAAAGCTTTAATTAAATGTTTAGTCCCTTGTGCTGGGTACTGCATCAATTTCACATTTTGTAGGTTATGCCCTCTGAATTGCTTGTAGTTGAAGATGGCTAGTCTTCTGAGTGGTCTACAAGGCTCTTAATCTTCTAGCCCCTGTCTAATTCTCCAATCTCGTCTTTACCAATCTTTTCACCAATTATCTTCAGGCCATGACTAATTACTTTCAGATTCTCAAACACTCCAAGCCTCTTTTTCCTTCAGGGCTTCCAAAACATTGTTTCTAGCTTATAACACCTTCCTCTCTCTCCTCCTCTTTTGTTTAACTCCTGCTCTCCCTCCCAAAGTCAAAGTTTCTTTTTCAGGAAGCCTTATTTGATCTCACTAGATTAAGTTATATGTCACTTCTCTATATAAGCTATTGGCAATTTGTGCTTAATTCCGACATAGCCTTTTGTAGTACAATTGAACATTTCATCTTTAAATCCTCTAGTGCCTAGTATAATGCATATAATAAATACCCAACAAACATTCGTTGAGTAAACAACAACAAAATAAATGAGACCTAAGTAAAAAGCTATGAACCAAAAAAAAATATGTATTTCTGTTTTATTTTTTTAATGTTGGTATCTTTTAAAAGCTCTTTGTTTCATAAATCCTTTGAACATAATTCAACTGCACTAAACTATACATTGTACTGTGGACACTTAATTTATCTTTAGCATTACCTGTAAAAATCTATATTTAATGTTAATTTTTCTCTAAAATATGCAATTCTAAAATGGATCTGTGCTCACCATTGATGATACTATCTTGATGATGCTAATTTACACCAATGGAACAATTCATTTCTGAAGAATGTCAGGCTACCCCGTGACTTCTCAATTAATTGTCTATGTTGTATATTATTCACAACCGATTTTCCCTAGAATCCTAAAATTTTGATTTGGAGGAAGCCTAGTGGGCATCTACTTTGGGCAGAACTTTCAGTTCAAGTCCATCTAATCATCTGCTTTGAAGATCATTTTCAAATTCAAACTCCCACAGCATAGCTTAGCTCAGTGGCAAGAGGGTAGAAAACACAAAGAAAACTACATGCGCATGGGAGACGTCAAATGCGTCTTCATTCTATACTCCTCCCTGCAGGCTGATTTTATTTAAATTGCCCGAGAAAAACCAGTGCAAGTTCTACATCCCGGTTCTCTTCCACATTCACTAGCTGCACTACATTTGATAGAAAAAAGTGAATTTCTGCATCTTGGTAACGGTTAACATTTACTAAATTAGACTTTTGTCGTAGTTGCTCAACCATTTTTTCTGTGTTTACCCTTATATTTGATTTGTTTTTTCTAATTTTCTAAGTGCTACTTACTAATCGAATCAAAGGAGAAGTTAGTAAGACTTAACAGTTTCAGTTTAGTAAAACTAAGCACTATTTCGAGTTTCTGCACAGGTTTGAGAAAATGATTATTTTAAAATAATTGTAAGGATAATTATAAATATAAAAAAATCACAAGCAAGAAGGCACTACTGTCTACTTCTGACTTCTGTTGATCATTGAGATTTGATTTTATGTTTCATATAGAAACATGCAGGGTTTTTGGGCATTTATAGGGGTCATGATTTGTGAAGTGAAATACAAAATGATGCTATATGACTTTGATAGAGATTAGTCAAGTGGTACACTAATAATGGATTGGGATAGTATAACAAATGTTGATGAAGGCCACTTTTCTTTCAATTAGGTAATAGAAAATAAACATTGAAATCATGGAGCCTTAGTCCTTTATTAGGTTTGAACATTGGTTGCTTGGATAAAAAGGAGAGAATAATACTGTGCAAATTGGATATTACCCTAAATTATAACATATAAGCCCCTTAATCAGTGCCTAGAATATAGTTTTCATATATAGCAGCTATTATTTTCATTGAAATCTGAGAGCAGTATTTATTAAGTATGTATTGCTGGGCTACTTGCAGTACAATAGCTTAGTGATCTTTAAAAAATGTCCCTTGCCCATGCCTATGTCCTGAATAGTATTGCCTAGGTTTTCTTCTAGTGTTTTTATGGTGTTAGGTCTTAATTTCATGACTAAAACACCAAAAGCAATGGCAACAAAGCCAAAATAGACAAATGGGATCTAATTAAACTATAGAGCTTCTGCATAGCAAAAGAAACTTCACTAAAGTGAATGAACATGTAACCAACAGAATGGGAAAACAGTTTTGCAATCTACTCGTCTGACAAAGGTCTAATATCCAGAATCTACAAGGAACTTAAACAAATTTTCAATAAAAAAACAAACAACTCGGTCAAAAAGTAGGTGAAGGATATGAACAGACACTTCTCAAAAGAAGACATTTATACAGCCAACAAACATGAAAAAAAGCTCATCGTCACTGGTCATTAGAGAGATGCAAATTAAAACCACATTGAGATACCATCTCACGCCAGTTAGAATGGTGATCATTAAAAAAAACAGGAGACAACAGATGCTGGAGAGGATGTGGAGAAATAGGAACACTTTTACACTGCTGGTGGGAGTGTAAATTAGTTTAACCATTGTGGAAGACAGTGTGGCAATTCCTTAAGGACCTAGAAATATAAATTCCATTTGACCCACAATCCCATTACTGGGTATATACCCAGGATTTGATTATAAATCCTTCTATTATAAAGACATACGCACACTTATGTTTATTGCGGCACTGTTCACAATAGCAAAGACTTGGAACCAACCCAAATGCCCATCAGTTAAAAAATGGATAAAGAAAATGTGGCACTTATACACCATGGAATACTATGCAGCCACAAAAAAGATGAGCTCGTGTCCTTTCCAGGGACATATAAAGCTGGAAGCAATAATTCTTAGCAAACTGACACAAGAACAGAAAACCAAACACCTCATGTTCTCACTCATAAGTGGGTGTTGAACAATGAGAACACATGGACACAGGGAAGGGAACATCACACACTGTGGTCTGTTGTGGAGTGGGAGGCTAGGGCAGTGAGTAATAGCAGGGGGTGGGGGCTAGAGGAGGGATTGCATTAGGAGAAATACCTAATGTGGATGACGGGGTGATGGATGCAGCAAACCACCATGGCATGTGTATACCTATGTAACAAACCTGCACGTTCTGCACATGTACCCCAGAACTTAAAGTATAATAATATAGTATAAATAAATAAATAAATAAATGGAAATAAAAATAAAGGGAAAAAAAATGTTCCTGAGTCACAACCCAAAGATCCCAAATCAGAGTTTTAGGAAGTAAGATCTAGGACTTTGAATTTTTTAGGAAATATCCTTAATAATTTTTATTCATTCTTTATCTGAGTCTTGGATACTGCAACTGAAAAGTACAACTCAGTTTTAGTAAGATAAGTAGAATGTATTTGACCACAAACATCCCAAGAAGCATCTGAACGTTCTCCTTACTTCTGTGAGGTTGTGCCTGACATTTTATATAGCCACACAATGTTGTAATTAATATAGTCATTTATGTTTTCAGGAAAACATACTGTAAATGAACCTTTTCCATGCTAATTAATTGCACTATGGGCACTTACATCACACTGTAATAAATAATTTAAAAAATGTATTATAAGGCAACTTAATATAGTAGCCTATAATATGCCTGAGGTTAAAGAAAAAAAAGCTTCGTTAGAGATTTTTGGTTTGTAATCTATATGTTTCCAAGGTGTACTTTTAATCTATATACCCTGAACAATGGGTCCAGGTACTATAAAATAGAAACTCTTCAGTATAATGTCTGCTAAATGTTTTAGATTGTTCTTTTCTGACACCCAGGAGGCATCAATGTAACAGAGGTGTCATTTGGAACAGTTAATTTCTATCTATCTTGTGGCAGTGAAAGTCTTTGTCACCTCATTGGGTGGGAGGAACTCAATTGTGAGAATTGCACAGAATTACTCAACATTTTATAAACACTTCCATAATGAAATCTAGAAAGCAATTATCCCTTACAACATCTGCACTGGCAGTAGAAAAAAAAATAGTTAACATTAATGAAATTGTTAGCATTGATTGATCATTCCTCCTGGAGTCATATTTGGTTTTAATAGACAAGAAAAGACTGCTATCACCGAGTTTAATAAGAGGCTCCTCCCATGCTGGTTTTACTATTATTATAATTATGAATTTTCACACCTGTGATTGTTTGCACTGGCTAACTTAAGCTTCAACTGACTGAGTCCTTAGAGGCAATTGCATCTAGAAGTGCTCAGCTGAAATGTGCAATTAGACTATTGTCTGAAAACTGCAGTACCCAGATCCTATGTTAATACAAAGAAATCTGGATGTTTTTCTCTTAATGCTCATCAAGCTTTAAAGGTCAGTAGGGAGTTCCAATTAACTTCACTTCTGAAGTATGCAAGGAGATCTAGAGTATTAATTTTAAAGACATTCTAAGTGAAATGGAGTTTTATTAAGCCAAACACAGATCAGATTCATATCAACCTATTTCAAGCCGAGCAGTATGATTCAAGAAATTAAGCATCCCAGCTTTTGGTCACGATAGAATATCACTACTGATTTTTAAACAGAAATGTTTTGATCTAAAAGTGATTTTTAAGGTTACCTCAAACACTTCAATTAAACTGACCTTTGTTGAACATTTATGTATTATGCTTTTGATTTTACACATGAGTAAAAGTTGAAATCCAGAAAGAATTATTTGTCCAGTCCCATAGTAAAAACCTCACAGTCTGGATTCTTAGCTAGTATTCTTCTAAACCATGCATTTACATTTATAAAACTTATCAAAGACAGAAAAGAATGTTTCCAGTGTGCCTCTGCATTATAGAATATCAAAAAATCTGTGTGGGGTTTTCTTCTATTAGCTTTAGTATTTGCACAAATTTATTGTTGGATTTCGATGATCTGTTGGGAAATACTGAATGGGATTCCCTGGTAGCACCCTAGGGCTGCAAAACACCTCTGATTTCTTCTGAAATTTTTCTGGGTTTAACATTAACTCTTGTTTTCATAAATTTAGGGATTTTATATGTACATTTTATATGATCATGTCAAAATGTCACTTGAGAATATGAAAGCTAAAGGTGACAGTGATAAAATATAAGTTCCAAATGGGACTTCAAAAATATTTTGTTGTGGAAGAAAATGTGTGACAGTTTGAGGGGCAGTTGTTAACCTAGACATATTTCTGTAAAAGTTTGAGAAATTTCTGACTGAAAACATCTCTTATTATACTTCCTTTTTAGGGTCAGTTGTTGTAATCAGAAAATACATCTTAGAATGCAAAGTTTAAAATATGTGGTTACGATTGACCTGCACGTGGTGGTGCGCCCTTGTAATCCTAGCTGTTTGGGAGACTGATGAATGAGGATTGCTTGAACCTAGAAGTTCAAGAGCAGCCTGGTCAACAAAGGGTGACCCTGTCTCAAAACAACAACAACAACAAAATATATATTATTAACTAGCTTGTTTATACAGGGATGAATGAACACAGATCAATATTAGCTATAGGAAATATTGGATAAAGTTACCTCAGGGGTCGATATTAGAAAAAGATGTGATGTAGTTTAAAAAAAATTTGAAACAATGTAAATGTTAGAAAAAGGCTCATCACTTTAGGTACTCCTAAATATTTTGAGAGTTGTGATGGGGAAGAAATAAAAGGCAAAGAGATAGGTGAAGCTTTCCTTCAGAGTCAGCTTTCTCTAGAGTCAATCGTGAGTGAACTCATGGATACAGGGTTGTGATTCTAAAGTAGTTCTGGGAACTCAAATGGCTCATACTCTGCCATGATTTCCAATTCAGTCAAGTAAGTAATGGGATTTATACTTGTTTATCCAAAGAAAGAGCAATCTTCATTTTTTCATATTTCATTGAAATTCTGTTTTTCTCTTTTATTTCCAAGGTTGGTTGATATTAGGTGGCCAGTCTCTTCAAAACACTAAAAGGCATTGTAATTCCACATGTTTTTCAGCACATTTCCACCTTCCACTAAAAGGCACATAAATAAAAGTTCTAAAACATTTTTCCCATTCTGTTCAACCCCACCTCACCCCATGTCTTTGATCTCATTCAATATAAAAGCCTTATGCCTTACCCCAGCTCAAAGATGGGTAGATAGATTCATGCCTACTTCTTTCATCTTATCCCACTGCCACTCTGCCTAATTGCTCATGATAACTCGTAAAATATAGTTGCCGTTTTTTTCTCAACCACACTAAGCACATTCTTGCTTTAGGGCTTCTGCGTTGGGGTTTTCTTCCCTCTGGCCTTAGAGGCCAAAGAGTGTGGTAGACAAGAGCATGGTTATTGAGACACGGGATCTTGGTTCATATCCTGGCTCAGCTTCTCACTTTTTACCATAACTTGGCAGGTTACTGAATCTATTTAAGCTTCACATTTTTCTGTAAATAATTCCTATTTCATAGGATCACTGGGACTTGGGAAGGGTAACTGGATGACTGTCTATAATATACTTGGAATAGTAACCAGCACATGTGAACAATTTGATAAATAATAGCTGTCACTATTTTATGATTGTTCTTATTACTATTATTATTGTTACTGACATTGACATAAAGTCTAGTTCATTCCTGTCATTTGTGTCTCAGCTTAAATGTTACTTTTTAATAGACGTTCCCTTATCACCCATTTTAAAGTGCTCCCTGTTACTTTCTACATATTAACATGTTTTACATAGAAAGGCTTCATGGGACTTATCATTACCTGATGTTTCCTATTGATTTACTTACTGTTACCACATAAACGTCAGTGAAAACTCTGTGACAGCAGAGATCTTGTCCATTTGTTCCACTGCTGAAAACTGCCAGACGTAGTATTAATATGTACCTGTCATATTATCTGCTCAATAAATATTTGAAGAATGAATGAACCATGTGTCTTACCCTCTGAACAGTGTCCAACATTTAATAAGATTCCATATATTTGTACTAACTGAAAAGATGGATTGGGTTGAATTGTGATTTTGTAAATTAACCACTCTTTCCAACTTAGCATTTCCACACATTCTTGGGGATACAGAATCCATTTGCACTTCTTAAGAAAAAACTATACATTTCTTTTTTCTTTTTTTTTTTTTTGAGACAGAGTCTTACTCTGTCACCCAGGCTAGAGTGCAGTGGTGCGATCTCAGCTTACTTCAGCCTCCACCTCCTGGGTTCAAGCAAGTCTCCTGAAACAGCCTCCTGAGTAGCTGGGATTACAGGTGCCCGCCACCACACCCAATTAATTTTTGTTTTTTTAGTGGAGACAGGGTTTCACCATGTTGGCCAGGATCGTCTCGATCTCTTGACCTTGTGACCTGCCTGTCTTGGCCTCCCAAAGTACTGGGATTACAGGCATGATCCAACTTGCTGGACAGACCATACATTTCTTATACAATTTCCTCAGATTCCCTTTCAGGATTTCTGTTTCTGCAGAGAAAGGAGCATTAATTAATTAATTTATTTTTTTGAGACGGAGTTTCGCTCTTGTTACCCAGGCTGGAGTGCAATGGCGCGATCTCAGCTCACCGCATCCTCCACCTCCTGGGTTCAGGCAATTCTCCTGCCTCAACCTCTGAGTAGCTGGGATTACAGGCACACACCACAGTGCCCAGCTAACTTTTTGTATTTTTAGTAGAGACGGGGTTTCACCATGTTGACCAGGATGGTCTTGATCTGTTGACCTCGTGATCCACCTGCCTCGGCTTCCCAAAGTTCTGGGATTATAAGCATGAGCCACCGTGCCCGGCCCTGGAGCATGGATTTAAAGCCAGTCAGATGTTTACCATAAAATCCAGGGTGCCTACTTCTGTGTATTTATCCAAAAGAATTGAAATGAGGATCTTGAAGAGATTAGCACTGAATAGCCCAGATGTAGGAACAACATAAATGTCCATTGATGGATGAGTGGTTGAGGAAAATTTGATATATACATACAATGGAATATTATTCAGCCTTAGAAAAGAAGGAAATCCTGCAATATGCAACGGCATGAATGGACCTTGAGAACATTATACTAAGCAAAATTAGCCACTCACAAAAGGATAAATACTACATGATTCCACTTCTATGGTGTTTCTAAAATAGCCAAACTCATAGAATCAGCAAGTAGACTGGTGATTACCAGAGACTGCCTATAGGGAAAGATAAAATGAGAAATTGCTAATCAGTGAGCATAAAGTTTCAAATAACTTTATGCTCACTGATTAGCAATTTCTCATTTTATCTTTCCAAATATGGAAGATAACTAAGTTCTAGAGATCTGCTGTACAGCATTGTACCTACAGCTAACAATATTTTATAGTACACTTAAAAATTTGTTTAGAGGATAGATCTCATGTTAAATGTTATGCTACAATAAAACAGAAAAAAAATGAAAGAAATGTGCCCTTAAGATTGTCTTCAGGGAAATCAGACACCATCATTTCAGGGGTGGAACAGATGGGGATGATGATGACATAAAAGTCCATGATGAAGGTCAAGTAGAGATGAATGTAACTTAAGAAGGGGACAGACCTTTGGTCTGAGACCCTAGAGCAGTGAGTGATTCATTTTTAGGAAAGGTAGACATCATGTAACCCTTTGATCATCTTATACAAATTTTAGACTCTCCACCTGTGATGCCACACTCACTCATTCCCATATGATGGAAAGAATTCTGAACTAGGTTCCTAGACATGCTAGGTCCCTGATTTTAAGGATATTGGATGGCAGTTTGGCTTATTTCACCATAGTGAAGGTGGCAGGGGGCTTGGAGGAAGACACTGAAGCAGAGGTCAAAGTCCTTGATAAAGGCAAAACAGTATGGAGGAGGTGAAGAAATAAGGAGGAAGAGGACTCTATGGCTAGCGCCTCAGGGCTGAAACTTCAGGATACTTAACTGCCTTCAGGGTGTGGAGTGGAACATGAAGTTTATCTGCTGGAATTGTAAAGAACAGTCATTCCTGCCTGATTCCTTTACAGTGGCCATTTCATGGTCTGTGGGAATAGGAAAGAAAGATATGAGACACAAAGATGATCCCAGGATTTCTTTCCCACAGATGCTGTTTTCCCTCTCCATCCAAGTAGCTGTTCAGAGGGGCCTGACCAACAGCTCAGCAAAGCAAACCTTGACCACTTACCAATGACTCACAGGAGCATAAAAGAGAGCACCACTTTTCCATTTACCCAAACACAGAAAACAGGGAAATAAGCTCTCGTCAGTGAATGGAGAGCATCAGTGTCCATTACTCATTTGCTCGAATTTCCCTGCTGTATTGGTGATAGATTCTCTGTCTGAGGGCTTGGAATGGCCAAGCAATAAAACAGACAAAAAACACAAGCTAGGGAGTATGTGGGCATCACTGAGCCAGAAATGGATGAGCCTATTTGGAAGATTCTGAAGAACTCAGTCAAAAAGCCAAAAGGAGAAAGTGCTTGCTTTCATGTCTTGTCTCAAGAGCATGTTGAGCATCCAAGGATGGGTTCATAAATCACCACAACTGGTTCAGATGCTCTCCTGGGAGTCCCTGTCCTTGCCACCACTACTTAGGGCTACTGCTTGGCACATGCCTCACCCTTACGCTATATCCTTCTGTATTATGGTTTTCTGTTGACCAGTTGATTTCAATATTAGACCCTGATTTACCTATGAGAAAAATAATTAGTGTCAGTTAGACCTGGTTTCAGATTTAAATATTAATTTGTGGACTTAGGCAATTTATTTAAAGTATTTGTGCAACTTTTCTAAGCCTGACTTTCTACACCTAAAAAATTAGAATAATAAGACTGACCATAAAAATTAAGAATAAACATTTCTATTAAGCATTCTACAAATTGATGATTATAAATAATAAAAAACAATCATTATAATGTAATAACCAATGTTGTTTCAAAAATTGTTATTTTAGAAAGGTCCTTTTCGGGTGGAACAGAAGAGTTTATAAATCACTTTTCCTAGACTCTTCTCTACTAAATTTGTTCCCACCTAGCTAACTTCATTATTATATATCAGAGACTGTGGTTAACTTATTCTAATAGAAGCCTACTACCTATATTTATCCTTTTTTATATCCAAACTATTTGTTTTCCTCTTCTTGTTTTTGTTGAAAAATACATTTTGTAAGTGTGCCATATTCTATTCTCATTGATGGATTTTGGACACGATTTTCTCTAAATTGGGCAGTCATCAACTCTCTGCCAGCACTCCACCTTGGTTACTTCTCTTCATCCTTCATAACTCAGTGAAATTTTTACTTATCCAAGAAAGACTGCCTGTACTTCCAGGTCATGTCTGCCTGTTGTACGCTCTTTTGGGATCCTTACTTTTCTTTCACAGACTGTTCATTTTGCAATTGCTTTGTGTCTTAGTAACCATCAAGTCAATATCAATCTCATTTCACTCTGTAAGTCTATGAGGACAGACACCATAGTGGATTGATTTGCTCAGCACACTGCATAGTACATATGAGAAAGAAGATAGTAAATTATTTGTTGAATAAATGAAAAAAAAAAAGAACATTTTTTGAAATTGCATTTCTGTAAATTTCTGATCATTGTTCCCATTTTACATCATTGGTTTTTTTTGCATTGTTTTAGTCTAAAACAGAAATTAAGAAAAAGGTTTGTATGCAAACACAGCCGACCCTTGAACAACAGAGGTCTTAGGTGCATTGACCCCTTGCACAGTCAAAAATCTGTGTATAAAATGTGACTCCCCAGAAACCTAAATATTACTATCCTGCTATTGACTGGAAGCCTTACTAGTAACATCCACTGTAGATCAACACATATTTGTATGTGTACGATATACTGTATTCTTACAATAAAGTAAGCTAGAGAAATAAAAATATTAAGAACATCATAAGGAAGGCAAAATAGATTTGCTCTTTACTAGTGGAAGTGAATAATCGTAAAGGTCTTCATCCTCATTACCTTTGAGTTGAGTAGAATGAAGAGAAGGAAAAAAGATGTTGGTCTTACTGTCTCGGGGATGCTGGTTTGTCTGAGGTTTTTTTTTTTTTCCAGATTGCCATGAATCTCCAAAAAAGATTCTAATATATTTATTGAAAAGAATCTGTATATAAGTGGGAACTGTGCAGATCAAATCCAAGTTGCTCAAGGGTCAGCTGAAGTTTACCAGTGACTACGAGTCTCAGGAGCAGGTCAGAGGTTTAGAAAGTGTGAACGGTGATATGGCCTGGCTATTTGTCCCCCATATCTCATTTTGAGAGGTAATTCCCAGTGTTGGAGGTGGAGCCTAGTAGGAGCTATTTGGGTCTTGAGGGTGATCCCTCATGGTTTGGTGTTATCCTCATGCTATTGGGTGAGTTCTCACAAGATGTGGTTGTTTAAAAGTTTGTGGCATCTCCCTGGCACTCTCTGTCTTGTTTCTGCTTTCACCATGTGACACGCCTGCTTCTGCTTCATCTTCCACCATGAATAATAGCTCCCTGAGGCTTCCTAAGAAGCTGAGCAGATTCTGGTGCCATGCCTCCTGTACAGCCTGAAGAACCTTGAGACAATTGAACCTCTTTGTTTTTTATAAATTACCCAGTCTCAAGTATTTCTTTGAGAAATACTCACACCACAAGAACCACCTAACAGAGAAAATTGGTACCTGGAGTGGATCCTAGAGCAGACGGCTCTACAACATTTTCAGGCTACTGTATGTGTAAGCTGCTCTGCCACTAGGACCTTATGAATCAGCAGAGCCAACGGTGCTTGAGATATCAAGAGCAGATAGGGATGTTGTTTGGAGCCTTTGCTTGGCCTGCATAGATAAATCACAGTGAAGACCTTTACAGTTTTGGAGCAAGGCCCTACCATTTTCTGCAGATAACTACCCTCCTTTTGGTAGCCATCTCTTGGCCTGTTACTGGACCTTGGTAGAAACTGAACATTTGACTATGGGTCACCAAGTTACCATGAGACCTGAACTGCCTATCACAAAGTGGGTGCTTTCTGACTCATATAGCCATAAAGTTGGACTTGCACAGCAGCACTCCATCATCAAATGCAAATGGTATAAACATTACCAGGCTTAAGCGGGTCCTGAAGGCACGAGTAAGTTACATGAAGAAGTGGCTCAAATGCCCATGTTCCCCGCTCCTGCTACTCTGACTTCTCTCTCCCAGGTTGTACCTATTGCCTCAAGGGGAGCTCCCTATGACCAGCTGACCACAAAGAAAAGACTAGGGCCTGGTTTACAGATGGCTCTGCCACTTATGCGGGCACTACCAGAAGTGGAAAGCTGCAGCACTATAGCTCCTTTCTGGGACCTCCTTGAAGGACACTGGTGAAGGAAAACCTTGCCATTGGCCAGAACTTCAAACAGTGCACCTGTTTGTGCATTTTGCTTGAAAGGAAAAATGGCTGCACATGCAATTATGTACTGATTCATACACTGTAGCCAATGTTTGATCAGGGATTTGAAAGGAGCATGGTTGGAAACTTGCTGACAAAGAAATCTGTGGAAGAGTTATGTAGATGGACCTTTCTGAGTGGTCAAAAAATGTGAAGCTGTTTGTGTCTCAATGCTCACTAAAGAGTGACCTCAGCAGAGGGGGATTTTAATAATCAAGTGGATAGGATAATCTGTCCTGTGGACACCATTCTGCCTCTTTCCCCAGCCACCCCATCATCACCCAATGAGCTTATGAACAAAGTAGACATGGCAGCAGGGATGGCGGTTATGCATGGGCTCAGCAACATGGATTTCCATTCACCAAGGCTGATCTGATTATGGCTACTGTTGAGTGCCCAATCTGCCAGCAGCAGAGACCAACACTGAGTCCTCAATATGACACCATTTCTCAGACTGATCAGCCAGCTACCTAGCAGCAGGTTGGTTACATGGGACCACTTCCATCATAGAAGAGGCAGTGTTTTGGCCTTACTGGAATAGACACTTACTCCAGATTTGGATTTGCCTTTCCTGCATGCAGTGCTTCTACCAAGACTATCATCTATGGACTCACAAAATGCCTTATCCTCCGCCATGGTATTCCACACAGCATTACTTCTGACCAGGAAACTCACTTCACAGCCAAAGAAGTAAAGCAATGGGCTCATGCTCATGGCATTCACTGGTCTTACCATGTTTCCCATCATTCTGAAGCAGCTGGCTTTATAGAAGGATGAAATGGCCTTTTGAAGTTATGATTACAACGCCAACTAGATGACAATACTTTACAGGCTGAGGCATAGTTCTCCAGAAGGCTCTGTATGCTATGAATCAATATATGGTGCTGTTTCTCCCATAGCCAAGATTCATGACTCCAGCAATCAAGGGGCGGAAGTAGAAGTAGCACCACTCATCATCACCCCTAGTGATCTACTAGTAAGTTTTTGGTTCCTGCTCCTGTGACATTACATTCTGCTGGCCTAGAGATCTTAGTTCCAAAGGGAAGAATGCTACCACCAGGAGATAAAATAATGATTCTGTTTAACTGGAAATTAAGATTGCCACTTGGCCACTTTGAATTCTTCCTGCCTCTACGTCAACAAGTTAAAAAGGGAGTCACAGTGTCAGCTGGAATGATTTATCTGAACTATCAAGATGAAATCAGATCACTTCTCCACAATGGAGGTAAGGAAGAGTACGTCTGCATATGGGTGATCTTTTAGGCTATTTCTTAGTGTTACCCTGCCCTGTAATTAAAGTCAAGAGGAAATGACAATAACATAATCCAGGTAGGGCTACAAATGGCCCAGTCCCTTCAGGAATGAAGGTTTAGGTCATTCCACCAAATAAAAATCCAAGACCAGCTGAAGTGCTTGTTGAAGGCAAAGGAGACATAAAATGGGTGGTAGGAAAAGGCCGTTATCCATTCTGACCACAGAACCGGTTACAGAAACAAGGACTGCAGTTGTCATGAGTATTTGCTCATTTTTTAAAGCATACATTTATGTATATATACACCCGTACTAAGAAAATATCTCTGTTTTATTTTCTTAATTATTCCTTCATCATGTAACACAACATTTACTGACTTCATGTCAACATTTGGGCAGTAATTTGATGTAACAGTATTTAGGTTAGGGATTAGTGCATTTTTGGTTGCATAAAGGATGCTTGTATTATGTTAGGTGAAATCGTGACTTTATTGTTGTTTTCATTTGGAGATTAAGTATGATTTAAGGAGATGTGTATGGGTGCCAAGTTGACAAGGGATGGACTTGTTTGTGATGGTTAGTATTAGAGGTCAACTTGACTGGACTGAGGGATGTCTAGATGGCTGGAAAAGTACTGTTTCTGGGCTTGTCTGTGAGGGTGTTGCCAGAAGAGATCACATTTCAGTCAGCAGACAAGGAGAGAAAGAGCCGCCCACAATGTGAGTGGGTGTAATCCAATCAGCTGCCGGTGTGGCTAGAATAAAGTAGGCAGAAGAAGTACATAAGTTTGGTGGATGAGGCTTCTGGCTGTCTCTTTCTTTCCATGCCAGATGCTTCCTTCCTCCTTTCCTGCCCTTGGCCGTCAGACTGAAGGTTCTTCAGTCTTTGAACTCTGAGACTAGTTCCAGTGGCCTCCCGGGGGCTCTCAAGCCTTTGGACACAGACTGAGAGCTACACTGTTGGCTTCCCAGGTTTTGAGGCTTTCAGACTTGGACGGAGTCATTACCAACTTCTCTTTCCCCAGCTTGCAGACAGCCTATTGTGGGACTTTGCTGTGTAATCATGTGAGCCGATTCTCCCTAAGAAGTTACCTTTTATTATTATTATTATTATTATTGAGACGGAGTTTCACTCGTTACCCAAGCTGGAGTGCAATGGCGCGATCTCAGCTCACTGCAGTTTCTGCCTCCAGTGTTCAGGCAATTCTCCCGCCTCAGCCTCCTGAAGCTACCTTTTATATATACACATATCCTATTGGTTCTGTCCCTCTGGAGAACCCTCACTAATAACAGCAGAAAGAGTGGAAAATCATTAGGTTTTTTTACTGCAATAATGTCTGGTTTCACACTCTAAGATTATTTGAAAAGTATTAAGAGGTGTAGCTCAAACTTACCAAACCTAGGAACAAAAAGCACAGCATTTGATCATTTACTTTTGACCCCCATCGGTCAAGGTTGGCTCTGCAGGCATTAACTCTGCACTTGCAGGTTGCTCATGAGAAAGTTCCAACAAGGTGATCATTGACATGAAAAGGCAATGCAGTTTCAGGGAAGCTTCAGAGAAGAGAGAAAGACGCACATAGAGAAGGGATATGGTATGGTGGATGCACTTCCAGGTTACAGCTGCACAAAGCTGTCCGGGTCTGTACGGAACTCGTTGCTGTCTGAATGTAAGCGAAAGGCTGAGAGGATAAGAAGTTGTGCTGCATCAGGTCTCTTCACACAGAACTCAGCTCAACCTTCCAGTGAAGCTTGCACATAGTCCCTGGTGATTAATGTCGGTGTTTCATTAGTCAGTTGTTCACTCATCTCAAGATAGTAGATATTCCAGGCTCGTCATAAACAATCATGTCATGTGAAAAAAGATGGAAATCGAATGTAAATTAGGTAGATGGCATTGTCTGATTTTGCCTTAATACAAAGACTATCATTCTGCCATGAAAAGAAATCAGATCAGTTCAATATTATTTGTTGTTCACAGAACATCTTTGTTTAATGTCTGACTCCCTGAGTTATTAGGTTAGGTTGGAAAATAGGTTGGAAAAAATGTTTGCTGTATAATTTCATTCCCTATAGATATTTCCTTTTCAAAATACATTTTGTGAACCTACATTTTGCTTTGAGATTTAGGGAATATTTGTCTTTTTTTTCCTACTTTCTTACTGCATAACAGAACATTTAATTTATCTTATTAATTTTTTCCTGACTCAAAAAATAGAGTTATTTAGTTCTCAGTAATATGAATGCTATGTTACTTATATAGCATGGTGTGGAAGCAATCCCCTTTCCTGAGGCTAGTGAAAGAGGCATCTGACTACAAATAATAGTCACTAAGTTGGGGAAAGCCTTCTCAGATGTTCTAATCCAAAAAATGTATACCATTAGGACATTCTTGGAATTCCAATTTGGTAAAAAACAACAGTTATTGTAAACATTATCAGTCTTAATTGTGTGCATTCAGATTAAATCTTTGATTTTCAAAACATCATACTCTAGTTTCCCTACAGAAGAGCTATTAGCCATACAATATATTTTTTTCAATTTTAAAAGCTCAAATTTTAAAGGCTTTTAAAGTCTAATTATTGTTAAATACATGATTTGAAACTACTCCTATAATTGGCTAATTTTAGTCACAATCAGTGGGCTGAGAGCCCCTTTGGTAAAGGCGGAAGGAAAGTTGCCTTCTCTATAAACCATTCCAGAAAGGTAGAAGTGTTTTATTATTTTCATTCTGTTCATTGGATTTTGGATACTTTTCTTTCACAATTAAATTCAAATTGTTTATATAATTTTGAATTCTGCCTTATTCTTGAGTTATGTTTTAATAGTGCAAATTTTTGTATAAATTCACTTTTGCACATTTATATTTAGTCAAGTGACCAAAAGCACTATAATTAGGTATCTACTAAATGTGTGTAGATTTCTACACACACACACACACACACACACACACACACACACACACTGGGAGTAGAAATTGAAGACCTGGCCCCTACCAGTAAGGTATTTATAGTATTATACAATATTAAATGATGTAACAAATACTGGGAAGTTAAGGGGAGACTATGCTACTATTTGAATTTAACAATGTTAAATATTATATTTAATTAGAAAAGAATAGTTGATATTCTTTATAGCTGTAATTATCTGGTCTATTGTAAAATCACATTATGTCCATTCTGTACGTACAAATGAACTCAGTTTCATTTGTAAATGTGAATTTCAGTAGTTCAATAGCTCTTTCCAACAGATAAAAATGGCTCTTAGTTCCATTCCCAAATTTCCTTTTTTCTCCGATATCTTTGGAAGCCCATAGTATCTCATCTGCGTTGGTTAAGATGCCCATTGCTGTGTATCTTTTGGCTACTACTTAAACTCCATGTAGCTCCAAAAATACAGGGATGACATTTCTATTCTACGAGAATGAATATAGAATTCATTCTTGGTCCCTCACTTAGAGGTGAACTGCAGAATAAATTCAGGTGGCTTTAATATAAATGTAGTTGGTGTTCTAGAAGGGGCGGGGAGAGAGACAATATTTGAAGATATAATGCCTAATTGTCTCCAAATGCAATGAACAAGTTTAAATAATAGATCTGAGATTCCTCAAAATATTTAAAGAAAAGTATATCAAGATGCATCATAATCAAATTTCTGAAAACTAGCAATACAGAGGAAATCTTGAAAGCAGGAACCAGGCGGGTTATGTAGAGAGGACCAAAAGATCAGGATAACAACCGATTTCTTGGTGAAACAAAAAGCACCTGGTAGAGGTAGAGCAATACTTTTAAAGTAAAGATAAAGAAGCTGTGACTTCCACCTAGGCATATATCCAGTAGAAGATTTTTCAAAACTGAAGATAAAATTAAGACTTTTTCAAACACTTAAGTCTGAAAAAATTTATCACCAGCAGACTCACACTACTAGAAATGTCAACAGAAATTCTTCAGGAGGAAGACAATGATACAAGGTGGAAATGTGCATCGATACCAAGATACGAAGAACACTGAAAATGGAAATTAAGCTCTTTTTCTTTTCATTGAAAGATAGTTTAAATATGATTGAATTTTTATGCAAAAGATTAACAGTATAGTATGGTGTTTATAATATATGTAGAAGTAAAATGCATGAAAACAATAATGCAAAATCTTGGAGAAAAGAAATGAATATATACTCTTGCAGGGTTTCTATGAAATACATGGAATGGTATAATAATACTCGAAGGTAGACTTAGTAAGTTAAGTATTTATGGTATAAATCCTGAAGCAACTGTAAAATAACAAAACATACATATATAGCAATAAGCCAATGAAGGCGATTTTAAAAGTAAAATACACTCAATTGAGGAAAATAGAAAGATGAACAAGAGAACAAAAGACAGATACAGCTAATATAAAATAAGTGGCACATTTAAACCTAACCAAATTAATAATCAGATTAGACATAAATGCTCTAAATACTCCATTTAAAATGGAGAGATTACCAAAGAGGATAAAATAGCCAATTAAAATCCCAACATTCTCTTTTGTAGAAAGTGACATGCTGATTCTAAAATACATATTGATAGGCAAAAGGTCTCAACTAGGTAAAACAGCTTTTAAAAAGGACAGAGTTAGAGGACCAATGGTAACCGATTTCAAAATATCTCATAGCTGTTTAGGTATTCTAAGTCTTCAGTATATCCATGTGAACATTAGAATTACAATCCATATGTTCATAATATAAAGAAATTAATGGAAATGGATCATAAACCTTAATGTAAAATCTAAAACTATAAAACTGTTAGAATGATGGAGGCAACCTTTGTGACCTAATGTTAGGCAAGGATTTATTAGATAAAATGCCAAAAGCGCAGACTGGGCATGGTGGCTCATGCCTGTAATCCCAGCACTTTGGAAGGCTAAGGCAGGTGGATCACAATGTCAGGAGATCAAGACCAGCCTGGCCAATATGGTGAAATCCTGTCTCTACTAAAAATGCAAAAATTAGCCAGGTGTGGTGGTGGGCACCTGTAGTCCCAGCTCCTCAGGAAATTGAAGTAAGAGAATTGCTTGAACCCAGGAGATGGAGGTTGCAGTGAGCTGATATTGCACCACTGCATTCCACCCTGGATGACAGAGTGAGACTCCATTTCAAAAAAGAAAAAAAGAAAAACCACTCAAAAAACAAACAAACAAAAATAAAAAGAACTGTCCCCAAAATAGAAAATTTGTAGACTGGACTTCAAAATGGAAAACTTCTGCTCTTAAAAAGAAGAAAGTTTTTTAAAACCTGAGAGAAAATATTTGCGAATCATGTATCTCATAAAGACTATGTATCCAAGACATATTTTAAAAGTTCTCAAGACTCAATAATACAAATGTGAATAGGTTGAAATTGGACAAAAGATTTAAACAAACTTCATCAAACAAGTTGCACTGTTGGCTAGTAGGCACACTGATATAAAAAGATGCTATAGTCATTTCTAATAGTCATTAGAAAAGTGCATGTTAAAACTATGAGATACCTCTAAATATCTATTAAAATGGTTAAAATTAAAGCCTGACTATTCTTAGTGTTAAGAAGAATATAACTCACATACTGCTGGTAGGAATGTAAAATGGTGTCAGTGCTTTGGAAATCAATTTGTGCTTTCCTTAAAAGTTAAATACCACTATTATAGAAGATAATTTTATATATATATATACACACATATATATATGGGTGTGTGTGTGAATGAAAGAAATGATTTAGCACCTTATGTAATGGTAAGGAAATGCAAACCAGTGTATAGTGATTGAAAGAAGACCGTGGTTACCTGTTGCTTATGGTCACTTGGCGTTATGAGAGCAAGAAATAACAAAGGGTCAAGAGGAAGCTTTGCGCTGTGATGTATGTGTTCATTATTTTATTTGGTAATGGTTTCACAAGTGTATATATGTAAACACAATTAACCAAACTTTGTACTTTAAAAATGAGAGCTTTATTCTGTGTCAGTTATACCTCAATAAAACTGTTAAAAAATAAAAATAGTGGTTGTAACCTATATCCAGCATTGCTACTGTCTCCTGCCTTGTGCTGATTGCGACTTGTTTTGGGTTAGAATCTTTTCTCCTGATTAATGCACTCTGTAGGATAATTGAGGCCCTCGTCGATATCTGTTTTATCTCATTCAGACACCTATTCTCACTCACCAGACATACTCATACAAGGTTGGATCCCAAGAATTATTCTTGTTTAACATTTGCTACCATCTCTTTCTCCATTTCCTCCAAGAAATTCATGCTTTTGTAAATTGGTGTCTGCAATTACTGTTTTTTACCTAACTCAACATCTATATCTCAGCCTTGATCAAAGATAAACTCAACACAATATCATTACTTAAGGTACTAAATCATTTCTATCATTCAGACACACACACATACACACACACACACACACACACACACACACATATAATTATCTTCTCTAATAGTGGTAATCAATCATCCGCTCAATGGGGTCACACAGTTTTACTTTGTAATGTGTAAATTAATATCTATATGGGTTCAATGATTCATTATGCTTACAGTTCATAGGGCCATGAAGATAGATTTCAGTCTGTAAAGAGAACCCAATAAAAGTATATGGAACAAATGGAAAGAGAACTTAACCGAAACTGAGTATTCCAGGACTTCAGTTTTATTCTTTGATGAACACATACACAAATGCAATTGACTTCATATGTGTATTCATGCATGCACATATTCATTCACTCAACAAATACTTATCAAACATCTTTTCTGGACCAAGTGTTGTCTTAGGCTCTAGAGAAATTACGTTAAAAAATTGATATTTTTATTCCGATTATTTTAGAATAAAGTAAGGTATATGGGCATTAATCAGGCAACTATGCTATAAACTCTAAAATTATATATGGGGCAGTGCTACAAAACAAGTGTATTCTTTGTTATGAGTGTCTAAAATAGAGGTATTTGTCCTAGTTAGAGCAGTGAGGAAAGGAGTTCCTGAGCAAGGAAAGGTTGTCCTGAGATCTTGAAAATGAGATGAAGTTAACCAGGCCACAAGGGGTTGCAAAAGATTTCTTGGCAGAGAAAACAGATGGGACTGGACAAATGGTCAATGGATTGGGTGTACAGTAATACACACCCTTTCCAGGCAGACCTAGTCCTCTGTACTTATTGTTTGACCAGCAAAGTTGTTGGTAAGATACTTAGTGACCCTAAAGGATAAATGAACATCTAGATCCCTGTACAATCTCATAGAGCAAATCTCACTACTCACCCTCCAACTGCACTGGTCTTTTATATAAGTCATATAAATGTGTATTTTATCAGGCACTGCATTTTGGGGTTGGTTTCTACAGGAGCCAGCATTAAATACTTAGGTTAAATAGAGCAATAGTTTAGTTTATCTTTGTACCCTTTTCCAACTGGAAAATGCTATGATTCAAATTTAGCATTTGAATATAAATATGGTCATGTTCTTAGTTTGTATTTTGTTGAGTCTCTCAAACAAGACAGTATATACTTTATAGGTAAGTACTGTATTTCATTAATTTTTATCCATATAATAAACAACTTAGTAAATAACAGGTAGTCAATAAATACTTGCTACATTATCAATCAGTGGATCTTTCTTTGTCATAGAGAAGTATTATTTCTTCATTGCACTATACTGATTTTTCACTTGCAATTTTCAACATTTGCTGAAAAACATTTCTATCTCGTAAGGAAACGCTTCCTATGCTTAGAGTCTTGGAGTAAATTTTTCTTATTTTTCTGAGGCTTATAATGACAAAATCTGCAATTAAGATTATGTCCATAAAATGCTGAATGATTAATAACTTTAATAACATTAAGCCGCTTTTAGTAGATTGCTAATAGCATTGGGATCAGAATATAAACTACAGCTAGTCATAATCACTTATGTTGAAAACATGTGGCTTTATGTTGCATATCTTCCAAATCAAGTATAAAATTTCTTTCAGTCAAAAGTACTTAGAAAAAAATAAATATAGCTATAAATCCAAAACGTAATTACCATGTTTGAGATTATATCAAAGATCTGAAGGCATGTGATCAATTTGGCTTAATTATATAATATAAAATCTAGCTACTAATTTTTTAAAAATATGCATCTACCTTTCAAGAAACTAAAGGGATTTTATGTCTAATAAGAGAAGTAAATGTATCAATTAACTGATTTTTTTTGGTAATGTTGTCATTTTCATTGAGACATAGAACAAGTTCAGTTTTTTTTAACTGTGGTAAAATACATATAAACATAAAATTTACTATCTTTTTTTTTCTGAGATGGAGTGTTGCTCTGTCACTCAGGCTGGAGGGCAGTGGCTCGATCTTGGCTCACTGCAACCTTCGCCTCCCATGTTTAAGCGATTCTCCTGCCTCAGCCTTCTGAGTAGCTGGATCTCCAGGTGCGTGCCACAATGCCCAGCTAAAATTTACTACCTTAGCCATTTTTAAGTGCTCATAATTATTAGGTACATTTACAGTGTTGTTTGCAATCAACCTTGATAATTATTTTCAAGTAGTAAATCTAAAATTCAAGTCTCATTAAACACATTTTTATTTTCCTATCCACCTACCCCCTGGCAGCTACCATTCTACTTTTTGGCTCTATGAAATTGACTATTTTAGAGAATTCATAAAAATGCAAACATATAGTGATTTTCTTAGCACAAACAGATTTTTTGAGAGATTATTACTCTCACTACATTTGGCAATTATTTGGTTTGGTTGACAGTATCCATGCTAATCACTTTCTTGCTTGTCTTGTCTCCCTGAAAGATTTTTAAGATAAAAATCACCAGTGTTGCCACCAAAAATTTTATTTCCATGCTTCCCTTTTAGACAAGACATTGTTGACTATTCTTCAAAAGGGATTGATTCAGCATGTTCCTTTTAATCTACCGTCTTCCTCACTTTTTAAAATTCAAATGCAGACATGATATTTGAAGGTAGACTACTACTCTTGTTACTGGAAGGTGATAAGTATCCACCAGGTGTCTGAGAAGAAACTGCCCGATGCCTGATAGCATCATGAAATCACCGTACCCGTTGCTATCTACTTCTGCATTTTTTTATTATGTGAGAAAAATAAGACATCTCAGAAATAACAATCTCTCGCTGATTTACCGCTTTCTTCAGATAGACTCATATGAAATGGATTCTTTAAACAGCATACCCAATGGTGAAAACAATGCCTTCGTACATTTCAGACGTATATGTGTGTGTGTGTTTTTATGTGTGTGTGTATGTGTGTGTATAATATATATATACACACATATATGAAACTATATATAGTATATATCACATTTATACTATCTATATATACATAATCTTGTCATCCATGGGTTGTTGAATATTCAGCTGTGTGCTTGTTTCTTAAGTTAGAAATTTTAGTTGTAAATGAAGTGAAAACAGGAAGGATAAAACTCAAGTAAAGTCATCTTGTTTGAATAATCACATTTCAGGGTTTTTTTTCTTTGACATAGATTAAGAGACAGAAGAGAATATTGTATACTGGATCTTCTTTAAATGAAAGCAAAATAAATTGTAATAGGATATGAGAAAACCTTGTCAGGAGATATATAGATCTATATGACATTTTCTTTCTTGATGAAAGGAAACTCCAAAGGCCCAGTGGGTTTGTGCAATTCCTCAACCCCTGCCTCTTTCTAAATTCAAATAAAATAGATATTGCTTGGAATCATTGATATCTGTGAAAAGTATAATGCTATGTATCATTGTAAGAAAATTCTATAGCTGAGCTTCAGTCTTTGCTACGACATTGCTTTACTAGGACAACCTAAATTAAATACGTGAGATACAACAAAATAGTGTTATTTGTTGAGGCATTGAGCATACATTTCATATACGATCATTTAAAAGTATACATAATCTAACTTGTGACTTGCATTTAGTAGATTGTAAAAAGTATTTATAAATAGAATAATCAGGTGGAAATAAATTGTTCTAAGAAGCACAGTAGGGAGCAATTAATTTTACCTGAAAGATCAAAGATTATGGGTACTTGAAGTGATTTTAGATGAGTGTGACCTTGACGACTGAATTCCTTATCATTAGGAGATGGATGTGTAAAATTTTTGAAGGGCATTTAAAGCATAAACAAAATGATAAAGGTATTTAAAATGAATGATATATTTCAAGAATGCCAAATAGTCCACTGGGACTAGGTACTGATCAGTATGTACTGGGAGATGTGGACTTAAGGATAGATGGAAGTTATTTGATATTGGATTGTTTCTTCTGCAACACCTTAGATACACTCTAGGCCGTGGGAAAACGTTAAAGTTTTTTCAAATAGAAGACTGACCTAATCCTGCTTCTGTTTAGAAACATTATCTAGGGTGGTATAAGGATTTATGGGGACTGACCATCTAGAAATGATTTAGGAGAAAGAGATGCTGAGGGCTTCATTTAAGGTCCCATAGTTAAGATAAAAAACAAAAGGTGACTATATCAAACAATAAGACTAGAAATTTTAAGACAATGGCAAACCATTGGATGGATGGTATGAATGGAAGGATTCATTTTAAGATGAAAATAAGTCATTTAGCCTGGTTTGCTAGAAAGATGAGAAGATGAGACATAATAAACCTAAAAAATACAAAGGGAGGCAAAAATTCAGAATGGAAAATACTGAGTTCAGCTTCAGCCAGGTAGTGTCAGAAGTGCCAGCAGCACATCATATATAAATGCTCTGTAGAGAACCTTTCTCTACATTGCATGATTTTAGGAATTCCAAACAGGCTGATATTATTAACAATGCCTGTATTTTTCAAGATTTAATTTTCTAATAACTGTAATTATAATAGCATTGTCAAAATACCTTGCATTAAAATAATAATTTAAAAATTTTAAATAACTTTTTTATATATTTTCATGTAATTCTCCCAATAATTCTGTAAGAATTTTGGGTCAGACATTATCTAAGTATTTTAGAAGAGTCAACAAAAAGTGAGAGAAATAACATTATTTATAAAAGGACAGACAGCTAAGTATATGGCGAAGCTGAACCAAAATATGTCTTTTGAATCCTAATTTATGTATTTTTTCACTTTACCATGTGACCTCGTAAACAAAAAGATAAGCATAAAATTTTCAAACTCTTTTTGGTAAGAGCAATAGAGTATGATAGAATATGCAAAGTAATATTTTGGAAAGGTTGTTGTATGTATGTAAATATAAAATAATGAGAGAGTATCTATAATATGTATACATGTGCATGTATGAGTATATATGCACATACACATACAGATATATGTATTTCTTCACTTACTTCAACCAAAACAGTACATTATAGCAGATTGGGTACGGAGGCAGAAAAAAGAATTCATCTATCAATATAGATATTAAGAGACCTGAAATCATGTAAAGCAATGCCACTGTTTCCTCCAAATTTTATGTTTTAGAAATATACTTATTTTATGAAACCATGTAATTAGTTTATTGATGTTATTGGTAATTAATTGCTAAACATTTTTAGTTTCAATTGCAAATACAGTAAACATTGAAAACAAAAGCCCAGCAGGGGGTGAGGGGACTGGAGAGGGCTAACCTTAGGAGAAATACCTAATGTAGATTAGGGTGTGGGGGGACAGGGGTGACGAAAGCTGCAGTAAACCACTATGGCACGTGTATACCTATGTATCAAACCTGTACATTCCGCACACGTACCACAGAACTTACAGTATAATAATAATAATAATAAGGAAAACAAAAGCTTAATGATGCTCTCAATTTTACTAATGTAAAGAGGCCTTGATGCCAAAATATATGGAAAACATTATTATAAACTATCAGATGCTTTAGATGTTTATATGTAGCCATTGTGTTTAACCCTCGTGACAGCATTGTCAGGTATGAGACATTATAGCTTGAGCCACAGAAAATACACGTTACATGTGTTCAGACCCGGGCACTAACACTTACTAGCTGTGAATTCTAAGTAAGTTATTTAACTCTTTTGTACCTTGGTTTTATCATCACTGGAATGGTGATTAGGTATATGTAGCTGAGCTACCACCAATGAATCTAAGAACTATGCGATGGTGGACCAAAGGCAAGATGATGGAAACAGTTTACCTCAGGTTACAGGCAGTAAAGGGGTGCACAAAAACTTACTAAAAGTCAGTTTGCTCTTTTTTTATCTTCATGCACCAGCAATTCTAATAGATGTCAGTGATAAAATATTCTCCAAAACCTGTTGTGTTGGGCCAAGTTCTAAGCAAGTTCTATCGCCTGCTGCTAGGGTTTACATATTCAATTGTCCCACCCAAACAGTCAACTATGCCCCTCTTAGACTTGCTAAAGAGGCCTCCCACTTCCAGAACTCCCTATAGATCAGCCGCCAAGGCCTATGTTTCAGAGGCTTCCCAGTTCAACCTCTCCTTATATTCTATAAACTTTGCTCACTGTCTTACAAAAGTTGTTCCTGACAGCACGGTCCAAAAATCCTCATGCACGTTACACTGTCTGAGAATCTGTTTCTTAGGATATTTGACAAGTAGCTACTTCATGATAGCACAGCAGAAAATATCAGCACCAGAAATCAAATGCTGCCAAGACTACAGTAACTGCATTAACTAGTATCTTGTTATATAAATACAATTCCTTGATATCTCTGCTTCTTACAAAAAAAAAAAACATGATCACCAGCATTTCAGTGAGGTAAGTAAGCTAGATTTTCCCTGTGGCTGATATCCAGCCAAGAACTTTGGTTACTAATGATTAAAGGAATGATGGCAACCTATACTCTGAATAAGTGACCAGAAGCCATTTTGACTAGCAGACTTCTCATTCTGCCAAAGTTCCGAATAATCACAAAGAAAGAAAGAATCTTGCTCAGGGAGTAAACTTTGACATTTCATCTCATTAGCAGAACACTTTTCCTTTATTTCCCTTTTAAAACTGTTTTCTGAGTGCCAGCTGCCAAGTCCATGCTAATTTCCCTGCAAAAACAAAAGAGACTGTGATCTTGTAGACCCTGATGGGCTATCAAACCGTCAGCTAGGCCCTCGCAATGCTTCATGCAGAATGCCGGCTTTATTTCTTTTGGTTAGAAAATACATTTTCTAATATTTAAGTGGCAAGGCATTGGAATTTTTACTTTTACTTTCTTCAAAATCATAAAGAAGAAATGTTCTTTATAACATGTGCGTTGTACACATAACTCCTCCCTAACAGAACTTTCTTATTTTACTTCTTTTGTATCACTCGCAGTTACTATTTTTCAGATTTATGTGTTAAATAATTTATTGTATTTCTTGCTTTATTAATATAAACTTCATGAGTGTATGGATCCATTTCATCTTTTTTAAGTTGCTAGAATAGTATATGGAATGCAGTTGGTGCTCAATAAATGCTTGTTTGATAAAGGCATATCCCCAAAAGAAGTGATAAACCATAAACTAATGTGTGTCTACATTCTGAGATGCTGGTTAGAAATTTGGAATAAAAGCTTGTGCTTGCTTTCTTCTTTGTTTTTCAGTCTACAGATTTTTATTTATTCCTTATTCTTCACAGGGATTGTGTTGAGCATTGGATTAAAGGTGGCGGATGTGATGGATGTAATCTCTGTTTTGAGAACATCAATAGAACACATAGTATATTTTGTAAACTATATCTGTGTGATTTTATTAAGATTTTGGTGGAAATTCAAGTAATTAATATATCAACACTTTTAGGTAACATTTGATTATATGACAAAGATCAAGATGTATTAGGTGAATGAAATGTGCTAGCCATTGTGTTAAGACTTCAATAAAGTTCTGAATTCTAAGCCTAAAATATACTCTGTGACATAGACATTATGATCTCAGTTTTTCCAAAGAAGAAAACAATGGAGCTTCATATAATGTAAGTAACTTGCTTATCCTCACATGGTAAGTCTCCAAGACAAAACTGAGATTCTAGAACCTAGGACTGACTCTCAAACCATGAATTTTTCAGCCATCCTCAACCCAGAGATGGAATTTTAATCTATAAAAAGTGATTACTTGGGAAACTCTAGTTTTTGAGAGAGATTTTGAAGTAAAAATATTACTATCCACATGAACTTTCACTATGAACAAATAGTCCTTTGAATTTTTATACCACAAGTTTTCATGAAATGCTTAGTAGTGTCAAGTTCACTAAAATAATGACTGCTTTCAGATGGTTTATATATTTCACATATTTTTTCAGGTCCTAAGTTTAATTAGCTATTACATTAATATTGTATGAATTAAACATATTCCATGAAAGGAGACATATAAGTAATCAATATGCAATCAAAAGGCACTCAACACCATTAGTCACCAAGGAAATGTAAATTAAAGTCACAATAAGATACCACTGCACACCACCACAATGGTGAAGTTGAAAAGGCAATAACATAGATAACACCAAAATATTGGTAGGCTATGATATAGCAATAATCTCATACATTGTTATTGGGAATGTAAAATGGTACGTTTAGAAAAACATTCTGACAGTTGCTTATGCAATTAAATACACCATATTTTATAATTCGGCAATCCATTTTTAGGTGCTTACTCAATATATATGTAGTCATGTGATTGCTAAAAGATATATGAAATACTGTTCATAGAAGCTTTATCAGAGCTGAAAACTGGAAAGGGACCAGGAGAATGGGCAAACCTACTGGAATATTTATAATATGCAGTATTATCCAATGTAAAAAGGAATGAACCACCAATATAAAACATAGATGACCATACTGCCCAAAGTAATTTACAGATTTAATGCTATCCCCATCAAACTACCAATGACCTTCTTCACAGGACTCGCAAAAACCATTTTAAAATTCATATGGAATGAAAAAAGAGCCTGCATAGCCAAGACAATCCTAAGCAAAAAGAACAAAGCTGGCGGCATCATGTTGCCATACTTCAAGCTATACTATAAGGCAACAGTAATCAAAACAGCATGGTACTGGTATCAAAACAGAGACTTAGACCAATGGAACAGAACAGAGACCTCAGAAGCAACACCACACATCTGCAACCGTCTGATCTTTGAAAAAACCTGACAAAAACAATCAATAGGGAAAGGATCCCTGTTTAATAAAAAGTGTTTGGAAAATTGGCTAGCAATGTGCGGAAAGCAGAAACTTGACCCCTTCCTGACACCTTACACCAAAATTAACTCCAGATAGATTAAAGACTTAAACATAAGACCTAATACTATAAAAACCCTAGAAGGAAACCTAGGCAAAACCATTCAGGACATAGGCATAGGCAAGGACTTCGTGACTAAAACACCAAAAGCAATGGCAACAAAAGCCAAAATAGACAAATGGGATCTAATTAAACTATAGAGCTTCTGTACAGCAAAAGAAACAATCATTAGAGCAAATTGGCAACCAAGAGAATGGGAAAAATACCTTTTGCAATCTACCTATATGACAAAGGGCTAATATCCAGGATCTACAAAGAACTAAAACAGATTCACAGGAAAAAAACAAACCCATCCAAAAGTGGGTGGAGGATATGAATAGACACTTTGGAAAAGAAGACATATATGAAGCCAAAAAACATATGAAAAAATGCTTATCACTGGTCATTAGAGAAATGCAAATCAAAACCACATTGAGATACCATCTCATGCCAGTTAGAATGGTGATCATTAAAAAATCTGGAGACAACAGATGCTGGAGAGGATATGGAGAAATAAGAACACTTTTACACTGTTGGTGGGAGTGTAAATTAGTTCAACTATTGTGGAAGACAGTGAGGCAATTCCTCAAGGATCTAGAAATAGACATTTCATTTGACCCAGCAATCCCATTACTGGGTATATATCCAAAGGACTATAAATCATTATATTATAAAGACACATGCACACACATGTTCATCATGGCACTGTTCACAGTAGCAAAGACTTGGAACCAACCCAAATGCCCATCAACGAGAGACTGGACAAAGAAAATGTGGCACATATACACTATGGAATACTATGCAGCCACAAAAAACAATGAGTTCATGTCCTTTGTAGGAACATGGATGAACCTTGAAATCATTATTCTCAGCAAACTGACACAAGAACAGAAAATCAGTCATGGCATGTTCTCACTCATAGGAGAGTGCTGAAAAATGAGAACATGTGGACACAGAGGGGAGCATCACACATCAGGGTCCATTGGGTGGGGCTAGCAGCAGGGAAGGTGAGGAGGGATAATGTGGGGAGAAATGTCAGGTATAGGTGATGGGGTGTTGGAGGCAGTAAACCACCTTGGCATGAATATACCTATGCAACAATCTTGCATGATCTGCACATGTACCCAAGAATCTAAAGTACAATAATAGTAATAATAAAAGATGAATTTCAAAACATTATGTTGAAAGAAAGTAACCAAACACAAAATATTGCAAACAATATGATTCCATTTGAGTTAAGTTCTAGAACAGGCTATATTAGTCTGTCATACAAATGATCAGAACAGTGATTTCTATGGAAGGTTGAGTAGGAGGACTGATGGCAAAAGAATCTAAGATCTCACTCAGGCTCTAGGATAAGGGTACTATTCCATATCTCTACAGTTGTTTTTGTTACATTGTTGCGTCTACTTGTCAAAATTCACCAAATGGTATACTTAAAACTTGTGGATTCCAGTGTAGGTGACATGGTTTGGCTCTGTACCCACCCACATTTCAACTTGAATTGTATTAATCCCCATGTGTGTCAAGGGTAGGTTCAGGTGGAGATAATTGAATTATGGGGGCCATTTTCCACATATTGTTCTCCTGGTAGTGAATAAGTCTCAGGAGATCTGATGGTTTTATGAATGGAAGTAGTCCTGCACAATGTCTCTTGCTTGCCACCGCGTCAGACATGCCTCTTTTTCTCCTTTGTCTTCCACCATGACTGTTAGACTTCCCCAACTCTGTCAACTGTGAGTCCATTAAACCTCTTTTCTATATAAATCAGCCAGTTTCAGGTATGTCTTTACTAGTAGCATAAGAACAGATTGATACAGTTGGTATTGGATAGTGGGATGCTGCTGTAAAGATATCTGAAAGTGTGGAAGTGACTTTTGACCTGGGTAATAAAAGGCAGAGGTTCGAACAGTTTGGAGGGCTCACAGGAAGATAGGAAAATACAGGAAAATTTGGAACTTCCCAGAGACTTGGAGGGCTCAGAAGACAGGAAGATGTGGGAAAGTTTGGAACTTCCTAGAGACTTGTTGAATGGCTTTGAGCAAAATGCTGATAGTGATACAAATGATAAAATATAGGCTGAGGTGGTCTCAGATGGAGATGAGGAACTTATGAGAACTGAAGGAAAGGTTTGCTCTGCAAAGAGACTCACAGCATTTTGCTCCTGCCCTAGAGATTTGTGGAGCATTAAATTTGAGAGAGATAATTTAGGGTGTCTGGCAGAAGAAATTCCTAAGTGACAAAGTGTTCAAGAGGAAGCAGAGCATAAAAGTTTGAAAAATTTGCAGCCTGCTGATGCAGTAGAAAAGAAAAACTCATTTTCTGGGGAGAAATTCAAGCTCATAGCAAAAATTTGCACAAGTAATGAGCCAAACATTAATCGCAAAGACAATGGGAAAAATATCTCCAGGCATGCAAGAGATGTTTACAGCAGCCCTTCCCATCACAGGTCCTTAGCCTAGGAGAAAAAAAATAGTTTTCTTGGCAGGGCCCAGAGCCCCACTACTTTGTGCAGTCTTGGGACTTGGTGCCCTGCATTCCAGCCACTCCAGCCATGGTTAAAAGGGTCCAAGGTACAGCTCAGGCCATGGCTTCAGAGGATCTAGGCTTCAAGCACTGGCAGCTTCCACATGGTATTGGTCCTGTGGGTGTGCAGAAGGCAAGAATTCAGGTTTAGAAACCTCCACCTAAAGGATGAAAGGAAATGCCTGGATATCCAGGCAGAGGCATGTTGCAAAGGTAGAGCCCTCACGGAGAACATCTACTAGGGCAGTGCAAAAGAAAAATGTGGGTTGCAGCCTGCACACAGAGCTCCCATTGGGGCACTGCCTAGTGGAGCTGTAAGAAGAGAGCCACCATCCTCCAGATCCCAGAATGGTAGATCTACTGAGAGCTTGCACCATCCACCTAGAAAATCTGCAGACTATCAATGCAAGCCTTTGAAAACAGCTGGGAGGGTAGCTCTACCATGCAAAGCTACAGGGGTAGAACTGCCCAAGGCCATGGGAGCCCACCTCTTGCATCAGTAAGACCTGGATGTGAAACATGGAGTCAAAGGAGATCATTTTGGAGTTTTAAGATTTGATGCCATTGTTGAATTTTGAAATTGCATGGGGCCTGTAGCCCCTTTGTTTTGGCCAATTTGTCCCATTTAGAATGGGTGTATTTACCTAATACCTGTACCTCCATTGTATCTAGGAAGTAACTAACTTGCTTTTTATTTCACAGGATCATAGGCAAAACGGACTTGCATGACTCAAATGAGACTTGGACTGTGGATTTTGAGTTAATGCTAAAATGAGTTAAGCCTTTGGGGGACTGTAGAGAAGGCATGCTTGGTTGAAACGTGAGAATATGAGATTTGGGAGGGGCCAGGGGTGGAATAATATGGTTTGGCTGTGTCCCCACCCACATCTCACCTTGAATTGTAATAATTCCCATGTGTCAAGAGCAGGACCAGGTGAAAATAATTGAATTATGGGGTCATTTTGCTCATACTGTTCTTCTGGTAGTGAATAAGTCTCCAGAGATCTAATAGTTTTATAAGTAGGAGTTCTCCTGCCCAATATCTTGACTGCCACTATGTAAGACATGCCTTTGCTTCTCCTTTGCATTCCACCATGATTGTGTGGCCTCCCCAGCCATGTGGAACTGTGAATATATTAACCCTCTTTCCTTTATAATTTACCTAGTCTCAGATATGTCTTTATTAGCAGTGTAAGAACAGTCTAATGCAGTAGGTAAATGTTACCTGCAAAAACTTAAGCAAATATTTAACTCTGATTAATAATATACCACATATATAGGGACCAAGTGTACACATATTTGCAACTTACTTTGGACTGCATCAAAGAATAAGATGGATGAGAGAGAGATGGACATATGGATAAACATGTTCTCTGTATAATTCTTTCAACTTTTCTGTGTGTTTCAATACTTATAATAAAATGTTAGAAAAAATAACAGAATTTGCTTAAGTCCTCTAATATTGGAATTCTTGCATAAATTCTATAAAATAAAGCCCTGCTCACTGTCTCAAAGAAAATTAATTCCATATTCTTCCCTATGTCTATGAGGCATAGGGAATTAGGATGCTAAGCAGGAATTATTTGAATCCTTTTTCCATTATATATTTATTGCTTAAATATGTTACCTAAATGATGAATCAATGTTGTTGTATTATGAATTATTTATAAGTTGGTCACTGCTATGGCTGTATAGCACTCTGCTCTGCACTACAGTTAGTTACATCAATATTTATGCTGCTAGTAGGCCATAGTATTTTGATACCAGGAATTATTTGTATGTATTTTTCTGTTTGCAACATTAAACACACTGTTTTACATACAGTTGGTACCCTCAAATAATTTGTTAAACAGAATTACATTCTGATAATTGTTCACTTTTTTTACTTGCTCAAATGTCACTTTTTTTCTTTCTTAACAAATATGTTCTTCTATTCAGCCTTCCAACACTCTATGACCTTTTCTGAATTTTTAGAAAAATAGAACTGAAGTTTTTAATTAAAAGAGCAGTTTTGATTTTACGGTTAGAACTACTGATCATTCTTTGAATTGCATATAGTGCTGTTCCATGTGAGAAATAAAGGTTGCTCACATGTATTGTGTTAATGGCTTTTCAATAATTCTTCTCACCTAGAGGTGGAAGGACTTTACTAAATACCTTTTAAAATATCTGTCAGATTTCTTAGAATGATTATTTATAATAGTTTCTCTGCTAAACATTGTTTTTTAACAGTATGGCCATTCCTCAAAAAAATTAAAAATAAAATACCATAAGACCTAGCAATCCCAATACTGGGTATATATACTGGGTATATATTTAAAAAAAATAAAACCAGTGTGTCAAAAATATCTCCACTCCCGTATTTATTGTAGCATTATTTACAGTAGCCATATATGGAATAAATTTGTGCCTAACAACAGAAGAATGGATAGAAAATATATAGTAAATATGCACAATGGAATGCTGTTAAGCCACAAAATGAATGAAATCCTGTCATTTACAACAACATGGATAGACCTGAAGGACATAATGTTAAGTGAAATAAACCAGATGCATAAATACAAATACTTTGTGATCTCACTAATATGGAATTTAAAAACATGGAGTTGCCATACAGAGAATAGAAACAATAGTAGTTACCAGACATTGAGAGTCTAGGTGTGTGTGGAGGAGGAAGAAAGGGGAGGATAGGGCGATGTTGGTCAATGGGTACAAAGTTACAATTAGATAGGGGGAATAAATCTGGTGTTTTGTTGCACAGAAGATTGATGCTGTTTAAAGATAAGGTTTTTTGTATATTACAAAATAGCTAGAAGGGAGGCTTTTGAATGTTCTCATTGCAACAAAATGGTAAATGCATGAAGTGACAGATATGCTAAATATTCTGATCGTTATACAACATACATATCAAAACATCAAAGTAAACTTCATAAATATGCACAATTACAATGTGTCAATTAAAAAAAACACCTTGGTTTTTATATAATTCTGAGGACTTCATTGCAGATGCAAGCACTGAAGCATCATCTCGATTGCTGATGAATTTGCTGACAGTCATCACTGAGAGGACTTTTAGCTTTAGCACTAGTTGGTTCAGGAAGTCATTTATAAATGATAATAGATTTAAGTATTCAGGTAAACATGATTATTATGACAATAGAAAGAAGCTAGTAATAACCTGTGATTTCAAATCTAAGTAAAAGTAAGAAAATATAGGTGAAAGAGAATGAAACAATTTTGTGTAGAATTAAGTTCAAATGTATGTCAAGTATCTATTCATCCTGTTGAGTATCATGTCTAGGCTACAAAAAAGCATGAAACATGGACTCTGTCCTTGAGAGGCATATTTCAGTGCAAGAGGAGAAAACAATTACCGCATGGAACAAGAAAATATGTCATGTTACCACAGTCAGGTCCTTTCTGATTCACTCGCTTGAAACTTTCATAGAAAATACCAACTTTTCATTAGTTGGAGGTTCAGAAGCTATTTTCAAAGTAGATAAAAGGAAAATTCTTATTTCCTCACAGCTCTTCTCTTAAGTATAGTTCATGAAAAAGCCACATCTGTTCTAGAGAGTAGCCCTGAAATGAACTAGAAGTAGTACCTACAATCTCCGAGAGGCGGCCATGAATCTGGAAAAATTCATGATAGAAGAAAGAAACGAGGGGAAAGAAAATATAAAGCAAACATATTTTTAGAAGACAGGTAGCAGGAATGTTGGAAAAGTGGCTTTATTTTCTTGCATACATAGTCACTGCTCAGTACCAAATAATAGTGACAGCTCATTCCATAAATATGTGATTTTGATGAGGTTAAGTGCATATTATTTTTCAATTTTACAAGATAAAAATCTATTAGACTATTCTTATGAGATGGCCTATTAATAATAATCTCATCAATATCTGTATGGTTATTTCTTTGTAAATAAATATAATTTTAGATAAAAATAATTTTACATTAATATTTTAAGGATTTTAAATATTTCACTAAGCACATAAATAGACATCAATGCAATGGCTTCTGTTCTTATTTAGTATTAGTAAAGTCAGTACAGAAGAGTGAATAAGAATGTCTTCTCTGCAGCTCAACTCCCTCACTTCAAATTCCATGTAGACACTTAATAGCTGTGTTAATTCGAGTGAGTGAATTTACTTCTTTCTGGCTTAAATTTGTCATCTACAGTGGAATGTGCAATAATGATAATTATCTCATAGGATTGGTGTGAGGATTTAAAAGCTTAAGTATGTGTGTGTCTGTAATATTTTGTCTATTATCTATAGACATATATGTCTACATATAAATATATACATATATGTATATATATGTATGTATGTATATATTTATATGTAGATATATGTATTTATATTATATATATAAAATCTTCATTTTCTGCCACATAGTAAATAATTAAATAGTAATGCTTGCTATACAGATATAGGCACAAACTATTACATACATAAACATTGTTTATTATTTAGATCATTGTTTATATTTGCTACTATTGTAACTTGCTAAAGTATATGTACATATGCAACTTTATGAATTTTGTATGCAATATATGTATATCTAACATATGCACTTATATGTGATATTTCATGTCTATACATAGACATAGAATATATACTTTCACATATAGGCACAAAATATTTATATATTTATATTTTTATATTTTAGAACATTACCTGACACACACAATTATTTTCTGTTATTATTTCATGATAGCAATATGATGAGAAGAATACATATACAACTGGAAAATATTAAGCTTTTAGAAAATGTTTTACAAAAATACATTGTAATCCTGTTCAATATAATTAGAATTGCTCCTACCCCTTTCCATTTGGTTGTTTAAGCAACTTGAAACAACATAGTCTGCTTTTCAGGCTTTTTATTTTAGATATTGGCTAATTGTGGCTAAATTTAAATTACCAAGGCCAATTTACCCAGCAAATTTAGATTCCTGCCTATTTGACATCTACACTTGAATGTCTAATAGGCATCTCAAAGTGAATATGCCTAAATAAAACTACTGATTATCCACACCCCATAGCCTGTTCTTTATTATTTTCTATTTTTTTAATGGGCACCACCACCCATCAAGTTGGTAAGGTTTCAAACTGTAGATTCTTCATTGACTCTCTGTTTCCCATCCTAAATCCAGTTGATCCATTGGTGAGATCCAATTAGCTCTACATCCAAATACTATACGTAGACAATTCATGCATTTCATCCATTTTTGCTACCACTTGGGTACAAGGCCACTAACACCTTCGCTTTACACCTGGAACCATGGGAGTATAGTCACTGTATCTCTACCACTCCACAGCACCCTGAAGACTCCTCTCCAGAAACAGCTAGAATATCTTAAAAAAAAAAAAAAGAGGTGACGTCAGGCCGTGCGGCCGGGCTGGGACCAGGCGGCGGCTCGCGGAGGCACTTCCCCTAGCGTGACGCGAGGACACCGCTCCCCCGCGGCCCGCTCGCCAGCCGGCCTAGACGCCGCCTCCCTCCCTCGCTCCCTGAGCGCGCCAGGCGAGGGCCAGCGGCTGGGGCGACGCGGAGCGGAGAGGGCGGGCGGGCGGGCTGCGGGAGAGCCGGTCTCTATATGGCGGCGGCTCTGTCGGGCCTGGCTGTCCGGCTCTCGCGCTCGGCCGCCGCCCGCTCCTATGGGGTCTTCTGCAAGGGGCTGACTCGCACGCTGCTCATCTTCTTCGACCTGGCCTGGCGGCTGCGCATCAACTTCCCCTACCTCTACATCGTGGCTTCCATGATGCTCAACGTCCGCCTGCAGGTTCATATTGAGATCTATTGAAGGCCCTCCTGGACTGACACAGGCGTGACCTCAGGCCCATCCCATCCAAGAACAGGAAGCATGAGGGACAAAAGAGGGCCCCTTGGCACCTGCCTGGCACCAGTGCAGCGGGCCGGAGGAGGTGATTTGGACAAACTGTTACACAGCCTTAAGAAAAGAATGCTGAAGGAGGGCCCCAGGCCTGCAGATGCACCCTCCTGGATCAATAAGCCTGCGGTTGACAGAAAGTCACAGAGTGCTGCATTATCACTGGAAATGAGAAAGGATCCTAGTGGGGCTGGCCTCTGGCTTCACAGTGGTAACCCAGTGTTTCCACATGTGAAAGAATTAATAAGAAGAAATCTAGCCTCAGTAGCCACTCCGAGCGCAGCCATGGGTTTGTTCTCTGCTCCAACAGAGTGTTTTGCTGGGGTGTCCTGCAGTGGTGTTGAAGCTCTGAGGTGGGACTGGCAAGGAGGAGGGCCTGAGGCCGACGGCCACAGAGGACAGTGCCCCAAAGGAGAGCCTCAGGTGTCAGGACTGCCACACCATCAAAAACTGCTGGAAATGGGAAGTTGTCAGGATGACCCACCAAGTGATTTTCCCGAGGGTCTGGGCTCTGAGTTGGAACCCTCTTGCCTGCACTCCGTCCTGTCTGCAGTGCTGCACGTGTGTCTAGAAGTGCTCCTGGATGATGAGACAGAACGAGTTTTCCTTGACTGTTAAAGCCCATGTTTTCAAAGCAAACAATAGAATTCAAGAAAATGCTTAAAAGCACCTCAAATGGTCTCCAGATGACACTGGGGTTACTGGTTCTGCAACCTTTTGAATTAGCAAAATCATTATGCCATAGTTAAGGTCCAAGCAGAACAATAAAAATAGGTTAATTTTAAGAGTTGTCTTAGAACGATTTCTTTCCCATTAAGTCTGGATGCAAACCGTGCAGCCCTTCAGTTCCTGCTGTGGTTTTTTATGACTCGACAGACTTCAAGTAAATTGAGTTGAAATTCAAAGCTGGTTGATGTGGAAGAAACTTTTTTAGCATGTGTTAAATTGTGCTTTCAAAGACATAAAGAACTGGGAAACATTTCAGGAGACGCTCATAGCCTGTATAAATATCAGATTAGAACATACAGATTTACCATGAAATTCTGTCTTCAACACTCATTCTAAAGGACTACTGTCCGAAGTCCTGTGTGTTCCTTCGGCTTGTCTGATCACCCAATGGAAGTGGATATTCGTGAAGTTTACACCGCTGTACTTGGCATTAAGCCTTGCTGAATTCGTAGTAAGCTGTTACCATTTCTGCATTTTGTAGATGGTTTTCGTCTGCAGCAGAATTCGATTTCCCTTCTCACAGCCCTTTCCTTCCACGTGAAATGGGATTTAGACAGAGGCCCTGGGGTGAAAGTTGCAATATTAAGCTTACCTTTAGAGGAGTCCCTTCTCAAACTCGGAACCCTAGAAGGGTTCCCTTCAACGAAAAAGAGCTTGAGAAAGAGGTAGCTCCATTACAGAGAAGCAAATCAAGTTACTTCCCTTCTAAAAAGTTTCCCGGATTCTAGGAATTGCAGTATCTTGTGCCCTCAGATTTTTCAGGTGACTCCTTTTGTTGTCTGCTGAGAACTTTAATAAAGATAATTTAAGGGCATAAGTTTTTAAGGACTCCCAAAGTGAGACTTAACCATTTTGGGGATTACTGATTGCATATACCAGTTTATATTGTGTGCCGAATTATGCCATGTGCTATTTTAGTGTTTGGAGGAAATGAAAAATAAAATTTGTTCTTTCGCTTAAAAAAAAAAAAAAAAAGAAAAATTAGAGAATGTCACTTCACTGCACAAAGCACTGCAATTATTTCCTATTGTGCTTATCTAAACCTGAGTGCCTAAGTGACACAAACCCAAGGCTATTCTCACGTAATTGCCTTTGGTCAAACGCAATCCCTCTCACTTTGTAGGTTTCAGCCACATTTCGATGTTTTGGGATCATGTCCAGTGTGTTCCTACCTCATACGTAGCCCTTGCATTTGCTCTTACCTCTATCTGGATCACTTTTCTCTTAGTTATCTTAATATCTGACTCATTTTTTTCCCTCCAAGTCTCAGCTTAAATGTCAATCCTTGAAAGAATCTTTCCTAACTACAATATTGCTCCTTTGTCATTTTCAATTCCCTTAGCTTATTTTAGTCATCTTCATAACATTTATTATTATTAATGACATATTTAATATTTATTTGTTTGTTTAATATTTTTCTTCTTAGTAGAATATAAATTAAACTTTATGAGGGAAAGGACATAATGTTTGATTTACTGCAATGGGTGTATGCCTAGTTAAGCCCTTTGCCCGTGGTAGATGAAAAACAAATATTTATTCACAAATGAATAAATGATCGGTAAATTCCAGTGTGTGTAAGATCATCACAACATTGAAAAGTAGTCAGTTGAAGTGGTGGTGGTGATTGTGGTTACAGTGCAGACCAAATAAAAGTTATAACATAATAGTCACTATTCAAGACTGGTTTTCCTATAGTTATAAAACTATCTAACCATAAAGCACTTAATGATTTGGGGAAAAAAATCCATAAGATGAGCTGATTTATACACCATTATTTACACCATTTCCCTAGAGATTAAATGTAAAGTGATTAATGAAAGCAATTTCAAAAGAAGAAGAAAGAACTAGAAAAAGTTGTTTTCTTAGTTACTGAAATAAACCTATACCTTTAAATATTAATAATTTTCCTGTGATAATTTATAAAGTAATACTTTAGATTCATAGTATTGATAAATATTTTAATTTTTCAATTGTTTTGAGATGATTAATTATATTTTAGTGGAGCTGTTAGCTCTCAATAAAATAATCCTTTTGAGTTGGATCAAGAAAATGCTTATAATGTCTTTCTATATAAGATGTATATATCCACAGGATGTCCACACAGGTTTTAAAATTGTTTTACAAACTTTAATTATCTGCCTTATGAAAAGCAATAATGATTAAATAGCAATAATGATTCAAATGATTGAAAAGGGTAGTGAGAACAAGAATCACACAAATCAAACAAGCCTGTAGTTTGATTTTACGCACAATTGTCACAGCACATAAGAGTACAGAGAGAGTGAGATAACCAAATAAGATAGATGAGAGATTAGAAAAGTATCATCACTCACTTGTGATTCTATTCCCTTTCCTCAGAAGGCAGACAAAACATATCATCTTTTTATCTACAGCTCAATAGAGCAAAATCTGAATGATGTCACCGTGAATGAAAATTATTTAATAGAAACTATTACAAGATGTGTTGAAGAATTACCCAAGGGAAAGAAAAGATAGGAAGATCATTTTATCAAATAACATAAGGTGCATATAAATATTATACACAGCATATTCCCATGATAGATATAGAATCAAATTTGAGATTTGTGACTCTTTCAGAAAAGCATCCAGGTTTGTGATGCTGGGAAGCTGCTTACTCCAAAGATAAATTACATCCCAAAGTCTTCAGACAACTACCAATGGCCTTGCATATGCCCATTTTTTTAATTTTACATTTTATATTTATTGAATAAATGCCAAGAAGTTTAAGTTATTGTGATGTGGCTTAATATAACCTATTTGACAAGGTATTGATTAATAAAATAATCTTTAATAGAGCTGTAATTTGTTATGGCATTTTATTGGTTAATACTAGAATCTAACAGATGTTTTCCAGTGGAGCCAATTCTTTGGGGAAATTAACATACATGAGATATGAGAAAAACATGTATTCAAAAGAAAAAAGTGCAGAAACAATGAAAACTCAAATCATATATTTATGCTAATGGGATCTTTTAGTTGTTTTGTTTTTATTTAACAGAAAAAGTTTTATATTTAAAACCCTCAAGCAACTATAAAAGGAATATAAATAGATTAAATCTTTCAAAGAGACTGATTCTAAGTATCTACAGGTAGTTTTAAAAGAGAAAAAAGTCTTGTCTTATACCAAAAAGTGTTCAGAAGTGGTCTATTATTAATAATTAATTTAGACTCCTCTGTCAAAACATTAGTCACATGTTTGCTATTAATGTCAGTTTAATCGATGCTTTCATGTGGAAATCTCAGATTTCTGCCTAATACTGCTTTTTAAGACAATACTTCAAGAATGGGGTAAGTGAGGAGGGAAGTTAATAAGAAATGTCTAATCATTCTTTAATTATCATTTTAAATAAATGACACTCAAATAGAAAATGTGATGAAAAATAGATTAAAATAGAGCTATTACTCACACATAATAGACAGTTTTTTTTCTCTCTATTTCAAAGCCAAACCATAACAGATAGGCAAGGACCCAACTAGTTAGATAAATGAAATATTTACTTGAATGTTATCAAGAATATGATGGGCAAATAACTAATTGAATGTGGCCTTTGTATAATAGACAGTAGAGTTCAAAAGAAAAGAAAACAAATACTGAAAACAAATCTTCATTGTACTGTTCATCTCTTCGCATTTATGCATGCTCATGTTTTTACGTCTTTCCTAGCTCTTTGAAACGATGCTTACGTAAGTGTTATTGCTTTTAAATATTCATGTCCTATGCCAGTTTGGAGGATATGGGTGGTTTAATGAAAAATATATAATACTTGAAGTTGTGAGATTTGTGTTCAAATTATGATGAGGTAGTGTTAAAACAAAATTATTTTACGCTTTTTAAAAGTATCCATTTTACGACTTGAGGGTCAATTTAATCATGACTATGCCACTGATTATATGTGTGCCTTTGAACATATATTTAAATGTTATAGTCTCAGGTCCCTTGTTTGTTAAATAGGGCAGATGACACGCATCTTAAATAATTGTTAGTAATTAAATATAGAAATGTCTAGCATGTTGCCAAGGGCATGGGAAACACAGTCAATATTAACTGAATCTGGAAAAAAAAAAAAATATTTAAATCTGAAAGTGTCCTGGGACACTTGGAAAAAAAAATTAGAAAACAAAAAACAGGAAAAAATAGTTTCACTGTTTTTTGTCCCAAAAGGAAGACAATGGATTCAATCAATAAGTTATTGATCCATGAGCTTAATATCTCTCAAGAGCAAAATTCTGCAATGGATTAAATACATGCTCTGTGAGAACTTACCAGAGGAAATGATTATAATCAGTAACCATTGAATATTTATAGAACATATATATTTTAAATGGACCTTCTATATATATTTCATAGGTTACATGACAATCTATGAAGGTGGTTGATTATAGCCAAACATTTGTGAGGTATTTACCAACATTATTTGTAAGTAATTAGTAAGTATTAGTAAGTATTCCTAAATCTATAAAAGTTTCAAGTCAAGCTAAGAAACAGTTACATAGAAAATTATTTTACCTTACAACTTCAAAAATGATAGCTCCATTACGATGAAATAAAAGTATGGATAAGCAATGGTTCTCACATGACTAAAAGTTGGGAAATATCAAGCATGATTAAATTTATTTATGATTCCATGCGTGTAAGTTGCTGCTGAGGCTAATACCTTTTAGATAAGTAATAAAGACTCACAATTCATAAATTGTTACATAGTTGTCTCATACATTGTTTTCTAGACTTCATGTTAGCAAAATCACTGTTTACATTATTAATAATTGCGATTTTCATTTAATTTTTGTTCTCCTGACCATATGATACAAATGATTAAAGAACTGTCATTGAATTTGTGTAGTATAAAATTAGTTCACAAAATGTAGGCATTAATGTAACATTATACAAAATAATCTCATAAAATATAATTATTTAAATAAAAAGTAAAATACAGTAAAAATAATACTTTAATAAAGCTGATTTTTAACAATTTAATTAGATCTTTTAAAATATTTCTTCATATTTTACTTGGAAGTAATTTTAAATTCATAGGTAATTTATAAAATGAAAAGAAGGACAAAGAACACTCATATATTCTGTACACAGATTTGTCTATTGTTGCCATTTTGTCACATTTGGTTTATCATTTGCTCTGTTTTCTATATAAATATGTATGCATGCACACACATAATTTTTTTCTGGGCTGTTTATGAGTAAGATAGGTACATCATAGCACTATATTGCAAACTGATTTAGTGTCAATTTTCCAAGAATAGTTATATTCTTTTAGATTACCACAGTTCAGTCACAACTTCAGTAAATTTAACTTGGTATGTTATATATTTTTTAGATCTACCATTGTACTTCAAAGACTGACTCAAAATATAACATTTTCTTCCCCCAGTAAGGAATACCGGATAGGGTAAGAAATCGTGTTTGGCGTTTACGTCTCTTTGTACTCCTTTAGTCTAGAACAGTTCCAATGCTTTCTTTCACTTTTATGACATGGACATTCTGGAAGAATACAATCAGTCATTTGTTGTTTTGTTTTTCTTAATAGAACATGTCACATTTTTTGTTTTCTGACATTTTATTTGGAGTAGTTTCCAATTCTCCATTTTCATCCAAAATACTGCCTGGGTGATGATGTGGTGTCCTTTTTAGGATATCACATCTACAGGTATGCATCTTAGTCCATTGGAGCTGCTATAACAAAATACCATACAGTGGGAGGCTTAAATAACAAAAATTATTTCTCATAGTTCTAGAGGCTAGGAAGTCTCTGATTCAGGTGCCAACAAATTGTGTGTCTGTTGAGGACCCTCTTCTGGATTGCAAATATCTACCTTCTTCTACCCTCACATTGTGGAAAGAGGGAGTGCTCTAGTCTTTTTTTCTGTTGATAAGGGAACTATCCCCTATGGGGGCACCACCATCATAATGTCATCCAATCTTAATTATCTACCAAAGGCCCAAAGTCCAAATACTGTTGCATTTCACCATATGAATTTGGGGATGGCAAACCTCCAGTCCAGCACAACACAATGTCCTTTTTCTTTTGTTTGCCCTTTTAAAACTGGGAAGCAGTCTTCAGACAGAGACTTTATTTATAATAAATCTCATATGCTTAGACAATAAGTAGTTTCCAATATTTTGCAGTTATATGTAACGTTGCCATGAGTAATTTTGTACATGTATATTTTTATATTGCTGAAAGTGTATGTTTAGTGTAAATTCTTTGAGTGGGACTCCTGGGTGGAAAGGCAAATGCATAGTAGTGGGAGAATTCCCTTGTTAAGACAACTGGATCCTGGTGCTTTGCTGTGGGATAGTTCCCTGATAACTGTCTCTATTTCGTGAAGGATTAGTCATCTTTAAACATATCTTCCTCTACTTTGGTAAGTTTTGGTAATCTATTTGCCTAAGATATTATCCATTTGCTATACATTTTCAGAGCTACTGTGTGTAGAATGTACCAGCATGATTTACAAAAATCTCATTTTTTATTTTGCGAATATGCGTTTTCTCCCTACTTTTTAAATTATATTAACTAGTGAATTTCCTATTTTAATAAAAATGTTTAAGTATCAGAATCATTGTATATTAATGCAATCTATTAATTTTTCTCTTCTTTACCTCATCTATTTTTGCTTGCATGTTTATTATTGCCTTCTTTATATATTACTTTTTTTGCTATTTTTAATAATATGTGATGGAAATTTGTTACATTTTTATTTCATTGATACATATTTTTGGAGTCTTGAATTTTCCTCTGATTGCTGATTTAATTATATCTTATAGTTTCTGACATATAGCACACTTATTATTTTTCAGAAATTGTACTTCTGTTTGTATATCCCTGTCATCCAAGGGCCATTTAATAGAACTTCTTTTAATGTGCAAGCAAGGACCTTTCACATTTTTTTTGTGTGCATTTAAAATTTCTAGTTTCATTTTATATTGTTAGAGAAAGTTGATTGTAACATTGCTACTTTGGACCTACTGATGTTTACATTGTGCTCAAGAAAATCATAGATTTTCTGAAACTTCCAAGTGACTATCTATCTATCTATCTATCTATATCTATCTATCTATCTATCTATCTCCATTTTGAGACAGGATCTTGTTCTGTTGCCCATGATAGAGAGCAGTGGCATGATCACAGCTCAATGAAGCCTCAACTTCCTAAGCTCAAGCGATCCTTCCACCTCAGCCTTCTGAATAGGTGGGACCACAAGTGTGCACTACCACATCCTGTTAGTTATTATTTTTTGTAGAGATAGGGTCTCCCTAGGTTGCCAGGCTGGTCTCAAACTCTTGGGCTCAAGTGATCCTCCTGCTTTGGCTTCACAAAATGTTGGGATTACAGGTGCGAGCCACCACACCTGGCCCAGTAGCAATATTTTAAATCAAAATTATTTAAAGCTGAATTTTATTTAATATATAGTAGTTCATTTGACCTCATTAAATATTTTTATTAAGACAAAATATCTCATATTTTTAATGTTCACATTTTTAGTGTTCATATTTTTTGTGGTCACATTTCTAGTATTCAGGTTGATTCTCAATGCAAACAGTTGTTACCTTTCATCACAAATGCTACATCTAGACCAGAGTGTCTCAACCCAAGTACTACTTATATCTTGTGCTGCCTAATTTATTGTTGCCCTGGTCTAGTGATAGCACAGTTTCTACTATATGTATTGTTTACAACTTTTGTTTTTTTCTCACAATATTTGTAGATACATCACTCTTCAATATAGTACATCCTTTAAAATTATATCATACTGTTCTGCAATCTGAATATAACAATCTAACAATACTTCTGTTTTTAACAAACTTAGATTTTCCATCAAGTCTGTTATTAAACAGTACTACATTGAATATCCTTACAAATGCGACTTATTTTTGAATATGTGTGATTGAACCTCTAAGGCATATATCCAGAAGTCAAATTGCTGGATTATCTAGAACATACATTTTACATTAAATTGACACAGCCAGATTGCCTTCCAAAGTAGCTGTGTCTATTTAAAAATTATTTCAGCACTCTATGAGAAAATATATTTTCTACACCAATGGCAACATTGGATATGGTCAAAATTTTTATTTTAAAATTTCAGTTATAATTAAAATCTGCTAGAAAATTACATCTTATTTTGTAAGCAAAAACAATCTTTAATGTATTTATTCAGAATTTGTATGCCTCTTCTATAAATAGCCTACTTATGGGTCTTGATCATTTTTTATGGGCTTCATTTTAACTTTTGTTTCTTTATATACTATGACTATTATCTATTTTGAAATATTTTCTTCCAGAATATTACTAGATCTTATTTTTTTGTCCTTTTAAAATCATTTATGTAGCCAGAAATGTTAATTATTATATGTATTTTGCTTTTGGTGTATACTTTTAAAAGGCTTTCATGGCTTCGCTGCCACAACCAATTTTTTTCCTAAATTTTCCTAAATGTCAAGTTATGTGTGCATGTATATATCTAAATCTACGCATGCAACTATATATGTATTTTATATTTAGGTCTGTAATCCAGCTAAATTTATTTTATCTAAACATGATAGCTATTTTCAAGTACTTGATAAGCTCATCAAAAATAACATTTTGAGTTTATTAAAAAGAAACTAGAAATAATTGATGAAAATTGTAACAAATCACAGTTAATCTGAATTTAATGAATATTCAGTGCTATTTGTTGATAAGATGTGCTGCCATCACTAGATACACTTAAGAAAATATCAAACAACCTGTCTGAAGAATCAGGGAATTGATGAAAAGGAATTCTTCATTAGATAGGAAGATTGATTTCCAATTCAGAGAATCTCTGGTACAAGACAATATTCATAACATTTGACTTATTCCATTTTGAAAAGTATATTTTGATAATTATTTTTAAACTTAAAATCATTATACATGCAACATGATTTATGTAGAAAAACTATAAAAGGCAGAGAAGCAAGCAGAAAAAAGTACATTCATGAGCTTATCGGTGAAATGTAACCACTTCCTTTATTTTGAGCTGTACATAGGTACATGTATTTACATATAGATAAATTCAGATATACACACAAGTATTTTTATGAATTGGGATTCATGCTATAAATACTTTCATGACTTGCTATAACATAAAACTATACATTATAAACACTTTTAATGCCATTCAGTATATAGATATATCACTTTTAATGATGACATAATACTCAGTAACTCTATTATAATTGTTGGATGTTTAAGTTGTATCTATTTTTTCCATTTATTTATTTATTATAGTTTAAGTTCTAGGGTACATGTGCAGATCATGTGACCTGGATGAAGGTTGGTGCCACTGAGTAAGATGAAGAAAATGAGACAAGAGTGCATTTGGCAGGGAGATTTTAATAACGAATTGAATATAATGAGTTTAGATGCCTTTGACACAGCATATCCAAATAGAAATGTTGAGTCTGCCACAGAATACTAAGCTCAAGAGCTTTTGTGTACAAGTCAAATGAGGAAGAGGTCAAACAGAAAATGTTGAGATCTGGGTCATCTCTGCTGTCCAAGAAGCACCTGCACAGCCTGGCATTCAGAGACTGAATAGGAAGCCAGGGAGAGAATAATCGAGTGTCTCAACCACCATTCTGCTCCCTCTCCTCATCCCTGCTGCCTCCTAATAATCTTCCAGAAGATCCTGCTCAGTCTTTTTTGTTTAAATTTATTTATTATACTCCAAGTTCTGGGGTACATGTGTAGATTGTGCAGATTTATTACATAGGTATACACATGCTATGGTAGTGGTTTGCTGCATCCATCACCCCATCATCTACATTAGATATTTCTCCTTATGCTATCTCTCCCCAATCTCACCATCCCCTGCCATTCCTCCCCTAGCCCCCCACCTCCCAGGGTTCAGTATGTGATTTTCCCCTCCCTGTGTCCATGTGTTCTCATTGTGCAACACCCACTTAGGGGTGAGAACATGTAGTGATTGGTTTTCTGTTCTTGTGTCAGTTTGCTGAGAATGATGATTTCCAGCTTCATCCATGTCCCTGCAAAGGACATGAACTCATCTTTTTTCATGATTGCACAGTATTCCACGGTGTATATGTGCCACATTTTCTTTATCCAGTCTATCATTGATGGGCATTTGGGTTGGCTCCAAGTCTTTGCAATTGTGAACAGTGCCACAATAAACATACGAGTGCATGTGTCCTTATAATAGAATAATTTATAATTTTTTGAGTATATACCCAGTAATGGGATAGCTGGGTCAAATGGTATTTCTATTTCTAGATCCTTGATGAATCGCCACACTGTCTTCCACAATGGTTGCACTAATTTACCATCCCACTAACAATGTAAAAGCATTCCTATTTCTCTGCATCCTCTTCGGCATCGTTGTTTCCTGATTTTTTAATGAAAAATCACCATTCTAACTGGCATGAGGTGGTATCTCAATGTTGTTTTGACTTGCATTTCTCTTTTCCTTTTATAATCAATGTCATAACTAACACATATACATTTTTATATTTGGGAAATTATCCATTTTTTTCTTACAGAAATATCCTAGACATAGTAAAATTCTACAAATGAGTTTATCAAAAATGAGTAAAAATGTATGGATATTTTTAAAGTTTTTAATATAGTTGGCCAAATGTATTATTAATGCATTCAAAAAGTATTGATTGAGCACTTGTATCAGGAACTACTTTACTGAAGATACAATGACAGACAACATAAACACAGCCCTAAGCCTTATAGAGCTTAAAATCCAGTTAGGGAAACAGATATTAAGTAAATAATAACACTGATATATAAAAATAATGGCATCAGTTACGTAGTGTTTACTACGTGCCAAGCTCTATTATAAGTACTTTATATCTGTAAACTTTTTAAAACATTCACAATACCATGATGTAGAGTACAATTATCATTTCCATTTTTTTAGATGGGATAATCAAGAAGACATATGATAAAAAACTTGCTTAAGTTTACAGAGCCAGGAAGTTGGGAAACCAAAATTCCAAATTTGATTCTAGAGTTTGTCTTGTAACTAGTAAATATGCAGAAAATTATAAACTTTTTAAGGGAAAATGCAGAGAGTTAAAAAAATTTAAAACAAACAAACAAAACACTTTATTGAGCTATTGCAAAGCATTTGGTTAATTATTCTAAAGAGATTAAATGTCCTTCTTGCATCAGGAATTCTGGAAAGTCAGAAAAAAAATCCCTTTAAAAAAGCATAATTCAACTATTTGTAATTGGGTAGTTCTACTTGAATAATATAGCCCCAGTAGCTAAAAAATATTACCTATTCTATAACACCGAGCTGGCCAAATAGTTAATGGTGCTTTATTGGCATTGATCGACTGCCTCATTGCTTCATCAGATAGTTTTGCATGAATAATTGTAGGTCACTACTTGTAAAGTGGATGAATTTGCATAGTGCACATTAATCAACAATCATTCTTGCTTTGAGAAATAGTGAAACAGATGGCAATAGCAATAGTACAAGTGACTGACTTTTGCCTCAGCAGTCTGGGTGGATATTCAATCAAGAAAATTAGATTATTGTGGTGATGATTTATTTTAGCTTCCAAGTGCTGTCTCCAAGCAGCAACTCAAGAAATATTCTGAAATGAACCTGGAGAGGTTTGTTCCCTGGAATTGCAACAGCAAAATGATGTCTTTAGTATTACATGTTAAAAGCCAAATACCTTCATAGGCTGTTTCCTGTTGGCACTAATTTTCCAACTGCTTTCAGGATACATGTTACAGTTTCTGCCTAATGCCACTTGACTTTTCTAAACCTCACTGCTATATCTCCAATTTACTCTTTATTCTTACTTTATTGTGGATTCATCCCCCAAACAATTTTTTTAATTGATTCAAGTTTAAAAGTTATAGTATCAGCTCTATAAAAAACATGTTTACTGTTACATTCCTACTGCCTGATTTTTCTCGGAGATTAGCTGGAGCAAACAAAACCTGTTCTAGTTTGACATGCTCATGCTATTGGGCAGAGTGGGATGAGGAAGCAGAGTACCTGATTCCCTTGGGTATATTTACTCTTTCACATCAATCTTAGCTTCCAGAGAAAACAAAAATGATACTTATAAATTAAAAAAAAAAATAGGAAAAAGATGAAAGAAAAGGTAAAAGTTGCAACCTCTATACGAGAAGAAATCAGAGTAATGACACTAAGTCTTTGAGACTGACAATGCTTATAGAAGAAGAACAAACACTAAGTCAACAAACGTTAGAAATGATGGGTCCATTTCTTATATGAGGATGAACTATTAGCCATAAGAGTAATTGCTCTCTCTCAGTTATGTTATAAACTTTTCAGAATCTCTGTCCTTGGAAACTTTAAAAACAGATGGGAGGTAGTGATTTCCGAACTGATATCCAAGTATGCAGGTGAATACACCAAATGAACTTCAGTCCTTTCCAATTACCTAATTCTATGGTCACGGGAAAGCTCAAATTCCAATTTGTCTTGGCATATTTGGTTAGTTTTTGACAGGAAAGCAGCTGGTGTTAGGGGTTGAATAACGAAACTTCAATCACCAATTGTGCTAACTAGTAAAATGTGAAGGAAAGCATGTGGTTTGGCGATTCTCATTTAACTAGTTTTCCTAAATCTTATACACTTCACTTTGAATTGGGTTACAGAGCTCTTCTAATTCCAATCATTCAACACAACATTAACAAAATCTGGAATTCTCTGCACAGACAAGATAGAAAAGGACCTGAGTACATGGACACAGATAAATGTTATGGCAGAAGTGAAATATATAGTCATTAATACATCTTGGAGGAGGTCTCCAAGATAAAGGGAGAGTCTATTCCAACACAGAGGCAAAACATTATAACAGGAACAACACAGTAAAGGTTACTACCTGAGCATTCACAGTCCAGCATGATATCCAAATGTCTCAAGTCAGTAGCCTCAGATAAGAATTTATAGGCATCTCTCACTCCTAGTGGACTGGGCTCCTTTAAATGTTGCCTTTCGGCATTTGCCTATCAACGTAAAGTGATCCACACCCTATTTCATTATATATACCTCTAGTGCCACTCTCTTTTGCTTTCTCTGCCGTACCCTTCAGTCCTGCCTTTTGTGACCTGGGGGTGAAGGACTGCCCCTCCAAATCACAATGCTCTCCCTGCCCAGGATCTGTAAGTAAAAAATCTTTGCACTTGGTTCCTGTTGTGGTGGTGTGTTGGTTTTGTGCCTTGCATCTGAAGAAGCAGATGCTTCCCAGGCCTGGTTTTCCTTGGGATGCGGAGGAGCACAGGTTGGGCTCCTAGCACCATAGTGATGATCAGACAGGCATTACTGAACTCAAGTCAGACAAGAGTCAGAGTGTCTGCTAGTATAAAGAAGTTTCCTATGTGAGGGATGCCCCTGTCACAGGTCAATTAAGCATTAGACTGTCTCCCACGTAAAATAAGCATCCCATGAAAGTCACAGTGTAAACAACCATGTCCCTCTTTTCATTAGAGCAGGGTTGCTAGGAGCTCTGGTACTAGAAAGCCAATTTATCTGAAGGCACTCTAAACAAACACAAGATCGAAGGCTATCTGAGAAGCTAACAACATGAAATCCAGATAGGCAACTCAGCATTAGGTTAGTCTGTTGGAAAATAGTAGAGGCTTAACTATGAAAATGAACCTTCAGTACCTGGGCTTGGAGGAATGAAAATAGCAAGACAGAGAATTAGTTTTAGGATTAAAGTAACAGATGAGGCACCAAAAATGAGACTGACACAGGCAACAGGTTTCAACTTCACCTTCCTAAAGGAGGCTCTAATTTGTTGAATGACACAGATCTAAAAAAAATAAAAGCCACTTTTCCAGTGGGGGGCTGTCAGGGCAAGAAAAAGATGTTTACTCAATGCTCTTAAATTTTTTAATTCTCCTTGCTTGAATTTATTATTGGTTCTTGGAACTGGAACTGGCCTAAACCACAGGTGAAAAGTCAAGAAAGCTGAGCTGAGAGGAAGCTTTGAAACTTTGCAGGGTCCAATAAAGTCCACCTTGAGAAATGTGGTTACCTCAGGTGCACTCACTTGCAGAGTGGCAATGCTGCCAGATAAGGTGAAGACGAGAAACTTTGAGCCCGAGTAACAACTACGATTATGATTCCAGACTCAGCTGGGTCTACCAGATGCAAGAAATGTGTAGTCATTTGAGTGCAACAGGATAAGCTCAGCACAGGACTAATTTGTTCAGCTGGTGTTCTAGCTTATTGCTAGTCTTTGGCAGATAGTAGTGCTCAGTTGCTACAGATGTGGCCACTGATGCTATACGGTGGTTTTTTTTTGAACTGTTTTTCGCTGAAATATTTCAGAAAGGTAAAGATGAACTCTCAGGCCAGGAATGATTTCTCTGTAAAGCTGTATTCCTCCTCCTGAACCTATGTGTTTAATGATTATTTTTGAATCATTGCACAGGAGAAAATTCAGGAAATTCACTCAAAAGACCATAACAATGATGTCTCCTAGAAATGAAAAAGAAATATTCTCATTAAAACTGGTCATTAGGGAGATCTGCCTGGACCATAGAGCGAAGATTCCCATCCCATTTTACAGAGATTACCTAATAAAATCAAATGAATGTTAATTCATCTAACAAGTATTTGCCATCTGTATTTTTCTCAATGGAGGTTGGAAAAAAATTACAAATTATTCCCTGACTCCAAGATTTTCTCCGATTTGGTTTATTTTTTATAATAAAGTGTTGTGTAGTGAAAAAAAGAGAAAGTATAGTGGAAATCTATATGATGTTCAGAAAGGTTTTCCTATTGGTCATGCACATTATACAAATCAATAAATATACATGTACAATGAGAATCACATTGATATTGTTTGTGGGTATAATTGTGATATTTACTTGTGATGAAATAGGGTAGAATTGCCAAGACATGTAGTCCAAACAACTGTTAATGATATGTTATTTTTTGATCTAAGAGGTTCTACTCATGTGATTCAGTTTAAATAACTGTAACCTTAAGATAGTTTAACCCTTCAATAATATGGAGAAGAACGGTATGAAGGTTGCTGTGAATATTTCTCAACCAGAGTATTTCATCTTTCTTTTGAATTGATTATAAATTGTTGTTTTATAAAGGTTAATATAAGGATAATTGTTCCCCTGACTAATAAATTAATCAGATCATTTTAATAAGTCAGAATATTTTAAAGAAGTATTTGCCTGTATGCACATAAATATATATCTGCATTTTATAACAGTCTCAATATTTCAGCTCTTTCAATTTCAGTGATTTTTTAAAAAAGGGGGTTGGAATGATTTCAAAGGAAAAGACATGGATATTATGTAGCCTGGGACAAAATAATTATGCTGCAGTGTTTAATCATGTTTAATATTAATGCTAATGACCTATTTTTAGATTAGTGAATAATTGAGAGTACATTGCCATTGTTTTATCAGATTCTTGTTATAAAAAGAGGCAAAAGTATTTTTTTTTTCAAGACAGACTGCAGTGACAAGATTTGGTACAACATAGAAACTTTGACACTCTACTTGTTACTAAGACTTTCTTTCATAACCCGACTCCCACACATTTAAAATGTATTTTCTGATGCCCTTGACAATAAGAAACAGCTTAAACTATTCTGAAATCTGAAGGTGTGGTGTTAAGGCACATTCATTTTGAAAATAATAACAACTATAGGAAAAAAGAAAATGCTTCTAATGGTGAGAGAGAAATTTGGACTTTCTCAGATAGCATGCACAGTTTCTAGAAGATTGACCTTCTTTCAGTGGAATTTCCAGTGGCATGGGTTTTCCTGGTACATCTATATATTTAATTAAAAGAGAAGTTTATTCTAAACAAACACAGATGTTTATGGTTCTGCTTGACTGACGTTTTTCTTTGCCAAATATTATTGTTTGGAGAGTCATTAAAGGTCGAGTAGAAACAACTCTACATTGAAAGGAGAGGATTGCAATTTAGTTTGCAGTAATTAAATCACTTGATAGCAAGTGAGGCCGAACTGGAGCAATGAATGAATATTTTTTGGAAGCTACAGCACAGGTTATAAGTGAGCTAAGATGTCAGAATACATTGTTCGAATGAGTCAGGTATCTCTGTGTATATACATTTATTTGCCATTAGAAAATCAACTTAATTCAGTGTGTTTGACAGAAAAATGCTCTACAAGAAAATAGGATCTAGACCCAATGAGCTTGAGAAGCCTTCAGAAAAAAATTAAGTGAATTTTCTTATTTCAGTTATTTGTAAGAGCATTCAATATGCAATTTTGCCTTAAGAGAGGAACATAACGTTTCTCACTATACCAAGAAATGAACATGTTTTCCAAAATCGATCATGAAACCCCTTTCCCCCATGATGTTTCATAATGTTGGTGGTTTGGGGGATTTGCTTCGGGATATGTTGTTTTCAAAGTTGTTCAGGTGGTAAATCTAGTCTCTTTCTCTGACCTTTTGGACTGAATTGACTTCCTGCTCCCCTTCCCCAAACACAAATTGGTTCTTAAAACAAACTATCTGAACTATCAGCCATTCTCAGTGGGCTCTCCTTATGTGTTTATTTCCTTCTTTAGCTTGTAATTGTTACCCAGGCACTAAGTTTTAGACTCCATGAACTTTTTATAACAGCAGAATGGCAGGTTAAGTAGAGGCACCTGTTTTCTCCTTACCACCAGCCCCTAAAATAATTTGATCGGCACACTTAGCTTCTAACCCTCTACTGTGCTCTAAGGGAGTATTTCCTATTCAAGCCTAGCTTGGGTGTTTTTATGGGACAGAATAGAATAAATTGAGACAGGCAGAGGAAATATAGGAGATTAACACTTCCAATAATAAGTATAACAATAATATTGCTTACTTTTCTAGGGGAGCTACTGTTTGTCAAGAGAATGTATAGTCAAGAGTATGTATAGTAAACAAAGCTGGAAATAAAGGAATGGAAATAGAAAAGGCTGTCAAGTGGCAAAATAAAACATTCATAAAGGAAGGCAAGAAAACAAAAATAGAAAAATTTTGCTGGCTGAAGAGGCAAGAGATGATATAATTAGGATTAGGCTTGAGTAAAGTTTTTGGCACTACTAGAGAGATGAAAAATAATTTAGGGTGAGAGTAAAAGCAATTTTGAAAAGTGTCGCTATTAAGTATGAACTGGATATCTTTTAACTGTCTGTAGTGATACCAAGTAAAAACTAAGATACCTTGTTAATTACTTTTGGCTACTAGACTATGTTTCTATGAATGAATGTAACCCTGTGTATGAATAATGCCACCAGGCACCATGAGTTATGTTCAGGTTGTATTAGCTTCTTTCATTGGCCAGCCTTCTGAACTTGCAGCTCAGCATTGTGGATTTTAGTTTCCTAGAAGTGCCTTGTTCTACCCACCGTTTTGGTTTTGACAGTCCTATCTTCCTTGAATGAAAAACGTATGTCTGTTTTCTAAGCCCTGCCACTCCACCGGACAGGACTCCTTAGCCCTGGTACTTTCTTTCTGCCGTCCTTTCCTGTCCCTAGTCAGTGTGATAGAGCATTGAGTTAATTCCCTTCCCATCCCTTCTCCTGGGGAATTGGAGAAGTTCTTAGATGGTACTGAAGAGTTGGCATTCCTGTTTGAAGAACTGGCTTTGTTGATCTTGTCTGTTAATCCTTGTCTATTCTGTGCCACAGTGTTTTTAGACCAAACAGATGATGATTGAAATGCTACTTTCCTCATAGCAGAGGCTGAAGATGTCCATGCCTGGGAGGTCTGCCAAGGCAGGGGTTCCTGGGAATAGGGAGGGTAAAATTCTGAAAGTTATATGGGAAAGAGAGAGACGTTGGAAGGAGAGAGATCAGAAGCTCTGAGAGCCTGGATTATGTAATCAACCAAAGTGGGGAAGCGGGATAAGTATGTGGATACTAAGGCCTTTGCCCTAGCAGTGAACAGAATGGAGGATGCCATGAAGTATGTAGAAGGCAGATGAGTACATGTGTAGATCATCCCTTTATGCAGCTAATGCTTGGAAGACTCTGTATCAACACCCTAAGGGGTTGGATGTGCTGTGCCATCTGTAGAAAATAATACTGTAACTCTGCAAAGTTCAGATATCATATCATATCATATATTTCAAGACCTTAAAAATATGTATTTTATTTCTGTTACTTTTCACTGCACCAACCTAAGAAGGTTATTCTGTCTCCTATCCTCTGTGCCAAATATTTGTTCTCATTTATGTATTACCTGAGCATGGCATGTCTCTATCAGTGCAACAATGCATCTCTCCTCTAGGCACCCTGTGAGTTGGCAGCAGGCCATGGTAATGCATCACATTTTATACCCTGTTCCAACCTCTTTGGCAAGCAAAAACTCAATAGGGTCTCCTATTTATATGTACATCCTTGTTCTTTTTTGTTCTTCTTTATGATTTCTTTTATTGCTATTCCAATATATGTTTCATTGGACTGTTTGAAGGGTTCCTGTTTAACCATTTTGCTCCCACTAAGAAGAGTCTATAAAATCATTTGCAAATTGACATTTTTTATCTGTAATCATTTAATCATTTTGCATGTCTATTTGCAAATGATTTCATACAAAAACAAACTAAAAAGGAATTCCCGTTTAGGTTTGCTTATTGCTTATCATACCATATAATTCTAAGTTTTTCCTATATTGTTTCTTGAGTACTTTTGATCTAAATTTAAAAATTTTTACATGCTGAAGTGTGTAAATCTTGTGACAATTATTTTGCTGACTTTATTTTTATACTTTTTAATACATTCCCTTCTTGTTAATTTTTTGTGTACACAGTCAAATTATAATGATGTTAGATGGCATTCTGAAGAGAACTATTACATATTCATTTGTTTTTAAAATAGCACTGACTTTTTAATATAGCATAATTGGAGTTCACATTTAATTTTCTATCAATCTATCATATAATCTATGTTTCTTATTGCCTTGATTTATAAGCAGGTATAATTTATTTTCCTTAGAATATAATTGTTTAGTGTCTTTAAATCTTATGATTTATGCTTTTATTTACACAAAAGTTACTCATCACCATGTACTTTTTACATTTGAATATTAAGCAAGAAAAGTTCATGTAATTTCCCAGAGTTTTCTTTCAGCTCAGGTGGCAGCAGGTACTTGGTTAGAATTTACACCTAATCTAATGTTCAACACATGGGATGTACAACTTTTTCTTCCTTTATTTCTTACTGAAACTGATTAACAGACCACAGGGGGTGTTTTCAGAAATCCAAAGTCATTTGCTGCATTCTGTCAGTAACACTGGAATATATAGAAATATGAGTTGGTGGTGAGGATTTTTCTTTTGACTCAAATATTTAGGGAAGGCATACATTCCATTAAAAACATGCATAGTGAATCATTGACTACACACACACATACAGGGAAATTTATAGATTTTTTTTTTTTTTTGAGACAGAGTCTCACTCTGTTGCCTGGCACCAGGCTGGAGTGCAGTAGCAGTCCCAGCTCACTGCAACCTCTGCCTTCTGGGTTCAAGCAATTCTCTTACCTCAGCCTCATGAATAGCTGGGACTACAGGCATGTGCAACCACACCCACCTAATTTTTGTATTTTTAGTAGAGACGGGGTTTCACCATGTTGGCCAGGATGGTCTTGATCTCTTGACCTTGTGATCCACCCACCTCGGTCTCCCAGAGTGCTGGGATTACAGGCGTGAGCCACCGTGCCCAGCAGGAAATTTATAGATCTTTCATGTGGTTGTATCATATACTTTGCTCGGCTAAGATGTAGGCATCGTATAGAAACTTCGTTATGCATTTTTCCACTAACCAAGAACTAGCATAGTTGAAACTCAGAACACTTTATAAAAAAATTAGTTAATCAATAAACTCTATCAATTTTAGGAGATGTAGTGAGCACTTGTTATTTTTTAGCTTCTCATATTCCCTGGTTTTCTTTGAGCTTTATGTAGGTTAGCTCTGGGGACCACATTTACCCTCACACTCAGCTCCCTTGCTGAATTAAAGGCTGTTCTCTGGGTCAGAAATAGAGCTTGTGACCTACATGTAAGTCAATCAATACATCAATCAACCAATACATTGAGTTTTTGTCTTAAATAGGTGCGGTAAGACTCAAAGAATCTTCTAACAGAAATCTTTTGGAATATACTCTTGTTATTATGCATGGACCTGAAGCTGAGAAAACATTGGCTTTGAAGAAACTGTGACCACAGTGGATGACCAGGAAGTTCCTTGGCACCTAAGGATGGGGATGCACAGACAAAGGCAGAGCAGAGAGATAGAGAAAATCAAGTGCTAGGGATGCAATTACAACCTTTGCCTCAGATTTAGAGCCAACTGTGTAGTGAGAACTATTAGCTACTTGAGACAATACATTCTCTATTTGCTTTAATTATTTTAAGTTGAGCTTTATGTTTTTCACAACTGAAAGATTCTTCACTGATACCAAGAGAAAATCACTAAGACTCTACCACAGCAAAAAAACACACAAACTTACCTTTGTTCTCTCTACTAGTCTAAGTAGAAAACAGAATTTTGAATCTCAACTGTTTAAGTAGTGGCAACCAAACTGTACCCGAACTATGCTCCTACTCCTAGAGAAGAGAGAAGCGTAGAGACTCACAGTTCTAGAATAGTATGCTAGATCAACCAGAGACTCCAGACCTTCACTCCAAATCTTACTATTATACTGGCTTAACCAGAGATACTCTAGATCTTCACTCCAAATCTCATTCTGGATCAGTGAGAGACACTCAAAATCTCTACTCAAAATCTCAGTATTGTGCTGGGTCAACCAGAGACATTCCAGTTCTCCACTCCAAATCTCAGAATTATACTGGATCAACTAGAGCCACTCCAGACTTCCACTTTAAATCTTAGTATTATGCTGGGTCAACTACAGTCACTCTAGATCTCCACTCCAAATCTCCATATGATGCTGGATCAACCAGAGACACTCCAAATCTTCCTTTAGAAGGAAGAGTTTTGAGGGTAGGATAAGTTTGAAAGTTGCCTGTTTAGAGAGTGTTTTAATGCTTGAAACCAAGCAGGCAGCAGTAGTACTAAAGGTTATTTATATTACTCTGTTTTAAACAGCCTAACTCAATCCAATACTACAGACCTATCTGTCTATAATATTTATAATCTCTCCCCTTGATAAAAATGGCATTATTCAGTGGTAACTGAAATCACTCTGCAGTTCAAGATATGTTTTAACTTTCATAATTTGGTACATTACTTTTTTCACCCATTGAATAATAAATGCTTGCTACCCTTTACAGAAGTTTAATATGCATGATAAACACATTTGTTTTCTTAAATTATACTTCAAGTTCTGGGATACATGTGCAGAACATGCAGGTTTGTTACACAGTTATACACGTGCCATGGTGGTTTGCTGCACCCATCAACCTGTCATCTCCATTAAGTATTTCTCCTAATGCTGTCCCTCCCCTTGCCCTCAACCCCTGACACGCCCCAGTGTGTGATGTTTCCCTCCTGTGTCCATGTGTTCTTATTGTTCAACTCCCACTTATGAGTGAGAATATGAGGTGGATAAGCACACTTCTTTATGTAGTACTTTATTAATTAAGCCAAATTAGGCATTCACATTTATCCAGAAATGTTTACCTGAATAAAATAATGCATTGAATTTCTCAAAGTTTTATAAAAATTTAGACTTGCATTGAAATATTTTATTGATTACTAAAGGATCCAAGTTTGCCATCAACTTCCTGGTATCCTTCAATGAGAGGGTTGTTATAAACAAGAAGTATAACGCATATAAATGAGATCATTTAAAAAGGATTGCTTAGTGCTAGGCACACATCTCAACTCATTATTAGTCATCATCAAAGTCATAACCTTTATTAATCATCACTACCTCTTTAAAATTATGATTATCAGCTGTCAAAGTCTTTACATATTAAATATTCAACTACATAGGTAATTATTAAGATAGATTCCCATATTACGAATTAAATTTTGTAACTGAAATAATTTTAGACTTACAGAAAATTGGAAAAATAATATGGAAGTTTTCCATATACCCTTCAACCAGCACCACAAATTAAGATAAATGTTCAAAATAACTTTATCATCATTTAAAGCCTTTAAATAGAATCACTAATTCCCCTGAAACAAATCATGTCTATACACCTCTTATTTGCACATGCATATTAATTGTCTTTTTTTTTTTTTTTTTTTTTGAGACGGAGTTTCGCGCTTGTTACCCAGGCTGGGGTGCAATGGTGTGATCTCGGCTCACGGCAACCTCCGCCTCCTGGGTTCAGGCAATTCTCCTGCCTCAGCCTCCTGAGTAGCTGGGATTACAGGCACATGCCACCATGCCCAGCTAATTTTTTGTATTTTTAGTAGAGACGGGGTTTCACCATGTTGACCGGGACGGTCTCGATCTCTTGACCTCGTGATCCACCCACCTCGGCCTCCCAAAGTGCTGGGATTACAAGAGGGAGCCACCGTGCCCGGCGCATATTAATTGTCTTAATAGCACAGTAGCCTAAAGCAGAAATAACACTAAAGCAAGTAGTTATTTTTTGCATAGCATCATAATCAACCGAACTTTGTTTATAAATCTGAGTAATTATAAATTATCACTGGAAAAATAACTAATGTAGAATTTTGGGGAAAAAAGTTAGGTTATTTAATAATAGGCCACATACATTTATTACTGATTATTTACTTTATAACTAGCAGGAAAAAATGGGGAAAACTCTACACTATGTTGAAAGTATCTTAAATAAATAATATTTTTCTAAACCAGTTAAATTATGGAACATATTATCAAGGAAATCTATTATTTTGTCTTTAAAAGATATGCCTTTCCTTGGAGATCTAAAACACATTGGTAACAGAAAATGGGAATAGATTCAAAGCTTTCTTTGGCTTCCCAATAATTTTCAAATTCTGTAGTTGTTTCTGTTGTTCTGAATACATTGATACCAAGGATCACCTGCTATAGTCTCAAGATGCTATTCTGTATTATTAGTTTATTCTCATGATTCTGTGCATGTATCTACTAATAAAAAAACTATGAATTGCATATAGATTTCATTCACTTTCCAAAACCTGTTTGTTAACAGTAACCATAGGAACAGTTGTCTGGACGTCTGTCCAGGAGGAATTGCCTTGAAATGACTAACTCACCTTACAAAAAGCAACAAGAGCTCTTTGATTCTAATACTTTTTATTCCCATGGACTTGGGCCAAATGACGGCCCTCATTACATCTCTTACAGGTTATAGTGTCAAAATACCTTGCTCTGTCTTAAAAACTGAAGTTTATCTCTCTCTTTAATCGGCTCTTTGGATATTTATGCAATGCTAAATTGTCTGGCCTGTAACATTTATTGCAAAACATACTATGAGAGAATAAAAGCAATTAAGTTAAAAGAAAAATCATGAATAGGATATACCATGTTTTGAATGTATTCTCTGAAAGTTGATGTATTGGAAACTTAATCCCTAATGCGACAGTGTTGGGAGATAGGGCCTAACAGGAGGTGTTTAGGTCCTGAGGGCAGAACCCTTGTGAATGGATTAATGTCAATATTGCAGGAGTGGGTTAAATACCATGAAAGTGGGTTGTTACAAAGCAAGTCCAGATCCTGGTACCTCTCTGTCTTCCATGCTTACTTCCTCCCTTGCCATGAGATCACCCTCACCAGATGCTGGCAACAAGCTCTTGAATTTTACAACCTCCAGAATCATGAACCAAATAAACTTCTTTTAAAAATATAAATAAATAAATTGCCCAAACTGTGGCATTCTGCTATAGCAGCACAAGATAGTCTAAAACAGGATATAATTAAATTGTCCTCTGGTCACTACAGGCTCCACAGTGGATCACATACTGCCACCTGCACCTGACTTAGCAGTGTAGACTTACACTTTTCCTGGTTCTCATTTCTTTTCATGTGCTGACCTCTGATGCTACTTCATGGTTATTCAGAAACTATACTTTTAAATTTACTTTTAGGTAACAAGAAATGAATGAAAAAGCAATTACCTTAACTTGCATAGCGCCCCACACTCATTTTTTATGTAATATATGTCTAGTACATTAGTCTATGAGAGTCCCAAGTACTGTTTAGTTAAAATTCAGGACATTATCTAAATGTACTATTTAAAATAGGGATCAATTCAAATTGCCTTTTACTAACCCATACAGATTTTACATGGTTTGCTTAATTTCAAGCACTTATATATATTTGCTGGCAGGGTATTGTCTATTCCCAGGAATGTAACAGAAAACACAACTGATTTGGATAATAAGCAATAGTAAAAAAAGTTATTTGGAAAATAATTGTATTGGATGTTCTACATGCAAATGTGAAATCAAAGGCCAAAATGCAATTACTAATGTAAAAGTTTACATTGAAAGTCACTGATAAGTTGAGTTGAGGAAGCATTTGGTATAAAAATACACACACAAAAAAATCTACATTAGGGTTATACCATAAAGACTCCCTGGAGAAGAATTTCTATACTTCAGTGTGCATAGGAAATAGTTGAGGGAATTATTAAAAATTCAGATTCTTGGGACCCATCTTCTATATATAATGAAAATTGGCCTCACTAAATGACAGAAATTTATTCAAAATTATGACTAATCAAAATAATGTAAGTTACATAAAAATGAAATATTTATTTTTGAGATTGGCAATTTATGGGGAAAATAAGATATCATATATTGCTGTTTGGAAAATAAGATATCATATTGCTATAACATTTTTGAAAGACACTTTAGCAGCATTTATCAAAAGATGTCAAGAGTCTCATAATTTTTCATTTATTCATTCTGCTATTTGAATTTAGTCTAAATGTTTGTATAAAACATACACACAAGAATATCTGTTTTACACTTGTATATTATAGCATACATTTGAAATTAATTTTCTCACAAATATTAAATAAATTATGACAGCCATGCAAATAATTATTATGCACTCATAAATGATCATTTTTTATATGAAAAGATGTTTTGATTTGTGTTTTACATGGAAAGATTTTATTATGTTGAATTTATGACAGAAAGTAATGTGAATTTGTTACACCCATGATACTATTTCTGAATGTAAAAATAATGGCTATTTTATCTACAAATTTTATTTGTATTTTTCCATACATGTTATCTATGCTAGTCATTTTTTTATAACATAGAATTAAAAAACTAATGATTTCCAGTTGATAAAAAGGCAGATATATTGATAATCCACATATTTTGTTAATTCTGTCAGTTTTAGCAACATGTGTTAAAATTCTTGGGATTATTGGTCTAAGGAATTTTTCAGAAATAAAGCCAAGAAGATAGAGATTCAGACAAAGATAAGGGAATTTCAAAAATTTGTGGAAAAATGGAATTAAAAGACAAAAATAAAAATATATATACTTTATTTCTCAACATAAACTCCATCATGTTCAAGATATATTTTTAAAATATTTATTTATTATACTTTAAGTTCTAAGGTACATGTGCAGAATGTGCAGGTTTGTTTCATAGATACACACTTGCCATGGTAATGGTTTGCTGCATCCATCACCCTGTCATCTACATTAGGTATTTCTCCTAATGCTACCCTCCCCAATCGCCCCACCCCCTGCTATCCTTCCCCTATATCCATACGCTACTGACAGGCCCTGGTGTGTGATGCTCCCCTCATTGTGTCCATGTGTTCTCATTGTTCAACACCTGCTTAGGTGTGAGAACATGCAGTGTTTGGTTTTCTATTCTTGTGTCTGTTTGCTGAGAATGATGGTTTTCAGCTTTATCCATGTCCCTGCAAAGGAGATTAACTCATCCTTTTTAATGGCTGCATAGTATTCTATGGTGTATATGTGCCACATTTTCTTTATCCAGTCTATCATTGATGGGCATATGGGTTGGTTCCAAGTCTTGGCTATTGTGAACAGTGCCACAATAAACATATGTGTGCATGTGTCTTTATAACGGAATGATTTATAATCCTTTGGATATATACCCAGTAATGGGGATTGCTGGGTCAAATGGTATTTCTGGCTCTAGATACTTGAGGTATTGCCACATTGTCTTCCACAATGGTTGAACTAATTTACGCTCCCACCAACAGGGTAAAAGTGTTCTCCACATTCTCCCCAGCATCTGTTGTCTCCTGATTTTTTAATGATCTCAAGTCTAACTAGCGTGAGACGGTATCTCAGGGTGGTTTTGATTTGCATTTCTCTAATGACCAGTGATGATGTTTGTAAGCAATGATACCAGCCCTTTAATGTATCCCTAAAAAAAGAGAAGGTCATGAAAATTTAACCATGTCAAGGTTGTCTTTCTGTGTTTTTAACTGGATATAAATGGGTACCATTTAAATACGTTTTTAAGATTATGAGAAAAAATGTTAGCAGGAGTCAAACAGGATTTAAAGCTGGATGCCTAATGATTTATCCTCAAAACTCTCACAAAATTGCCCTTAATTATTGAAAGGAATGGGCAGGAGCATTGTCTTGGTGGAGAACTCTCTGGTGAAGAAAGCTTTCCTGGGCATTTTGCTGCTAAAGCTCAGACAGACTTTCTTAGAACACTTTATTTATTTATTTTTTTTGAGATAGTTTTACTCTGTCACCCAGGTTGGAGTGCAGTGGCATGATCTCAGTTCACTGAAACCTCCAACTCCTGGGTTCAAGCGATTCTCCTACCTGAGGCTCCCCAATAGCTGAAATTACAGGCACCTGCCACCATGCCCTGCTAATTTTTGTATTTTTAGTAGAGAAGGGGTTTCACCGTGTTGGCCAGGCTGGTCTCGAACCCCTGACCTCATGTGATCCACCTGCCTTGGCCTTCCAAAAAGCTAGGATTACAAGCATGAGCCAGTGTGCCTGGCAAGAACACTTTTATAATAAGCAGATATTATTGTTCTTTGGTCCTCAAAATCAACAAGCAAAATGCCTTTATCATCCTCTGAAACCATTGCCATGACCTTTGCTCTTAAGTTGTCCACTTTTGCTTCCACTGGTCCACTTTCACTGCTTGTTAGCCATTGCTTTGATTGTGCTTTGTTTTATGATTATACTGGTAATGACATAATTAATTTCCTGTTACCATCATTTAAAGAAATGCTTCAGGATCTTGATCTTTCTTGTTTAAATTTTCCATTGAAAGTTTTGTTCTTGTCTGCAGCTGGTCTAGGTGCAAAGCTTTTGGTACCCATTGAATGGAAACTTTACATAACTAATTATTTCATCAGAATTGTGCAAGATGAACGTGTTATTTTTGCTGTTAGTCATTTGTCCTCTTCAATTAGGGTATAAATCAGGTGAGTTTTTTCTTCTTTTTGCAAAATCTTTATCATGTTAGTTATTGCCTGAATACATTTTTTTCAAGGTGTTATTGCTTTTTACAGTCCCTGTGAAATTTATTCTTTAATGAGGTTCTATTTCTATTTATTTTGTGGCTTTATTTCAAGATTTAGAACTCCTTTTAGCATTTCTTGTTGTGCTGGCTGGCTTGGTAGTGGCAAATTCTTTCAGCATTTGTCTAAAAAAGGCTTTATCTCTCTATCATTTATGAAGCTTAGTTTCACTAAATACAAAATTATTGGCTAACAATTATTTTGTTTAAGAAGACTAGACATAGGACCCTAATCCTTTGTGGCTTGTAGGGTTTTTACTGAGTAATCTCCTATTAATCTGATAGGTTTTCTTTTATAGGTTATCTGATACTTTTGCCTCACAGCTCTTAAGATTCTTTCCTTCATCTTGACTTTCAATAACCTGGTAACTATGTGCCTAGGCGATGATCTTTTTGCCATGAATTTCCTGGAATTCTCTGGGCTTCTAGTATTTGAATGTCTGGATCTCTATAAGACAAGGAATGTTTTCCTTGATTATTCCCTCATGTTTTTCAAGTTTTTAGATTTCTCTTCTTCCTCAAGAATACCAATTATTTTTGTGTTTGGCACATATATAATTCATAATCCCAAATTTCTTAGAGACTTTGTTCATTTCTCTTTTTCTCAAATTCCTATTTTTTTTTTTGTCTTTTTAGATTGGATTAATGCAAAAGTCTTGTCTTTGAGCTCTGAAGTTCTTTCTTCTACTTGTTCTAATGTATTCTCGAAACTTTCCAGTGTATTTTGTATTTCTCTAAGTGTGTACTTAATTTCTGCAAGTGGTAATTGTTGTTTCTATATAATATCTATTTCTCTGGAGATTTTTTCTTTTTTCTTTTTTTTTTTTTAATGGATTGGAGGTTTCAGTGGGACAGGAGAATCACAAGGAATCAGGTGTTCAGAGGAATGTATTGAGTAGAGGTGAGGAACTAGGATGTTGAAAGGTAAAAAAAAAGGAGAGAAGGAGAGGAAGATAGAGGAAGAAAAAGAGGGAGAGAACAGGAATATTGTTTCATTCTAAATATGGGTATTAATAATGGCTGATCAATATTTTGTGTATCTAAAATGGAGAACTCTATAAATATTTATTGAGTTTACTTGTTCCGGATCTGAGTTGAAGTCCTGGATATCCTTATTAATTTTCTGTCTCGTTGAGTCTAAATCTCGTTATGGGTCTTATGTATCTGGGTATTAAGATCTCTTATTGTTGCATTGATCCTTTTACCACTGTATCTTTGTTGCTTTGAAATCTATTTTATCAAATGTGAAAATTGCAACTCTTGCTTTATGTTTATTTATTTTTGCTCTCCATTTGGTTGGTAAATTTTTCTCCAACACTTTGTTTTGAGTCTTTATGTATCTTTGGATATACTGTTAGGTTTTGGCTGTATCTTTTGATTGGGGGATTTAGTCGATTTAAATTTAGGGTTACGGCCATTTGATGTTAACTGGCTATTTTATCCATTCGTTGATGTAAATTCTTATTTATGTTGATGCTCTTTACTTTTTGTTATATTTTTAGAAAGGCTCATACTGGTTGTTCCTTTCTATGTATAATGCTTCTTTCAGAAGTTCTTGTAAGCAGGCCTGGTGGTAATAAAATCTCTGAGTACTTGCTTGTTCATAAAAGATTTTATTTTTCCTTCAATTGTGAAGCTTAGTTTGGTAGAATATGAGATTCTAGGCTGAAAGTTCTGTTCTTTAAGTATGTTGAATATTGGCCCCCACTCTCTTCTGGCTTGTAGGGTTTCCGCTAAGAGATCTGCTGTAAGTCTAATAGGCTTCCCTTTATGGGTAACCTGGCCCTTGGGAGAGGATCCAAGATGGCTGATCACTAACAGCTCAGGATTGTAGCTCCCAGTGAAAGCTCAGAGAATGAGAGGATGCCACACTTTCAGATGAATTTTCATCACTCACGGACCAGCAGATTTCTAGTGGAGGAGCCCCACGGGTCGCCAGTGCGACTCTTGTGGCTGGCGCAGCGGTTTTGCCGGCACCTTGGCGCGGCAGCTCTTCATGCAGAGTAAACGGGACTGGTTCCCTTACTGACCGGTGTTTGGAGCTCCGGGAAGGCAGAGCCGCTTGTTGCAGACTCAAGAAGGAAGCCAGACCATAGATTCCCGGGCAGAAGAGCACCATCAGTCTTATCACTGCTATTTTGGCCGGCAGTGGGTTGCTTGAATCCCAGCACTGGGAATCAATAAATTGGACGTCGACTCAGAAACCTAATTAGAAAGGCAGTAATTGTAAAGATGACAGATGGATAAATTTATAATAAAGGGAAAAAACTAGCCTAAGAAGGCCGAGCATACCCAAAATCAGAACCCCTCTCCCTCTATAGGGGATTGCAGTTCCTCATCAGCAACGGAACAAGCCCTGATGGAAAAGGACTGTGTTCCATTATCTGAAGTAGGCTTCAGAAGGTCATTGATAAGAAACTTCTGGGAATTAAAATAACTTGTTCTAACCCAATGTAAAGAAACTAAGACCTTTGAAAAAGGTTTGACAAAATCTCAAATTCTTTTTTCATCCATATTCTGTATTGTTTTTAAAATTTCTTTAAGTTGATCTTCACCCTTCTCATGTACTTCCTTGAGAAGCTTAATAATCAACCTTCTGAATTACTTATCTGGCAATTCAAAGATTTCTTCTTGATTTGGATTCATTGCTGGATAGCTAGTGTGTTTGATATGGTTCAGCTGTGTCCCCACCCAAATCTCATCTTGAATTATAGCTCCCACAACTCCCATGTGTCATTGGAGAGACCCAGTGGAAGGTAATTAAATCATGAGGGTGGGTCTTTCCCATGTTGTTCTCATGAGAGTGAATAAGTCTGATGAGGTCTGATGGTTTTATAAACGGGAGTTCCCCTGCACAACTTTTGCCTTCTGCCATCCATGTAAGGCATGACTTTGTTTCTCCTTGCCTTCCCTCATAATTGTGAGGCCTCCCCAGGCATGTGAAACTATGACTCAATTAAACCTCTTTCCTTTCCAAATTACCCAGTTTTGGGTATGTCTTTATCAGCAGTGTGAAAACAGACTATTATTGTAAATTTGTACCAGTAGAGTAGGGCCCTGCTCTAAAGATACCTGAAAATGTGGAAGTGACTTTGGAACTAGGTAACAGGCAGAAATTGGAACAGTTTGAAGGACTCAGAAGAAGACCGGAAAATGTGGGAAAGTTTGGAACTACCTAGAGACTGGTTGAATGGGCTTTGACCAAAATACTAATAATGATAAGGACAATGAAATCCAGTCTGAGGTAGTCTCAGATGGAGATGAAGAACTTGTTGAAAACTGGAGTAAAGCTGACTCTTGCTATGTTTAGCAAAGAGACTGGCAGCATTTTGCCCCTGCCCTGGAGATTTGTGGAACTTTGAACTTGAGGGAGATGACTTAGGGTATCTGGAGGAAGACATTTTTAAGTAACAAAACATTCAAGAGGTGACTTGGGTGTTGTTAAAAGCATTCAATTTTAAAAGAGAAACAGAACATAAAAGTTCAGAAAATTTGTAGCCCGACAATGTGACAGCAAAGAAAAACCCATTTTCTGGGGAGAAATTCAAGCCAGCTGTAGCATTTACATAAGTAACAAGGAGGTACATGTTAATTGCCAAGTGATATGGTTTGGGCAAATCTCATCTTGAATTGTAGCTTCCATTATTCCCATGTGTGGTGAGAGGGACCTGGTGGGAGATGATGAGTCTCTCTCAGGCTGTTATTGTGATAGTGAATAAGTCTCATGAGATCTGATGGTTTTAAAAAGGGGAGTTTACCTGCACAAGGTCTCTTCTCTTGTCTGCCACCATGTGAGACATGGCTTTCACCTTCTGCCTTGATTGTGAGGCCTCCCCTCACATGGAACTGTGATTCCATTAAACCTCTTTCTTTTGTAAATTGCCCTTTCTCAACTCATGAGAAACATGAAAATGAACTAATATACCAAGACAATGGGAAAAATGTCTCCAGGGCATGTTACGGGTCTTCTTGGCAGCCTCTCCCATCACAGGCCTGGAGGCCTAGAAGGATAAAATGGTTTAGTGGGCCAGACGCAGGACCCCCTGCTGTGTACAGGTTAGGGACTTAGTGCCTTGAATCCCAGTTGCTCCAATTATAGCTAAAAGGGACCCAGGGTACAGCTTGGGCTATTGCTCCAGAGGATGGAAGCCCCAAGCCTTGGCAGCTTCCATGTGGTGTTGAGTCTGTGGGTGCAAAGAAGTCAAGAATTGATGTTTGGGCACTTCTGCCTAGATTTCAGAGGATGTATGGGAACACCTGGTTGCCCAGGCAGAAGTTTAATATAGGGGTAGGGTCCTAATGGAGAACCTCTGCTAGAGCAGTGCAGAAGGGAAATGTGGGGCCAGAGTTTCCACAAAGAATCCCTAATGGGGCACTGCCTAGTGACCTGTGAGAAGAGGGACAACATCCTCCAGATCCCAGAATGATAGATCGACTGATGGCTTGTACTGTGCAGCTGAAAAAGCCACAGACATTCAGTGCCAGCCTATGAAATCAGCCAGAAGTGGGGATATACTCTGCAAAACAGTAGGGGTAGAGCCACCTAAGGCCATGGGCACCTACCTCTTGTATCAGCATGTCTTGGATATGAGACATGAAGTCAAAGGAGATTATTTTGGAGCCTTAATGTTTGACTGTGGCTGGGCCCAGTGGTTCATGGCTATAATCCTAGCACTTTGGGAAACCAAGATGGGTGGATCACCTGAGGTCAGGATTTCAAGACCAGCTGACCAACATGGTGAAGCCCTGTTTCTACTAAATACAAAATATTAGCCACGTGTGGTGGCACATGCCTGTAATTTCAGCTACTTGGGAGTTTAAGGCAGGAAAATTGCTTGACCAAGGAGATGGAGATTGCAGTGAGCCATGCCATTGCACTCTGGTCAGGGCAACAAGAGCAAAACTTTGTCTTAAAAAAACAGAAAAGATTTGAATGCCCCACTGAATTTCAGATTTGCATGTGACTTTTTACACCCATATTTTGTCCAATTTCTCCCATTTAGAATGAATGTGTTTATCCAACACCTGTATCCCTACAATGTGTTGCATTTAGGAAGCAACTAACTTGTCTTTGATTTTCCAGGCTCATAGGCAGAAGGGACTTACTTTTCTCAGATGAAACTTTGTACTGTGGACTTTTGAGTTAATGCTGAAATGAACTGAGACTCTTGGGGACTGTTGGGAAGGCATAATTTGTTTTGAAAAGCAAGGACATGAGATTTGGGAGGGGCCAGGAGGAGAATGACATGGTTTGACTGTGTCCCCACCCAAATCTCATCTAAACTTATAGCTCCCACAACTCCCATGTGTTGTGGGTTGGACCCAGTGGGAGGTAATTGACTTATGGGATTGGGTCTTTCCTATGCTGCTCTTATGATAGCGAGTAAGTCTCACAATATCGGATGGTTTTGTTAAGCGGATTTCCCCTGCACAAGCTCTCTCCCTTTGCCTGCCACCATCCATGTGAGGCATGACTTTACTCCTCCTTGCCTTCTGCAATGATTTTGAGGCCTCCCCAGCCATGTGGAACTGTGAGTCATTTAAACCTGTTTGCTTTCTAAATTACCTAGTCTTGGGTATGTATAAGCAGTGTGAAAACAGACTAATACTATTATCTTTTGAAGGTGTTATTGAATCTTGTTTTGTCATATTACCAGAATTACTTTTCTGGTTCCTTGTCTTTTGGGTAGATTGTTTCAGTGGCAAGATCTGAAACTCAAGATCTGCTGTTCAGACTTTTTTGTCCCACAGGGTGATCCCTTGATATGGTGCTTTCCCCCTTCCCTTAAGAATGGAGGTTCCTGAGAGTCAGACTGCAGTGACTGTTATTGCTCTTCTGGGTCTAGCCACCCAGTATGGCTACGAGGCTCAGGGCTGGTGCTGGGGAATGCCTGCAGAGTCCTATGATGTGATCCATCTTCAGGTATCCCATCTGTGGATACCAGCACCTCTCCAGTGGAGGTGGTAGGGGAGTAAAGTGGACTCTCGGTGGGGGGGGGGTCCTTGGTTGAAGTTCTGTTTAGTGTGCTGGTTTTCTTGAATGCTAGTTATGTTAGCAGTGACATTGTGATGTGGACAGACTCAGAATCTCTAGTTAACCAGGATGTTGCAGGAGATGGAATTAGCTATTGTTTTCTACTTTTTTGGAGCTGGGTTGTTCTGTTGTGAGTTGCTGTGACTGCTTGAGTTTATTGGCCTTTAGCCAGAAGGTGGTTCTTTCTAGAGCACCAGCTGTGGTTGTAGAATGGGGATATAAGCTTGCCCTACATTGGCCTGGAAAAGTATTCAGGTTTCTTATGCTATGGGCAGGGCCCTAGAGCTCCCCAGAGTTCATGTCTTTTGTCTTCATCTACCAGGGTAGGTAGAGAGAAACTTTCAGGTGAGGGCAGTGTTAGGCGGGTCTGAGCTCAGGCTCTCCTTGGGTGGGGCATGCTGTGACCTGTGTGGGGTGTGGGGGGGTGATTCTCAGGCCACTGGGTTTATGTTTTAAGAAGGATTATGGCTGCCTCTTCTTCATCATACAGGTTGCCAGGGAAATGGGGGAAAGTCATCAGTGACAGGACTCACTCAGCTTCCACACAGCCAGCAAGGCCAGTCTCACTCCAACCATGCCCTACCAACAGCACTGAGTTTATATCCTGGCAGCCAGTGTGCAGGACTGACATCTTTTCCCAGGCTACAAGCCTCCACACTAAGAAAGCAAGCAGGGCTTTCAGGCCTTGCTCCTCCCTGCCTGTCCACACCATCAGCTGTGGCTTCTGTACACATATCTGTACTTCCTGTTTGTCCCCCTTCCCCAGATTCTGATCAGGAAAATCTTTGTTTTGATGAAATCATTGCAAAATTCAGATAGAAGCTTCCTTCACCCTATGGCCCATCTTCCATTCTTCTGACTGCCTTCCTCAAGGATCCCTGTGAGCTAAATCCAGGGATGGCATCCCTACATCTAAGATGGGGCCTAGAAGTGCCTATAGGGATCTTTCCACTGTTTCTCTTACTTTTATATTTCACTCAGCTCCCTAAATCCATTTCAGCTCTAGGCAAGGTTAAATCCTTCTCCCATGTTCTGGATTTTCAGGTTTCCCAGTGAGAATGTGTGTTTGGAAACATACTTCCCCCACTCAGACTTTGGGAACTCACAGTTTTTCAGTTGTCTCATCAAGTTTACAGCAGCAAGCTACTTCTTTCAACGGGTCTATTAGTCCTTCAGAATACCTAGTATGTTTCTGCCATTGTTATTGGAGCAAAAATTCATGATGTAAGTCTCCATATACTATTCTGTTTGTTCAAGTGGGAGCTGTGCATTAATCCTGTCTCCTATCTGCCATTTTCTCATTTTCCTAATATCTCTAATAAATCCTAACTCATAGATTCATCATAAAGATTGCATGAGATAAACTTATGTATAATGCTTAGAAGAGTGCCAGGCATAATGTTTTCACGGAATAAATGTTATTATTATCAATTAGATGAGGAATTATAGCTAAATGCAATTAATACAAAATTGCATTGAGCAAAACTGACAGCAATTTGTTTTACTTGGTTAAGCACACATAGCTGGCATAGTGAAAAAAAAAAAAGAAAAGTATTTTAAATGGATATAGCAATATTCTTGCTTCTGAGTGTGACACATGGCCCTGGAATTTCACATATGGCAAACACTTTGAAGTCCCTAATTATATTCAAGAAGAATTTTTATTAATTGGAGGCTTTCATTGAGAAGTGTAATTTAACAACTGAGGGTTAAATATTGCATTTAAAGAAAGAAACATTGTTCAATAATTTCTGGGCAGTTAGATTTCTAAAGATGTATATTTATGAATCCCCTACTTTTCCCCTGTATCCTCTACTTTCTTTGGAAATTGGTCACTTTGTAGTATACATACAACTTACCACAGGTGTGACAGTGGCTCTAGGGTGATTGGTTTTTCTTATATTTAATTGAGTTTCTTATTATCACTGGTTTAAAGCTTGTATGATAGGATCCATTGAATGATTTCTCAGCAAAGATTGACAAGACTATTCTAGACAATGATCTCCTTGAATAAAGATCCAAGGCTATTTTTCTTTTTGTTTCTGGCATTCCTCTATATTGCTTTGGATACAATAGAGGCTCTATGTTCATTGGATCAGAAAATGATAGACAGTTGATTTTTATTTGAGTTAAAATTAATATATAACCAAAAGATTCTGCTTGTATCATGTGAAAACTAAATCATTTTTGAGTGGCTTGTGGAATAATCTAAAGAGATGATTGACAAAGGATATGGACCAATGGATAAAACAAAAAGTATTGTATAAAGTTTCCTAGGACTTTCAGTTGTGTTCAAAACAGTTAATGGTTGTTGCCCATATAAGACTGGAATCTGACAGATTAGGTTAGCCATGATCACTTGCACCTCAGTTCCCAAGATCAAATGCCTCATTTCCCTAATGGATCTAGAAATGATGATTTTATACTATAATGTAATTTTTCATTATCATTACTATTAGCTGGTGAAAATAGATGATATACTTCTCTGGGAAGTATGTGATGCTCTTCTGTGTGAAATTGCCTCAAGAGTAGGCAAAGTAGGTGGTTCTGGATATCAGTAAATACAAAAAAATTCTTCAAAGACAATCTCAGTGTCTAAGATGCTCTTATTGGTGACCCATTTCTTGATTTTAAGGCTACAGATGTTTTAAATAACTTTATAATGCAACTTCACTAGAGTTTCCATCTTTCTGCTTATACTACTCTCTGTTCTTACATATTGTTTACTTTTTACCACTGTGACCCTTAATATATTAATCGTAATTGTTTTAAATTTCCTATCTTATAATGTCACATCAGAGTTTGGGTTTGAAGTCCTTTCTGTCTCTTCCAAATATTTTTTGCCTTTTTGCATACTTCTTAAATTTTTGTTGGTAGTCAAGACATGCTATATCATGAATGGAGATAAATAGGTGATAGGAAGGCTAGATGGACCTGAAGTTAGGTACCTGCCTTCCACCCATTCAGTTTGGACCAATACAAGTTGATGAGGCTCTGGTAAAATAGTATCCTTGAGGGCAGGCTTTTGCTTAAGGAGAATGAATTCCCTAGTAGTATTTTGAAATAGTAAATTTTTCCCTCCTCTGATAGGGAATATGAGAAGGGTTTTCTCTGATCTTTACCTGAGAAACTGATAGGTAACTCATGAAGATAAAACCCATGAAAATGTGTTGACCTCCCTAAGAATGAGACTGCAGAATTCTTAACACTCAGGCTCATTTATTCTGAGCCTGTAGCAATTTGTTAATCACAGTTTTGGTTTTCCTGTGGGGGTTGGCTCCATCAGTGGGCTCATGCTCTTGGCTTCTGTTCCAGATAAGGTATGACTCTCTGTATTCACCTGGCTGTCCAATTTTCAGAAAAGGGGCTTGCCGTGTGACTTAAATTCTCTGATGGAGGTAAGAAAATTACAGATTTTTGGTTTGTTCAGCTTTTTTTTCCTCACAGGGAGAATGGGAATGATAACTTTCATGCTCTGTTAGTCCAGAAACCAAAATTCCACAAGACATTCTGGGTATCATTTAATCTTTCGCTGTCAATGAATATATAAGATGTTCCTCTAAGGGCAACCTTTGTGGCTAAGCAAGGACTGTGAAGGGCTTTGATATTTGGAAAGTGGCTATCAAGCTTATGAAAATCTATGTTTTCCTCTTCTCACTTGCACTCAGTTTATATTTTCTGTCCTCTCTGGTAGTAGGTTTAGCCATGTGACTGAGTTATGGACCCAGAGGAATGTGAACAGAAGTGGCCTGGCCCATAACATTCTTCTGCAATAATTACAACTCTACTGCTTCATCAGCAAGCTTAATAGAAAGACTCTGGGAATCTAGAGGGATAATGAGCCACAAGAGGAAAGAAACCAGAGTACCTTGATGCTTCTGTGGAACACAATCCATCTACCTTTCCCTTCTCCGCATCAACCCACCAGAACTGTGACGTGAACAGGAAGGAAACTTTTCACATGTTACTGGACTTAAATGTCATCATTTGTTATGGCAGCCTACAGTGACTAATGCAAGCAGAGAAGAGGAATTTTCTCTGAAGGGAAAAAGGACACAGGAAAGGGAAACTGTAGTTACATAAACAGTTACATGCCATGGCCATACCTTCTAAAACTCTCTCCAGACTTATGCACAAGCCCTGCCTCCTCCAAAAGTACCTTACAGTTCACATTCTACTGCTGATGAATTTCTTATAGCTCTTCACTGTGAGTTATCTCACATCATTCCTATCATATTAATTGCCCTTCCTGGAACATCCTTTCGCTTTCTGTGCTTGGTTTTTACAATTCATTCTTCAAGAGTTAACTTGGGCATCTCTTCCAAGAAGCCTTTTGCAGTGCTTCTAAGGCCAGAGTAGATGGGTAAATTTTTTTTGAACTGAATTAAGGACAAATCACCTTGCTCAACATGTGAAGAAATAAAGTTAAAAAGTAGCTGCATCAAGAAACTACATTTCCTAAGACTGAGACATTGAGAACAGTGACTAGAAGTTTGCTCATGATTGATACAAAGTATCTATTTCATGTCTAGGATTGCCTATGATATAATGCAACACAAGAAATTGTGATGCAGTGTCTGCCTTATAAAGAATTTCTATCTGGATGGAGGAGATAGGCTTAACTAACTAGGCCAGTGAGTCTTAGATTTAGATACAACAAAATCATCCTGCTCAAAATGTAGATTGTTGGTTGATTCTCATGCAAGTGCTCTGCCGACCAGAATTAGCAACACTGCACCAGTCTGTGCCCTTCCTGAATGACAATCACTTGTACCTAGTCTAATGTCTATAGGCATTCAGCCTGCGTGATTGAAATGAGACAATTAGGCCATAAGAGAAGAATACATACTCCAGTGAATTGAACTACATAAACTATAAGCTTGTAGGATTTCAGATAAAAGAGATTGATAGAGGCCAGCATAGTCAAAGAAGGCATCAAGACGTTAGGATTTGAATCAGAGTATCAGAATAGAAGCCACAAGGATTGTGTACTCAGACAACCTTGGATTTGAATTACAGATCCATCACTTAGTAGCTATTTAACTTCCCATAGCTTTTACTTTCTGATCTGTAAAAAGGAGGTTCAAAGCAACGGCTTTGCGCTTCTATTTTGAGGATTAAAGTACGTAGCATAGTGCCTGACTCTGTGTTTTTCAATTCATAGCAGCTATCTTTTCTCAAAGAATGAGCTATATTTGGATAAAGTTTTAAAGTTTTATAGCTACAAAGGACTTCAGATATCATCTTTTAACTAATGGTCGAAATTTATATTATTTATTGCTTTAATCAGCTCATGTAAATGCGTTTCAGATATACATATAATAAAACGAAGGTACTCTGGGTCACAGAGAAATTTAGAGGCAAAGCTTAAGTCTCAACAGGATAAGAGGGGATTATTAAAGGTATGCACTTTTTATTACAACAATTGAATGGTCTTTTCTAAAAGGATGTATTTATTCTTCAAAAGAAAAGAAGTCCTAAAGTTCCTGGAACATCAGAAGAGGTGTTCAGACAGTGTTCATTCCCATTTAACTGCTGGCTTTTGCTTCATTTATGTCCTAAAATGGAGTTGTACATTCCATGGAAAAAAGAAAGCGAGGACTGACCTTAGCATACACTGAAGCTTTAGGTCACATTCCTCAAAGATTATTTATCAAAAGCTTTGTTATGTGATCAGAAATGAAAAGAAGCAAAATATTTAAAAAACGGGACTTTAAAAATTATTAAATACCTTAGCTGAAATCTAAAAGGATGTTTTAATCCCACAAGAATAATGGGTAGAAAATAATACAAGATGCAGTGTTAGTAGAAGGAAAGCCTATTCTGACTAGAGTCAGGTACCTCTTCCGAGGCTGGGCCTGCAAATTTGATACTCACAGAATGGTTTGGGCTGTTTTTAGACACTGATGATGCTTACAAGCCCTCTTTTTTTTTGAGACGGAGTTTCGCTCTTGTTACCCAGGCTGGAGTGCAATGGCGCAATCTCGGCTCACCGCAACCTCCGCCCCCTGGGTTCAGGCAATTCTCCTGCCTCAGCCTCCTGAGTAGCTGGGATTACAGGCACGCACCACCGTGCCCAGCTAATTTTTTGTAATTTTTAGTAGAGACGGGGTTTCACCATGTTGACCAGGATGGTCTCGATCTGTTGACCTCGTGATCCACCCGCCTCGGCCTCCCAAAGTGCTGGGATTACAGGCTTGAGCCACCGCGCCTGGCCCCAAGCCCTCTTTATTTTTCTTTGTTATACAGGTTCTTTAGACTGTGTGGCCAGCACCACTGGTCAATCAGCACTGATGCCTAAGTACCACCATGGCACTGGAATTTCCAAACCCATTTCTTTTTCTTTTTGACCGTCCATTGTTCTTTGGCAGTTAACCGGCCCCATTTCTTACTTCCTGGTCTCTGTCTTTGTGCTCAGCAATACTGAGTTGCATTGGTTTCCATGAGACACCAAAGTCTTCTTTGAACCTTGCTGAAATCTTCTCTGTCTAGAATGTTCCTCCTGTTAACTTTCCTCATCCCTAACACATTACTGGTTAAGTATTGAATCTGTCTTTAACATTTGGATCAGGTAGGCATTTCATCCAACAAGAAGAAAAATATGACTAAACTTGCACTTCACAGAGTCTTGGTTAGATGTGTGCAGGTAGAGGGTAGAATTGTTGGAAAATTGACATCTTTATGTTATTGTATCTTTCTACTAAACAACTTGATATCTCTCTCATTAATTGAAGTCTTCTTTTATGTTTGTAACTGAAGGTTTATAACTTTCTTAATCTAATTTTATACACTTTATTTCAAGCTTTTTTGTTTTTTATTAGCTGTTTTGATTCAGATCTCTCAGTCGCTCTCTGTGAATATGTGTGTGTGTGTGTGTGTGTGTGTGTGTTTTGTGTGTGTGCACGTATTGTATGCTTATAGGTTTTAGCTGTTATAAAGTAAAGCAGTAGATTTGTAATTTGTATAGTTATTTGTACTGTCCTTTACTGGATTATATGTTTATGTTTAGAGTTTTAAAATTATGTATCTTTGATTTCACAGCAATTTACTAAGATCATATGCAGAAATTAAAATACGATTTCAGTTGTCAATTTCTATTTTATGACATATACTGGAAGATTTCAGAATAATTTTAAGTGTTAGTAGTAAGAGTGGAAAAGGTTTTTTCCCCCCTGATTTTAGCGGTATTGACTCTAGTTTGAGTTAAGTAAGTATGGCTTATAACTTTACTTAATCAAAGAGGATCGTCTTGGATTTCTAACTCTCTACTTCTTCATTAATTATCATTAATGCCATTCCTCTGGGTTCCCAAGAAGTATAACTCTTACATATAGCTTAATGAGTTGAATTTTTAGTCACTTACTTTAATTACCTTCATTTCATAGTAAAAGCATCAAAAGCTATGAACTTCCTGTATTTTTTGGCTTCTTTGAAAAGATTATTATACACACAAACACACACACATGAAGTTTTTATTATTTTATGAATAGTCTGGTATGTACAGTTTTGATTTTGACTTTGCTCCCTTTTAAATGTATTCTTGACACATAGCAGATATACAATAAATGAGCTGCCTCAGCTATATAGGTGAGTAGTTTGGGAATCAGTTTGGAAGTGACCGTATTTTGTTTATCCTTTTGCTATTTCTTTGGAGGTTATTTTGAATATTTAGAAAAGTTGCACTACACATTTTGGTTTCTAAAATTGGAAAAAAAATTCATTAGTGGCATATACATGAACAAATTTTATATACAACAACTAGCAATGGAAAATATTGCATATTATTTGTGAAGCAAGTATTATCTATAATTGTGATGCATATATGTAATATTCATAGCAAGATATAAAATTGTTAATATTACTATTTCTGCTAGTTTATAATGTACTTTTTGCTTTTCTAGTATTGATAATTTCTATAAAATTTTATGCCTAGTGTGGTATTTGTATTTTAGATGTAATTTTTAGATTGAAATAAATCTTCTATTATATATGACCTCACTTTTATTTGATTCTTTTTCTCTCTGGTTTCTTATTTTCACTGTTCTATATGGTTCTGTGCTATTGCATATATTTTTCCCATTGTTTGCTATCTATTTCAAAATTCCCTTTTTCTTGTCTTTACTGACATGCCATTTGTGTATATTATTTTTGTGTTATTTTAACTAAAACACACACACACACACACATACACACACACACATATATATGAAAGCATATGGATTGATAATTTAATCTTGTTTCTTTCTTAACCTAAAGGATAAACATACACTGAGTAAACTAACTTGAGATCCAACAACGAGATTTTCACTTCCCCTTTCTGTTGTATCCCTTCTCTGTTTTGTTTAAATAACTTCTTAAGTTTTGGATTGATATTATTCATGACTTTTTAAGATTATACACATTTTTAAAGTTAGGTTTATTTCAGTTTCATTGAATATCAAGATATATTATTATCAGTTTTGAAAATTTATTCAATTTTACCAATTTCATAATTTTGACTTCTTTTATACTTTGCTTTCTCTTACTCAAACTTTTAAAAAGTTTATAGATTTGTTTATATATATTTTTGAATAATTACTTTCCCTAGGAGAACCATTAAATATCTGTTAGTCTTGTGTGTGAAAATGTTTTCCTCTTTTATCAATGAAAATTAAATTTATATAGAATATTAGGATAAACTTTCTCTCCACCTCAAACTCTGTAAACCATTAACTATCCCCTTGTATTTAATACTTTAAAAGTCTATTGTACAACCTTGTTTATTTTTTTTTTTTTGATACATTTTCCCCCTTAAATTATTGCAGGTGTTTATCCCCTTTTAAATATCTGGTTGGGCCTCTATTGATTTGTTTTTCTCCCTATAGACTTTCAATCTGAAAACATGCCTCTTTCTTTAGCTAGAAGATTCCTTCCATTATTTCTCTGTGTTCTACTTCTCTCTTCCATTTGCTTGGTTATTCTGATTGAATACCTATTTTATGTTTATTGACTTTGGTAAATCTATACGCCATTAGTTTGTCTTACTGATCTCTTTCTTTTACTTCTGGATGCAGGGAGAATTTTCAGAGTTTTGCTTATGATCAGCACACAAAGCTTGACACATTTGGACCTGCAATATTTGAGGTCTGAGTGTGTTGAGCTTTGTATGTTGACATGATTTCCTCAGAAATGGTGGTCTGAACTTTTACTCCAAGATGCAAAAAAATTAAAGTTAGTTTTGCTTTCTGTAGTTTCATTTTTGCCATATTGGGGGCCTAATTGCCTGCAGGAAGTAAAAGAGAATGAGCACTGGAGAATACATAATGAGGAGCAGAGGTCTTTTCTATATTCCTGTTATTGTAATATTTATAAATATCTGGTGCACAGCTTTCCCCTTGGAGGAGGCTGACATTCACTGGAGAACAAAGGATCTTCGCTAATTAGCGAAGCTCCTCATTTGGGGTCCTCATTTCCACAATATTGCTTTATGAACCATCCTGATGATGAGTGTTATAGTTTCCAATGGTGTGTGGGCACACTCTGCCTTCTTAACTAGAACTAGTAGGTTTCAGTACTCTGCTCATACTGACTCATGGTTTACCTTCCCTTCAAGTACCTGCTACACACATCTTGGAGGATTTCTAGGGATAGGCTGAGGAACATAAAGACAGATCTTTTGTTTTGTTTAGTATAGGTCAGAATTGTTTCAGTAGAAAACATAAGACAATAATTCATAGTCAGATGTAAAAAGAATAAAGAAGATCTTGCTTGTTCATGTAACTCAATACAGGGGCTTCTTGACTTGCCATGAGGACCTGATAAACCTATTGTAAGTTGAAAATATTGTAAGCCAAAAATATGGTTAATACACCTGTCCTAATGAACATCATACCTTAGCCTAGCCTATCTTAAATATGCTCTGAATACTTACCTTAGCCTGCAAATAGGAAAATCATTTAACACAAAGCCAATTTTATAATAAATCATTGAATCTCTTATCTAATTTACTAAATACTATACTGAATATAAAAGGCAGAATGGTTGTATTAGCAGTATAAGTATAATTTTTACTGAATCATATCTGTTTTGTATCATTGTAAAATTAAAAAATTGTAAGTCAAACCACTGTAAGTTTAATACTCTAGGCTTAGATTTGACCTCAGGTAAGGCTTGATTCAGAGTTCAAATGATGCCACCATGAGACATTCCTTGGCTCTGAGATGGGTTCATTTGCAGGCTCAGAATGATATCTCTTACAAGTTTCAGCTTTCTATAATCTCAGCATTTAGTTTAATGTAAGACAAGGTTCAAATTGAAAATTCTGAAATTAAGCCTCCTTGTTTATGGGTAATCTGATGTGAATGATGGGATCATTTCTGGGCCAATCACTAAAGTCAGAGGTTGGATGAGTGACTGGCTTTCCTTAGTTTGGTCTCTATACCTGGGACTCAATAGTTCAAAGGGACACTATTTGGCTTTAATCAGAGACAAAGAAGGCATATTTTCTAGGAGTGGAGTGAAAGCATTCAGAACAAGGCTAACAAACAAACCAATAAATATTCCCAGCACACTTGCCTGCAGTGAATTTTAGATTATTTGCTTTTATCTCAATTAATGATGGTATACACAATTTTCTCCAGAAATTTATTTCATAATTTCTTCCAAGTTTCTCTGTGGAACTTTTACTTTTTAGGTGCTAATACAGACTATTATTTGTTCCTAGGAGAAAGGGATGTATATGGAGGATTAGCTTGTCATCTTTAGTTGAGACAATGTAATTCTTATCTATATCCCTTAAAATACGCATCACTATGATGGTATCAAATGATTAAAGACTTACCAACATAGACATAGTAACAGTTAAAGGTTCATTTGGTTTCATCAGTGACTCTAGAAAAGCACAGTCATAGGTTTCTCATTAAATCTCATTACAGATTCTTGTAAACTTGACTTTATTAACTGAGTTGAGCTAACCACATACGTTAATATATTTATTTAGTTAAATATTTCAGTGGCTGTTGTATTGCCCATTGCACTAACAATGCCTGTTTAATGGCCAAAGATAAAATTGTGGCAGTATATCAACATTATTATGTCTTTTCCTTAGTCAATGCTCAATTTACCTCAAGGCATATGACTATACTTTATGAAAATATAGCATCAGCATTAGTTAAAATGGCTAGGTTGCTTAGTCATAGTTTGACACCTGATTATTTCTTGTTTCCTCCAAACAAAATATGATCCAGAGTAAAATTTAGTGTTGATCAGATGAATAAGATAGCCCCATAGAAGGCAATTTTAACAAATACCACGTTTTCTCTAAGCCAAATTTATTATACTATATACTTGCTGAGAGCACTTATAATATGGTTCTGGTTGATGCATATGCATTTATTATATTATAAGAATGATTCTGTAGGCCTGAATTGGAAAGGGCTGCTCTGGAAGTCACTAATGCAGTGAATTCAACATCAGGGAATGTCTCCTAATGAAGAGGAACTTGTAGAAGCATCCATATTTTTACAATACAAAAGGTCCAATATTTGATCTACCTACTATTATACTAAAGAGACTATGAGGGGTAAATGTTTAAAAGTCAGTTTCTGGGTTCTTCTGTATGTAAATGTGGATTTCTGAACATCAATATGCCTACATTAAGATCTTCATCAAATTAGTTTTATCTTATAAAATATTTGTCATGTGATTATAAATGTTAAATTATTTTAATTCATTATTTATGTATTATAGTAACTAATATAGTTTTTGGCACAAGGAATGATGCACTGATTGCCAAATGTTTCAAGAAACACATTTCTTTTACAATGTCATTTTGCAAAGGAGAGGTATCAGGAAATTTCTGCTTTCTTAGAGGATCACTGTTCAAAGAAAGGGGAGGATAAAGTTGGTAGTATACCAAGCCCAGTGAAAAGAAGGTGCTATGTGGTGTGGCAATTCTATCTGAGTGTTCCCTGTCAGGCTACACCCTTTCCTTCACTTCAGGTAATAAGAGGAGAGGTCCCCAGCCCCTGGAACCAGTCCATGGCCCATTAGGAACCAGGCCACATAGCAGGACGTGAATGGCAAGCAAGCTAGTGAAACCTCATCTGTATTTACAGCCTCTCTCCATCCCTCTCATTACTGCCTGAGCTCTGGCCCCTGTCAGATCAGTGACAGCATTAGATTCTCATAGGAGCACAAACCCTATTGTGAACTGCATGTGCAAGGGATATAGGGTGCATGCTCCTTGTAAGAATCTAATGCCTGATGATCTGTTGCTCTGTCCCATCACCTCCAGATAGGTCCATCTAGTTGCAAGAAAACAAGCTCAGGGTGACCACTGATTCTACATTATGGTGAGTCATATAATTATTTCATTATATATTACAATGTAATAATAATAGAAATAAAGTGCATGATAGATGTAATGCACTCAAATCATCCTGAAACTATCCCTCCTTTCTCTACCAGTCTACAGAAAAACTGTCTTCTATAAAACTGGCCCCTGGTACCCAAAAGTTTGGGGACTACTGGAGTAGAGGATAAGGTAGAGGAAGGGATCAGCTAAGTAAAATGAAGGCTGATTTTATAACCTAAAATACATTGCTATTCTGTCTATGTGGTTTCTACCTCTGGCAATAAAGAACATTAGGAAATATAAAGTATTACATGATATATAATAATTTCTTATGCAATTGAATTTATAGGCCTTCTTTTTGTGAAATGAAGTAAAACTTTAAATGCATTGTCACTATTATTCATTTATATATCTGTGTATTACACTACACTAAAACTAAATTAAAATAACATGGTCTCTATTACCTAGGCACTTCAGCCTTGAAAAATAATTAAATAACAATTTATTAAGGGTTTATTCGATGTCAGGTCTGTTGTGGAGCCTGTATTACATTAATTTGAGTAACACAGACAACTGAGCAAGTACCTGAGGTAAATAAACCATGTGCAAGCTTACATTATACAAGAGTGAAGAAATAAATAAAAATATGTGAACTAGGCTGGCATGGTGGCTCCCTATAATCCTAGCACTTTGGAAGGCTGAGGTGGGCGTATTTCCTGAGCTCAGGAGTTCAAGACCAGCCTGGGTAATAAAGCGAAACCCTGTCTCTACTAAAATACAAAAAATTAGCCAGGCGCGGCAGCATGCACCTGTAGTCACAGCTACGGGGGAGGCTGAGGCAGGATAATTTCTTGAACCCAGGAGACAGAGATTACAGTAAGCCAAGATCACACCACTGTACTCCAGTCTGGGTGAAAGAGTGAGATTCTGTCTAAAAAAAGAAAGAAAGAAATGTGGACTAGAGTCAGTAGAAAAATAAAAAGAAGGTATTGGAACCATATCAAGATCAAAACCTTTTAGAGCTTATCAGAAGTAACCTTATTTATTCCCCTTGACTCTGTCAAATAAAAAGAAAAATAGTAAAATCCAGACAGTAAAACATGACTTGTCCGTGATTAAATAATTGGTCAGTTTTCAGCAAATGACTATACAGAACCTAAGATTTGTAACAACAACTCTATGAATCAATACCTAATTTTGAATTCCTATAATGTAATAGGTAGTGCCATGCTTTCAAATTTATCCTGTAATGAACGCTAATACGTGAGTAATAGTGAGAATGCCAAGAAAATTGCAGACAGGAGGTAGGACTAATGGGCAGGTGAACAGGGCAGCATGTGGAGACACATATTCTGAACTTTTGCTCCAAGAAATACCTCAGGAACATACCAGGTAGCTATGAGAATCCACAGACCATTTGAAGGAAGCAGTCTCACTCCTTGAGGCAGCTGAAAAACCGAATGCCCGAGGTGTGAACACACATCTTCGCTGGGGAAACTGAAGGTCCAGATCCCAGGAGAAGAACTAGACCTTACCTGAAGTAGAGATGAATTTAGAGAGCTGAAAAAAATACAGGGGTAGGGGAAGCAGTGGAAATAGCCCTGTGGGCACTCCTAGCCCCCAGGGAAGCCATTTCTGACTGTCTCACAGGATTCTTTGGGGTGGGCTACCAGTGGAACTGGGGAAAGACTGCAGGGAGAAGAAAACTTCCAGCAAAACTTTGTAACAAAGTTACTAAGTTTCCTGGACAGATATTGGGAGAGGGAGGTGAATGGGGAGTGCAGATACCAGAAAAGAAGCCACAGAAGCCACGGCAGGTAGGGAGGCTGAAACCTGAAAACCCTGCTTGCTTTCTCAGCAGGGAGGCTTGTAGCCTTCGATTAGTTCTCAGCCATGCTCACCAGCTGCCTGGAAATAAACTCAGTGCTGTTTGTGGGGGCATGGTGGAAATGAGACTGGCTTTTCAGGTTTCATGGGAGCTGGGTAAGGCCTGTCACTGGGGGCTTTCCCCCACTTCCTTAGCGACCTTTATGAAGCTGCCGAGGAAGCCATTATCCCACTGGGCATAACTCCACTGGCCTGAGAAAATCACCCCAAACCCCACAGTGGCCACACAAGATCTGCACAAGGAGAGTCTGAGCTAAGACCCCATGACCCACAGTAGCCATAGCAAAGCCTGCCTAACCCTGCCCCAACCTGATGGTCTTTACCTGCCCTCTTAGCTGAAGACAAAGGACACAATCTCTTGGGAGCTGGATAGCCCTACCCACCACCTAAGAAACCGAAATACTTATCCAGGTGACCTTAGGTCAAGCTTCTATCCTCCTGATACACCACAGCTGGAGCTGTCTTAAAAGTGCCACCTACTCCTAGCCAGAGGGCAACTGACACAAAACCAGCACACTAAACAAAACTACAACCAAGGACTCTCGAAGAGTCCACTTAATTCCCCTGCTACCTCCACCAGAGCAGGTGCTGATATCCACAACTGACAGACTTGAAGACGGATCACAATGCAGGACTCTGCAGAAACCCCTCAGTACCAGCTTGAAGCCCGGTAGCTCTGCTGGGTTGTTAGACTCAGAGGAGAAATAACAATCCCTGCAGGTTGACTCTCAGGAAGCCCCATTGCTAGGGGACATTGGGGTGCACCACATCAAGAGAACACCCTATGGGACAAAAGAATCTGATCAATAGTGCTTGAGCCCCAGAAAAACAATTCAGGTAATATGACAAAACGAGGTTCTGTAATATCTCCAAAAGTTCAACAGCAGTGGATCCAAACCAGAACAAAGTATCTCTAAATTGCTAGAAAAAGAATTCAGAAGGTTGGTTATTAAGCTAATCAGGAAGGTGCTAGAGAAAGGTGAAGTCCCACTTAAAGAAATCAAAAATGTGATGCAGGATATGAAAGGAAAAGTCTTCAGTGAAACAGATAGCACAGCTAAAAAACCAATCACAACTTCTGGAAATGAGAGACACACTTAGAGAAATGAAATATGCAGTCCAGGTGTTGTGGCTCACACCTGTAATCCTAGCACTTTGGGAGGCCAAGGCAGGTGGATTGCCTGAGCTTAGGAGTTCAAGACCAGCCTGAGGAACACAGTGAAACCCTGTCTCTACTAAAAATACAAAAAATTAGCCTGACTTGGTGGTGGATGCCTGTAATCCCAGCTACTTGGGAGGCTGAGACAGGAGAATCACTTGAACCTGGGAGGCAGAGGTTGCAGTGAGCCGAGATCATGCCATTGCACTCCAGCCTGAATGACAGAGTAAGACTCTATCTCCAAATAAATAAATAAATAAAATAAAAAAAGGAGAAATGAAAAATGCACTGGAAAGTTTCAGCAATAAAATTGAACAAGTAGAGGAAAGAACTTCAGAGCTTGAAGATGAGGCTTTTGAGTTAACCCAACCCAGCAAAGGCAAAGTAAAAAGAGCAACAACAACAACAAAAATTAACAAACCTTCCAGGAAGTTTGTCATTATGTTAAATTACCAAACATAAGAATAATTGGCATTCTCAAGGAAGAAGAGAAATCTACAAGTTTGGAAAACATATTTGAGAGAGTAATCAAGGAAAACTTTCCTTGCCTTGCTAAAGACCTAGACATTCAAATACAAGAAGCAAGAAGACCAAAGAACTCCAGGAAATTCATGGCAAAATGATCATTGCCTAGGCACGTAGTTACCATGTTATCTAAGGCATGTCAGAGGAAAGAATCTTTAAGAGCTGTAAGGCAAGGCATCAGGAAATGTATAAAGAAAAACCTGTCAGATTAACAGCATATTTCTTAGCAGGAATCCTACAAGGTAGAAGAAATTGGGGCCCTATTTTCAGCCTCCTTAAACAAAACAATTATCAGTCAAGAATTTTGTATCCAGGGAAACTAAACTTCATAAATGAAGAAAAGATACAGTCTTTTTCAAACAAACAAATGCTGACAGAATTCACCACTCCCAAGCCAGCACTACAAGAACTGCTAAAATGGGCTCAAATCTTGAAACAAATTATCAAAATACACCAAAATAGAAGCTTCTTAAAGCATAAACCTTAGAGGACTTGTATAACAATAACACAATTTAAAAAAAGGTATACAGAAAACAACTAGCTCTACAAATAGAACAATACCTCACATCTGAATACTAACATTAAATATTCATAGACTAAATGCTCCACGTAAAAGACAAATAAAATGGCACAGTGGATATGAATTCACCAACCATGTTTCTCCTGTCTTCCAGAGACTCACCTAACACATAAGGAATCATATAAACATAAGGTAAAAGGGTGGGAAAATATATTTTATGGAAATGGAAACCCAAAACAAGCAGTAGCTATTCTTGCATCAGACAAAACAGGCTTTAAAGCAACAACTGTTTAAAAGACGAAGAGACATATTATGATGAAAGGATTAGTCCAAAAGGAAAACATCACAATCCTAAATATATATGCACCTAACACTGGAGCTCTTAAATTTATAGAACAATTACTACTAGACCTAAGAAATGAGATAGATGTCAACACAATATTAATGGGGTACATCAGTGCTCCACTGACAGCACTAGATGAATTATCAAGACAGAAAGTCAACAAAAACGATGGACTTAAACTATACCGAAGAGCAAATGGACTTAAGAGATATTTACAAAACATCCTACCCAATAATGGCAGAATATACTGTTTACTCATGAGAACATGGAACATTCTCCAAGATAAGCCATATAATAGGCCACAAAACAAGTCTAAATCAAAAACGTGATGCAGAGAAAGGAAAAATCTTCACTAAAATAGCATAGATAAAAAACCAATCACAACTTCTGGAAATGAGAGACACATTTAGAGAATTGAAAAATGCAGGCTGGGTGCACTTTTTAAATTAAAGATAATCAAAATCATATCATGTACTCTCTCGACCACAGGAATAAAATTGGAAATCAACTCTAAAAGGAATCCTCAAAGCCATGCAAATATATGGAAATTAAACAACCTGCCCTTGAATGATCATTGGATTAACAATGTAATTAAGATGGAAATGTATAAGTTTTTTGAATTTTGTGATAGTAGTGACACAACCTTTCTAAACCTATGGGATACAGCAAAAGCAGTGTTAAAAGGAAAGTTCATAGTATTAAATGCCTACATCAAAAGTTCAAAAGAGCACAAAAAGGCAATCTCAGCTAAGACCTCAAGGAAATAGAGAAACAAGAACAAACCAAACCCAAATACAGCAGAATAAAATAAATAAAAAGATCAGAGCATAACTAAAGGAAATTGAAACAAACAAAAATAATACAAAAGATTAATATAACAAAAAGCTAGTTCATTTGAAAAGATAAACAAAGTCAATAGACCATTAGCAATATTAACCCAGAAAAATAGAGAGAAGACCCAAATAAGCTCAGTGAGAAGCAAAATAGGAGATATTACAACCGATATCACAGAAATACAAAAGATCATTCAAGGACACCTTTATGCACACAAACTAGAAAACCTAGAGAAGACAGATAAATTCCTGGAAACATACAATCTTCCTAGATTAAATCAGGAAGAAATAGAATCCTGAACCAACCAATAGCAAGCAGTGAGATCGAAATGGTAATTAAAAAATTGCCCAGAAAAATCCAGGACCAGAATGATTGACAGCTGAATTCTATTAGACATTCAAAGAAAAATTGGTAGCAATCCTATTGACAGTATTCCAAAAGCTAAAGAGGGAATCCTCCCAAAATCTCCCCACAAAGACAGTACCACCCTAATACTAAAACCAGGAAAGGTCATAAAGGAAACCACAGATCAATATCCTTAATGAACATAGATGCAAAAATCCTCAACCAAATTCTAGCTAACCTAATCCAACCGCTTATCAAAAAAAATCCACCATAATCAAATGGGTTTCATAGAAGGGATATGAGGATGATTTAACATATGTGAGTCAATAAGTGTGATACACTGTATAAACAAAACTAAAAATAAAAATTATATGATCATCTCAATAGATGCAGAAAAAGCATTTGACAAAATTCAGCATTGCTTTATGATTAAAACCCTCAGCAAAATCAGCACAGAAGGGTTATATGTTAAGGTAATAAAAGCCATCTATGACAAACCCACAGCCAACATTATGCTGAATAGAAAGAAGTTGAAAGCATTTCCCCTGAAAACTGAAACAAGATAAGGATGCCCACTTTCTTCACTTCTATTCAACATGGTACTAGAAGTCCTTTCCAGAGCTCTCAGGCAAGATAAAGAAATAAAAGGCGTCCAAATCAGTAAAGTGGAAGTCAAACTGTTGCTGTTTGCTGATGATATGATTGTATACCTAGAAAACCCTAAAGTCTCATCCAAAAAGCTCCTAAAACTAAGTGAATTCAGTAAAGTTTCAGGATATAAAATTAATGCACACAAATCAATAGCACTGCTATACACCAACAACCACCAAGTTGAGAATGAAATAAAATATTCAAACCCTTTCACAATAGCCACAGAAACAAACAAAACAGACAAACAAAAACCCTTGGGAATATACCTAATAAAGGAGGTGAAAGAACTCTACAGTGTAAACTACAAAACACAGCTGAAAGAAATCATAGACGACACAAATGGAAACATATCCCATGCTCATGGATGGGTAGAGTCAATATTGTTAAAATGACCATGTTGCCAAAAGCAATCTACAAATTCATTGCAATTCCCATTTAAAATACCACCATGATTCATCACAGAACTAGAAAACACAATTCTAAAGTTTATATGGAGCCAAAAAGAGCTTGCAGAGCCAAAGCAAGACTAAGCAAAAAGAACAAATCTGGAGGTATCACATTACCGAACTTCACGCTACATTCAAACAGCATGGTACTCGTATAAAAATGGGCACATAAGCCAGTGGAACAAAATAGAGAACCCAGAGATAAACCGAAATTCTTACATCAATCTGATCGTTGACAAAGTAAACAAAAACATAAAGTTAGGCAAGTACACTCTATTCAACAAATGGTGCTGGGATAATTGGCAAGCCACATGTAGAAGAATGAAACTGCATCCTCATCTCTCACCTTATACAAAAATCAACTCAAGATGGATAGACTTAAATCTAAGACCTTAAACCATAAAAATTCTGGAAGATAATATTGGAAAAATCCTTCTAGACATTGGCTTAGGCAAAGAGTTTATTACCAAGAACATAAAAGCAAATGAAACCAAAACAAAGATAAATAGATGGAACTTAATAAAGTAAAAAGCTGTACAGCAAAAGAAATAATCAGCAGAGTTAACCAACAACCCATAGAAGGAGAGAAAATACTTGCAAACTATTAGACAAAGGACTAATATCCAGAATCTAGAAGATCACACAAATCATCAAGAAAAAAACAATCCCATCAAAAAGTCAGCTAAGTATATCAACAGACAATTCTCAAAAGAGGATATGCAAATGGCCAACAAACATGAAAAAATACTCAACATCACGAATTATCAGGGAAAACAACTCAAAACTACCATGTAAACTAGTGCAACCTCTATAGAAAACAATATGGAGATTCCTTATAGATCTAAAAGTAGGTCTATCATTTGATCCAGCAATCCCACTACTGAGTATCTAACCAGAGGAAAAGAAGTGATTACATGAAAAAGATACTTGAACACGCATGTTTATAGCAGCACAATTCACAATTGCAAAAATATGGAACCAGCTCAAATGCCCATCAATCAATGAGTGGATAATGAAAATGTGTTTTTTATAAATATACATATATACGTATATACACACACACCATGGAATACTACTCAGTTTTAAAAAGGAACAAAATAATGGCATTTGCAGCAACCTAGCTGGAATTGGTGATCATTATTCTAAGGGAAGTAACTCAGTAATGGAAAACCAAACATCATATATCTGTGGGAGCTAAGTTACAAGGAGGCAAAGGAATAAGAAGATACAATGGACTTTGGGGACTCAGGGGAAAGGGTGGGGAGGGTTGAGGAATAAAGGATTACACATTAGGTATCGTGTACACAGGATAAGTATATCAAAACACTTATGTGGTATATATTAAATAAATGCAATAAAACAGTGCAAAAGTAAAGAATCATTATTCAGGTCAGAAAATAGAAAATTGACAGCACCTCCAGAAGACTCCTCCCAATCACTGCACTTGCTTCCAAGAAAGCACTATCTTAACATTATGTTCACTTTCCTCCTTTTCTTTAGTGTGTGAACACCTTGTTTTTGTTTCTCATTGATAGGTTTGTGACTGTATCTCTGTTATTTTAGGTGGCTATGTAAAGTCATTTTCAATGCTTTATTTGTCTAGTATAGCAATATATCACAATTTAATTATGCTTTCTTCTGTTGTAGACATTTAGTTTGTTACCTTTGCTAAACAAATAGCATACATGCATGCATACATTTCTCTTATGTATATACTGAGGATGAAATCACTCAGTCATAGCATATGCAAAGCTTCAACTTTAGTAGATAATGTCAAACTGATTTCCAGGTTTATGAAAATGTATACACCCACCAATAGAGTATGAGAGATTTCTAATTAACTTTTTTACCAAAACTTGGTGGCATCAGTCTTATTCTTAATTTTAGCCACCCTGATGTGGTCATACATAGTAGTATCTGGGATTTTAATTTGTGTATTCTTATGAGTAATGAAGTTGAGAAATTTTTCATATAAATTATACAATCTCTTGAATTTTGTATTGGGATATAATTAAATGTGTAGGTTAGGTAGGAAAGAAATTATAATTTTAATATTGAGTCATATTATACCACTTCATAGAGTCGTCTTAAATTTTTATCTAACTAGTGTTTTGTAGTTTTCTATATAAAGGTCTTAAACATTTTTTTTCAATTTATTCTTAGTTGATATTTTTCATGGTACTGTAAATGGTATCATTTTACATTATTATCTAAATATGTTTGCTTTTATATGGAAATATAATTAAATTTGTATATTAACTTAGTATCTTGTGCACTTGCTGCATCACATAATCTAACAATTGTTTTGTAGATTATTCCGCATCTTCCATGTATACAAATAAGCATGTCATATGCAAATATGACAATTTCTTTTCTTCCTTTTCAGTTCTTAAATTTTTTGCCTTATTCTTCTAGCTAAGACCTCCAGTATAATATTGAGTAGACATAAAAAACTTCTATAAATTATTGTGATCTAAACACTTTCAACCCAACGCTTTGTTAGTTACGTTTTATTTAGATGCGATTTGTTAGTTTTAGAAAGTTCTACTTCCTATCAGAGGATGAAGGGAGGGAGAAGAGGATTAGGAAAAAAAATTCGTGGGTACTAGGCTTAATACCTGGGTAATGAAATAATCTGTACAACAAATCCTCATCTCACGAGTTTACCGTAGAACAAGCCTGGACCTGTATATCTGAACCTAAAGTGAAAGTTAACTAGAAAAGTTCTGCATTCTTCATTTTCTAAGATTGTTTAACTATAAATGGGTATTGAATATTATCTGTTTTATATGCATTTGTTGAGATCATCACAGATTTGTTCCTTTATAATATATTACATTTATTGATTTTCAAATGTTAAACCAATTTCCATTCCTAGAATACACCAAATTTGTTCATGATGGATAATTCCTTAAAAAAAAAAAAATATATATATATATATAATTATACACATACACACACACAAACGTGTGTGTGTGTGTGTGTGTCTGTATTTTAAAATGTATTTAACCCTTTATTTTCTTCTTTGGGCTTTTAATTATATGTTTGTATGTAAAATTAATGTACTGTTTCCTTTTTGTAATGTCCTTGTCCTGTTAGTTACCAAGGTTATATTACATCTTAAGAAAGGTTAGAAAGTGTTCTAGACTTTGGAAGATTATGTGTAATATTGGTCACATTTCCATTTTAAATGTTTAGTAGAATTTAATACTGAAGCCAGGTAGGGATAGGGTTTTGTTTTTGAGATTTTATATTATGAATTCAACTTATTTAATAGCTTAAGTCTATCTTATTTTCTATTTTTTCCAATTGTCAGTATTGGTAACTTGGGTCTTTACAGAATTTTATGTGTTTCATAAAAAATGCAGAATTTGCATAAAGGTTTTTTAAAACAATATCTCCTTCATTCTTGATCAGTCTTTAATCATCCTTACTCAAATTTAACAGTTTTATTAATCTTATCATATAATCAACTTTAACATTTGTTGTCATCTCTAAGGTTGTACTCTGTTGTATTAATTTTCTGTTCTTCTATTATTTCCTTCCTTCTTTCTTATAATTCAATTTTCTTTTCTTAAATCCTTTAAATAAATTATTCAGTTTCTGTTTATCTTATTTGCTAACATAAGCATATAGATTAAAAAGATACTCCATCTAAGTATAGCTTTAACTGCATGTCACAAGTTTTGATATATAATATTATCATTTTTATTAGTATGTATTTCCTGATTTTTCTCATAATTTTACCTTGCATTAATAGATTAAGAAAAAGTAGATGTCTTAACTTTTTAATGTAGAAGAGTATCTGCTTTTCTTTTTGGTTCCTAATTTAATTATACCATGATCACTTTATCACTAGAACAATTTTTTAAAATGGTCTGTGAGTATTTTTAAGTTCTGAAAATTTAGTGCTTATATGAATCTGAATCTTGGTGACTTATCATTAAAATCCTTTCTGTCTTACTGTCTAATTTATATTATGGCTTTATCAGCTTTTCTCTTGTTATTTTTCTTATGATAAATATTTTGTATCTTTTTACTTTTAACATTTGCATACAGAGTAATATGATCTTTTTGTAATGACTATAGAGAGGAGTTTTAATTTCTTTCTTTCTTTTTTTTTTTTTTTGAGATGGAGTCTTGCTCTGTAGCCCAAGCCACAGTGCAGTGGCACGATTTTGGTTCATTTCAGCCTCCACCTCCTGGGTTCCAGTGATTCTCCTGCTCCAGCCTCAAGAATAGCTGGGATTATAGGCACAAGTCACCATGCCCAGCTAATTTTTGTACTTTCAGTAGAAACGGGGTTTCACCATGTTGGCCAGGCTGGTCTCAAACCTCCTAACCTCAGGTGATTCACCCACCTTGGCCTCCCAAAGTGCTGTGATTACAGGCATGAGCCGCTACACCCAGCCTTACCACGCTTTATATCCTAGTGACCAAGAGGGAGTTCTCAAATTGTAAGTTTTCTTGACTCCCCATCTATAGAGATCAGAGGGCACTTTCATAGCTTTCTTTTAACCATATTTGAAAAATCTTTGTCTTTTAAATATTCTGTTTAATTCATTCATATTTAATGTAAATATTGATGCATTTGGATTTTAATAAACCATAATTCTTTATGTTTCTTCTCTTTGTAGCTTTTTTGTTTTTATTGATTTTTTTAAAATTAAATTTTTATTCTGTTTCCTTCTGTTACTGTAAAGATTATACCCATAACTTTATTAGTTATGCTGGGGACCATAAAATGATATTCCAAAGTAAAATCCTCAGAAGCAGCCTCAGAAACAGTCTTTCTCTGACCTTCTCCTGCCCTCCTATCTCTCACTCTTCTTTCTCCCCTAAGGCAAGCCATAGAAACTAGAATCCACCTTTCCCCTAGGTAGTTCATAGGAACCAGAACCCACCCCCCATCCCTCCCACAAAGCCAGTCATAAATCTTAAATACGACTCTAACCTTTCACTGCTTTTCTCTCTAGGAGCCAGCTATAAAGAAATTCTCTGACATACCCTTGTCTGTTAGTAGGTCATAAGACCCTCATTCCAAAGGGGCCTTGCCCTATGCCTGAGAGAAAAAAATAGTGCTACACAGAGAGGCAAAAAGGAATGTGAACAGAAAAGCCTTGCTAGGTTTCCTCTATTCAGTCTATCAACATTAGATAACAGCCTTTTTATCCAATCACATTTCTTTTTTCTTTGAGACGGAGTCTCGCTCTGTCACCCAGGCTGGTATGCAATGGCATGATCCGGACTCACTGCAACCTCCTCTCCAGTTCAAGCAATTCTCCTGCCTCAGCCTCCTGAGTTGCTGGGATTACAGGTACCCGCCACCATACCCAGCTTGTCCAATCACATTTCTACCTGGTTGTCCATTCATCATGGAAGCTAAGAGTGAAAAATGAGTAGTTTTTCCTTTATCTTTGAGTCTTAATTTTTCAAGACTCCCATGTCATGTAAAACTTTGATTGAACAAATCTGTCCTGTTTTACTCTTTCAAGTCTCTCTTTTGTTGCAGAGTGCTGGCCATGAGTCTTTTAATGGGGGAAAAAGGTATCTCGCCCTTTCCATCCCTTTCCATTTCCTATAAAAATTACAACACAGCTCTTCAACATGGCAAAGTCTAAGACTGATATATTTTAGAGATAGTACCAATACCTTAGAATACATGAAATCCACTTGCCTTACATGGTAGTGTTGACATGTATTTTAAGTGAACACACACCCACACACACACGGATGTATATATATTCTTTCAACTTTTATATTAAGTTTTAAGTTCAGTGGAATATGTGCAGAATGTTCAGGTTCATTACATAGGTAAACATGTGCCATAGTGCTTTGCAGCACAGGTCATCTCATCATGTAGGTATTAAGCTCATCATCCATTAGCTTTTTTCCCTGATGCCCTCCCCTGCTCCCCTGACAGATCCCAGTGAGTGTTCTCTACCATGTGTTCTTGTGTTCTCCTCATTCAGGTCCTACTTATAAGGTGAGAACATGTGGTATTTGTTTTTCTGTTTCTGCTTTAGTTTGCTGAGGATAATGGCTACCAGCTCCATCCACATCCCTGCAAAGGACATGATCTTGTTGCTTTTCAATGTTGTGCAGTATTCCATGGTGAATATGTACCACATTTGTTTTATTCAGTCTATCATTGATAGGCCTTTATGTTGATTGCATGTCTTTGCTATTGGGAATAGTGCTGCATTGAATATATGCATGCATGTGTCCCTATATTAGAATGATTTATGTTCCTTTGGGTATATATCCAATAACGGGATTGTGGGGTCAAATATTATTTCTGCCTCTAGGTCTTTGAGGAATCACCACTCTGCCTTTCACAATGGTTGAATTAATTTACACTCTTATCAATGGTGTGAAAGTATGCCTTTTTCTCTTCAACCTTGCCAGTATCTACTGTTTTTTTTTTTTTTTTTTTTTTTTACTTTTTAATAATAGTTATTCTGGGTGGTATAAGATAGTATCTCATTGTAGTTTTGATTTGCATTTTGCTAATGGTCACTGATGTTGAGCTTTTTTTCATATGTTTGTTGGCCACATGTATATATTTTTTCAGAAGTATCTGTTCATATACTTTTCCCACTTTTTAATTGGGCTGTTTGATTTTTTTCTTGTAAATTTGTTGAAGTTCGTTGTAGACTCTGGATGTTAGACCTTTGTCAGATGGATAAATTGCAAATTTTTCTCTCATACTGTTGGTTGTCTATTTACTCTGATGATACTTTATTTTGCTGTGCAGAAGCTCTTTAGTTTAATTAGATCTCATTTGTCAATTTTTGCTTTTGCTGTAATTGCTTTTGGCATTTTTTGTCATGAAATATTTGCTCATGCTCATGTCCTGAATGATATTGCCTAGATTTTCTTCTAGGATTTTTATAGTTTTGGGTTTCACATTTAAGTCTTTGATCCATCTGGAGTTAATTTTTGTGTAAGAAAAGGATCCAGTTTTAATTTTCTGCATATGACTAGCCAGCACTTCTAGAACTATTTATTAGAGATTCCTTTTCCATTGCTTGTTTTGTCAAGTTTCCTGAAGATCAGATAATTGCAGCTGTTTGATCTTATTTCTGAGGTCTCCAGTCTATTCCATTGGTCTATATGTCTATTCTTGTACCAGTACCCTGCTGTTTTGGTTGTTGTAGCCTTGTTTGAAGTCAGGTAGTGTGATGGCTCCAGCTTTGCTTTTTTTGCTTAGGATTGTCTTGGCTATATGGGCCCTTTTTTGGTTCCATATACATTTTTCAATTGTTTTTTTTTTTTTTTTTGTAATTCTGTGAAGAATATCATTGGTAGTTTAACAGGAATAGCATTTAATCTATAAATTACTTTGGGCACTATGGCCATTTTCCCAATATTGATTCTTACTATTTATGAGCATGGATTGTTTCTCCATTTGTTTGTATCCTCTCTAATTCCTTTGAGCAATGGTTTGTCGCTCTCCTTGAAGAGGTCCTTCACTTATCTTGTAAGCTATATTCCTCAGTATTTTATTCTTTCTGTAGCAATTGTAAATGGAAGTTTGTTCATGATTTGGTTCTGCTTGCCTGTTGTTGGTGTATAGATATGCTAGCAATTTTCACACATTGATTTTATATCCTGAGCTTTTGCTGAATTTGCTTATCAACTTAGGAAGCTTTAAGTGTAAGAAGCTTTAGGGCTGAGGCAATGGAGTTTTCTAGATATAGGATCATGTCAGCTGCAAGCAAAGATATTTGACTTCTTCTCTTATATTTGATTTTTAAATTTCTTTTTCTAGCCTGAGCACCCTGGCCAGACCTTCCAATACTATGTTGATTTGGAGTGATGAAAAGAGGGCATCCTTATTTTGTGCTGGTTTTCAAGGACAATGCCTCCAGTTTTTGCTCATTCAGTATAATATTGACTGTGATGTGTCATTCATGGCTCTCATTATTTTGAGATATGTTCTTTCAATATCTAGTTTATTGAGAGTTCTTTTTTTAACATGAAGGACTGTGGAATTTTATCAAAGGCCTTTTCTGCATCTGTTGAGACAATCATGGATTTTTTGTTTTTAGTTCTGTTCATGTGATGAACATCATTTATTGATTTGCGTATGTTGTACCAACCTTCCATCCTGGGGATGCAGTCAACTAAATCATGGTGGATAACCATTTTTTTTATCGCATTTTAGGTTTTGGGGCACATGTGCAGAGCATGCAATACAGTTGCATAGGTACACACATGGCAGTGTGTTTTGTTTGCTTTCTCTCCTTCACCCACATTTGGCATTTCTCCCCAGGTGGATAACCATTTTGATGTGCTGCTGGATTCAATTTGTGAGTATTTTATTGAGAATTTTTTCATTGATCTTCATCAAGAGTATTGGCCTGAAGTGTTGTTGTTGTTGTTGTTGTATTACCTCCAGGTTTTGATATCAGGATGATGCTGGCATTATAGAGTAAGTTAGGAAGGAGTCCCTCCTTTTTAATTTTTTTGGAATAGTTTCAGTAGAAATGGTATCAGCTCATCTTTGTATCTCCAGAAGAATTCAGCTATGAATCTGTCTGGTCCTGGGATTTTTTTTTTTTGGTTGGTAGGCCTGCCTCATATCTTGCTTTTGGTCTATTCAGGGATTCAATTTCTTCCTAATTCATTCTTGGGTTGGGTATATGTGTCTAGGAATGTATTCATTTCTTCTAGATTTTCTAGTTTCTGTGCATAGAGTTATTTATAGTATTCTCTGATGGTTGGTTGTTTTCTGTAGGGTTGGTGGTGATATCTTCCATATAATTTTTTATTGTGTTTATTTTCTTCTCTTTTTTCTTCTCTATTAGTCTAGCAAGTGGTATCTATATATTTTATTAATTAAAAAAAAGCAGCTCCTGGATTCATTGCTTTTTTTGAAGGGTTTTTGTATCTCTGTTTCCTTCAGTTCAGCTCTGATTTTGGTTATTTCTTGCCTTCTGAGATTCTTTCTTCTATTTCATCTATTTTGCTGTTGATACTTGTAATGCGTGGTGAAGCTCTTGTGTTACACTTTTCCATCAGGTCAGTTATGTTCCTATCTAAACTGGCTATTCTGGTTATCAGCTTCTGTATTGTTTCATCATTATTCTTAGCTTGTTTGCATTGGGTTACAGCATACTTCTTTAGCTCAGTGAAGATTATTACCTACCTCCTGAAGCCTACTTCTCTGTCTGTTCAGCCATCTCAGCCTCAGGCCAGTTCTGTGCCATTGCTGGAGAGGTATTGAGGTCATTTGGAGGAGAAGAGGCCCTCTGCTTCTTTGAGTGTTCAGCATTTTTGCATTGATTATTTGTCATCTTTGTGGGTTTATTTACATTCAGTCTTTAAGCTTGCTCACTTTTGAATGGGGTTTTTGGAGGTCTTTTAATATTGATGGTGTTGTCTTCTGTTAGTTTATTTTTCTTTTAGCAGTCAGGCCACTCTACCCGAGGGCTGCTGCAGTTTGCTAGGGGTCCACTCCAGGTATCAGTTGCCTTGTTTTCCCCCGTATCTGGAGGTATCACTAGTGAAGCCTGGCTGCAGAACAGCAAACATGGCAGCCAGCTCCTTCCTCTGAAAGTTCTGTCCTGGTGGGGGAGGGTGCTGACATTTTGCTAGCCCACACATGCCTTTAGAAGCAGACTAGGGACCACCATTGGGAGGTCTCATTCAGTCAGGAGGAACAAGATCAGGAAACTGCTCAAAGGATCAGTCTGGCTGCTTTTTGGTAAAGCAAGTGTGCTACATTGTGGGGAGACCCTTCCTCCTTTGAACCACTTGTATTCTCCATAGCTGGCAGGCTAGAGTGGCTGAGTTGACCAAACCACAGAGATGACAGTCACCCTCCCTGCAGGGACTCCATTCCTGGGAGAGATCATAGCTCTATCTGTAGAACCCTGGCTGGAGCGGCTGAAGCTACTGCAGGGAGGACCTGCCTAGTGAGAAAAGTGAATTTGGCTCCTGCTTATAAAAGCAGTCGACCACAACCTAGCAAGGCAGCTATGCTGCATTGTGAGGGACCCTTCTTTGATTGGACTGTCCGTATTCTCCACAAGTGGCAGGATGGAATGACTAAGTCTACTGAACTGCAGAGATGGAAGCCGCCCCTCCCCACCAGAAGCTACATCCAAGGGAGACATCAGAGTTCTGTCCATGGAACCCTTGCTGGAGTGGCTGACGTCCCTGCAGAGAGGTGCCACCCAGTGAGGAGGAATAGTCTGGGGTCCTGCTTAAGAAGCAGTCTGGCCACAATCTGGCAAGGCAGCTGTGTTGCATTGTGGGGGACCCTTCCTTATCTGGACCATTTGTATTCTCCACAATCAACAGGCTGGAACAGCTGAATCTACTGAACAGTAGAGATGGTGGCTGCCTCTTTCCCCAGGAACTGAGATCCATCTCAGGCAGACCCTAGCAGAGTTGCTGCTGTTGGCTGGCTGAAATTCCAAACCAGTTGGTCTTAATTTGTGACGTACAATGGAAATGAGTCCTGCAGAATGATGCTGCCTGCTTCCTGGCTTCAGCCCCCTTTTGGGATATGTACAGATGAATTTCCTGCCTTGCTGGGGATCCCAAAGTCGGGCTGTGTAAAACTTCTGGGCCTTTGTGTGTGCCTGAGTGGCAGCCCACACAGCTTTGTGTACCAGATTCAATGCTCTAAGGATCTTGGCATAAGAGGGGATTTCCTGATCCACTGGTGGTAAAGATTCATGGGAAAAGTGTGGTCTCCTGGGCAGGGTCTCAAATTATTCACCACTTCTTTTGGCTAGGGGTGAGGGTTTCTTTGGCTCCATGCAACTCCCAGGTGAGCCATTGTCCCTGCTTCCGCCATTTTTCTTTCATATCTGTGGGTTGGGTTGTTTGTCTAGTCAGTCCCAGTGTGAGAACATGGATATTTCAGTTGAAAGTGTTGAATTCACTTGCTTCTTTTCATTCTCCTCCCTGAGTGCCACTAACCGCAGCTGCTTCTCATCATCTTTGTTGTATTCAGCCATGAATATATATTTTCTACAGTCAATATTTATTTAGCTTTAACCACGTATTTTCTTTTTCTCATTTTTGTTCATACATTCTGTCTATATGAAAGATTTTTTTTTACCACTTAAAAATAACCTTTTGTATTTTTTAGTTTGGGTTTATTTGTAATAAATTCCCTCCCTCAATTATTGCTTATCTAAAAGTACTCTTATTGCATATTCTTTCTTAAAATGTATTTTTCTTGGTTTTTGAATTCCAGGGTGATAGTTATTTTTCGGCATTTAGAAGATATTAAGCGATCTCTGACTTCCATTGATAGAATGCAAAGTTAGCAGAAGTCCAGTTGTTTTAGATTTTTCTCTTTGACTTTAGGTTTTACCAGTTTTACTAGGATATACTTATATTTTGTTGTTTGTTTGTGTCTTTAATTTATTTATTTTAATCCTACCTAATTGTCATGGGGTTTCTTAAGTTTATTGCCTCCTATTTTTCTTTAGTGTTAAAAATTCTGTTACTTCTGTCTCATTCTGCTTTCTTATTGGACTCTTACTCATTATTCCGATTTTCCCACCTCTGAATTATTTTAGTTAGTGTATTCTGATCTCTTTTCCAGTTCTTTATTCTCTGTGTTGACTGTGTCTAATCCATTGAGATCTTAATTTGCCTTTTCATGCTTAGAAATTCTAAAATTTCAAGGGTTTTGGCTTGCTAATTCCATTTTCACTTTTCCTAATTGTCTGTCTTAATTCTCACCATCATTTTTTACCTCTTTTAATGCTATAAGCATCATTATTTTAAAATCTATGTCTAATTTACTCCAAATCTAGAGCATATGTTTCCGTTTTATTGTGTATTTCTACTATTAACTTTATGATACTTTGTGTGTTTGTGTGTCTGGTTATTTTTTATTTAGTCTTGAAGAATGTCTTTGAAGTATTACCTACAGAAATAATTTGTGAACTAGGCTAATGCTATCTTTCTCCAGAAATTACCTGAGCGTTTTTCAGGCAGACTTCTGTGGACACTAGCAATGTAGAATTTTGTTAACAGTATTCCAGGAATTGAGATGGTGCAATGATATGCTGTAGTTCATATGGGAGTTAGTATATTCCCACTTTACCCCTTACTTTTAATGTTCAGCCTTAGAAATCCCTACCACACATACAGAGGTTTCACCTGGCTCCCAAAACTTGTTGAGTCCTAAACTCCAATTGTCCCCATAAACATGATGTGTTCTTGCTTAGTCTTTTATGTTTTTTTCTTCTTTCTGGAATTGCAAAATGACTACTAGAGGAAAAATAAGCCAAAATGTCTGGATCACCTATGTGAATTTCTGTCTTCTCCCAAATCTTAGCTTACTAATTTTTTACTATCATTATGCCTTACCAATGTCTTTTAGCTGACTTTTATTTTATGTACAATTTTTTGGCTGTTTTCAGTGGCAAGGTTAGCTCAGATTCCCTGTTTACAATTACTAGATTTCAGATGTATCAATTTTCAAATTATAAGGTCACTCCTATTTTGATATTCATTTCCAAACCCTTCTTCCTTTAAAAGAAAAAGTTAACTATCTAGAATAAATAATATTGCAGGTATGGTTGTGTTGCAGGTTGAAACACATTGCAAACATGCAGGTAAATTAGATAGGCTCATTTTTGTCTGCCACTAAAGTTATTTTTCCTTTCATGGAACTTTTCCAATCATGGGATTCTAAACAGTATTTTCTTCCATGGCCTTTTCTTTTTTATTTCAGTGGTTTTGATCCAGTCTCTATGTCTCTCATGTACTCACCTCCTGAAGGAGCTTTTGCCAACCCTCTGCTCTAACTAAACTAGTTGTTCATGGTCTCAATGGATCTCCAACACCTCACTGTATCCCCAATTCCTCAGTATCCTTGAAGTATTACAATGCAGTCAGAAGCTCCTAGTCATAGTAGTTAATTATGTAATGGCATTGTCTTTGGAGAGACTGTGTTGGCATCTCCTCTGAGTAGCTCAGTAAACTTGGACAAGATACAGGTTATGGGTTGAACTGTTCCCCCAAAAAGGAATGTTGAAGTTCTAACCCTAATATATCAAAATTTAACCTTATTTGAAGGTAGTATCCTTGGAGATGTAATTAGGTAAGATTAGGTCATACTGGAGTAGAGAATAGGGTGGGACTTTAATCCTATATGTTTCCTGTCTTTATAAGAAGACAGAGTCACACAGGGAGAATGTCATGTGACAACAGAGGCAGAGATTGGAGTAACTGATCTATAAGCCAAAGAGCATCAAGGATTGAAGGTCACCATGAGAAGCTAGGACGGGGCACGGAAGAATTCTCCTCCGCAGATTTTAGAGGAAGCATGTCCCTTCTGACACCTTGATTTTAGACTTGTGCTCACTACAACTGTGAAATTATATTTTCTGTTTTAAGCCATTCTTTCTGTGGCACTTTGTATAGTAGTCTTAGGAAACTAACATAGAACTTCTTTTTTCACCTTGTTTCCTCATCTCTAAAATGGAGATAATAGTACCTCTCTCTGTCACAGACTTGTGAATGACAGTATGCAAAAACAGTACAACAGTGACTGAATTTTAATAAGTGCTATGTAAGACCTGTTTATAATTATTTAAGTGAATAATATTTCACCTTGAAGACAGCGGCCATGATTTGCATTTCTCATGAATCCTCTAAAACACCTAGTTCAGGGCTAAGTACATAATGGAAGCACATCAATACATCTTCAGGCATAGACGTGGAGTGTTTTCCCTCTAATTATTTCTCAAGTTTCATTTTAATGGGTATGGTTTTGCATGTTTCAGCTCTTTGAATCATATGTGTATGCTCTGGTTTATACTTGTGACATTATTCCCCGTGCTTTGACTGTTTTCAACTCCGTTTTATCTCAAACACATCCCTACCCCTTCTCATCCTTATGCTTATGCCAAATCATGCATTAACTTGTGGTTTGTAAATGTTGATTTGATTATAGAAACCGAGAGAGAAAAGGCAGCTAAAAGGAACAGTTTCCACATGGTTGTGGAATTTAAAATACAATGATGTGGGTTATACTCCTAGCATTTCTGTGAACCTGGAAAATGACCTCAGAAATCTCATATAACATTGTGAAACCCATGTTTCTTTATCTGTACAATTAAGACATTAGATTAAATACCTTCAAACATTTTGTCAATTTTAGTTACTACAATGAAATTATTCTGTGTTCTCTGAGTTCCACAATGTCAATGAAAAGCTGGTTCTCACTCATTCACTGTGGCCAGCATATGAGGGAGACAGCAGGTATCAACCACAACATTTGTCTGGTAACTGACACAGGGAGTTACATTTGACTATTCTTTTACTCATAGGATGATGGGCTCTTGAACAATTTGGCCTCCTTAGTATAATTACCTGGGCAAGCACAGTAACAGATGTTTCCAAATACATGCTGTGTGTATATCCACTTGGTATATCTCAGATTACAAAGGATTTATTGTTCTAAAAAGTTTTTCACATTCATGGTGGAAAATCACAAGAAGAAATTACTTTAGGTTGCAATGCAATATTTTTGCCTTTCAAGTCAAAACACTGTGACAAAGTGCCTTTTGCTTTTTTGGCAAATTTATAATGAATTTTTTAAAAGGTGAACATTCCAAGTTGCAGTAAAAATCTTGAAATAAGTTATGTACTTCCTGATTTATTTCTTATTTACCAAGTATTACTTGATCACTTTCTATTTGGTTGCTATGTCCACCATTTTACTAAAAATTCACTGAGCTTTTCATTACCAAACAATGAATTAGTTATATTCTACATCCTCTTTTACCTCTACTGCCCTTCAAACTGTGGACTGTTTCTCTTTTACTTCCTTTTCTTATCTCAATTTTCTGTGATGATTTCTTTTAAATTTTATTCCTACCCTACCAATAAATCTTTCAACTTTCTTTCTCCTACCCTGTAAACGAAGGTGTTTCTGAAACTGTTCATTTTATTTTCTTGGTCCTAATTTCACTTGAGCTGCCCGGCTTATGAGTTCTTCCAGTTTTCTTCATATGGACTGGTTTCCCATTCCTTAATTCTACCCATTGTCCTCTATGTAATCTATAATTTGCTATTGTTGCCCCTAAATACTTACTCCATTATAAAAGGACTCTTGATTTCATAGGAATCCTATAATTCTAGTAGTAAAGTCCAAGGCCGTATTAACTACTTTGGTAGCGATATAATTCAACACATGGGCCAGAAATTCTAGTCTGACATTTCAAAAATATCTATCTCAGTATTTCTTCCTGTCTAACAAAGTAAAATTAAAAAATATATATTTTATATAAACATGGCTTTTGGTTTTGCCTGTTCTAACTACATTTTCTTTAAAAGAGCACAGGAAAAATGTAACTGACCAAAGGTTCGTTGGATGGGTGAGAATGGGCTGAACCAAGGAAATTATCAAGTGACTTGCGCATAGGCCATTTTTGGTAAGAAAAAATAGATCTACATGCTAGACTATTCTGAAATAACTTTAATTATCAATTACTGTTTTCTGTTAGAATTATGAACTTGAAGTTTCTAATAAAGATTATAAGCTGTTTCCTGTATTCTCTTTAATAAGTCAAAAATATAACCCATTCACTTTCAAAATAGTTTCATTAACTTCAGATCAAGTAAAATAGGCTTTGCTTTTAACATTCTATTTTTAAGTGTGAATACTGTCCTGTGGCTCCTCTGACCCCTCAAAAGCCAGCTGAAGGAACAATAACAATATTGTATGGATTCAAATCCAATTACTCCATGTCCTGTAATTCCCTCAGGGTAAGAGGGAAAAAGGAGAAATTGCTCTTTTGCAGATCTTTAGGTGTCTTCGGTGAGGAGAGTTAAAGCATCTGGCACATTGTATTTTGTATTCAGCCAGATTCTCTGAGTAAAGACTATTCTCAAGGAGTAAATTAGGCACTCAGGAGAATAATTAACTATTTCAAGCCAAAAAAGTATCACTTAATGCAGCAAGGTAACAATGAGCAAACTAGTAGTCATGTAGCTAGTGACAGTTCAAGAAGTACGGCTGCTCACTTTGGAGTGTCTGTTGACTCAGTGTCCAATTCCTCCCAGCCCCAAAAAGAGTTTGCATCAGGATGGACTAAATTCTCTGGAGGTAAAGAAGTAAACACATTGGCAATCACTCACATACTTAAACAAAATTGTATTTACAAGGTTTAGAGTTCAGGTTTTTTCATGACACATTCACCACTATTAAATGGTTCTTAATCAGATTGCACATGTCCCAAGAAAGTGAAGTTTTAGTATATTCTGCATCTATGCAGATATCCAGCTCTGAACGTTACTGACAACATAATGATTGGCGAGGTCTTTTTGTAGACCTACAACCAGAAGTTCTAATCTAAAACACGGATGTGTATGTTTTCGAGTCATGGCACATTGGGATAGTTACAAAACTTCTTTGAATCTATTCCATGGGACTACTGTCAGGATGCTGATGGACATGTAAAAGCAATTAGGAAAACATATGGCATGTTTTGGTGTTCAAGAACTGTTACTTGAATTTGAATCTGAGATCATCATTTAATATCTCTGATGCTCAGCGTAAATTATAACAAATACTATTTGCTCTGCCAACCACATAGTATTGTTGAAATAATCAAGGAGGAAGAGTGTGAAAGAACATTATACAATTTTAATCATTATATATCTGATTGCTTCCATGGGCTCAGTGATTTCAGTGACTCCATTGTCACTGCAAGCTAAATACCTATAAATAAATAAGCACAATTTCTAGTGCATGCTAAATCCTCAACAAATAGTAGCTGTTATTATAATGGAACATCATCATTATTATTAATACTGATGCTTTAGAGAAATTGTTTTAATACCTTCTATTACTCTGAATTTAATTGTGATCTAAGAAAAGACTTTAAAAATTAACCTGAAGTCACAAATGACTAATTCCATTTTTATTTTAAAATGCAGACAAATTTGTCACTAAGTGGTGCTTTTTGAATAATTATTTTGGAAAAAAAGCATTATTTAATATACTTGTTCTGTGGATTGGAAATATATACTTTTATTTGTTTAAATGTTTACTATCTGTTTCTGGAACCCTCCCCGCACCTGTTTTTAGTGAAAGAAACAGGTTAAAAGAAGCTGTTACATTTCTGAATAATGACATATAAAAAAAATTTATTCTTCTAAAATAATTTTGGAAGATTTATCATATTTTGATCTTAAAACATAATATATGATTTTTTCTTTATATGGTACAAAATTAGTAGAAATAGTAAAAGCAAGTTAAATATTTGTTTGTGGAATTTGAAAAAAAAAAAGAAGCCATTTAGAAACTGGCTTTGTCACTTGGATTTGGAAAGACATTAGCATAGACCTTGGATACATACAGCTGAATCAACATGTTTTATCTACATAGCTATAATTCCATTTAATAAATGGAACCACATGTTAATGAAATCCAAGGATCATTTGATTCTAAAATATTCAAGGCTTAGTTCACATAGTGTTTTAATTTTGTTGATGGTTTTGTTCTCTTCCTCTCTCTCTTCCTTCCCTTCCTCCTTCTTTCCCTCTCTCCGTTCCTCTCTCCCTCCCTTTGTGCCTCTTCCTCACTTCCTCTTTTTCTGTCTTCCCTTCTTTCCCTCTCTCGCTGTTTTTTCTTCTCTCCTATTTTCTGCTCCCTTCTTGTCTCCTCCTTCTATGCCTTTTTCTCCTTCCTTCCTTACTTCCTTTCTATTTACTTCACCAGACTTCTGGCACGTAAGAAGAAATGGTGTAATGGTATATAAACTTTATTCTTTTTCTAGAAGGAAACACGAGCTTGGGATTTTAAAAGTCTTGTCTTGTGGAAAGTAACCATCAAAAGTAATTTACTAAGGTTCCTAATGTCTGAGAAAATAATTTTCAAAATATATCCCCTATCCTTTAGAAGTTAATAACCTAAACTATATGAGGCAAATAGAAACTCAAAAGTAGAGGATGCCTGGAGACAGTAAGAATGCATCTTTAAAGTGGTACAAGAATTGATAGGCATTTCTTACAGTGTTAAAGTATCATTGTGTACAGGACCAGAAAAGAAGATCAGGAGCTGGCATTATCTTTGAATCTGCTCTGCTATTGGATCTTGGTCAAATCCTTAACACCCTTGGTGTGTCAGCTTCTTCATTAACAACATGAGCTTCTGAGACCTGTCCTTCTCACTGCATACTCTTGTTTTGTGTGTGTGTGAATATCAAATGAGAATGAATGCAAAAGGTTTTAAAATTAGGATACAACATTGAAGTAAAATAAAATTGTCTGTCATCCAAAGCTCTCAAAGTAACTACAAATTCTCGCAAGGAAGAAACATATCTTTGAATTAAAGAAATCACTCTTAGGAGCAATGTATGTGCAAGCACCAAAAGCCATTCCAATACTATAGTAAGCTTATTATTACCAAAAATACACGAATGTCCGAAGCATACAATTGACTGAGTGACTGCAAAATAAAACTTCCAAGTTACTCTAGGAAGCAATTTGATCGTGATTCCACAGACATTGCATTTCTTCAGACCTCCTAGAGAAGCCTTCATGTTACTCTTCCTGCATTTACCTACTACCTGATCCCAAGGTTGATGCCACAGATTTTAGATTTTATTAAGGCAGCACCCCATTTCACAATCCAGATTCTGTCTCAGCTGTCTTCCTATGTCAAACTGCCCCCAAATTTAGTAACTTAAGGTGGCAAACATTCGATTGTGACTCTATGGATCAGCAATGTAGCCTCGTCTCAGGTAAGATGGGTTGTCTATGTCCTAAGTAGTGGTGACTGGGCTTACACCTGTGGCTGCAGTTATCCTGTGGTTCAAATCCTGGGGCTCTATGATCTGAACTGGTCTTAATTATCTGGGCCAAGTGTCTCCTACTGTAACACTTCAGTGGTGGTAGCTGTGTGGAGTGGAGAGCAGTAGCTGCAAGACCAGTTAAAGGCTGAGCAAGGAAGCCATAAAACATCACTTCATTATATCCTGTCAGACAGAGCAAATCACAGACCAGCCTAAATTAAAAAACTGAGATAGTTATAATGCAAAGGAGAGCAAAAAGGAGGATGGATAAAATTGCTAGGAACATTTTTGCCAATAATCCAGTAGATGTGAGTTTGGTAAGAGTGAAACAGTGATTGAGTGCATGCCTGTATTGAGAAACGTGAAATGTAACTGATGTTACCTGGAGGAAGCAAATTCTTCTGACAAACAGGAAGTGGTTCTCTGCAACCATGTTTATATTTGTAAAGCATGAGAACTGCCTTTCCTTTAAAGTTCTTGAGAGTCATGTCTGGCATCTATTAAGAATTCAGTTAATGGAATGATCCAAGATGGCCGATCGATAACAGCTTGGGATTGCAGCTCTCAGTCAAAGCGCAGAGAACTAGAGGATGCCACACTTTCAGACAAATTCTGGTTGCTCACGTAGCAGAAGATCCCCAGTGGAGGAACCACATGGGTCGCCAGCGCAACTCTTGTGGCCGGTGCAGCGGTTTCACCGGCACCTTGGCGCGGCAGCTCTCGGAGCAGAGTAAACAGGGCCGGCTCCCTTTCTGACCGAGGTTTGGAGCCCGGGGAAGGCAGAGTCGCCAATTATGGACACAAGAAGGAAGCCAGACAGGAGAATCCTGGGCGGAAAAGCACCATCGGTCTTAACGCCACCGTTCTGGCCCTGGGAACTAAAAACTTGGATGTCTGATCAAGAGACCTAATCTGAAAGTTGGTAATTTCAAAGACAACAGGAGGATAAATTTACAATGATGGGAAGAAACCAGCGTAAAAAGGATGAGAATACTCAAAATTAGAACGCCTCTCCCTCTAAAGATGATGACAGTTCCACATCAACAATGGAACAAGGCTTGACAGAGAATGAGCGCATCCCAATGACAGAATCACTCTTCAGGGAATGGATAATAAGAAACTTCTGTGAGTTAAAAGAACATGTTGTAGCCCAACGTAAAGAAACTAGGAACTTTGAAAAAAGGTTTGACGAAATCCTATTGAGAATAGACAACTTAGGGAGAAATATAAGTGAATTAATGGAACTGAAGAATACAATACAGGAACTCTGAGAAGTATGCACAGGTTTAAACACTCGAATTGTTCAAGCAGAAGAAAGGATAACAGAGGTCAAAGTCCAACTTAATGAAAGAAAAGAAGAAGACAAGATTAGAGATAAAAGGATAAAAAGGAATGAGCAAAGTCTCCAAGAAATGTGGGACTATGTGAAAAGACCAAATTTACGTTTGATAGGTGTACCTGAATGCAACAGAGAGAATGAATCCAAGCTGGAAAATACTTTTTAGGATATTATTTAGGAAAATTTTCCTGAACTAGCAAGGCAGGTCAATATTTAACCCCAGGTAATACAGAGAACACCACAAAGATATTCCTCAAGAAGAGCAACCCCAAGGCACATTATAGTTAGAAAACAAAGGAGAAAATACTAAGGGCAGCCAGAGAGAAAGGTCAGGTTACCCACAAAGGCAAGCCTATCAGACTTACAGCAGATCTCTCAGCAGAAACTCTACAAGCCAGAAGAGAGTGGGGGCCAATATTCAACATCCTCAAAGAACAGAACCTTCAGCCCAGAATTTCATATCCAGCCAAACTAAGCTTCACAACTGAAGGAGAAATAAAATCTTTTATGAACAAGCAAGTACTCAGAGTTTTTATTACCACCAGGCCTGCTTTACAAGAGCTTCTGAAAGAGGCATTACACACAGAAAGAAACAACCAGTATTAGCCTTACTAAAAATATACCAAAAAGTAAAGAGCACCAACATAAAGAAGAATTTCCATCAACAAATGGATTAAACAGCCAGTTAATATCAAATGGCAGTAACAGTAACCCTAAATTTAAATCAACTAAATCCCCCAATCAAAAGACACAGCCAAAATCCAACGGCATGTTACATTCAGACCTGTTTCACATGCAAGGATACACAAAGACTCAAAACTAAGGAATGGAGAAAGATTAACCAACCAAATGGAGAGCAAAAATAAATAAATAAATAAATAAATAAATAAATGAATAAATAAATAGCAGGAGTTGTAATTCTCATAGCGGATAAAATAGATTTTAAAGCAACAAAGATATAGTGGTAAAAGGATCAATACAACAACAAGAGCTAACGATCCTAACACCCAGATACATAGAGACTTAGATTCAATGAGACAGAAAATTAATAAGGATATCAAGGACTCGAACTCAGATCTGGAACAAGTAAACTTAATAAATATTTATAGAGCTCTCCACTTCAAATACATAAAATATACATTCTTGTCACTACCACATCATACCTACTCATAGGTTTAAATGAAGCATTGATTGGCCATTATTAATACCCTTTTTTTTTCAGAATAAAGCAATATTTCCATTCACCCTCCCTCTCTCTCTTCCTCTTTCTTTCTCTCCTTTACTCATTTTTTTTTTCTTTCCTTCTCTCAAAAAAAGAAATCAACTTGTATACCTCTAGATCCAGGTCAGCAATGTCTCTCTCATTGCTTGAATTCCTGCTTTCCCTTCCCTTCCTCCCTCCCTCCCTTCCCTCCCTGTCTCCCTCCCTCCCCGCTTCCTCCCTTCCTTCCTCCCTCCCTTCCTCCCTCCCTTCCTCCTTCCTTCCCTTCCTGCCTTCCTCCCTTCCTCCTTCCCTCCCTAAAAAAAAAAAAGAATTCAATTAATACTCCTTAATAAACAAATGAATCAATTAATAACCTTTAAGACTTTTTCTATAATGTTTTATTCAGGTTTATGATTGCTTCTTGACAATTTATGTTTTCTTAAGACACTTATTATTTTATTGAGCTTAAAATTACTTTTAGTCATCCATCCTAGCATCTTATTTTAAACCTTGTATCTGTAGTCATGGTCCTCTTCTTCATCTGTTCTGCAAGATTCATAATTTTCTTCCAAATTTTATTTAAGGTTCAGGAGGTACCTGTGTAGGTTTGTTACGTGAGTAAACTGCATGTCACTGGGGTTTTGCATACAAATGATTTTGTTACCCAGGTAGTGGGCAATAGTACCTCACAGGTAGATTTTCAGTCTTCACTCTTCTCCCACCCTCTGCCCTTGAGTAAGACCCAGTGTCTATGGTTCCTTCTCTCTGTGTTCACGTGTACTCAATGTTTGGCTTCCACTTGTAAATGAGAACATGTGGTATTGTGCTTTCTCTTTCTGCATTTATTTGCTTGGGATAATGGCAAGATTCTCCCAGCGTTCATAGCTCTTTATTTTCTCTGATAAGAAGTTTACTTTCTAATTTCATTCTCAGAATTAAACAAAAGATACTTAAGCATATTCCATTTTTTTTAAAAAAATCAAGTCTGGTATCATATTGTTTTGCATTTGCAGGGAAGAGGCTTTTTTCTTCCCCCTCTTTGCACTATATCATTAAGATATTAATTACATATTATATATTAGTTATGACTCCAATTTTCAAAGAATTTAAATTATAAAATAAAATGTTAAATATAGCAAGGGATACTATCTGTTGCCTTCTCCAATCTTTGCATACTGCAAACCTATTAATTCTGGTTTTCTTGATCTGCTACAAAGCTTTATCCTTTTTCTTCCACCAAAACCCCTGAAATTCAGGGATAAACTATAATGTTTAAAATGAGAACTATAGAAGGGAGAAAAAGGCAAGAAAACAATCAAGATGTTCCTTTCCATTAAATCCTCTCCTACTATCTCTGTCTTCTGGTCTGCCTTCAACTCTTAGGCCAAGTGGTGGGGAAAGCCTTCCTGATTCAGTCTTACATTTTATTTCCTTAGCCCTGCAGTGATAGCAATGGAAATGCTTAGATCAAAAAGAGAGATAGATTTGAAAGGAGATGGGAAGTGTCCCTTTCATTCTCAATATAGATATTGCATTTAAGATTTTGTGTATAAATGAGAAATGATCTCTCTCTCTCTCTCTCTCTCTCTCTCTCTCTCTCTCTCTCTCTGTCTCTGGTACAACACATGTCAGAGAAAAGTGTGGGATAAAAGGCAGTATAGATTGGTTAGACTGGAATCGGTAGACAATGACCACTCTCAGGGCATAGATGCGGATACAAAGATAACCTTTCCTTGTCTATTTTAATCATGTTTCTTCAACATACTATAGTTTGTTTGTTTGTTTGTTTTGTTTTGTTTTGTTTTTAAGACAAAGTCTCAATCTGTTGCCCAGTCTGGAATGCAGCGGTGTGATCTCAACTCACTGCAACCTCCACCTCCTGTGTTCAGGTGATTCTCTTGCCTCCCCATCCTAAGTAGCTGGGATTACAGATGCCTTTGACCATACCTGGCTAATTTTTGTATTTTTAGGAGAGACAGGGTTTCTCCACGTTGCCCAGGCTGGTCTTGAACTCCTGACTTCAGGTGATTCACCCACCTCGGCCTCCCAAAGTGCTGGGATTAGAGGTATGAGCCGCCATGCTCGGCCCATACTATAGTTTAATTTTGCTAAAGAATTGATCCATTCAAAATGCCAAATCTGTCTTAATAACTTAGTAGTCTTTTTCATACTGCCTTTTAACATAGATGTTTAGAAGTTACTTTAGAGTGCTGGTCATCACAAAGAGATAAAGATATCACAACTCTAGAAATTAGGCATGAGAAAAAGGAAACTTTTCAGGCATTTTTGGAGCTTCTCGCTTTCAACCCTTCTAATCATAGACTTTCCCAAGCTTTGAACATTCTCTAGGGTGACTGAAGCTGTGAGTAGACATGAGCAGATGTGAGTTGAATGCAGTAGTGGAGAAATGATATAGAGAAGGCAGCAGAACTCCATTAAGAGCAGAGATTTTGGATATATAACAAAATTTGTATCTGAGAATATCATTTAACTGGTGTTCACATATCCATAGTGCAAGTGTAAGATGGAAAATGTCAGTGATACACTCTACAGTTATGTAATTGTTAGAAATTTGCAAGCATATATTTAAAACTAAGTAATCATAAATGAAAACAACGAACCTTAAAAAGATGAACAGAGAGGCCAGAGTTCCTTTGGTGCAGCAATATCAGGTCTCTGATTCTTCCGTATCTTTAATCACCTCTTGCTGAATTTTAAAAAATGCTTAAAGATGTAAGAGGAATTTATTCTTATACCTGGATTGTTACTTTTCGAAGATGGAAATATTGTCTAGGTGAATCCTGATGTTTGCCGGGCTTCCCTAAATGCAAATTTAAGCAACTCTTAATAGCACATATAAAATATAAATAAATCCTGAAAAACAAGGAGCATTTGAGGGCCACCAAATCTTCCTTCTTCCAACAATCTTCAATTAATTGTTCCAGTCCAGGGGATTTAAAAAAAGTCGTTTGTAAAATGGCAAGTTTCCTGATTTCAAAATAAATAATATATGTAATGAATAAGGTTTCCATATGTAACGTACATATTAGATAAATGCATTCACTGCTCCACTTCCTCCCTTCAACCTTTTCCTTACTCCCAGGAGACACTGAGACATCAACATTATACCTTGGACATTGTTGGTCACCACTTAATAACCACTGAACATGGCCCAGGTCAATCTTTCTCTTCCTAGAATCTCTATGAATGATGTTATAGTCTCCATTGCTGTAATTGTTCTGCCATTTACTGTTATGTGACCTAGAATAATCCTTTCTCTGAGACCCAATTTTAAGAATTTGAGGGATAAGAATGTCAGTAAATCTCATCTTCCATTTTTCTATGTGAATGTAAGTTAGACATAGGTATCATGCCTATGGAGATCAAAAAAGCCCTTCGTTACTAATAAAGGTTTTGTAAGATGTAGCTAATGTGCAAGTGGACAGTGGTTGTGATTCCTCACCCCCAACCACCATGTGTCATGGCTGGATTAGACAGACTGGCCTGGTCATAAGAAAATCTACAGCTCCAAGTCTGCAACCTTGAAAATGATGCCTTTAAGCAAAATGTCTCCATCACCAAAACTGCTGATAAGAATCCACCCCATCTACAGACAATCAGATCCCATAAGAAAGTTGGGAGAAAGAAGCTTAAATGGGCACAACCAATTCTTTCTCCATGACTTATGAACAGAATCATTACTTCCCCAGGAGTAAGGTTGTTAGTGCTCAGCAGGTTACTCTAATGTGAGCCTCTGCATCTGGAAACACAAGGGGTAGGCAGTAAGTGATCCCCAGAAATTTCTCATTTGCAATTTGGATTGAATTATACCTACCTGAGAAGTTTGTGTAAATAAGGTGATGTTTTTGAAACTACTTACATCTGATATTTAATGGCATTATCTTTATTTTTAATTATTGTTATTGCTCAAAGTTTCACTTTCTTTCTTTTTTTTTTTTTTTTAAAGGCAATCAGTTATTTAATTAGATTATTAGGACATTTAAAACACCAATTTGTGAGGATAAATTCCATTTGTCAGGGCAAACACAGATCGCAGGTAGCCCTGGAGCTGAGGAATAGCTTTGATTTTTGGTAGAACTTGTGAGTCCACAGCTTTCTGATCAATCTTGCGCTGCTCTGTTATCTCGTATTTCTCTTTTTCTGTGTCGAAGATCTCACCTTCCTGGTGTCTGGGCTTCCGCAGCTTCTTCTTCTTAAAATAAGCATCAGTAAGATGTTTTGGGATTTTTACATTGCTGATATCAATTTCGGTTGAGGTGGCAATGACAAATTTCTGGTGCGTTCTTCGCAGAGGAACTCGATTGAGGACCAGAGGTCCAGTCACAAGTAACAAGCCACTAGCCAGCTGCTTCAGGAAAACCACCCTGTTGCCCCTGTGGCGACCAGTGAGGATGATCAGAATGGTACCGGGGGTAATGCTGGCTCGCAGTTTTCTCACGTGCTGACTAAAGGGTTTTTTGCCGTGGCTCAACAGCTTTCGAGGCACATCTTCAGTAGGATAATACCTAGGCATTTTGCGAAGTTTAACCACCCGGGTGCCGCCGTTTTTGTCACCACCAACTGGTTTTGTAACAGTTGCAAGAACCTTCTCTTTCTTTTTCTTTTCAACCTTGGATTTAGCCGCTGAGTACTTCCTCTTGTACAAGGCTTTTCTGGAATACATGGCAGATCGGGAATACCTGCCAATTCCTCTGACAAGAACAGGATTGCGGCTGCAATGGGGCTTCCCCTTCTTGGGCTTTTTTTTAGCCTTGAGGCTAGCCTTTTTCACTTTGCTACCAGCATCAGCCTTCTTGGCTTCAGGTTTCTTCTCTTTAGTATCCGGCTTCTCAACTTTTTCACCGGCCATCTTGCAAGATGGGAAAGAGAACTCAAGTTTCACTTTCTTAATATGTTCTACATTTCTTGCTATTAATGATCAAGCCACTCCCTCAACAACATTTCCAAGAACATTAGAACCACCAGACAGTTAATTTGACTATATTGTATGGATAAGTGCCTTTACATGTATGGTGATGATATGATTCTAACTTTAAATGTTCAGAATTATGGATTTACTTTAAAGATGATTAATTATCATAGAAATAAAGAAGGAAGGAGAAACAAAAAGGAAAGAAAAATGCGAAGAAAGGAAGGAAAAATAAAATTAACCTGATAAACTGTTAGATATCTTCACTGAGAGGTTTAAATCAGCAGGTTTCAATGTAAAGTATCCTTACCTAAAATCAAAATAGGAACTATTAATCGACTGCTTTTCTTTATTATTTTGATATGCAACAGTTTTGGAAAGTCTACTCTTGTCTACTACTTCCTAGCATATATTTAGATATGAAATCCACTTAAAATAATTGTTTAAAAAAGCCTTTAATATGTAATTTGATAAAATTCTCATTACTATGTATAATTGTCACCTAACATAAGTGTGGTCTTACTTTGATATTTGATTAAAACACTCTATTTAACTCAGTCTGATGTATCTAAAAAGGTTCTCAGTTCTAGAACTTTAAGATCACTTGATACTATAAGATCTTATAACTATTTATTTGCAACTGAAAGTTAAGGAACCATTTTTTCCACTGCCATCATCAGCATGTTATAATTATAAGTCTGGCTAATCTGACCTCCTTCCTCACACAAGTTATCATTCATACAACACAGTAGAAAAGAAAAGAGGGAACCATCTCATGCCAGAATCATATGACAAGGAGTAGGAAATCATTATGTTTTACTGTGTCAAAGTTTAAACTTAAACCTACCCATCACCATTTATGGCAGAAAGGGAACTAGAATCCTGATATTCAGAATAGCATAACTTCTGCTTCTTAGCAGTTGTTTTGAATAAACCCATCACCATTTATGGCAGAAAGGGAACCAGAATCCTGATATTCAGAACAGCATAAATTCCACTTCTTAACAGTTGTTTTGAATAACTATAGTTCAAAACCTATTTTTAATAACTGTCAGTTTTAATAACTAACAGTAATTGATTGGGGACTTTGGGTATTTATTTATGATAACATCTTCCTCTAGTCAAGATTGTCCATGTTATTAAAGTGAACTTTTACATTTCTTATGGTTTGAAAAACTAAACTGCTTTATTGAAAAGAAAAATCTTTGCATCAAATTCTTGCCAGTAGTAGTAAATACCCTAATATTTTTTCGGTGATAGAGGAATTTTGACTGACAAGGCAGCTTTTGTTTCTTTTGAGTCCTCTGTCTCTCTATCTCAAATATGTTTTTGGTATCAGGTGAGGTGGCCTTGCTAAAACAAATAGTTAATGGAAGAGGAAGAACATGTATGTCCAGACCAAGATCTAGCATAGGTAGGTTATGGGGTCAGATTTTTCTGTGCGTGTTCCTTTGCAACTGCTTTGCAGGGATTCCTGGAAAATGGCCAACATAGAATCAATTCTGAAATACTCAGCTAACAACCCATCTGGAAGAATGTTTGTTTTCCCAAACAGCCAAAGAGATCTGCAAGGTAAAACCTGTCTTCTTATGGTGGTGAATATTTCCCTAAGGTGAAGTCTGCAACAGACAGCACAGATGTTGCTATAGTGGCATATGAGGACGAAGGGAAGACACATGGCTAGAAAATATGGACCACAATATGAGCATATGGGAGCCTGGGGAAGTCAAAAAGTGCACTGCACAGCATTCCCTGGGCACCCTGATCTTAGGTGACTCATAGAGGCCAAGAAGATGAGAAAGCCCAACAGGAAAGCATTGATAGGGGCCGCCTATTTAATGTGATATGTCAGTATATAGGGAATAAAAGCATAGGATTTTAGCACAGAATGAAAATTTGGAGAACATTTAATCCACATGTCATACTTGATAGTTGATAAAATGAAGGCTAAGAAGATTTGGCTTGCAGAATTTCTCACAATGAGCTCGTGGGAGAAGAAATACTAGAATACATTATAAAAAGTTGGAAACAACCTAAATGTCCATTAACAGGACAATAGATAAAGTCTATTAATTTAACAATTGCATTCAGGCAAAAATGCATATTGATTGGCTTAAGTGTGGGTCTCATGAGCTCCTGAAGAAAACAATAGAACCATGTCCAAACCCCATGTCCAAACCTGGAAACACGAAAGAAGTAGATTCCCTACCTGTTACAAAACTGGAGGCAATTGCCTGAAAAGGGGGAGATGGAAGCTGGAGAAGTAAGGAAAACAATTCATGATTAAAAAAACCACAACCAAGATTGTGTTATTCCAGAAGACTGGGCACTGCATCACCCAGCAGAAACATTTTGTTTGATGAAAAAGTGGCCCTGTTATCATGTTCAGATGGGGTAACTGCTCACACAGATGCCATCATTATCAATGAGCAAACCATTTTGTACAAAAAGGGAACATACTCCTCTTAGTAGCCTTTCTTTTCTGTCTTTTTAGAGAGATGCTGAAAAAAAAAATCAAAATGCTAAAAATAATGCAACCCATTAATTCTCCTTGAGCATACACTATGTGACAATTTATATAGATTATTTCTTTCAATTCTCTCACAACAGTCTGCAGGAGCTATTACGATTATTATTCAGTTTTACAGATGTGCAAACTGAGGCTAGAGAGGTTAAGTTGCCCAAGATCACACAACTAGGAAATGGTGTAATTTGGAATCAAATGCAGACCCTCAGATTCCAGAGCCTCATTTTATTTTTGCTCTTTTCTAATTTCTATTTGGTAAGAAAAAAAATTGCCATCCCGCTCCCCATTTTTTACAATACTTTGTTTATTATTATGTCTGGTGTTGAGAACAAATATTCAGATGGTTTCTACCTTTTTAACTCCTAGGTATTTTGGAATTATGGAAACCATACCTCACTCTGTAGGGAGCACTTGTTTTATTTGAACTGTAAAGAAAGTGCTAGCTCAAGTCAGATTTCTCCCTCTGTGCTAACCCTGAGCCAGACCCTACATTTCTCCTCAGTACTAAAATTCACTGTCAGCATACTATATGTTGCTCATCTTCCTTTCGGCCTATGTCTGAAGGACTACATCGATTCTTCATTGAGGTCAGCAGGTAGATTTTATCACCTCAACTGCAAGCCTCTGAATAGTGCTAGATAATTCAGATCTTCCTGTCCTAGAGATGTACCACATTTCTGTATATATGGATTTCTTGTCTATTTTTTTTCTTCTTAGGGAAGAACTAGAAACATGTTTAGTTGTCAGAATTGAAGGATGCTCATATAGGAAGAAAGCATTATGACTGTAGAATAAAACATCTTGAAGAGCCCTAAAATATCATCTAATGCAAAGAATGTCACTCATAGGGTTGAAGGGCATGTACCAATTAGGGGTATCAAAATCACTTGATAATTCTTTTTAAAAATATACATGTATATTCCACCCCTCAAAACACACAGTCTGCTATAATCCCTAGGAGCATATTACCTCCTGCAGCCTCACACTGAAATTTACCTGAAATTCACTGACTAAATGAGGCATCATTAAGAAGAATGTGATATAAACTGTTATTGCAAGGTCGAAGTACTATATCAGTCAGAGTTTAGTAAGAAAGACAGACCAATGCTGTTGGGGTGAATGGGGGAGGGACAGCGGGGAGCTGGGAGTTGGGGAGAGATAGTATGGGGAGAAATGCCAGATATAGGTGAAGGGGAGGAAGGCAGCAAATCACACTGCCATGTGTGTACCTATGCAACTATCTTGCATGTTCTTCACAAGTACCCCAAAACCTAAAATGCAATAAAAAAAAGAATATTACTTATGCTAATATGTAATATGTTGTATTATTATTTTGAAATTAAAAAATATTTTAGTGATTAAAAAAAAAAGAAAAACAGACCAACGTATGCCAGATAGAACAATAGAGAAGAGCTAATAACAGGGATTACTTTACAAAATGTTGGGAAAACCGAAAGCCAAGCATGAGGACGGTGAGGTCACCTAGGAATTAGCAGTGGCAGGAAGCCAGTTTCTTTCCTTGGGTTGGAGAGAAACAGAGCCCAGAATTGGAATCACCTGGAAGGAGCTAAAATCATTAAGGGAAGAACCGCAGAGGAAGAAATTTCCTTTGATATTCCTTTCCCACTCCTTCTAATCCCTTGTGTCATCTAGTGGTTGAATCTATTCAGAAGCCAGTTGTTAAGGAAGCCTGAAAATGTTACCTCGCAGCACAGAGTCCCTTACAATATAGAGCAAGAAGCAGAGAATGAAGATAAGAGAAAATCAGGAATGACCAGCAGACTTAGAATCACTGTTTTAACCTATTACTCTATTGTAGATAGGACTGCTTCAGTATCTCCAGATAAAGAAGACTTTTCAACTTTCCTCACCAACAGACTTCATAGTTACACTCTCATAGCCAGAAAGTTATCTTTCTGTCATTAAAATTGTTTATTTTAGAAGTTATTTAGTTATTTTGTATACTACAATGAATAATTATTGTCTTATGTAGAGGAATTGTCATTACTTTTTTAAAACTATAGAAATACATTTGCTATACTTATTTTAGTGTTGACCTCTGATGCTCAAAAATCCAACATTTTATTTTAATGTTTATATTTTTATATATTTCACTGTTTAAAAATTATGTGATAAGTATATATCATTTGTTTCCTACTTTTTTGTAAAAATTCATGGGAGAGCATTTTTCTCCTCTAGCTATGTACGCCAGAATTTAAAAATCTTCATTCAATGTTTTGAACAAAGTCTTAAGAAGGTAGAAGCAAATACAATGTTAAGGATTTGGAAAGGATTAAATTTCTTTAAAAACTTAGTCAGTAATATCAAAAGTAGAATAACAGTGTTTAATTTACTTTTGAATGGTATACCGAGTGCCTTTTATGTTCTGACTTATGTTCTCTTAGCTCACTTTTATCTGTTAGCCACTTTGCAGCAGCTAGCTTCATGAACCTGGAATTGAGAAACACCTTCCTTCAGCATCAGACTCTTCCTTCCTGGTACTTCTCTGATACTCATCATGGGAGTCTGAAGTAATCTTGGTCACTCATGCATGTACAAACTAAGTGTGGTAAGGAGGTAATATAGCTTCTTGGAAAAGGCTAGACCAATCAAAAGCTGCAGCCAAAAGATAAACATTCTCTTATTTATTTATTTTTGGGGCTGGCATTTCATTCTTGTTGCCCAGGCTGGTGTGCAATGACATGATCTTGGCTCACTGCAACCTCCGACTCCCAGGTCAAGTGATTCTCCTGCCTCAGCCTCTCAGGTAACTGGGATTATAGGTGCACACCACCACGACTGGCTAAATTTTGTGTATTGAGTAGATACAGGGTTTTAGCATGTTGGCAAGGCTGGTCTTCAACTGCTGACCTCAGGTGACGCACCTGCCTTGGCCTCCCAAAGTATTGGGATTACAGGTGTGAACCACAACGCCTGGCCACGTTCTCTTCTTTGAACTCACAGATAGACCATTCTGAGACTAGGACTCCACAGCTCCAAGGTTTCAATGGGATTGAGCACCAATTGCTGTTAGTGGTAACCAGTCTAAAAATTTCTTGCCTTGACTTTCTCTTCTGTTTCTATGAATCTTTTCCCCAAATAAATTCAACCACTTGTCTCAATCTCTGCTTTTTTTGAAAACATAAGCTAAGTCAAATAGAAAATATAATTTTTACTTTTATTATATATTTTGTTTTTATTTTACATATTTTTATAATATTTTTTGTCAAAATTAACAAAGATCATTATAAAATATATATGTGTACCTTGTACATTTTAAATAATTTAAAGAACATTTCTATTATTTTGACTCCATCAGGTAGGCAAGGTAATTAATATTTCCATTATTTTATAGAAAAATATGCAGAAGAGTTAAGCATTTGCTCAAATTCTCCCCAATTTTGGGCCAATAGAATGAAGTAGAATTTCAGTCTACTAATCTATGACTTGTTTTTATGTGGCTGTAACCAAACAATCAACTATATATATCTTCCCTTGGGTTAATGTTGATGGCACTTTACTAAGTGCAGTCTTCAACGATAGAGTGGAATAACCAAGTCCTTTTGAGAAACTGGAGTGGCACAGTAATTATCATGGCATATAGCAATCATCAGTGATTCAATCCTCTATTAGTAAAGGTCATAAGGTGAGAAAAGGGTTGCAGAACACATTCAATATTAGAAATTTTAATCCTAAAGACCAAAAATTGCCTTTAGGACTATAGTAAATAGGAAATACTGCTATTTTGATTATCAGTTATTTCAGTCTTATCATTATCAATACAAAATGTTGATATTAGAAATATTTACCCTCAGACAAATAACCTTCTTTCTAAGGTCTCTGTGACTATGAGTCAGATTTTGAGAAAATAATGTTTTCACCAGAAGTAAAAAATATTGAGATTCTGAGAAGGTGAGTCATGGTCAGATATAAAGGCCCAAACCTCCAGTTCTTAGACACCAGAAGTATGTCACCAGTAGAATTTAGATCTGCTTAAAAATAAAAAAGCAACATAATAAACCCATAATATGTAAATTACCTTGGAACAAGACTGTACTCTCTGTTCTCTCCTCCTATAATCTTCTTGCTATTCAGTTCAGCCTCATCTCTTCTCCCACCAAACTCATGTTTCACCTTGGAATCAGCCCATCTTTTGTTTAGAAAATAGCTATTACATTCTCACAGACTAACAGTTTACAAGCGTTATCTATGTTTCGAAATATAAATTACTAGAATGCAGTGTTACTTTCTGGGGTACCTAAGATGTATGTCTGCTCTTTAACATTGTATACTGTACACTGGAGAAGTAAAAAGGAAGGTGATCTTGTATTAGACAACATTCTTGAATTCAATGTCACATATGTTTATGAAGTTGATGAAGTTTTCTACATGTCTTTTGACTAGGTTGATTATTAGAATATATTTCTTTTGAAGCCACAGCATTTTCTCATTAGGTTTCATGACTTGATTAATTTACTATAGGCATCACATAATTTCTGGATACAGGAATGGTTTGCAAGCAATGGACTCGCAAATTTTAATGTTAGGCAAACTGGTTTTGATAAATCAATCATTATTCTATATATCTGGTTCTGTAACTCAAATGCTGTTCTACTATAACTTTACTCAACATACTATACTTTACTATAACATACAACTAATTAGCATACTCTGATATAGGTGTGGGAAAACTAAAGCCGAATCAAGTATCACCTGCTGACTGTTTTTGTAAATAAAGATTTATTAGAACATATCCACACTCAAGTATTGCCTAACGTGCAACACTGGAAGAGTTGAAGAGTTGTGGCCAAGACCATGTGGCCTGTAAAATATTTACTATTTGGTTCTTTAAATAAATGTCTGCCAACCTCTGCTCTAATATTTTGACTTAAGAGGTTCCCATCAAGGTAATATTTATGCTCACTTTTCCTTACCTTATTATTTTACCACTGCGTAATAAATATACGGGGAAGAGAGAATAGAACCTTGAACCATTTTAACCACACTGCTCTTGGCATATTGGTTCAGCATATGCTTCTCTTCTAGTTGTTGCCCATAATTTGTTTTGTTTTATGGAACAAATGATTCACAAATGACTTTGGGATTGAAACATAAATGTATAAGGTATGCTAGCATTGTCAATGCATTGCCATCTTATTTTAAGGATTTCAGTAAAAGCAAATAAGACGTATGCTGCCAAAGCAGGGATCAAAGCATTAAAGATAAGTCAAAAAGTAAAAGACCTGCCTCTGTGTGAACAGAAACCGTGCTCTCAGAGGATTCAGTAGACTCAGAACCCTGGCCAGGGAGCCTGGTGATTGTGGCCCATTGTAAAGCCAACTAACTTAAGGTAGTTTCAAGAAACAGATATAATACAGGAGCTGACATCTTTATTTGTGAGAATGTAAATGGAAATCACTGCTTTCCACATTTCTATGATTACTTATATTCATTTACAAAAATATAAGTTTATTTGACCTGGTTCTAATTGAGTGTATTTTCCATAGTGCGAGATAGAATTATTTTAGTGGCAACAACTAGCTAACAGTCCAGAAGAGAAGGATTTTTCTTTTCTTTTCTTTTCTTTTTTTGTGTGAGGAGGAGTTATGTGTATTTATTAAAGAAGAATCACGTACATGTCCAATTGAACTAAATGCCACTTCATGGGTCCCATGTTCAAAAAGTGGTGGCACCAACGTGATATGAGGGTGGAGTTTTCAGTCCTCTGTTGACAAAACATGAAGCAAAGGACAAGTAAACTCTCACTGTGCCTCCTTCATAGTCTAACAGAGCTACTGCTTGGTCAGTGGTCTCCTACGAGGAATGAATGCTGGGTGACCGTTGTGTCAAAACTACAAAAGAGAAGAGCGCCAGTCAGATGGTTGGTTGATATCAATGGTGGAGTCTTTATGAATAACTGGATTTTGTTTAACCTTTTCTTTAAGGAAGAAAGCCTCCTGGAGCTTAGTGAAAGTGCGGTTATAATGGAGCATGTCTGACCTCCCATCATGGCCAGGAACTCAGTTTTAAGATTTACGTTCAGTTGGTTATGGGGGCTTAAATTTTATTTTTATTTCTCATTTCCTCCTTTTGGCTGATATTTACCAGAGGCAATCTTGATGGTCAAACTTTTATTTTGTACCATATTGTTGCCGAGGAGGTGTGGTTGCTTTCCATTTGCCCGTCTGTTCCTCAGTGGGACCTCTGCAGCCAGAATACTTAGAGCCAAAAGACATATCACCTGGAAAGCATTTTAGGCCAGATGTAAATGGAGGTGGGCAAGCACCTATCAGCCTTTAAAACCTTTTTAAGTAATACAGGAGCCAAAAAAGCCAAAGCCAAATTAAGCTTTATGCATTGAGCTACTGTAATCTTGGTTTTAGTTAGACTTCTAGCAATTAGCTATATAAAACATAAGAATTTCAATGAAACCATGTAAGCTAAGGAATTTAGAGAATTTCATTGTGCTGATATGCTTTCTGTGATCTCTTTAGCAATGTGTCCTAAAGTGGCCAATACATTTTTTTGTCGCAGCTCTGTTTACGTAAACCCTGTAACTGGGAACAGTTATGCCCAGAAGGCTTTGTCACCAGGTATCTTGATGTTCTCTCAGTAATTCTCTTTTTCATCTATGGGAAGCAGAAAATTCTTTATGGCTGGGATGGATGGAAAGGTGCCACATAATGGCCCAGGAGGCAAAGTCCCAAATTTTGCCAGCTGTTTAGGCATCTGTGTGCTTGTCAAAGGAGCTTTTTTAACTTCTGGCTTAGGGTATTCTTTGGAGCTGCGAAGAATCTTAGTGGTTATTTCTTTCAACTTCTTCATTGTAAACGCTGGATAACAGCCTCTCAAAGAAGTTAAGTGATTTGCCTAAGGTGATGTGAAAGCCAGAATTGGGGCCTAGATTATCTCAGCTTCTATTTGTATCCTTTTCTGCCTTATCATATTGCACTGAACTTGCTGATTATTGTGCTGGCAATCTCATTTAATTTAATTTAATATAATTGAACTAGAAATGATTTATTTGATAACAAAATGAGGCTTCTGAAAATGTTTTTTAAAGAGTAGATTTTGTTACTTTACTAAAAACACATCCAAATTATGTAGAGTTTAATTTCATATTTGTATCAAGGAAATAAACACAACTATGTTTTCTGTCGACGGGATGCTAAGAAGCACATTCTGCTTAAAGCTTTCTCTAAACTGCGTTGATACTAATACTTAATTCTTATGGTTAGAAATTTATTTACTTTATTCAAGCATTGTTTTCTTCCTCCTACATTCTTTTGAATAGCAAGTATTCCTGAGAAAGGCGACAATTTAGGTGACTGATTCCTTATTCTGAATATATATTTCCAGATTACATTACAATAACATGGAGAACAAAAAGATTGAGAGGAAAATAAACATTAAATAAAAAAGAAAATGAAATTCATGGAGACAGTAAATTAGAAAAACCACTATAGACAAAATTTGTAGGTTGAAAGGGACCTAGTAATCTTTTACTATCCCCATCTAATTCTTGAATCATGTGTGAAAATGTAAACTTTTCCAGTGACAAGGAGCATTCTTCATTCTGGGGAAATTTGTGCCATCTACAATGACTGGGACAGTCACTTTATATAGATACCCTTTACAATAAACTAACATTTATCACCTAGTAGTTTTCCCATTGAGTCCTTTTTTTCACCCATTTGAAATGATTCCTGACCATAGAAGAAATGACCTGTCCCTGGAATGCTTCCTTTTCTGTAGGCTAAATAATTCCATTTTCTTCTGGGAATATGATGCATTCTTCCCATAGCTATTTTTCTTTCATGGTTGATTTTTGCAAAAGAGTGTGGCCCAGAAAAAACAAAACAAACAAACAAAAAAAACCTCTCTACTTTTTCTAGGACTAATCTTTGCACAGTCAGACTCAGGTATTCTGAAACCTATCAAAGGGGAATAATTTATTTTTTATTTTTTGTTTTAATCCATGTGTGGAAGACTCAAAGAAAGTAATAATGACTGCAAAACCCTTTGCTGAGAAGGGGGATCTGTGCAGTAGTGGCATTTCTGGATGCTTTAAAAAATCAAATTGAACAAGTTCTATAGCTCTCAGTAGCTGTAGATAAACAAAAACTTGCAAAAGTGTTAAGTAGGGTCCCAGAAAAGAAGATTTAATATTTGTTCCTTTGGACAAAGGTTAGAATAGGAATTAGAAATTAGAACACAAATACTCAAAAATCTGCATAGGTCTCTAAAACTCAGAAGGTTTATGGAAGTCACCTTTCAACTTCTTGACAATGGTGAGAATATCAGTATATCAATCTATATACATTTAGCACTTTTAACATAATCTATTAATGGCTAGGAAGAAAAAACATCTGGGAGATATTACTTCTCTTTGTTTTTATGGTTACATTATTTATGACAAGTTATTTTCCAATACAGAATATAGGGACTATAATCAGTTTTCATAACTAATATGCAAAATTCCTAGTTCATCATGAAAATTAACCTACCTTACAGGTAGCTCAGTCTTTCCCCAGAAAAAGTCAGATGCATGGGATGTATGTAGTATGACATGTATGTAGTACAACCTCAATGTAGCATTCTCTTGCTGATCTAAAAACATATGACTGGCATTTAATAATTAGAAATTGGGATTAAGTTTTTATTTTATGATAACATGCAAATTATTTTTGCAAGGATAACCCATTAACTTTAATAGAAATTTTGACATTATGGTGAATTATTTGAGTAGCATCTTTCTAGGCATCACCTTTTTTTTTTTTTGAAGAAAGAAGAGAAGCAGAGAACTGAGGCAATACCAGAAAGGTAGATTGAGGCCACCAACACAAACTTGGTTCACTTAGGAAGTTTTGGGGCAGTAAGAATTGTTGCTACCTTTGTTACCAACTACCAAATCTGTGCCCCCAATTCAATTCATGCAAGTCTCTATTTTAACGTTTCCATGAACATGGTTAATCCCAATGCTCTTTCCCAATTTTCTCTCTCTTTTCTCCTGTTAGTCTCCTTCTTGTACATTTAGTTCATACCCACATCTTAAAGTTGTCTTTGCTCCATCTTCTTTGGGCCTCTACCCAGGCCACCCTACATGTTTGGAAGGATCACATCATTCCAGCTTGAATGCCTCCTTTCCATCCAGGCATCTGAATTATCTCATATACAGACAACAAGATCTGAGAACTTCACCCTTTATCTAAACTCTGTAATATTGTGCTTGACTCAACATTTTCTAATCTGGCAACCAGCCATATTTTGCTACCCTGCAACGTGTTCTCTTTGATTTGTTGACTATGCAATTGTTATTGTCTCCAGTTCTCTAGGGAGCTTTTCACTGTAATGACATTAGATCGCAGATTCCCAGAGAGAAATGCTTAACTTTTATCCAGTCAGAATGTCATACTTGTATATAAAAAAAGGAGAGAAGAATCCTACCCCTCACACATATTTTATTAATCAATTTCCCAATCACATTCCATTACAAGTGTGAGAAGGTATTTGAAATTCCCATAATAATGGCTCTTTTAGCCTAAATTTTTATATCTAAAAGACACAGTTCAAATGAACTCAAATCCATGGAAAGAGTACCATTACTCTTTAACAACTATCAATTGACTGTTAGAGTTGAGTTTATCAAATCGTCTGACTATTGTGTTGCAGAGAGCTAATTCCTGGAAAATGAGACACAAGAAAAAAAGATGTGAATATTAGGAAAGAGCACCAGATGTTTTCAGAAAATTAGATTTCACTTGGGGTCTGTCTTTTTCCTAGACTCTTCCAGTTCTATGCCCACTCAGCAGGTTGGTTATCAATTAAGGGCCAGGGAGGACTGAAGAAAAAGAAGAAATAAGCCTTTTCAATCAGGAAAATTGAGCATATTAATACACTATAGTAATCTCACAAGAGCATTATATAGGGTTTCTACAATAAATAACAATATTCTTGTCATAGGGCTCTAGAATCTGTTTTCCAAGCTTATAACTTTTTTTGTGTAAATTTATTCCCATTTCCAGGGGATGCCTGAACTATGAATCCCTGAAACTTGTTGATTTTATTGCGTAAATTTAGTTAATATTCTCCTTTCTTTTTCTTCTTTTAATTAAACTTTAAGTTCTGGGGTACATGTGCAGATTGAGCAGAATTGCTATATAGATATGCACATGCCATGGTGGTTGGCTACAGCCATCCCCCCCCATCATCTACCTTAGGTATTTCTCTTAATGTGATTCCTCCCCAATCCTGCCCTCCCCCCACACTATCCTTCCCCTAGTCCTCCCACCCACCAACAGAACCCGGTGTGTGATGCTTCCCTCTCTCTGTCCATGTGTTCTCATTGTTCAACACCCACTTATGAGTGAGAACATGTGGTGTTTGGTTTTCTATTCTTGTGTCAGTTTGCTGAAAATGATGGTTTCCAGCTTCATCCATGCTCCAACATGAATTCATCTTTTTTAAGGCTGCATTTTAAAAAAATTTAATATAATTTAATTTTTTAATTATTAGTATACTTTAAGTTCTTGGGTCCATGTGCAGAACGTGCAGATTTGTTACAAAGGTGTAAACGTAACATGGTGGTTTGCTGTATCCATCACCCTGTCATGTCTATTAAGTATTTCTCCTAATGCTATCCCTCCCCTAGTCCTTCACCCCCTGAGAAGCCCCAGAGTGTGATGTTCCCCTCCCTGTGTCCATGTATTCTCATTGTTAAACTCCCACAACATGTAGTGTTTGCTTCTCTGTTCTTGTGTCAGTTTGCTGAGAATGATGGTTTCCAGCATTATTCATATCCCTGCAAAGGACATGAACTCATCTTTTTTTATGGCTGCATAGGATTCCATGGTGTATATGTGCCACATTTTCTTTATCCAGTCTATCATTGACGGTCATTTGGGTTGCTTCCAAGTCTTTGCTATTGTGAGCAGTGCCATAATAAACATACATATACATATGTCTTTATAATAGAATGATTTCTACTCCTTTGAGTTTATGCCCAGTAATGGGATTGCTGGGTCAACTGATATTTCTATTTCTATATCCTTGAGGAATCACCATACTGTATTCCACAATGATTGCACTAATTTACCCTCCCACTAATAGTGTAAAAGCATTCCTATTTCTCCACATCATCTCCAGCATCTGTTATCTCCTGAATTTTTGATGATTGCCCTTCTAACTGGTGTGAGATGTTATCTCATTGTGCTTTTGATTTGCATTTCTCTAGAGACCAGTGATGATGAGCTTTTTATTCATATGTTTGTTGGCTGCATATGAAACATAAGAAAAGTTCTCCTTTTGTGAAGTCTCTGTTCATATCTTTTGCCCATTTTTTGATAGTTTTTTTTTCTTGTAAATTTGTTTAAGTTCTTTGTCGATTCTGTATATTAGCCCTTTGTCAGATGGGTAGATTGTGAAAATTTTCTCCCATTTTGTAGGTTGCCTGTTAACTCTGATGATAGTTTCTTTTGCTCGGCAGAAGCTCTTAGTTTAATTAGATTCCATTTGTCAATTTTGGCTTTTATTGCCATTGCTTTTGGTGTTTTAGCCATGAAGACTTTGCTCATGCCTAGGTCCTGAATGGTATTGTCTCGGTTTTCTTCCAGGGTTTTTATGGGTTTTGGTCTTAACTTTAAGTCTGCATATGGCTAGCCAGTTTTCCGAACATCATTTATTAAATAGGGAATCCTTTCCCCATTGTTTGTTTTTGTCAGGTTTGACAAAGATTAAATAGTTGTAGATGTGTGGTGGTATTTCTGGGGCCTCTGTTTTGTTCCATTGGTCTATATCTCTTTTTTTGGTTCCAGTACCATGATGTTTTGATTATTGTAGCCTTATAGTATATTTTGAAGTCAGGTAGCATGATGCCTCTAGCTTCTTTTTGCTTAGGAGTGTTTTGGCTATGCAGGCTATTTTTTGGTTCCATAAGAAATTTAAAGTAGTTTTTTTCAAATTCTTTAAAGAAAGTTAATGGTAGCTTGTTGGGGATGGCATGGAATCTATAAACTACTTTGGTCAGTATGGCCATTTTCATGATACTGATTATTCCTAACCATGAGCAAGGAATGTTTTTTTCATTTGTTTGTGTCCTCTCTTATTTCCTTGAGCAGTGGTTTATAGCTCTCCTTGAAGAGGCTCTTCACGTCCCTTGTAAGTTGTATTCTTAGGTCTTTAATTCTATTTGTAGCAATTGTAAATGGGAGTTCACTTATGCTTTGGCTCTCTGTTTGTCTGTTGGGGTGTATAGGAATGCTTGTGATTTTTTTCACATCAATTTTGTATCCTGAGACTTTGCTGAAGATGCTTAACAGTTTAAGGAGATTTTAGGCCGAGACGATGGGGTCTGCTAAATATACAATTATGTCATCTGCAAGTAGAAACAATTTGACTTTCTCCTTTCCTAACTGAATACCCTTTATTTCTTTCTGTTGCCAATTGCTCTGGCCAGGACTTTCAGTACTATATTGAATAGGAATGGTGAGAGAGGGCATCCTTGTCTTGTGCCGGTTTTCAGAGATAATGCTTCCAGCTTTTGCCCATTCAGTATGATAGTGGCTGTGGGTTTGTCATAAATAGCTTTTATTATTTTGAGGTACGTTCCATAAATACCTAGTTTATTGAAAGTTTTTAGCATGAAGGGCTGTAGAGTTTTATCGAAGGCCTTCTCTGCATCTCTTGAGATTATCATGTGGTTTTTGTCTTTGGTTCTGTTTATGTGATGGATTGTTTATTGATTTGCATATGTTGAAAAAGTCAACAAAATAGATAGACCCCTAGCCAGACTAATAAAGAAAAAAAGAGAGAATAATTAACTAGATGCAATAAAAAATGATAAAGGTGATATCACCATCGATCCCACAGAAATACAAAATACCATCAGAGAATACTATAAATACTGCTATACAAATAAATCAGGAAATCTAGAAGAAATTGATAAATTCCTGGACACTTACACCCTCCCAAGACTGAACCAGGAAGAAGTCAAATCCCTGAATAGACCAATAACATGTTCTGAAATTGGGGCAGCAATTAATAGCCTACCAACCAAAAAAAGTCCAGGACCAGATGGTTTCACAGCCGAAGTCTACCATAGATACAAAGAAGAGCTGGTACATACTTCTGAAACTATTCCAAACAATAGGAAAAGAGGGACTCCTCCCTAACTCATTTTATGAGGCCAGCATCATCCTGACACCAAAACCTAGCAGAGACACAACAAAAAAAGAAAATTTCAGGCCAATATTCCTGATGAACATTGATGTGAAAATCCTCAGTAAAATACTGGCAAACCGAATCCAACAGCACATCGAAAAGCTTCTCCACCAAGATCAAGTTGGCTTCATCCCCGGGATCCAAACTGATAACTTTTGATTTGATAATTAAAACTTTAAAAGAGAAAGAGAGAAGATATTCAGCAGTTGAATCATGCAGGATCTTGGGGATGCTAGAAAATTAGTCTACTCAACCACGTTGAGTGTTTTCCTCTTCAGACAACAGTTTCTTTGTATATAGACAATGTAGGAGCAATGAAAACAAACAAACGAATTTAGAAACCCAAAACAAAAAGACTTCATGTGTGTTCGTGAACTTTAATAACACTTTTATTTCCAAGAAGGAAGGAAAGACAGACAATTCGTTACTCTTATGCAATTTCCTGGTACTCTTTTACTGTGCTGATAAATATATCCCTTTTGACAAACTAGATAGTGAATTAGAGGCTGTGATAAAAGCTCTTAAATGTGGATTTCCTTTTCCTTAGGGAACTAGACTGCACATTTAATGTTCCTGTTATTGTTCCTTTGAGCAAAATTGTGAATTTATATTACAGGACAGTTCCAAAGGGAAGCTTATTTTCCACAGGGACTTTTTAATTTAAAACACACACACACACACACACACACACACACAAAAACACACATGCACACATACACATCCTATTCTGTGGTAGAATTTATAGTAAAAAATACTTTATGCTCCTCTGAGCTTTTAATAATATATGAGCTATATTCTGATGTTCAAGGCACTGAACAATTAAAAGCTGTAAAATACATACAAAATGTTTCCCATATTGAAGAAAATATTTGAAGAAGAGTTTTAGCATGCTTTTAAACTTCCCAACCTTCTGATGTTCACAGAATCTTTATAACAACTATTTAAGATGAAAACTGAGTAGTAGTATATCTACTTTGCACACAAGTAAACTCAGAGATTCACTGACTGACAAGAGCTATAGAGTCAAGTGGGAGATCTGGAAATAGAAATACTTCTTCTGACAGCTTGAACAAAAAAGGACAGGATTTTGCCTTTATAATTCATGTTTACTAAAATTTGCACATGTATACATTATGTACTTATTTTTTTATGATAATACATGTTTACTATAGAAAATTTAATGATATGGAAGGGTGTGATTAAGAAACAAACTGATTCCACCATCCAACAGCAATTATTATTCTTATTCTGAAGATAATTATTCCAGCTGTATATATTATAATGTTATATTTAATACGTATAATTATAAATATGAAATTTATTTCTCATACCTCTGGAGGCTGGAAGTCTGATATGAGTGTGTCAGCATGATCAGGTTCTGGTGAGGGCCCTCTTCCAGGTTACAAACTGTCAACTTTTCATTGTTTTTGGTGGGCTGGTTCAGGTTCTTAACTTCCCTGCACAAAGGAATTTGAGAGTGAGTTCAAAGGAAGAGTAGGCAAAGAAGTTTCTTGCAAAGCAAAAGTACACTCTGAGAAGCAGAGAGGGGTGCACAAAGGGAGAGAAAGTCCCTATTGTCTTAAGGGAAATTCCCTTTATGGGAGCTGTACATACATATTCATAAAACACTGGGAGGTCAAGTACGCAAAGGCAGACCTGTGGTTGGTGCATGTGCTCAGCATCTACATGCTCTACATGTATCATTAGCATATAAAATTTCCATCTAGGAGTGTGTTTTTTACTATTAAAATGAGGACAAGATCACTGTATGCTAAACCTTGAATATAGCTGTACGTTTGGGAACCTGAAAAAGTCCCTAGCTCCCCTGTCACAGGAATTTATAGCTAATAGCTCTTGGGCTTTTGGTGCTGACTGGCTGGAGATTAGGGAAACTACAACATGAATAAGGGACTTTTGTTCTCTTTCCTGGGCCTTATTGGCTATCAGGAACTTGTAACCATTGAGTGGTTTCCTGGTCTGCTGTAGAACCACGTGTCTTGCAAGAGAGTTAGGTGCTGATGCATGAGGATGCAAGGGATGCAAAAGGAGTCCATAGGACTTCACACAAGGGGACAAGTCAGCAAGACCTCTGCACCCTACTTATCCTCCCACATCATTAGCTAAGTCTCTGGCCTCTGCTTACAAGAACATTAATTCCATATATGAGGGCTCTGTGCTCATGACCTAATTGTCCCCCAAATGCCCCACCTCCAAATACCATCAGATTGAGATTAGGATTCCAAAATATGATTATTTATTTATTTAATTAATTTATTTTTTGAGATGAAGTCTCACTCTGTCACCCAGGCTGGAATGCAGTGGCACAATCCTGGCTCACTGCAGCCTCCGCCTCCCAGGTTCCAGCAACTGTCCTGCCTCAGTCTACCGAGTAGCTGGGATTACAGGCACACGCCACCACACCCAGCTAATTTTTGTCTTCTTAGAAGAGACAGTGTTTCACCATGTTGGCCAGGCTTGTCTTGATCTCCTGATCTCAAGTGATCCTCCCACCTCGGCCTCCCAAAGTGCTGGGTGAACCACTGCACCTGGTCAACATATGCATTTTTGAGGGACACAAACATTCAGTCCATTGTATGGAGGGAAAGAACAACTGAATCAATGGTATATTAGACATACCAGTTGAGAAGACTTAGTTTCAAGAAATAGAAAATATCAACTTACTTGGGGTAAACAGTAAAAAGATTTATTACCTTGCAATTAGCATTATCAAGACTTCATGCTCTTTCCTGATTATATTCTGTCATCATCAGATAAACTCACTTCTTTCCTTCCTCTCATGGCACCACAAATACAATGTAAGAAGGAAACTCTTTTTGTATCTTTTATCTATCTTTTTATAGAAAACTATAGCTAGCTAGCTACTGAGATAGAGAAATATAGCAAGACAAAGGGCAAGCCATGTGACAAGAGACACAGAATAAGTGAGAAGAAAAAGAGAGAAAAAGGAAGGGAAGAGCTTGAAAGAAGAAACAGCTAACTTCCCCCTAGGCATTACACCCTTTACTAGTTATCTCAAGTAGTCTAAGTGAATGACAAAGGCCTAGTATACGAGAATGAGCCCACCGTATGTGAACATATCCCAGTGGAGGATGTGGAACTGTGATTGCATATACACAATAATTTCTTCTTTTGGAAAGGAAGCATTAAAAAGGGGATAGGCAAAATTGAAAGCTTATTATTTCTGGTAGAATGTTATCTTCTGAATACTCCCCTATTTAAAAAAAATGTTACATTATTAACCCATTGTCCTAAGGCATCAAGTTTATGGTAACCGAATTGTGGATATCTTCCTTTGGGGAGGAAATGAAAGCATCTCAGGGAGGTCCTTCCACCCTTAAAAACATTCCCTTCAAAATAATTGGTTCCCTTGTGACTTCCTGGGTCCAGATATATAGACAGTTCTGCTCTTACAACAGAAGCCACTTAATTAGACCTTAATCATGTTATTTAACCACACTGGCAGAATTTTTAAAACTGCCATTGTAGTGTCTACCTCAAATTATAACTACTCATGTTATTCAATGTGGCTCTGCAGATGAAATCAAATGAGCACCACATATGTACATGATAATGAAGAATGCCTCATATTTCCTTTTATCACAAATGTGTAAGTCCTAGGAAACTGAGGTGCAAATGTCTGTCAGTCTAATCTCAGTTTCTTACTGAATTCAGCTCAGCCAGAAGATCTCACTCAGATAAGTAGTATAGTCACTTCAGTAGCAATAGATTAGACTGTTTTCCACTGGGACGGTATTTTGGAGTTATAACATAATACCACAGACTGTGTGCCTTAAACAACAGAAATGTGTGTCCTCAGAGTTTGGAATGATAGAAGTTTGTGATCAAGTTGTCTGCAGTCTGGTTTCTCCGAAGCTTCTCTCCATGGCTTGCAGATGGCTGCCCTCTCTTTCTCTGTGCACATTCATCCCTGGTGTCTTTTTTTTTTCTTCCCTGAGACCGAGTCTTGCTGTGTCACCCAGGCTGGAGTTCAGTGGCACAATCTTGGCTCACTATAGCCTGGAGTGCAGGCTGGAGTGCAATGGTGCGATCTCCACTCACTGCAGCCTCCACTTCCTGGGTTCAAGTGATTCTTCTGCCTCAGCCTCGCCAGTAGCTGGGATTACAGGCACACACCATGCCTGGCTAAGTTTTGCATTTCCAGTAGAGACAGAATTTCACCATGTTGGACTGGCTAGTCTTGAACTCCTGGCCTCAAGTGATCTGCCCACCTCGGCCTCCCACAGTGTTGGGATTATAGGTGTGAGCCACTGCACCTGGTCATCCTTGGTTTATGTGTTTAATTCTTTATTCTTGTGAGAGCAACAGTCAGATCGGATTAGGGCCCATGTACATAACCTCATTTAACTTTAATCATTTCTTTAAATGCCCTGCGTCCAAATGCATCCATATTCTGAGGCACTGGGAATTAGGACTTCAAAATGTAAAATTCGGGGATATACAATTCAGTCTCCCACAGAGAGGTATGGCTTTTGCAGAAAATGCAAGATGCTGAAAATCTTAACAAACAAGGAGTCTAAGTGCTGAATTTCCTTACAGAGGTAAAAACGGTATTTCCCAATTTCCCTCACTTGCCAGATATCCTCCAAGCTTTCCAAGCTGAGGTTTGAAAATTACTCAACTTGTAGGTTAATTCAGTTTGTTTTCTTCCACATGTAAGTTTAAGATCCTTTACTAAGTTTCCCTGGAATAAGAGAAATAGAGTCCTAGATACCTGCCTTTGCTCAAAGCATCAATTATTTAAGACTGACAATTTTCAGCTTCCTAACAAGAGCATGTCTGTGACAAAAATAGTTTACCATCAATCCAGCATTTAATCCAGATGATGCTTGAGTTATTAGAATCTTCCCTTTCTCCCCATTTTTTTAGATCTGTTTTTTAAGGTCTGGAAACCATTCACAAACACACTGTTTTATTTGTCACAGTCACACTCTGCCTTCCACTGCTAATATTATCATCACTGTAAAATTTTTCTAGTAATGAGTGAAAGATCTACAGTGACCTCCTCTTGGTTATTGATACATTTTTACCACTTTTTGTGTTTTTTAGAGACAGAGTCTTGCTCTAGTGCCCAGGCTGGAGTGCAGTGGCATAATCTTGGCTCATTGTAACCTGTGTCTCCTGGGTTCAAGTGATTCTCCTGCCTCAGCCTCCTGAGTAGCTGGGACCACAGGCACATGCCACTACACCCGCCTAATTTTTGTATTATTAGTAGAGACGGGGTTTCAGCAAATTGGTCAGGCTGATCTTGATCTCCTGACCTCATGATCCGCCTGCCTCAGCCTCCCAAAGTGTTGGGATTACAGGCGTGAGCCACCTTGCCTGGCCTTACCACTTTCTATATCCTAGTCCCCAACAGGGAGTTCTCAAATTGTACCTTTTGTTGACTCACAGTCATAGCTTCCTGGATCTAGGCTCTTTCTTAGGAATCATTGAAGGCTCTTTGTCCTCAATGTTTTAATCTCCTAATCTTCCTAGGCCTTCATGTTACCTTGCAAGCCATTTGTGACTGCCCACATTTACACGTTTATTTCCATCCATATTAGAGGATTAAGTGTAGTAACTCAAATTCTGCCCACCTAGATGACCTCCCATCACCGCTGTCTGGGAATGAAAAAGATGGTAGCAGAAGTGCATGTTAGGATTTTACAGATGTGTCATGCTGACCTGGCAATGAATCCAGCATGGTGTTTTCTCATCTCTGTTAGTTTACCACTACATCGTATGATTTAATAGGGAAGTACCAGAGGAACAGCAGTGGGTGACATGGGGATTTTGGACATTCGCTTGTGCAGCTTATTTCTAGCTCTGCTCATGCCTCATACTGGATGTTCCACTTCCATCTTACAATGAATTGCTTCTGGACCTACCCATTTATATGTATGATTTAACTCAAAATGGGTAGCTGTGGCAGAGTTACTTGATACTTTATTACCAGGTACATTGTCTCTACCCAGGCCCAAATAGATGAAACGTTTTTGCTACATAACCTTAGAGCTCTACCTTGTGATCCTTTTATTTACCCTTGCCATTAACTCCACACTGCATGGGCTCTTCAAAAAAAAAAACAAAAAAAAAAACTCTGGGATTACCACAGTGCATGCCCAAGTGTCAGGGCTGCTTATGTGAAACTACTGGTAAGCCATTTCCTTCTTGGGATTCCACTCAAAATTGTCAGCTTTTCTTGCTTTCAGTAAATGGGTTGGAGCAATATTCCCAAGTGTGAAATGCGCTACCTTCATATATCCCGAAGAGTCATTACATATAATTTCTTTTTACTGGTGGGAATTTTGATTACAATAATTTTTCTCTTACTATGAAGTAGATGTCTTAGAAGACCTTAGTCTATTGGACTCCTAAAAACTTCACTGCTATGACAGACCATCCTCAGGAGCTCATATATCTTTCAGAATCTCCAATGTACTCACCAGTTTTTGATCATCTGGTTTGGTTAACATGATGTCTTCAGTATAGTTAACCAATATGTCATTCTATAAAATACCCAGATAATTCCAATCCTTTTGAACTACATTTGGAAGGAGTGCAGGAGCCTAGGAACAAGACTAGAAACATGTATTCTTGCTTGTCTCATATAAATGTTTACTACTTATGGTACTCTTTTTGAGAGAGATGGAAAAGTGTACATTCACCAGATCATTGGCAATATAGCCTGCACATTATGTTGTATTTACATCCTCTAGAAGAGGTATCTGGCATCAGGCTGCAATTTAGCCTATTATTTGGTTGGGTTTGTATGGACTAATGTCATCCTCCATAATCCAACTTGTTCCTGTATAGGTCTTGTTGGTAAATTAAATAGATATGTTATAGTAAATGCAACTTCCACATCCTTCCCATGGGGATGTGATATTGTTTCCTATTTAAAATCTTACTCAGGAGTAGAAGACAATTTTAAGGGACCCCATTTGATTTGACCTATTAGAATAGTTCTTTCTCCATAGACCAAAGAATCAATTGAAAGGTCTGGCCTATATCCAAAGATGTCCATTTCAATTATACCTTGATCACTGGAGCTAGTAAATACAGTGTGAGTTGGACCTCTGTTTAGACTCCTTTTTATTACCTGTCTTCCATACTTTTCCATTCTAACATGGTGTCTATGATAATATCTTATATTCCCAGGTATTAAGTGTCAACACTGCCCCTAATTCTGATGGTATCAAAATATCTAGGTATTCCCTTTCTCACGTGCTTGGGTATTGGAGTAAAAGTCACCATGACTCTTTGGAGAAGGGCAGAATTGTTTTACAATACACAAGCATATTTGTCATATTTATGCAAGGTACTTTCTCATGAATGATTGGCCTCTTCACTAGTTAATGGATGCCAAGTCTGAGAACTGGCTCAGGTATGGAAACTGGGCAAGTGATCATGACTTTATTTGAGCAGCTGCGCTCAGCCTCCTGATGATCAATCATTGACTGATTCTGGTAATAGAGATGGATCGATAACCTTTTTAACTGCCCATCTATTATGCTCCTGGGAATGCAGTGTTCCATGAAACATCTCCATAGCTCTCTACAAGTGGGGCACTTCTGACTTCCACTCTGACCTACTGCCTAATACAATAATTGCACCTATCTTGCTTCTGATTGTTAAGCATCATCAAGTAGCCTCTATTTTTTGAAATCCAATAACTACCATTATTATAAGTAACCTAAGTCTACAGCCACATAATCTGCTTCAACTCTTGCTTACAAAAGAGAGTCACTGTGGAACTTAAAAATACCTGTTCTTCATTTTGTTAGACCTTTTCTTATTGCTTTGGCAAATGGAGCTCCCTCATGGCCCTATGTCAAAAAAATTATTTTGTGAGTTTTTGATGATTTTATAGCATATTTATTCTATTATTCACAATTCCTTGAGGATTTTGATTCCTTCTCTATTTGTAACCACTTTCTGGCATTTATATCTCAAGTCATTGATTTTCCTGAATGTGCAACAAACAATATGGTAGTGTATTTGTGCCATCTCCCAGGATCTTTTTTAGGATGTTAAATGCTCATGTTAGTGCTACTATACTAATATAATCTTTCAGATTAATTTCTACTCTTTCATCGTTATCCGGCATCCTGAGGATCCAGTTCCACATGTACTTTACTGGCTCCTGCTGGTGCACGATGGCTGGGTCCTGAAGATCCTTCAGCATACAGTGACTTTCCTCCCTCAGGAGGCTCTGTACTTGTAAGCACTTCTTAGCCTTCCATAGAAGGCTCTGCTCTCCCTGGCCTGGTGATGCGTGGCTTGACCCTAGTTACTAGTCCATTGTTGAAAGAGGAAATGAGAGTAGATCTTAATGAAAGGAAAAGGATGCATATACTTGCAAGGCAGACACTTCTGTATTAATTTTAAGCAAGTGAGAGGTGTTCTAGCCTTTTACAAAGATAAATGAACTACTTCTACCATTCCATAGATTCTGGGGATTAATGATTTTCAGGTGTATTATCTCAGATATTCCCATTCTGAAGATCCCACTCATTCCCAGTCTAGGCCCTAAACTTAGCATAGCAGACATGCCATGGTTGAGAATCAAATCTCTTTTAGAGGTCTGACACTATTATAATTATGTTCTAGGTCGGGCACGGTGGCTTATGCCTGTTATTCCATTACTTTGGGAGGCTGAGGTAGGTGGATTACCTTGAGGTCAGGAGTTTGAGACCAGCCTGGCCAACATGGTGAAACTTTGTCTCTACTAAAAACCCAAAAAATAGCCGGATGTGGTGGCATGCTGCTGTAATCCCAAATACTCAGGAGGCTGTGGCAGGGGAATCACTTGAACCTGGGAGGCAGAGGTTACAGTGAGCGAAGATCATGCCATTGCACTCCAGCCTGGCCAACAAGAGTGAAACTGCATCTCAAAAAAAAAAAATTATGTTCTAGAACTGGTGTTCAGCTTTTTTGACCTTTGGTTGCAGGAGAGAATGTCTTTTTAAAAATTGAAAGGAGCCCTCTGACTTTCATGGTTAGCTTTGTATTAGAGATCAATTATCTTGAGCCTTTCAGTATCTTTCTCCAATACCTCAGTGATTCCATATATCTATACCTATTATTTTCTTCCAAACTCTCTACCAACTCCAGTACTATACTTATGAGTACCTTTCCATCACCTGATATCATCCTAGTTCACTACTAATGAATGTTCTGACACTGTATCATGAATGCATGTGCAAAGCTTTTACTGTTTCACTTAACACCAGTGATAGCATCATCATCGCCAGCCAGCCAGTGATCCAGACCCAAATTCCCATGCTTTCTAGGATAATTTCTGGTGCCAGTTATCATGGATTCAGTTACCTGGAAAACATACTTAGAGACTCTAAAATTTGTCTCCAGAGGGCTTTTTGGGGAGTAACTTCAGTAACAACATCAGTGAGCAGGCAAAGTGCAGGACTGGGTAGAAAAATGAGTTGAACTGAGAAGTCCTTGCAAAGGAGGCCTCATCTGATTGCATGGAGTGTACTAGAGCTGGGATGGCCCTTTAGAGTCTTTCTGAATTAAAGCAACAGACAAGGCCTCAGAACCCGTATCATAACCATCTGTTGTATGTAGAATACCCTTAGGGAAGAAAGAAACCTTCACTGAGTCAGCTTTATACAAAAGTGGACTATTTCTATAGAGAAACACAGCTATGAGCCATCAGCAATGAACGTTCTAAGTACTTCAAGGAATGAGTGTCTGGGCCTTAAAGATCAATCGAGGTGGCCTGCAATGATGTCCATTGCCTTATTTGATAACTGCAAGAAATGAAAGAGAATGATAGGTGGAAAGTTAATAGGTTTCCAGAAAAGATGTTTAAGAGTTGTCAGTTCTGAAAAATTTAGGAGAGAGCAAGAGTACACTGAAATTTCTTCCTTATTCTTCTAATTGAAGAATTGGACCTTAACAGTGCAGAATTGGACCTTAACCTAGGGGAAAGTGAAATCCTAGAGAGTAGTTTGAGTGTTACCATGAAATAACTAGACATTGGTTCAAGGAAGAAGATAACAGACAAATCACTGAAAAGATAGTGGAGTTTCTTCTCATTAAGACAAGGATAAATTTGTCAGAGACATGTCATGAGAGAAAAAAAGCATAGGCGAATTTGCCTAACCTCTAGACTTGATCAATATTATCAATAATACAGCCCAGTTTATTAAATATTCTTTAAAAAACAAGGACAATCTTCTTGGGATCTGAAAAATAAAACTCAGGTCAAGATAAGTTATGTAATTATTGTCACACAGCAAATAAGAATTAATATGAAAATTATACTACTTTTGTTTGTGCCATACTCCTCAGTACAGAATGAAATACACTGCAGTTTGAGTGTAAGATAGCAATTATGAAAAACAAGCATAAATGATTAAGGAGGCAAGAGATTGAGCCTGAGACCAGAGGCACATGTCAAAATGAGTCATGAGAAGGAACAGGGTTGAGCAGACTGAGGTTTTTAAACTTAATGGCCTCAACCTTCCAAACGTGGCTGCAAACGGTGAGTGGCTGTTGGGGTATACAATTGTTGACTTGAAGTTTTATGAAGAAACTTTTGAAAGATCTCTAAAATCGGAGGGTTTTTTTTTAAAGTCTAGTCTTTTATCACATGATCTTTGGATAATATTTCTGTTGTATGAGCTGAAGTAAATTTAAACAGGAAACTTTACAATTTCCTTTGTGATTACACAGCAGTAATTTCAGGACTGTTTTCTTTAGGAATCTGGATGGTAATTACTAAAACTCCAGAGCTAATTATGTTGTTATGCTAGTGGGACTGTAGCTATGGATGAGAAGCCTTTTCCATTAGCAGGCTTGATTTGTAAGCATCGTAATTCTACTTTCAACCTCACCATTCCTCTCCTACTTCCCACCCAGGAGGAGTAAAGGGAAGCAATAATTCCATTGAGATGTCCCTTTGGAGAGGGAGATGTTGTTTAAAAGAATGTTTAGTCAGAACAGAAAATCGTTTTCTTTTTAAAAGAAACAGGCAACAAAGTCATATCTAGATTATTTGAAAGATGCTAAAACAGCCAGATGCTTTATTTAAAAATGGCAAACTGGGTTTCCAAAAAGATTGAGACCTCCTTAACAAGGCAGAGCCAAATAGACTCTGAATAAATTATATTAAGTAAATAATCAAAAATGACATTATTGTGAAGAGCTAATATGTGACAACTCACATGAGTAGGATGCTGTTTCTATAAGCTGTTAAGTGTGCAATGAGGTGTGAGCCTTCAGATATACAAGCATATAAATAAAGTCGGACAAGCAATGTATCTAAAGTATCTCACACTGAAGCAAAGGCAGCTGTGTATTTCAACAATTGTTGTGTTTTAACAATACTGCATTTAGGTAAGCAAAACAACAAATTTGTTTAAATAGAATGTCACAAATTCACATAAATAAGCATCTATTTAAGTGGACTATTAGGGTTTTTTTCTTCTCCCCAAGTTGTTATCTTCTAAAACAAGGAGGAGAAATTAAAGACATCTCAGGCAGCCCTGTAACAAAGAATGTAAATGGCCAACTGTCAAGACATGCCAAATTAAAGCTGATACAGCAAAAGCAGTCTTACTACTTATCTTGTAACTTTACGGAAATAAGACACAGTCATATCTTTTGGAAAATGGGAAGCAGTTCTAATCTTGCCTCCAGGGCACGCTTGCTTTGTGACCTTGGGCAAGGTTACCGATATTGCACTGTTTTTTAGTTCTCACTTTTAAAATAGGGAAAAATAGGTTATAACATTGATGACAGGGAAAAAAAATAAAAATAACATCTTTTGTCATGGTTAGAACTATTGGCAGTCCAAAAATACTGAACAAAAATATGATTTTGCTTTTATGTTGCAAAATATAATTGCTTCTGTAATAGATAAGTATCTCAGGTAGTCTTTATTTATAGTATCAAGTTAATTATTTTTATGTCAAAGTAACTTATTTTTGCACATAGTAGTCTCCTAATAAAATATGTACATTATCTGATTTATTCATCCAAGCAAAATATGATCCAATCAGTTGGATTCCAAGTGCATTTCTATGGTATTAGAAAATCTGAATTTGAAGGCTATTCACCAGGTGACATTTGACCTTGCAGCATTTGTATGTCTTATTAATAAGGCGCTGATGAGTAGAGTTGATTTATGACCTAGCCATGTTTTAAAAAGAAATAAAAAAAAATTATTAAATGAAAGGAAAAAAACAATCAAAGATCAGACTTTTGGGTGTGGGCGAATGTGGTAGATTAATTCTCAAGCAGTTATCCTAATTCATTTCAAACTTACTATACTGAAAATATATTGAATAAGTACTTTTACAACATCCATGACATACTTCAGTGGACAGTATCCTAAATGTAACCTGGAAGCTACAAATGGTGAAAAACTTTCAAATCACTCATAGCTTTGTTATTTAAGCTTTGTGAAACTCAAAGATTTATAAAAATGTAGTTAATGAATTTCTTTTCATCAGAATTACATATCTAATATTGTATTCTAAATTATAGTTCTCCATTACACTGAAATTTTAGCTCTATTTCATAATTATGAGTTATTTTTCATGAACTCTATTTTTTTTAAATGGCTAAGACAAATGACTTTCTAGGAATTTGTATTTTTGTTAATTTCAATATAAAGGAAACATTTTATAGAAAATTGTCTTGTTAGTAGAAAAACTAAGAGAATTATGATTCAGGAACATTAGCAATCACTAAAAAATATCTTTTAGGCTTTAAGTAAGATGTAATTTTCAATTCTAATTTTCATAAAAAACAGAAAATGAAGAAATGCATTGCTGACTTGTGAAGGAAGAAATCATAATTTTGGAATTCAGGATGGCTAATTAATGACTGGTTAAATATATCAGGGATTTCAAGGATGTAAACACTAAATATGGGCTCTGTTGATCTGCATTCAAGTTCACTAATTTGTCAGCCATTTCACATCTGGTGAAATTTTCATTTGCTAATTGTCATTCTTCACTCTAAACTGTCTATTTGGTTTTTAGTTTCCATTTCTCTAGTGAGAATCTTGGCTTGTTTACTTGTTATTTGCACATTTATCTTTAATTCTTTGAACATATTTGTAATATCCATTTTGATACTTTTGCCTGATTAATCTGACATCTGAGCCCACTTGAAATCTGTTTCTATTGATTACATTTTATTTCTTGAGTATGTGTCACATTTTTCTATTTCTTTGCCTTTCTAGTAATTTTTGGTTAAAAATTAGAAATTGTAGGTATTTTGTTGTAGCAACTCTCTGTGATAAAATTCTTACTGCTAACATCTGATCTCCTTGAAAGAAATTATGCAAGTTATGAAAAGGACATTGGGTATGAGACTTGGAGCAGAACAACAAACTTAAAATTAAGGAGACAATAAATTAAGATCTAGGGAATTGGGTGAAATTGGACAACTATGTTGCTTCTGACAAGCAATGCAGTGCAGTATTAAAGAGCAGAAACTATAGTAATAAAACTCTTCAAATTTCTACTCCAGCATCTACAAGTCATGTCATCTAGGATTCCAAGTCTGACTTTTTTCATCCATAAAACCATGTAACACTTTTAAGCATATTTGAGTACTCAGTACAGCTTGGCTTTTCCTACCATTAGTATTATTTTTATTTCCATTGAAACACCACAGAAATACTAAGGAACAATTAAATGAGTAGATTTTTCAGTAAAATAAATATATAATCATGGTTCTTGTATCAGTTCATTATTATAATTACCCAAATCAAAGGTTATTCATTAGAATTGTGGACTGGAGGCTTTATGGTTTGCTGGAAAGACCCTGGTAGATATTTTGTTAAGAGACTTACAGTTATAGACATAGATTTCTCTTTCCAGGTGAGACTGTGACCTTGTTGATACTGAGTTTGGCTCAGTAACTGGGCAAGCCTCAAATGAATAAATATATATCTTTCTTTTAAAAATAATTATGGAAGCTCAGTGTTACAAACCAATTTCTTCTTATATCTGTCAAGATCCTTAGTCTAGGTGTCATCTGCAGCCACTTCCCACCCATTAAGCACTGTAAGGATCAGTGAGCAATGCACCAAGGAGTGAAGCTTTTTATGTCCACTTGATTTTGTCGTATTTGCTATCTTACTCTGTGTGTGTTCTGTTCTCACTAACACATAATCCATGTGAAAAAATGCACATTGTTGGGTTTTTTTTTAGTTATTCAGTGATAAAATTTATACCATTAAAAATATGTGGAATTTCTGTACTCATGACCTACTTGGCGGTAATATAGTGTTCAGAGTAGCCTGTTTAGAGTCTGTAAATGTATATCTCCAATGTAAATGTTTATTTGTATATATACATATCTGTAGGTTTGTATGACTATGATCAAAACATTTCATTGTTCTGCTTTCCAGAAAACACTAGGTATGATTTTAGTTTTTAGGTTAATCTCATGAAACAGTCAGTGCCTGCCATATAATTGGTAATTAACTCTACCTTCCTCTGATAAGCATTTAAGGCCACAATCATGAGGATACATTTACTTATATAATTATGTCTCAATGTAAAAATGGAAGAATGTTTCTAAATTTGCTTAAGCAAGTAATATAATTGGCTGCAAACACTATGAAGCAAAGTCAAACAGCCAAGTTAACAGGTATGTGAGAATTGAAGGAAAGTTAATGGGCACCCTTTTGTCAGAAACAAAACACAAACTCAAGATAGTATTTTTTAGTAATTGTGCTACTTCTAGGAAGGATGGTTGACAGTTAGCAGATTTTACTACTTTTGTGCACAAAAGCAACTACCGTGAATTTTGTTTTCAAATTGTGTAAAGTTATAAGGAAAGATAACTCTTAAAAAAATAATGCTGATGTTGTTGATGCTAAATGCAATATATATTTGCTCTAAGAATGGTAGTAAGAATGAATGCCAATTGAAAGATTCAGACATTACCCATAATATGCACTATACATTTAATACATGTGTGTATGTGTGTTTGTTTATGTAGACTTGAATGATAGCTTGATATTAATTGACACTAATTAATATAAAAATATAAATTGAATGATAGCTTTATATTAATTGACACTAATTAATATAAAAATATAAAAACTTCTCTAATTCTTTCCTCATCCCCTCTCTACTTTAGTCATTTAATGTCTTACCATATTCTCTTATTCATAATAAAATCCTTCCCTGAGCAGTGGAATCCATATGAAGTATGGTTACCGAAGATAAAGTGGACATCAAAGTTATTGTTAAAAATAACATTTGAATCATGTTTCCATCATTTATTATCTGAGTAACATCAAATTTGTTACTGAATCCCCCAAGCATCAGTTTCTTTATCAGTAAATTGGGATAAAATCACATGTCTATATATGTATAAAACATATACATACATGTTTATATATATAAAACACATATTTATATATATAATACATGTTTATATGTATGTTTAATATCTATAAGATGGGAAATGTATGGAAAGTTCATGGATCAATGCCTGGAACATATAAAGATTTCATTAATAGGTAGTTATTGTGGTCGATGTTTATTAGTCCAGAAAAGATTACCTCAGTGCTAAATTATTCTTTACTTCATGCTTTTGTTTTCATCTGATTCAGAACACTTTTTAAATACAATTTTTTCATTATTTTTAAGAATAAATACAATAATAGGCTCACAAAATACAGTAAGTCCTTTTTGTTTGAGTAAAGGCAAATAATTTTGATGATTGAATCATAGAAATGATCTTTTTTCTTTTTCAGATGGTAAGGGAGATTTTAGATTCAAGTGACTTGCTCAAAGCCACTTTTTTTTTTTTTGATAAACCAAAACAGTAAATTCCAGCTTATCTGATCCTTGACCATTGCTATTTCTACTCTTATACATAATTTTATATTCTGTATAAACATATATTATATATGTAAATCTGTATTTTTATGGTTATAATTTAAGTGGCAAATGATATTTTCTATACATAAATCTGCCTCAAATTAAAACACATTCTCACTACACTTTCTGTTTACTGTAAAAATTCAAAAGTGTCTGTTTATTTTATATTTAGACCTTTTAAAACTGTATCCAAGACAGGGAAGCAGCTGATTCCACCTGTAAGACAAATTCCTTTGCCATCATTTCTCGTCTACTCTCCTTTGCCTTCTCACTCTGTAGTTGTGGAAGGTTAATCTTATTATGGGGAAGTAAGAAAATTGCCATGTGTTCAGTGTTTTTTCCAAGAAAACACACAACCCTTTCTTTTCTCTTTATGATGGTTTATGCTATCATTAATTTGTACTCACTGTTTTTACGTTTAAGCACCGAATTCTGCACACATCAAGAAGGCAAGGCACCCATTATTTTAAAATAGTATCTCAGAAGTTTTAAATTAATAACACTAAAATTTTACTCATTTAATATTAATGCAAGATTTATTCTCATATGAAAAGGATATACACTCACACAGACTATCATGTATGTACATCTATATCTTTACTCTGATAAGAGATTACTATATTATTTTTTGAGCACAACTGGTCACTGGATCTACTTTTACAAATGTACATCCATGCATAAATTTTGTTTATCACAGGAATCAATGCAAAAGACAAATGCATTACAAACAATTGAAAGCAACAATATAAAAATCTGTTAGACCAATGGGACAATTGTTCTTTCCTAAGACTTTCCTTTCACATGCCATCCTTTTACCCCTAATTCCATGGTAAAAAGTAACGACTGACCAAGAAATCATTAGAATGGATAATAGTGGCAAGACCCAGAGTTGAACAGTCCTGGGTTCAAAGCATATCTTCATATGGATATTAGTGAACTCAAATAAGTCCCTTAAAAGTACTGAGCCTCAGTTTCTTGATCTGTAACAAGAGTTAAATGGCATCTATTTCATAGAATTGTTGCGTGGATGAGTTCATTTTGTTGTATATTGCTGAACACAATTTATAGAACATGGTATATTCTCAATAAATATTAATTACTCTTATGTTCTTCCTAAAATATATCATCACACCTTCCTTAATGATGTCATATTGCAGACTAAATAATTTTACATTTCCTTTCTCTTTCACCTATAAAATAAATTTATCATGCTATAATAATTTTTACAGTGAATGCATTCAAATGTGGGTTACAGGGTTAAAAATTCAGTAGACAGTCAACTGTAATTTATTTAACTTAAATTAATATTAAATACTATGTTAATGAACACTTCACACAGGTTAGGGCTTCCAAAATATTTTAGAATTCTAGTAAGAAAGTAACATGTATGTAGAAAAAAAGTAACAATGGAAGCTATAAATCTCTAAGAACAGGTTTTGTATCTTGTTTTTAATAGATTCCTGGTGCCTGGTTCAGTGCTTAACTTAAAGTAAATACTAAAAGATACCTGTTGACTGTGTTATTTTAACCACAGTTGAGTGGATCATGATGAAGGATTTAGGAAGATAAATAAGGGAAGGTGGAAACTATTTCCAGAAGAAGAGCTAGAGAAATTTTTATAATAAAACTCATTCTTAAAATCATACATTTTAAGGAAGCAAAGGTTAAAGATCATCAAATCCAACCCACTAATTTTCAATGACCTTTCATTTTAGTATTGATATAATTTCAAATTAGAGAAAAGATTACAAGAATTTATTCTAATTCCCATATATTTCTTACTGAAATTACATTTTTTCTCATTGGCTTTCTCATTGTTGATAAGAATAATGTGAAAATAAATTAGAGATATTGCACTTTTTTACATCATGGTTCATTTGTATCTCCTAAGAAGAAGAGCATTATCTATGTATTATTATCAAAAGTGGGAAATTTAACATTCAAGCAACTATTACCTACTCTGTAGTCTGTGCTCAATTCCATCAACAGTTTCAATAGTGGCTTTATAGCTATTTCATTCCCACTTCTGGGTCCAATCCAAAATCATACATTACATTTAGTTATAATATTTCTTTAGTTTGTTTAATTTAGAAGAGATCCACCTTGGTTTCTAAACCATATTCTTTTGTTTCTTTGCTTTTTAGAACTACAAGTTGGTTATATAAGTTGATAACCTTAATTGGATTTTTCTCTGAAGTTTCCCTGTTAAAATTTAGATTATCTAGTTGGCTGGATCACCACAAAATGAAATCTCTTTCTCACTGTGTTATATCAGAAAGTACATGATGTCAGTTTGTTCCTATATTAGTTACATTAATTTTGATAATATTTTTACTCCCTTGTTTTGGAATCAATTCATAATTTTTAAACCTCATTTGCATATTATTTTTACCCTAAAGAATATAAGAACTTAAGCATGTTTATTTCTTTATTTCAGTATGGATTCCTGAGTTCTTATTTTATTGAATAAGTTATAATTCATTACTATACTTATTTAATTTGGTTTTCAAAACTATTTTTATGTCTCTTTTATATGTTCCCATTATTCTTTGAGCACTGTTTTCTGTTTTTCTTTTTTTTTTTTTCTGATGCAGCAAGATGTTCCAAGATAAATTACCTTACATGCCTTACCCCTGAAATCTACTACTAAAGAATGCCAACCCGCTTATTTTTAAATGAACGATTAGGAGAGAAATACATGTAAAGGACACTTTTAAACAAAAAAAAATTACAAATAATATATTTCACATTATAAGTTACACAAACACACCTACATATATATGTATATCTTATTTTCTTTCTTCTTTCAAGCACATTTCTTTCTCTGCTCTTTCTCTCCTTTCTGACCCCTATTCCAACTCCTGTATTTTGGGAATAATAAGATTAAACCTTTACCAAAGATAAACAAACAAAGCTTTTGTTTTCCTCCTTGTACAAATCTCCAAGGGAAGAGGTCTTTACATGCCTGGCTACCTGCTTAGCATTTTTATGTGTTTTAGAGGTGAGGGAGTAGAAAAATAATACATATGAATTAATGTACCAATAAATTATCTTGCCTCAGCTCTTTCTCTTATATCAAGATATCATTTTTGCTCACTGTTTTGAAAAATAAATATCCAACATGTTGCTGCATATTTGTATGCCATTAGAAACACCTGATTCAGCGGGGGTTGACTCTGTGTAAAATTGCTTTCCTGCTGCTCTGGGTTCTTTTTGTGAAAAAAAGCCAGTGAGTAAATCAATTCATTCTAAGTCTCTATGAATTTAAAATGTTCACCCTTTTCAGGAAATGGATTTACACAATGAAAGGGGGTAATGCTTACCTTTAAGAAATGAAGCTCTAATTGTGGATATCTGGGAAAACATTGTTTGGAGAAAGCTCAGGACTATTAGAGAAACAAAACCTTTTTTAAAAGATTACAGGTCTTAACACATACACCTGTATTTAAAGTGGGCCTCAGTTTCAAGGACTAAATAGCATTTCTGAAATGAGAATTGTTTAATTAACACAATTTAGGATAGATAATAATGCTCTGCTGAGCTGTAAAGACAGAAGATAGAGGTTTGTGGACAGGAATTCAGCCCATCTGGAGGGTATCCCCAGAGCCAGTGCTGAATGGCAAATGCAGATTCCCATTTGGACCATTTTTGCTTGCAGGTGGCAAAATGAGTCTTCCCTTTGCACTACGGGTTTAGAACCTGTATTCTTGGCAAAGCATGAAACTCCTTCTGTTCATGTGGAAACAGAGCTGGGAATTAACATTCATTTTGTAATTTCCTCAGGGATGAAGTAGGCTCAATTATCTGCATGAAAGGTAGCTGTCTCTGGAAAAGCTAAAGATGATGATTTCTGTATTTCCTCACTTAATATGCAACAAGAAGTGGACATTGACCTTCAGAGAGTACAATTTTCATTTATTGGGTAATGAAGCAATTTGCTGTCAAATTGTTTCATCAGATACTATTAGTCACCTGGGATACAGTGGATAAGGATTTAAATTTTATTATTTTCAAGGGACAAGACTGCTGAGACCGAGATTAATTTAGGAAGACACAGTAGCACATGCATTTTCTGTAGATTGCTAAGAAAGAGTATTTTAATTATTTTGAGGTGATGGGTTATAAAAGGTCTTGTGAGTTGATTTACTTTTGGTAAACTCTTTGGCTTGATAACAGGAGGTCAAGTTCCAAATGATAATTTTGCCTCTATGATAGCTGGACTGTCAGAGAAACCCTTGCAGTAGAAGCCTCTTCAAAAAAAAGGATAACTCACATCCATTGAACAATGCTTCAACTTAGCCATTCAATTTGATTTCCACTCAGGGTTCAACACAGCTTAATTCATGGGTAGCACCTTAGAGTCAGATATCTTGACCTGAGTGGACTCAAAATTGGAGAAAATGTTGCTTCTACCTTAAAGAATTCCCTTGAGTCTCCATTCATCTAGATGCAAGTTGATACTTTCTTCAAATGAGTGAAACTCTTTATCAATTTCAGTCTGAACACCAGCTATACCATCTAAATCTATGGCATCCAAAGCATTTAAATTTCTCCATAATAAACAATGTGCATTAGCTATGTATTAGGATCTCACCTGAAAGTAAAACTTGTATTTTCTAATTCCATCAAAAATTAACTTCAAACTAATTGAGACAGAATCATGACCTGATTCCGTTTGCTGGATATTTTAATGTTTTCTCTATAGCTAACTATAGCATCAGAGTATTACAAACTCAAATCTCATTGGTTTAGATTCCTTCCAAAATGTCCTCTTTGGCCTAATATCAATATAAATTTTAGTAGGAGTGATATCAGAAAAGTTCTTACCATAAACATTTCTTCCACACTCCTAGTTTTCAAAATGTTGCCATGGTTGTTAGTAAAGTTCTTCAAAATAAACTTTCATTATATTTTGTGTAAGAAAAAAGTTGTCAAAATTATATTCTCATTAACTAGGATTAATTAGATCTGTAAGTATCCAAGTTTTTCATTTGTCTTCATTTTCAGAAAGCATGAGTATAAATATTTAATCACTCATATTTTAATGTATCCTTTTTCTATTCATTTATATTTTCTATTCAAGTTTGATATTGTATGTTTCTCTTGACTTTGTCATTATTTTTTTAATCTAAAAAAATTTTAGAGATATGTAGGAGGTGGGTATTTTATAAAAATACATTCATCAAAATAACAGGAAAAATGACCATAATCTGTATTAAAAGCCAATTAATAGCAAACATACAACTTAAGTGGTTATTAGGCAATGGAAGATGGAGAGAATGGGGTGGGAAAATTACTAAAATATCTTGGTCTATTTTTAGCTTTCCTGCGTCCCTTCTTTGTAAAATTTCACTATTTACCAACCTAAAATATCTATCAAGGAATAACTTCCAAGATGTGCTTAGGATGTACTCTTCACAGTTTATTATCAGTGTTTGTCTGGTAACTAATATGGATGGCTCATGTTGTTTATAATGCAATAGTTGTGAGTTCAGTTCTGGAATGGACCATTTATATTTGTTGTATTTCACCACGTTAAGCAGCCCCTATATTTTTAGCTAATATTTTGCAGATGTGCAAGTCAGATATTAGGTAATAAAACAATTAACTATTTAAATGTGCAGATCTACAAAATGCTGGATATAAAATAATAAAGTATTTTAATATGTAAATATAAAAAAATCAATATAAAAATAATATATTTTTGGCCAGGCGCGGTGGCTCACGCCTGGAATCCCAGCACTTTGGGAGGCCGAAGCAGGTGGATCATGAGGTCAGGAGATTGAGATCATCCTGGTCAACATGGTGAAACCCCATTTCTACTAAAAATACAAAAAATTATCTGGGCACGGTGGCACGTGCCTGTAATTCCAGCTACTCAGGAGGCTGAAGCAGGAGAATTGCCTGTACCCAGGAGGCGGAGGTTGCGGTGAGCTGAGATTGCACCATTGCACTCCAGCCTGGGTAACAAGTGAAACTCTGTCTCAAAAAGAAATAATAATAATATATTTTTATTTTAATGAGACAAAAATTTGTTAGTGGTTAATTTTATCCAGAACTAGAATATCAATGTATGGTATAAATTAAAAATTTAAGAGTAATGGAAAGTATTTATCTGTAGTTCATGGTAATTGTTGGTTGACTGTTGAATCTTATTCTTTTTGTAAGTATTTAACATGCTTAAAACTACTATATTAACATTGTAGCATTTTACCTCTAAGTAGCATTCTTTCAGGTAATCACCACTTATTTTTCTGCCACTAGACTTTATTGATTTTTATATATCTACCTTCCTAGATTATAGGATTAACAGTATAGAATATTCAAAGTGTTATCAGTTAAATTTCTTGAAGGAGAATATCACTTTGATCTCAGGAACATAATTGTTATTAAAAGTTTTGCTTTAAGACACATTTATAAAAGACTGCCTCAAGAGTTTAGGATCCATCCTTTGAAATAACTATTATGTGAATCAAGTCAGGAAATCAGATAAGTATGTGTTTAGACTAGATTTCCCTGAACAGGGATAAGCATATCAATCTGTCAAATTGTTTATAGCAATTAAACCATTGGACTAGGTTGAGGAAAATTATAAGACACAAAAGTGTGAGAATAAAAGTTTTTCTGAATGACAAAGCAAAATATTCACCTCCAAAAATATTTGGTTTAAATTAAAGAATTCATATTTAAACATTCAAGAATAAAGTAGTGTAAAGAGTCTTCATAAGTCTTCTAGATATGCAATCATGTCATCTGCAAATAGAGACAATAGACTTACTCCTTTCCTATTTGAATACCCTTTATTTCTTTTTCTTGCCTGATTGCTCTGGCTATAACTTCCAATACTATATTGAATAGGAGTGGTGAGAGAGGGCATCCTTGTCTGTTGCCTGACTTCAAAGGGAATGTTTCCAGTTTTTGCCCATTCAGTATGATATTGGCTGTTGGTGTGTAGTAAAGAGCTTTTATTATTTTGAGATATGTTCCATCAATACCTAGTTTATTGAGGGTTTTTAGCATAAAGTGCTGTTGAATTTTGTCAAAGGCCTTCTCTGCATTGATTGACATAATCTTGTGGTTTTTGTCTTTGGTTCTGTTTATGTGGTGAATTATGTTTATAGACTTGCGTATGTTGAACCAGCCTTGCATCCCTGTGATGAAGCCTACTTGATCATGGTGGATAAGCTTTTTGATGTGCTGTTGCAATTGGCTTGCCAGTATTTTATTGAGGATTTTATCATCTATGTTCATCATTGATATTGGCCTGAAGTTTTTTTTTTTCTTGCTGAGTCTCTACCGGGTTTTGGTATCAGGTCTCATAAAATGATTTGGGAAGGATTCCCTCTTTTTGGATGGTTTGGAATAGTTTTAGAAGGAATGGTACCAGCTCCTCTTTGTATGTCTGGTAGAATTTGGCTGTAAACCCATCTGGACCTGGGCTTTTTTTGGATGGTAGGCTCTTAATTGCTGCCTCAACTTCAGATCTTGTTATCAGTCTATTCAGGGTTTTGACTTCTTCCTGGTTTACGCTTGGGAGGATTCAAGTGTCCAGGAATTCATCCATTCCTTCCAGGTTTACTAGTTTATGTGCAAGGGTTTTTTGTAATAATCTCTGATGATGGTTTATATTTCTTTGGAATCTGTGGGGATATCCCCTTTATCATTTTTTAATTGCATCTATTTGATTATCCTCTCTTTTCTTTTTTATTAATCTGGCTAGTTGTCTGTCTATTTTGTTGATCTTTTCAAAAAACTAGCTCCTGGATTTATTGATTTTTTGAAGGGACTTTTTGTGTGTCTCTCTCCTTCAGTTCTGCCCTGAGAAGACCCCATTATCTCAGCTCAAAATCTCCTGAAACTGATAAGCAAATTCAGCAAAGTCTCAGGATACAAAATCAATGTGAAAAATCACAAGTATTCCTATACACCAATAACAGACTTAATGAGAGCCAAATCATGAGCTAACTCCCATTCACAATTGCTACAAAGAGAATAAAATACCTAGGAATACAACTAACAAAGGATGTAGAGGACCGCTTCAAGAAGAACAATAAACCACTGCTCAATGAAATAAGAGAGGACACAAACAGTTGGAGAAATGTTCCATGCACATGGTTAGGAAGAATTAATATTATGAAAATGGCCATTCTGCCCAAAGTACTTTATAGATTCGATGCTATCCCCATTAAGCTACCTATGACCCTTTTGACAGAACTGGAAAAAACCACTTCACATGGAACCAAAAGAGAGCCCATATAGCCAAGTGAATTCTAAGCAAAAAATACAAAGCAGGAGGCATCACACTACTGGACTTCAAACCAAACTACAAGGCTACAGTAAACAAAACAGTATGGTATGATACCAAAACAGAGATATAGACCAATGGAACAGAACAGATGCCTCAGAAGCAATACAACACATCTACAACCATCTAATCTTTGACAAACCTGACAAAAACAAGCAGTGGGGAAAGGATTCCCTGTTTAATAAATGATCTTGGGAAAACTGGCTAGCCATGTGCAGAAAGCATAAACTGGACCCCTTCCTGACACCTTACACTAAAATTAACTCCAGATGGATTAAATACTTAAACATAAGACCTAACACCCTAAAAACCCTAGAAGAAAATCTAGGCAAAACCATTCAGGACATAGGCATAGGCAAAGACTTCATGGCCAAAATACCAAAAGCATTGGCAACAAAAGGAAAATAGCAAATGGGACCTAATCGAACTCCACAGCTTCTGCACAGCAAAAGAAACAGCCATTAGAGTGAATCGGCACCTAACAGAATAGGAAAAAATTTTTGCAGTTTACCCATCTGACAAAGGGCTGATATCCAGAATCTACAAAGAACTAAAACAGATTTACAAGAAAAAAACAAGCCCATTCAAAGTGGGTGAAGGATATGAACAGATACTTTACAAAAGAAGACATACATGAGACAACAAACATATGAAAAAATGCTCATAATCACTGGTCATTAGAGAAATGCAAATCAAAACTACATTGAGATACCATCTCATACCAGTTAGAATGGTGACCATTAAAAAATCTGGAGACAACAGATGCTGGAGAGGATGTGGAGAAAAAGGAACACTTTTACACTGTTGGTGGGAGTGTAAATTAGTTCAACCATTGTGGAAGACAGTGTGGCGATTCCTCAAGGCCTTAGAAATAGAAATTCCATTTGACCCAGCAATCCCATTACTGGGTATGTATCCAATGGCTTATAAATTATTCTACTATAAGGACACACGCACACGAATGTTCATAACAGCACTGTTTACAATAGCAAAGACCTGGATCAACCCAAATGCCCAGGGAAAATGTGGCACATATACACCATGGAATATTATGCAGCCATCAAAAATGATGAGTTTGTGTCCTTTGTAGGGACATGGATGAATCTGGAAACCATCATTCTCAGCAAACTGACACAAGAACAGAAAATTAAACACCGCATGTTCTCACTCATAGGTGGTGTCGAACAATGAGATCACATGGACACAGTGAGGGGAGCATCACACACTGGGGTCTGTCAGGGGGAAATAGGTGAGGGACAGTGAGGAGGGGGCGTTGGGGATAAATAGCATGGGGAGAAATGTCGAATATAGGTGATGGAGAGGAAGGCACCAAATCACACTGCCATGTGTGTACCTATGCAACTATCTTGCATGTTCTTCACATGTACCCCAAAACCTAAAATGTAATTATAAAAAAAGAGTCTTCATAAGTGTTAGGTGTTTTTTTTAGCTTACTTTGATTTCAGTTTCCAATTTTTAAAAATATTTAGGTAATCTTTTATACCATCCCCAAATCCTAATTCTTATAGATTCATTAGGGGTGAACCAGTGCTTTTTCATGTTGTAGTTCTTTGCATATGCATTTTTCAGACATATTAAATGAACAAAAATCTTTTTTTTTTTTTTAATTTTTTTATTGGATTTTAGGTTTTGGGGTACATGAGCAGAGCATGTAAGACAGTTGCATAGGAACACACATGGCAGTGTGCTTTTCTTTCCTTCTCCCCTTCACCCACATTTGGCATTTCTCCCCAGGCTATCCCTCCCCACCTCCCCCTCCCACTGGCCCTCCCCTTTTCCCCCCAATAGACCCCAGTGTTTAGTACTCCCCTTTCTGTGTCCATGTGTTCTCATTTTTCATCACCCACCTATGAGTGAGAATATGCGGTGTTTCATTTTCTGTTCTTGTGTCAGTTTGCTGAGGATGACGTTCTCCAGATTCATCCATGTCCCTACAAACGAAACAAACTCATCATTTCTGATTGCTGCATAATATTCCATGGTGTATATGTGCCACATTTTTCCAATCCAGTCTATTATCAATGGGCATTTGGGTTGATTCCAGGTCTTTGCTATTGTAAACAGTGCTGCAATGAACATTCGTGTACATGTGTCCTTATAGTAGAACGATTTATAGTCCTTTGGATATATACCCAGTAATGGGATTGCTGGGTCAAATGGAATTTCTATTTCTAAGGCCTTGAGGAATCGCCATACTCTCTTCCACAATGGTTGAACTAATTTACACTCCCAACAACAGTGTAAAAGTGTTCCTTTTTCTCCATATCCTCTCCAGCATCTGTTGTCTCCATATTTTTTAATGATCGCCATTCTAACTGGCATGAGATGGTATCCCAATGTGGTTTTGATTTGCATCTCTCTGATGACCAGTGACGATGAGCATTTTTTCATATGATTGTTGGCCTCATATATGTCTTCTTTCGTAAAGTGTCTGTTCATATCCTTTGCCCACTTTTGAATGGGCTTGTTTGTTTTTTTCCTGTAAATCCGTTTGAGTTCTTTGTAAATTCTGGATATCAGCCCTTTGTCAGATGGGTAGACTGCAAAAATTTTTTCCCATTCTGTTGGTTGCCGATCCACTCTAGTGACTGTTTCTTTTGCCGTGCAGAAGCTGTGGAGTTTCATTAGGTCCCATTTGTCTATTTTGGCTTTTGTTGCCAATGCTTTTGGTGTTTTGTTCATAAAATCCTTGCCTACTCCTATGTCCTGGATAGTTTTGCCTAGATTTCCTTCTAGGGTTTTTATGGTGCCAGGTCTTATGTTTAAGTCTTTAATCCATCTGGAGTTAATTTTAGTGTAAGGTGTCAGGAAGGGGTCCAGTTTCTGCTTTCTGCACATGGCTAGCCAGTTTTCTCAACACCATTTGTTAAACAGGGAATCCTTTCCCCATTGCTTGTTTTTGTCAGGTTTATCAAAGATTGTATAGTTGTAGATATGTTGTGTTGCCTCTGGTGCCTCTGTTTTGTTCCATTGGTCTGTATCTCTGTTTTGGTACCAGTACCATGCTGTTTTGATTACTGTAGCCTTGTAGTATAGTTTGAAATCCGGTAGTGTGATGCCCCCCACTGTGTTCTTTTTAATTAGAATTGACTTGGCTATGCGGGCTCTCTTGGTTCCATATGAAGTTCATGGTGGTTTTTTCCAGTTCTGTGAAGAAAGTCAATGGTAGCTTGATGGGTATAGCGTTGATTCTGTAAATTACATTGGGCAGTATAGCCATTTTCACGATGTTAATTCTTCCTAACCATGAACATGGAATGTTTCTCCATCTGTTTGTGTCCTCTCTGATTTCGTTGAGTGGTGGTTTGTAGTTCTTCTTGAAGAGGTCCCTTACGTTTTTTGTGAGTTGTATTCCAAGGTATTTTATTCTTTTTGTAGCAATTGTGAATGGCAGTTCGTTCTTGATTTGGCTTTCTTTAAGTCTGTTATTGGTGTAGACGAATGCTTGTGATTTTTGCACATTGATTTTATATCCTGAGACTTTGCTGAAGTTGCTTATCAGTTTCAGGAGTTTTTGGGCTGAGGTGATGGGGTCTTCAAGGTATACTATCATGTCATCTGCAAATAGAGACAATTTGGCTTCCACCTTTCCTATTTGAATACCCTTTATTTCTTTTTCTTGCCTGATTGCTCTGGCTAGAACTTCCAGAACTATATTGAATAGGAGTGGTGAAAGAGGGCATCCTTGTCTAGTGCCAGATTTCAAAGGGAATGCTTCCAGTTTTTGCCCATTCAGTATGATATTGGCTGTTGGTTTGTCATAAATAGCTTTTATTACTTTGAGATACGTTCCATCGACACCGAGTTTATTGAGGGTTTTTAGCATAAAGGGCTGTTGAATTTTGTCAAATGCCTTCTCTGCGTCAATTGAGATAATCATGTGGTTTTTGTTTTTGGTTCTGTTTATGTGGTGAATTACGTTTATAGACTTGTGTATGTTGAACCAGCCTTGCATCCCGGGATGAATCCTACTTGATCATCGTGAATAAGTTTTTTGATTTGCTGTTGCATTCGGCTTGCCAATATTTTATTGAAGATTTTTGCATCTATGTTCATCATGGATATTGGTCTGAAGTTTTCTTTTCTCGTTGGGTCTCTGCCGGGTTTTGGTATCAGGATGATGTTAGTCTTGTAAAATGATTTGGGAAGTATTCCCTCTTTTTGGATTGTTTGAAATAGTTTTAGAAGGAATGGTACCAGCTCCTCTTTGTGTGTCTGGTAGAATTCGGCTGTGAACCCGTCTGGACCTGGGCTTTTTTTGTGTGGTAGGCTCTTAATTGCTGCCTCGACTTCTGACCTTGTTATTGGTCTATTCATAGTTTCAGCTTCCTCCTGGTTTAGACTTGGGAGGACACAGGAATCCAGGAATTTATCCATTTCTTCCAGGTTTACTAGTTTATGTGCATAGAGTTGTTTGTAATATTCTCTGATGATGGTTTGAATTTCTGTGGAATCTGTGGTGATTTCCCCTTTATCATTTTTTATTGCATCTATTTGGTTGTTCTCTCTTTTCTTTTTAATCAATCTGGCTAGTGGTCTGTCTATTTTGTTGATCTTTTCAAAAAACCAGGTCTTGGATTTATTGATTTTTTGAAGGGATTTTTGTGTCTCAATCTCCTTCAGTTCAGCTCTGATCTTAGTTATTTCTTGTTTTCTGCTGGGTTTTGAGTTTTTTTGATCTTGCTCCTCTAGCTCTTTCAATTTTGACGATAGGGTGTCAATTTTGGATCTCTCCATTCTCCTCATATAAGCACTTATTGCTATATACTTTCCTCTAGAGACTGCTTTAAATGTGTCCCAGAGGTTCTGGCATGTTGTGTCTTCGTTCTCATTGGTTTCGAAGAACTTCTTTATTTCTGACTTCATTTCATTGTTTACCCAGTCAACATTCAAGAGCCAGTTGTTCAGTTTCCATGAAGCTGTGCGGTTCTGGGTTGGTTTCTGTATTCTGAGTTCTAACTTGATTGCACTATGGTCTGAGAGACTCTTTGTTATGATTTCAGTTGTTTTGCATTTGTTGAGCAGTGCTTTACTTCCAATTATGTGGTCAATTTTTGAGTAGGTGTGATGTGGTGCTGAGAAAAATGTATATTCTGTGGATTTGGGGTGGAGAGTTCTGTAAATGTCTATCAGGTTTGCTTGCTCCAGGTCTGAGTTCAAGCCCTGGATATCCTTGTTGATTTTCTGTCTGGTTGATCTGTCTAATATTGACAGTGGAGTGTTAAAGTCTCCCACTATTATTGTGTGGGAGTCTAAGTCTCTTTGTAAGTCATTAAGAACTTGCCTTATGTATCTGGGTGCTCCTGCATTGGGTCCATATATGTTTAGGATAGTTAGCTCTTCTTGTTTTATCGATCCTTTTACCATTATATAATGGCCTTCTTTGTCTCTTTTGATCTTTGTTGCTTTAAAGTCTATTTTATCAGAGATGAGAATTGCAACTCCTGCTTTTTGTTGCTTTCCATTAGCTTGGTAAATCTTCCTCCATCCCTTTATTTTGAGCCTTTGTGTATCCTTGCATGTGAGATGGGTTTCCTGGATACAGCACACTGATGGGTTTTGGATTTTTATCCAATTTGCCAGTCTGTGTCTTTTGATTGGTGCACTTAGTCCATTTACATTTAGGGTTAATATTGTTATGTGTGAATTTGATACTGCCATTTTGATGCTAAGTGGCTGTTTTGCCTGTTAGTTGTTGTAGATTCTTCATTATGTTGATGCTCTTTAACTTTTAGTGTGATTTTGGAATGGCTGGTACTGGTTGTTCCTTTCTATGTGTAGTGCCTCTTTTAGGAGCTCTTGTAAAGCAGGCCTAGTGGTGACAAAATCTCTGAGTACTTGTTTGTTCGCAAAGGATTTTATTTTTCCTTCACTTCTGAAGCTCAGTTTGGCTGAATATGAAATTCTGGGTTGAAAGTTCTTTTCTTTAAGAATGTTGAATATTGGCCCCCACTCTCTTCTGGCTTGTAGTGTTTCTGCCGAGAGATCTGCTGTGAGTCTGATGGGCTTTCCTTTGTAGGTAACTCGACCTTTCTCTCTGGCTGCCCTTAGTATTTTCTCCTTTATTTCAACCTTGTTGAATCTGACGATTATGTGCCTTGGGGTTGCTCTTCTTGCGGAATATCTTTGTGGTGTTCTCTGTATTTCCTGCAATTGAGTGTTGGCCTGTCTTGCTACGTGGGGGAAGTTTTCCTGGATGATGTCCTGAAGAGTATTTTCCAGCTTGGATTCATTCTCTTCGTCCCCTTCTGGTACACCTATCAAACGTAGGTTAGGTCTTTTCACATAGTCCCACATTTCTTGGAGACTTTGTTCATTCCTTTTTGTGCTTTTTTCTCTAATCTTGGTTTCTCGTTTAATTTCATTGAGTTGTTCTTCGACTTCAGATATTCTTTCTTCTGCTTGGTCAATTCGGCTATTGAAACTTGTGCATGCTTCGCGAAGTTCTCGTATTGTGTTTTTCAGCTCCTTTAATTCATTCATATTCCTCTCTAAGTTATCCATTCTTATTTTCATTTCCTCATATCTTTTTTTAAGTTCCTTAGTTTCTTTGCATTGATTTAATACATGTTCTTTTAGCTCACAAAAGTTTCTCATTATCCACCTTCTGAAGTCTAATTCCATCATTTCATCACAGTCATTCTCCATCCATCTTTGCTCCCTTGCTGGTGAGGAGTTTTGGTCCTTTCTAGGAGGCGAGGTGTTCTGGTTTCGGGTGTTTTCCTCCTTTTTTCGCTGGTTTCTTCCCATCTTTGTGGGTTTATCCGCTTGTCGTCTGCGTAGTTGCTGACTTTTCGATTAGGTCTCTGAGTGGACACCCAGATTGTTGATGATGAAGTATTTCTGTTACTTTGTTTTCCTTCTACCAGCCTAGCCCCTTTGCTGTACGACTGCTGAGGTCCACTCCAGGCCCTGCTTGTCTGGGGTGCACCTCTAGCAGCTGTGGCACAGTGAGGGATGCTACCCGTTTCTTTTTCTGCTATCTTTGTCCCAGGATGATGCCTGCCAAATGTCAGTCTTTTGGATATAGAGGGGTCAGGGAGCTGCTTGAGGAGACAGTCTGTACTTTTTTGGAGCTCAATTGCTGAGCTGTGAGCTCTGTTGTTCATTCAGGGCTGTTAGGCTGCTATGTTTGATTCTGCTGCAACAGAGCTCATTAAAAAAAACCCTTTTTTTCTCAAATGCTCTGTGTTGGGGTGTTCGGGCTTTATTTTTCGATGTCCGATGAGGTGTCCTGCCCAGCTAGAAGGCAGACTAGCCACTGTTTGGCTGCCGAGGCTCTGCCCTGCCGTTGTGTGATTTTCCCTGTTCCTGCAGGCTCTGCTGTGGTCTCTGCCATGCCCTGCGGTGGAGTCTCTTCATTGTAGCATGTTGCCTCGGCAACGGCAGGCTGCGTCAGCAGTGGGCGTGTATCTCAGTAGGGACGGGTTGCCTCGGCAATGGCTGGCTGCATCAGCAGTGGGTGTGTATCTCAGTTGGCGCAGGTTGCCTTGGTAGTGGTGGACGCCCCTCCCCGCAGAGCATCTCGGACCGTCTGCTCAGGATAGTTTGAAATCGCGGTTTTGTTCGTCCCACTGGGTATCCCAAACAATCTGTCCCTGCAATCCCCTGGGCTGGCCTACTGTCCAAGTCTCGTTCAGTCTCAAGTCCAGCCCTCTCAAGTCTCAGGTTGCTGGTTCAACAGGGCAACCGGACAAGCGCGCCCTGTGGGGATTGCTGGGTAGGGCCGGCTGCCGCTGCCTCAGCTGCCGGCTTCACCAGGCAGACCTACTGCCTGGCGTCCCGTGTCTTTTTTATACTTGGGAGTTTCCCCGTTCTGTGGGCAACAAAGATCAGTCTGGAAATGCAGCTCCGACTCACCTGTTTGCGGATTCAATGAGAGTTCCAATCCTGGGTTGTTCTCACAGCGCCCACAAAAATCTTAAAGAAATAAAATGTTTTCAGTAGTTAGCATAAGGATAGTAATGAAACTGTAGCGATCAGATGAAAGCAGACCTAGGTTTAAATTATCCAGCTTTGCAACATGGATAATTCATTAGACATTAGGTCTTAGTTGTTTTTTTTTTTAAATCTCTAACATGGAGAGAATATAATAAAATGTTATATGCTTAATATGAGAATTAAGTGAGCTAGAGAAGGAGTTTTTGTTGTTGTTCATTGCTCCATTACTACGGCTTATAATAGTTCATGACATTCACTAGGAATCTTAGTCTCTCTTTTTACTCCCATGAAAGAATACCTAGGACTACATAATATATAACACACAGAAATTTATTGCTTATACTTCTGGAGGCTGGGTAGTCCAAGACTGAGGGACAGCATCTGGTGAGGACCCACTTGCTGCATCATCCCATGGCAGAAGGCAGAAGTACAAGTGAGGGCAAGAGGGCAAGAGGTGGATAAACTCACTTTTTTATAGGGCCACCAATCTCACCAATAAGTGGGCAGCACTTATGGCCTAAATACCTCTTCAAGGCCACATGTCTTAATACTGTTACACAGGAATCAGATTTCAACATTAGTTTTGGAGGGGATATTCAAACCACAGCTGTAGTAGGTATTGTTGTTAGATAGGTAGACAGACAGACATAGAGAGATGGAGATAGAGATACGCAGATAGAGACATCCTGCAGGCATAGTATACATTAAGCAGTTAGTAGATGTTAGTTTCTGCTTTCATTTAAGACATTGTTCTCTTCACAGTAGAGTTGTTTACCTTTATTTAAAAATAGTTATTAATCACTGGAGAGAATAACTTCTGGACCTGTAATGCTAGCAGTCAGAAATAAAGAAATCATGCATGTATCTGATGTACAAAATACTTGGAAGTTTGACATAAAAACTCAAAGCAATGCATTTCTTACTGGGCATCTTTATAATCTGTAGTCTTAGTTTCAGGAAGGATGGCATGTTGTCTGCAGCAGATAGGATGGAGAACAGGCAACTGATGTTGCTCTGTCATTAGGACATGAGGTTAGTCCTTTGGTGCTAAAAAGAAGAAAGGTCTATGAACAAGCAATCAGATCATACTATTTATTTGTCTGTTTAGTCTTTCATTTATTCCTTAAATAACCAAACAGTGACCATTTAGGATGTACTAGGTATGGGTTTACATATATAAATAAGATTAAACAAATTTTCTGCCTTTCAGAAGCTCACAGTTTGATGGTTGGACTTGTCCTCTTTACAAATCCCTGAAGAATTCATCTTAATAAATGCCTTTTCTCCTTCAAAACAATCTCTGATATTTATTTTAACTTGATTTAGTCTTCATAAAAATGTTGGGATAGGGGAAAAGAGCATGTTTAGTTTGCTTAATAACTCTCTTCTGTTGAGCATGTGTAAATGGATGAGGCCAATAAAATAGCAAAAACCTTTGAGTCAGTCTAGCTTCTCAGAGTTGCTGAGTTCCTCTTGTAGTGGAAAGTATCTCTACCATAAAGTCATAAAATGATACATTTTTATGAAACCCTCACTTTATTCACTATATGGGAGAACTGACATTTCATTTAACATTAAATAATAAGTAATATTTACAATGACATGACTGAATGTATCTGCTAGGGATGGCAGCCAGCCAGAAGATACATTTTTTTTTTTTTTTGTATCCTTCACTCTGAGAAGTAACTTAGTAAACGGGAAAAAATAACCTAACTTTCTAAAAACAATATTTTTTCATAACCCATCAGTAAAAAGTAATACCTGGTTGTAATAATAATTAATACTCACAGAATTGCTATAATTAGGATCTTGTACATATTATGGAAAGAGGAAATTCTGTATTTTTCCCCTGGTTCCTGAAATTGGCCAAATTATTTATACTACTTGGAAACCAAGGGCATTTAAACACTTGTTTACTCTTTTAATGTGACACAAGAATGTTTGAAATGCTACCCCTGAAAGATACACAGTATTCTACATCCTTAACATGTGCTGTGGAAGGTTCTCAGTCCTGGCAAGGCTGTGCTTTGTGTTTTAATCAGTTCAATCAATTCAGTATTAAAGTGGTGGGTTTTCTGCTGTTGTTTTAATCAATTTGTTCTGTACAGTTTACAACTAAAATGAATTTAGTATTCAGTTGGGATTCATTTTCAATTCAATTTCTTGACCAAATTGCATTTTTACATTAAATTATATTCTATGGATCTAAGTTGAGTGTGATTATAATGATTAATAAGCCCATGTAACTTCATAAATAACCATAATTGTCCACAGTGATTGGTAAGGTAAATCCCATTATAAAGGATCTAATTTGAGAAATTGGAAATAGGTGGGTGGGTGAGGTGCTTTTTACATCCTTTTAACAGTGTTTCAGGGAAATAGTCATTAATTTAGAGGAACTACTATTTATTCACTTGTAAACTTGTTTTGCTTAGTGCAACCCTGCTGTTTTTTTAACGAATGAGTGACAAACAATATCAATTTTCAAGTGCTGATTAAGATAGCAAGATAATAATAATCATCATCATATAAACCTTATTTCACAGAAGAAATAACCCACCTAGATCATTACCACCTAGAGGAAGACAAAAGTTCTGTCTCCCTGGTTCAGCTCAAATTTGAGTATTTTAGAGAAAAACAAAACTAAATAATGTTGTGTGTTTCAGTCTAAATGCCTTATGAATCCCATTCATTTACACTGGAAACACTTAAGAACATGAAAGAATATGAAAAAAACTTAACATGAAAGAAATTTCATTCTAGTACATTGGAATTAACTACTATTATAAAGTGAATTTGTAAGAACGAATTACAAAGTTTATATTGTATCTGCAGAAAATTTATGTAAACAGTTTTTCTTTCACCACTAAACAATGCACAAGTAATTTCCTTTTAGTGTAGTTTTGGGGTAATGTAAGTATCTAGGAAAAGAAAAAGAGTAGCCCTTTATTCTCCAGTTTGCCTTTGTGTAGCCATTTTCTTCATTTGTTTGCAGCCAAATTGCAGACACACAAAGTGGGGATGTGATACCCAGGCATTTAGGCTAAGACTTTACCTTGAAAGCATTCAGAAAGTCAACCTGACAGCTTTACTTCCTGGAGTCCTTGGAACTCAAGCCTGACAAGAAGGTAAATGGCATCAGAGAAAGAAATGTAGGAGTTAGGATATTTTTGGTTGCAAATAACAAAACAGACAAATGAAGTAAAATGATAACAACTGCAAAAACTTACGTTTGCTTACTATGGAAAAAGAATTGGTTGACAAAATTAGAATAGCTTCAGCCACAGTAAGTATTTTATCTTAATTCCTTTCAAGTTCTCTCAGCTTTGTCCTATGTTGTATTAGGTTCCCAGGGCTTTCCCAACACAGAAACACAAACTGGGTGGTATAAAACAAAAGAAATGTAGTTTTTCACATTTCTGGAGGCTAGAAGTCTGAAATTGAGGTGTTATCATGGTCATGCTCCCTCTGAAGGATCTAGGGGAGAATCTGCTCCATGACTTTCTCTTAGCATCTGGTGTTGCCAGCAATCCTTGGCATTCCCAACTCTGCCTCCAGCATCATGTGGCATTTGCACTGTGTCAGTCTCTGTGTCCCTTCTCTTCTTATGAGGACACTAGTTATATTGGATTAGGACACTGATTGATATGATATGATGTCATCTTAACTTGAGTACATCTAAAAAAATCATATTTTCACATAAAGTCACATTCACTGGTACTGAGAGTTAACAATGCAGCATGACTCTTAAAAGTGTGTAATTCAACCCTATCATAATTACATTCATTCAGATTGAGTTCTCCAAAGGCTGTAATAGTTCTACGTGTCAGATACACACATTCTAAAAACCACATTCTGCCCCTGCCCTTGCATTACCATCTAGAGGAAGACAAAACCTCTGTCTTCCTGGTTATGAGAACAAAGTCCTCAGCTTCACTGTGATTGGACAAACTTAGGTTTCTTGCTCTATTCTAAGGCTGTCATTTTGGCCAAGGAAATTTGGTTTAGGTCTGCATCAACTGCTTATTCTTGAATGAATCACTTTGTTAAGAGGATTGAGGTTACTCTGTTTCCTTTCGATGATATATGTGTTTGTGGGAGAGGCAGGACAGCAGGCACCTGCTACTTGTTTCAACCAAACCTCATGCCTGCTACACAAAGATGGAAGATGTTATAGCATGTACATACACATATACTGCTATAATAACTATTGTGTCTACTCTAAGAAATAAGTCATGGAATTTTCTGTAAATATTCCAAAGATTATGAAAAAGTCCTGTGTGTGTATGCATGCCTATGTACACATTGTGTGTGTATATGAGTCTGTGTTTAAGTGCACTTCTTGATTTGTCTTAAGGCAGTTGACTTTAATGCATACAACCCCTATAATTGACAAATTTTCTTCTAAGGATTTAGGTCTCTCCATTGACCTTTCATTTGTAATTAGATTAATTTAGTGTATCTTGAAATTATGCAAATTCTGTATTAGCCTAAAAGAATGTTTAGATGAGACATGAAGATAAAACATCATTAGGTTTTAAATATATAGAGACCAGGTTTTTCAACTTTTCCTAAGTTTTCTATCACAAAACGTCATAATTTGTGTAAATAATTATTATAAAAACTAGAAAAACAGTCATAATAAATTCATATAAGGACAAAATAATGAAAGATATAAATAATTTTTAAGCATATATAACTGCAGGATATTCTGTTTCTTTCATGTGTATTCAACAATCTAAAGTAGCTAAACATTTCTAGATCTGTGGATATCTTTAGAAAATTTGTTTTCACGACAATTTAGTGACCTAAACTCATATACTATTTGATTATCATGTTGTTTAAAAATTGACACTGCTATATCAAACTCAACCCAACTAAAAAATAAACTGATGCTGCTAAAATTAATAGTGACAACTAATATGCCCCAGATAGACTCTTTTCTTATCTAGATGATAAACGCTCCTTCTTACTCCAGCTGCATTACACACTACCTGATGTTTGTGGAGCCATGAACCATTCCATCTAACTAGCTACTCCTTAGAGGTTCACACAATTCTGTTCCCATTAACTGGGTGGATTGCTAACCTAGAGTTTGTTTTGATACCAAACAATATATGTCAGTTTAATTTATTATTGTAATATCATAATTTACATAATTATTATTCAAATGAATTAAATATGACTGTGAAAAATATTTGTCTCAACTATGTGGTCTACTAGTAACTTCTGTTCATTTAAGTTGATTATTTTGAAAGGTTAAGTAATCGTAAGTTCCTAAAATCAGCCACTCTCAAAATAGATGTGGGAGACAACTGTAAAGAGTGAGAATTGTGTCCTCATGCCAAGAGATTCTAGGTACAGATAGCTTGGAAGTGCCTTTAAATTCTAGTTCCATTGAAAAGCAATTGAAATGGAAAGTCTTATGTGAACTAATGTAACTGTGATTATGCAAGAAATACAAAGCCAAACAGTAATCAGAAGATGAACATTCAGTGAAATGTTCCAGGCTCTATATGAAATGGTAGTAAATACTTATGATTAAATGTACATTATGCTTGTTTCACTTCTAAAAACTATTCTCCGGCATGTTAACCTTTTTAATAAAATAACAAGAAATTATTACATCAAATAAGAGTTACTCACTTTCATTAAAACATATTCTCAAAACTTATTTATTTTGTTAAGTTTTAGTATAAATTATTTTTCTATTAAGGAGGGAGTTTTATACATAATTCTCAGGTATGCAAGAAATACAACTTCTTTATGATCCTTGACCTAAATTTTTGTGACAGAGCATCTCAAGTAGAATAGCTTTATTTTCAGAGTTTTTTTCACCTTTTCCTAATTTTTATCTAAGGTCTGAAGACTCCCAGTAAATGAAGTTGTTGCAGCAGAGGAAAGGGAGTCTCTTCTTCCACCTGAATCTGTAAGCCAGCAGTTGCTTCACATAGGCTCCTGCTGTAGTTTCTTATTTTCTTATTAGATATTGAAAGTTGTTTACTGAATTCGATTTCATTTGCTGGTTATAAAATTAATGATACTTTGTTTAAAGCACTTCACATAATGCCTGGCACAAATTAGGCCCTCATCTATGTTGCTAGGTTAGATGTTTTATTATTGATATTAAAATGTAGAGAAACTGCAATCAATAGAAACCATTGAAAATGAGGAATATAAGAAAAGTCTCTGAAGTATAGAAAAATATAGTCATGAAGAAAGTAATATAGGTATGAAGCTAAGTGGTTCATTGATTGTACCCTACTACTAACTTCTGTTTCTGTCCATTTAAATAAGCTCCTAATTAACATTTATGGCATATATAAAACCTCACCTTTTTAGTGTCAGCAAAGTGATAACTCATAAGTGCTATCTCCTCTCCTTCTATTTGCCCTTTCCAAGTAAGTTAGGCCATAAAATTTTGAAATGTATTAATTATATTATTTTTGTCCGATTGCTGGTAGTTTTATTGGTGACGTTTAGACTTCAGATAGCAAAAGGTGAATTGCAAAACAAAAAATAAAGTTGTATGGTTGAGAAGCAATATATCAACATTCAACACAGACCTGTTGAGCATCTTTATCTGTGTTAAGTTTCCAAATGATGGAATATCTTCAAAAGATGTCCAGAAAGGCTAATCAGGACGTCCAAAACTAGCTTCAGTGAAGTCTAACAACCTAACTGAAGGTCAGATTCAGAAGCTTGTAGTGCCACTGTCAAAGGTCCTCAATCTTAGTTTCCACTACAATACTAATTTAAATGTCAGTTAATATTTATATATTAATTTTAGAGCTCTGTGTACATTTTACTATGTGTGAATTTCTAGTGTGTTAGATTTTTTACAACACATTATTTTGACTATAAATAATTTAGATGTAATTATATATAGTCAATATAATTTAAAATGATATTACCCCTTAGGTTCAAGGGTAACAATTCTTTAGTTTTGATGAAAGTGCTGTTTTTTCATAGTTTTACAAATTTGGCTTGTAGGGTAACATGAATTTCAGGAGGGATTTTTATTTAGATTTGAGTCTATGATCTAGCCATGCCTGGTTCACAAAATGTGGTCAGTCATTTTATTTGCTCCAGCAACTACACTTGGGAAAGAAAAAAACGGGGCTTCATGATGGCTGATTAGAGGCATCTCTTACTTGCCTTTTCTACTAAGAACTAAAATAGTGAGCAGATAATTTTTTTTATTGCATTTTAGGTTTTGGGGTAAGATAGTTGCATAGGTACACACGTGGCAGTGTGTTTTGCTGCCTTCCTCCCCTTCACCCACACTTGGCATTTCTCCCCAGGCTATCCCTCCCCAGCACCCTCCCCTCACTGTCCCTCCCCTATTCCCCACAATAGACCACAGTGTGCAGTGCTCCCTTATCTGTGTCCATGTGTTCTCATTGTTCATCACCCACCTATGAGTGAGAATATGTGGTATTTCATTTTCTGTTCTTGTGTCAGTTTGCTGAGAATGATGTTCTCCAGATTCATTCATATCCCTACAAATGACACGAACTCATCATTTCTGATTGCTGCATAATATTCCATGGTGTATATGTGCCACATTTTCCCAGTCCAGTCTATCATCGATGGGCATTTGGGTTGGTTTCAGGTCTTTGCTATTGTAAACAGTGCTGCAATGAACATTTGTGTGCATGTGTCCTTACAGTAGAACGATTTATAGTCCTTTGGATATATACCCAGTAATGGGATTGCTGGATCAAATGGAATTTCTATTTCTAGGTCCTTGAGGAATCACCATACTGTCTTCCACAATCGAACTAATTTACACTCCCACCAACAGTGTAAAAGTGTTCCCATTTCTCCACATCCTCTCCAGCATCTGTTGTCTCCAGATTTTTTAATGATCACCATTCTAACTGGTGTGAGATGGTATTGCAATGTGGTTTTGATTTGTATCTCTCTAGTGACCAGTGATGATGAGCATTTTTTCATATGTTTGTTGGCCTCATGTATGTCTTCTTTTGTAAAGTGTCTGTTCATATACTTTGCCCATTTTTGAATGGGCTTGTTTGTTTTTTTCTTGTAAATCTGTTTGAGTTCTTTGTAAATTCTGGTTATCAGCCCTTTGTCAGATGGGTAAACTGCAAAAATTTCTTCCCATTTGGTTGGTGGCCGATTCACTCTAGTGACTTATTTTTGCCATGCAGAAGCTGTGGAGTTTGATTAGGTCCCATTTGTCTATTTTAGCTTTTGTTGCCAATGCTTTTGGTGTTTTGGTCATGAAGTCCTTGTCTACTCCTATGTCCTGAATGGTGTTGCCTAGATTTCCTTTTAGGGTTTTTACAGTGCCAGGTCTTATGTTTAAGTCTTTAATCCATCTGGAGTTAATTTTAGTGTAAGGTGTCAGGAAGGGGTCCAGTTTCTGCTTTCTGCACATGGCTAGCCAGTTTTCCCAACACCATTTATTAAACAGGGAGTCCTTTCCCCATGGCTTGTTTTTGTAAGGTTTATCAAGGATTGTATGGTTGTAGATATGCTGTGTTGCCTCTGATGCCTCTGTTCTGTTCCATTGGTCTATATCTCTGTTTTGGTACCATTACCATGCTGCTTTGATTACTGTAGCCTTGTAGTATAGTTTAAAGATCAGTAGTGTGATGCCCCACACTGTTCTTTTTGCTTAGAATTGACTTGGCTATGCGGGCTCTCTTTTGGTTCCATATGAAGTTCAAGGTGGTTTTTTCCAGTTCTGTGAAGAAAGTCAATGGTAGCTTGATGGGGATAGCATTGAGTCTGTAAATTACTTTGGGCACTATGGCCATTGCCACTATATTGATTCTTCCTAACCATGAACATGGAATGTTTCTCCATCTGTTAGTGTCCTATCTTATTTCATTGAGCAGTGATTTGTAGTTTTCCTTGAACAGGTTCCTTACATTCCTTGTTAGTTGTATTCAAAGGTATTTTATTCTCTTTGTAGCAATTGTGAATAAATGGCAGTTCATTCTTTATTTGGCTCTTTTTAAGTCTGTTATTGGTGTATAGGAATGCTTGTGATTTTTGCACATTTATTTTGTATCCTGAGACTTTGCTGAAGTTGCTTATCAGTTTCAGGAGTTTTTGGGCTGAGACGATGGGGTCTTCTAGATATACTATTATATGATCTGCAAATAGAAACAATTTGGCTTCCTCGTTTCCTATTTGAATACCCTTTATTTTTTTTCTTGCCTGATTTTGCTCTGGCTAGAACTTCCAGTACTACATTGAATAGGAGTGGTGAGACAGGGCATCCTTGTCTAGTGCTGGATTTTAAAGGGAATGCTTCCAGTTTTTGCCCATTCAGTATGATATTGGCTGTTGGTTTGTCATAAATAGCTTTTATTATTTTGAAATATGTTCCATCAATACCGAGTTTATTGAGGGTCTTTAGCATAAAAGGCCGTTGAATTTTGTCAAAGGCCTTCTCTGTGTCAATTGAGATAACCATGTGGTTTTTGTTTTTGGTTCTGTTTATGTGGTGAATTACGTTTATAGACTTGCGTATGTTGAACCAGCCTTGCATCCCCGGGATGAATCCTACTTGATCATGATGGATAAGCTTTTTGATGTGCTGTTGCAATTGGCTTGCCAGTATTTTATTGAAGATTTTTGCATCTGTGTTCATCATGGATATTGGCCTGAAGTTTTCTTTTCTTGTTGGGTCTCTGCCGGGTTTTGGTATCAGGATGATGTTGGTCTTGTAAAATAATTTGGGAAGGATTCCCTCTTTTTGGATTATTTGGAATAGTTTCAGAAGCAATGGTACCAGCTCCTCCTTGTGTGTCTGGTAGAATTCGGCTGTGAACCCATCTGGACCTGGGCTTTTATTTTGTGGTAGGCTCTTAATTGCTGCCTCAACTTCCGATCCTGTTATTGGTCTATTCATAGTTTCAGCTTCCTCCTGGTTTAGGCTTGGGGGACACAAGGGCCCAGGAATTTATCCATTTCTTCCAGGTTTACTAGTTTATGTTCATAGAGTTGTTTGTAATATTCTCTGATGATGGTTTGAATTTCTGTGGAATCTGTGGTGATTTCCCCTTTATCATTTTTTATTGCATCAATTTGGTTATTCTCTCTTTTCTTTTTTATCAGTCTGGCTAGTGGTCTGTCTATTTTGTTGATCTTTTTAAAAAACTAGCTCTTGGATTTATTTTTTTTTTTTGAAGGGTTTTTCATGTCTCTATCTCCTTCAATTCTTCTCTGATCTTAGTTATTTCTTGTCTTCTGCTAGGCTTTGAGTTTTTTTGATCTTGCTCCTCTAGCTCTTTCAATTTTGACAATAGGGTGTCAATTTTTGATCTCTCCACTCTTCTCATGTGGGCACTTATTGCTATATATTTTCCTCTGGAGAGTGCTTTAAATGTGTCCCAGAGATTCTGGTATGTTGTATCTTCATTCTCGATGGTTTCAAAGAACTTCTTTATTTCTGCCTTCATTTCATTGTTTATCCAACCAACATTCAAGAGCCAGTTGTTCAGTTTCCATGACGCTGTGTGGTTCTGGGTTAGTTTCTGAATTCTGAGTTGTAGCTTGATTGCACTATGGTATGAGAGACTGTTTGTTATGATTTTCAGTTGTTTTGCATTTGCTGAGTAGTGCTTTACTTCCAATTATGTTGTCAATTTTAGAATAGGTGTGATGTAGTGCTGAGAAGAATGTATATTCTGTGGATTTGGGGTGGATAGTTCTGTAAATGTCTATCAGGTTTGCTTGTTCCTGGTCTGAGTTCAAGCCCTAAATATCCTTGTTGATTTTCTGTCCGGTTGATCTGTCTAATATTGACAGTGGAGTGTTAAAGTCTCTCACTATTATTGTGTGGGAGTGTAAGCCTATTTGTAAGTCATTAAGAACTTGCCTTATGCATCTGGGTGCTCCTGTATTGGGTCCATATATGTTTAGGATAGTTAGCTCTTCTTTTTGTATCGATCCTTTTACCATTATGTAATGACCTTCTTTGTCTCTTTTGATCTTTGTTACTTTAAAGTCTATTTTATCAGAGATGAGAATTGCAACTCCTACTTTTTTTTTGCTCTCCATTTGCTTGGTAAATGTTCCTCCATCCCTTTATTTTGAGCTTTTGTGTATCCTTGCGTGTGAGTTGGGTTTCCTGGATACAGCACACTGATGGGGTTTGGTTTTTTTTATCCAATTTACCAGTCTGTGTCTTTTGATTGGTGCTTTTAGCCCATTTACATTTAGGGTTAATATTGTTATGTGTGAATTTGATACTTCCATTTTGATGCTAGCTGGCTGTTTTGCTCATTAGTTGATGTAGATTCTTCATTTTGTTGATGCTCTTTAGCATTTAATGTGATTTTGGAATGGCTGGTACTGGTTGTTCCTTTCTATGTGTAGTGCCTCTTTCAGGAGCTCTCGTAAAGGAGGCCTGGTGGTGACAAAACTTCTGAGTACTTGCTTGTTTGCAAAGGATTTTATTTTTCCTTCACTTCTGAAGCTCAGTTTGGCTGGTTATGAAATTATTGGTTGAAAGTTCTTTTCTTTAAGAATGTTGAATATTGGCCCCCACTCTCTTCTGGCTTGTAGTGTTTCTGCTGAGAGATCTTCTATGAGTCTGATGGGCTTCCTTTTGTGGGTGACCCGACCTTTCTCTCTGGCTGCCCTTAGTATTTTCTCCTTTATTTCAACCCTGGTGAATCTGATGATTATGTGCCTTGGGGTTGCTCTTCTTGTGGAATATCTTTGTGGTTCTCTGTATTTCCTGGATTTGAGTATTGGCCTGCCTTGCTAGGTGGTGAAAATTTTCCTGGATAATATCCTGAAGAGTATTTTTTAGCTTGGATTCATTCTCTTCATCCCCTTTTGGTACACCTATCAAACGTAGGTTAGGTCTCTTCACATAGTTCCACATTTCTTGGAGACTTTGTTCATTCCTTTTTGCGCTTTTTTCTCTAATCTTGGTTTCTCATTTTATTTCATTGAATTGATCTTCAACTTCTGATATTCTTTCTTCTGCCTTGTCAGTTCAGCTGTTGAAACTTGTGCATGCTTCGCGAAGTTCTTGTGTTGTGTTTTTCAGATCCTTCAATTCATTCATATTCCTCTCTAAGTTATCCATTCTTGTTATCATTTCCTCAAATCTTTTTTCAAATATTTTTTCCAGTTTCTTAGTTTCTTTGCATTGATTTAAAACATGTTCTTTTACCTCACAAAAGTTTCTCATTATCCACCTTCTGAAGTCTAATTCCGTCATTTCATCACAGTCATTCTCTGTCCAGCTTTGTTCCCTTGCTGGTGAGAAGTTTTGGTCCTTTGTAGGATGTGTGGTGTTCTGGTTTCAGGTGTTTTCCTCCTTTTTGCGCTGGTTTCTTCCCATCTTTGTGGATTTATCCACCTGTCGTCTGAGTAGTTGTGACTTTTCGATTGGGTCTCTGAGTGGATGCCCAGATTGTTGATGATGAAGTATTTCTGTTACTTGGTTTTCCTTCTACCAGCCTAGCCCCTCTACTGTACAACTGCTGAGGTTCACTTCAGGCCCTGCTTTTCTGGGGTGCACCTATAGCAGCTGCAGAACAGTGAGTAATGCAACCAGTTTCTTTTTCTGCTATCTTTGACCCAGAATGATGCCCACCAAATGTCAGTCTTTTGGATATAGAGGGGTCAGGGAGCTGCTTGAGGAGACAGTCTGTACTTTATAGGAGCTCAAGTGCTGAGCTGTGAGCTCTGTTGTTCATTCAGGGCTGTTAGACTGCTATGTTTAATTCTGCTGCAGCAGAACTCATAAAAAAAACCCTTTTTCTATCAGATGCTCTGTCTCGGGGGGTTGGGGCTTTCTTTATGAGTGTCCGTTGTGCTGTTCTGCCCAGCTAGGAGTCTGTCTAGTCACTATTTGGCTGCCAAGGCTCTGCCCTGCTGGTGTGAGGTACGCCCTGTTGCTGCAGGCTCTGCCCTGCTGCTGTGGTCTCTGCCCTGCTTCCATGGGCTACGCCCTGCAGCGGAGTCTCTCTGTTGTGGCGGGTTGCCTTGGCAATGGCAGGCTGCATCAGCAATGGGAGTGTACCTCAGTAAGGGTGGATTGCCTTGGTAATGGCATACGCCCCTCCCCCACTGAGCTGCACCATCCTGGGTTCAGCTGTGCCCACAGTGAAACTCTCCACCCAGAGCGTTTGCAATTGCCATTTTGTTTGTCCCACTGCACTATCCCAAATGCCGTTTCCCTGGAATCTCCTGCCCTGGCTCACTGTCCAAGTTCTGTTCAATCAGATGGATATGCCAATCTGCCCTCCCAAGTCTCAGATTGCTGGTTCAATAGGGCATGCGGACCCACGCACTTCGTGCAGAGCACTGTGGAGCGCCGCTGTGGCGCCGGCCACTGACTGCACCAGCCAAAACCGCTGCACTGGCATCACACGTCTCTCCTATACCTGGGAATTTCCCCGTTCTGTGGGCAACAAAGATCCATCTGGAAATGTGGCCCTGACTCACCCTCTGCGTGTTCACTGAGAGCTTCAATCCTGGGTTGTTCTCACTGCACCACTTTTTTTTTTTAAATAGATCATCATTACACTCTGCCTTTATTTTTTAGTAATGTATTTAATGCAATATTAAGTAGAACATATTTAATATGTATAAAACACTGTTATATATTTGCTATAAGGCATAATATATTAATAGCATATAGTAAACACTCGTAAGCCTCCCAGTTAGGAACCAGAAGAGCTGCGTAACTCGGCATCTACCTGTGTGTTCTTGTCCCTTCCATTTCCTCCTTCCGTGGTAATGACTATCCTAATTTTGGTTTATCATTGTTACCTTCTTTTGTTTTTATGGTATAGTTTTATGATATATGCATGCTCAGCCTACATATTCTTTGGTTTTGCTTAGTTTTGAGCTTCTTTTCCTTAATATTTTCTGAGATTTTTTTTTTTAAGTTGAACGGATGACTCTCTCCCAGGTGTTCCAGTTGCCTGCTACAAGGGCACCGGGATCTGTGTGATTTCCCATTTGCTGGTTCAAACCACATTGAGGCCCAGGAATCTCCTGGCCTGGCTTTCTATTTAAGTCCCATTTAATGAGATGAATGTACTAATCTGCCTTCCGAAATCTCCAATTCCTGGTTTAACAAGGCAACCAAGCCAGTGTAGTTTTTACGGAGTGTCGCTGCACTGCGGCCTCGGCCCAAACTGCCATGCTGGCAGCCCATGGGGCTCTTACACCTGGGAATCTCCTAGTCTGTGGACAATAAAGATCCATATGGAAATGCGGCATCCACTCACCCTCTGCAGATTAACTGGGAGCTGCAATCCTGAGTTGGTCCTACAGCGCCATCTTCCCTGGTCCTCAGTGAGCAGATAATTACATTTTAAATAGATCGTCCACAACAGAACACTGGAATTCAACAGAGAAATGACAGGAAACAGTTAAAGCAAAGAAAGTAAGAAAGCACAGAAGCCTGCTTGTCTGAGATCAACGGGGAGCTGGGAGAGTCTCCCCAGTGTGAGGAAAGGGTAGTGAGAGAACTCCCTCAGTGGCACACGTTTCTGCCATGGATTTCTATAATCCTAGCCATGGGAAATCCCTTTACCCTCATGTGCCATGAGACTATCAAAAACTGCACTAAAGCATTGCTCCAGAGAGAGAGCTCATGTGGGTTTCCACAATCTGCTTCATCCTGGGTGGTGGTAGCATGATGTCATTTTAAGAGCCCAGCCTACTCTAGACTGTGTTCTGCCCTGAAACTGAAGTAAAAGAAGCAGCCATAAAAAGCAATCCTGCCCCCTGAGCAGACAGGCAGATGCACATTCTTGTACACCGTGAGGACAAATACCACTGCCCATACCACTGTGGCTACAGACTGTTGTGGGCTGAGGTGCAGGCAAAACTGACACCCTCCCTGCTGCCTGCCTATGGCTCCTCCCAAGGAAATAAACTTTGCCCTCCCAGGAGCAGGGCCACAATGCAGCTACTGCCACTTTCACCTAAGCAATTTGCCAGTGGCCTGGGGCTCATCTTGCTCCTGAATAACACAGCCAGTGTCTTACACATCACCAGAAGGCCTGAAAGCATAATGTAACTTGGCTTCATACACCCAGGACCTTAGCACACCATTGAAGGGCCTGGGGATAGCCCAGTTCAGTCCACCACTGGTGGCAACTAAGCACTTTTTCGAGTGTCTGAAGTTGGATTCACTTAACTTGCCCATACCTACACAGCTGTTACTCATCTGTGTGTACCACATGCAGGTCTGGAAACGAGCTCACCCAACTATAGTCAAAAACAGCATGGACCACTTGGGTCCTAGAGGGTTGTCCTATCACTGCTACTGCCATTGTCCATGCCATACCAAATACTGAGGGGCTTGAGAACCCATACACCAGGCCCACTGCTGCCATTCTCAGCATCTGAGCAACCCACCTGGAAGCCCAAGAATCAGCCTGCCTGGACCCATGAACACTGGTGCCAATGTACAGCTCTCTGGAGCCATAACACAGGCATGTTTAGCTCACCACTCCCACCATGGCAGCCTGAAGACTGGCCTACTTGGAGTACCAGTCCCCAGCAAAAGTACAGCCACCATAAGACACTTAGTGACCCTAAGTCACTAAGAAAATCACAGACACCACTGTTGCTATTTACAGCCAAAGGAATCATACAGAGACTACACTACTGCATATACCCAGAATCAAAGCCACAGTGCTCTACCCAGTTAGTACCATAGATACATCTTTAACAAAAAGTTGTCCTCCATGAAAGCACATGAATACATAAAACTCACTGGTAAAGCAAGCGTGCAAATGAACAAGAGAAAGAATACAAATGGTACCACTAGAGAAAACCACAAAACTACAATGACAAACAGTAAAACCAAAAGAAAACAACAACAATGAAGAATATACGAAACAGCCAGAAAATAATTAACATGATGAGAAAAAAATCTCTCAAAGCAATAATATTCTTGAATTAAATTTTCCATTTAAAAGATACATCATGGATGAGTAAAGAAAATATAATCCAAGAATATACTGACTACAAGAAACACACTCTATCTGGAAAGAAGTATGTAGGCTAAAAGTAAAGGGATGAAAAAAATTATATTTCATGCAGATGGAAACCAAAAGTGAGAAGGAAGAGATATACATATATCACATAAGACATACTTTAAGTCAATAAAGGTAACAAAAAAAGACAAGATTATTATATAGTGATAAAAGGATGAATCCAGCAAGAGGTATAACAATTCTAAATATATATGCTCCCAACATTGGAACACCCAAATTCACAAAGCAAATATTAGTATATTTAAAGAGAGAGAGACTCTAATACAATGATAGTGCAGGATTTCATCACTCCACTCTCAATATTTGGTCGATCATATACATAGAAAATTAACAAAGAAATCCCATTGGATTTTTTGTTCTAAAATTTATAGCAAATGGACCTAAAAGACATCTATAGAATGCTTAATCTGCCAAACACGGAATACTCATTTTTGTCATCAGCACATGGAATATTATTTAAGATAGAGTATATGTTAGGCAATGAAAAAATCTCAGCAAATTTTATAGAATAAAAATCATATTGAGCATCTTCTCAGACCACAGTAAACTAAAACAATAAATTCATACCCAAAGGAGCATTGGAAACTATACAAATACATAGAAATTAAACAATGTGCTTCTGAATGACTTTTGGGTCAGTAAATAAATTAAGATGAAAATCGAAAAAATTCTTAAAACAAATTAAAATGGAAACACAACATATTAAATCCTATGGGGTATAGCAAGCAGTGCTAAGAAAAAAGTTTATAGTAATAAACATCCATATCCAAAAGAGAAATATTTTAAATAAACCCTCTAACACTGTACCTCAAAAAAGAAGAACAGCAAAAACAAACCAAACCCAAAATTAGCAGAAAGAAAGAATAAAAATTGAAGTAGAACTAAATGAACTAAAAAAGGTCCGAACAAACAGTATACAAAGAATCAATGAAATAAAAAATTGCTTCTTCCAAATGATAAACAAAATTGATACACTTCTAGTTAGATCATTTATGAAAAGACAAAAGAAAACTCAAAATCAGAATGAAAAAGGAGGCATTACACTTGATATGATGGAAATAAAAAGATTATCAGAAACTATTATGAACAACTATAAGAAAACAAACCGGAGGCCAGGCGCAGTGGCTCACATCTGTAATCCCAGCACTTTGGGAGGCTAAGGTGGGCGGATCACAAGATTAGGAGATCAAGACCACTCTGGCCAAATGGTGAAACCCCATCTCTACTGAAAATACAAAAATTAGCTGGGCATGGTGGTGCACACCTGTAATCACAGCTACTCAGGAGTCTGAGGCAGGAGAAACACTTGCACTTGGGAGGCAGAGATTGAGATGAGCCAAGATTGCACCATTGCACTCCAGCCTGGCAACCGAGGGAGACTGTCTAAAAAAAAAAAAAAAAAAAAAAGAAAAGAAAAAAACTGGAAAATATAGAAGTATTAGATACATTATTTCTGGAAACATACAACCTACCAAGATTGAATCAAAAAGAGACAGTAAACACAAACAGACAGGTACTAAGAAGTGAGATCAAATCATTAATAAAAACTCTCCCCAAAATAAAATGCTGAGGGCTTTGTATTCACTGTCAATTTCTACCAAACATATAAAGAAGAAATAATACCAATTCCTAGAAACTATTCAAAAATTTTGGAGGAGAGGGAATTCTCTGTAACTCACTCTATGGGGCCCGCATTACCTTGGTACCAAAACCGTACAAGAACACAATAACAACATCAAAATTTTGCAGGCCAATATCCTTGGTGCCAAATTTCTCAAAAAAAAAAAAAAAAATACTAGCTCAATAAATGCAACAGCACATCAAAAATATAATACACCATGATCAAGTATTATTTACACCAAAGATGAAAGATGGTTCAACATATACAAATTATTGTTAATACATCACATCAACAGAATGAAGGATAAAATAAATAATATGGTCATCTCAATAAATGCAGAAGCATTTAATAAGATTCAACACTACTTCATGATAAAAAACTCTCAACAAATTAAGCATAAGAAGAAAGTAACTCAAACTAATAAAGACCATATAATGCAAACCCATAGTCAACATCCTACTGAATGGAGAAATGTTGAAAGTCTTTCCTCTAAGAACTGAAACACAGCACTGGAAGTCTTAGCCAGAGAAATCAGGAAAGAGAAATAGATAAAACCCATACAAATTGGAATAGAGAAGTCAAATTGTTGCTCTTTGTAGATAAGATGATCTCCTATTTAGAAAAACCAAAATACTCCACTAAAAAGCTCTTAGAACATTAGATAAGCAATTAGACAAATAATTTCAGTTAAAAAGACTCTTAGAACATTAGATAAACAATTTTAGTAAAGTTGCAAGATACTAAATAAACATACAAAAATCAGTAGTATTTCTATACACCAATAATGAAATAGCCCAAAAAGCAATCAGGAAGGCAATCCTATTTATAATAGTTGTTAAAAAATACCTAGAAGTAAATTCAACAAAGGAGATGAAAGTGTGTACAACGAAAACTACAAAACCCTAATGAAGAAATTTGAAGAGGATACAAACAAATGGAAAGATATTACATGCCCATGGATTGAAAGAATTAATATTATTAACATGACCATATGGATGAAAGCAATCTATGGATTCAATACAATTCCTTAAAAAATATCAGTCATTTTTCAAAAAAGTAGAAAACAAATCCTGACATTTATATGGAATCAAAAAAGAGCAGAATAACCAAAGCAATCCTGAGCAAGAAGAACAAAGCTGAAAGTCATCACATTACCTAACTTCAAAATCTATTATTACAGGTTATGGTAACCAAAACAGCATGGCACTGGTATAAAAATAGACACGTAGACCAGTGGAACAGAATAGAAAACCCAAAAAAGGATTCACCTATTTACAGCCAACTAATCTTCAAAAAAGCTGTCAGGGACATTTTGAAAAAAAGACACCCTCTTCAATAAATGGTGCCAGGAAAACGAGATAGCCATATGCAGAAGAATGAAACTAGATACCCATCTCTCACCATATACAAAATCAACTCAAGATGGATTAAATTCTTAAATGTAGGAACTGAAACAATAGAACACCTAGAAGAAAAGAGGGAAAACTCTTCAGGACATTAGAGAAAGCAAAGGCACAGGCAACAACAACAAAAAAAATAGACAAATGGGATTATATTAAAGTAAATAGTTTCCACACAGAAAAAGAAACAATTAACAAAGTAAAGAAACAGCCTCTTGAACGGGAGAAAATCTCTGTAAACTACTCATCCAATAGGAAACTAATATCCGTGATTTCCAAAGAACTCAACTCAATAGTAAAACAAAAACAAAAATAAAAACAACAAAATACAAACAAAACCCCATTAAAAGTAGGCAAAGGATATGAATGGTCGTTTCTCAAAAGGCGATGTACAAATAGCTAACAGGTATATGAAGAAATGCTTAACGTAACCAGCCATCAGGGAAACACAAGTTAAAACCACAACGAGTTATCAGTTCAAATGGCTATTTAAAAAAGACAAAAAAGAACAGGTATTGGTGAGGCTATGGAGGAAGAGAAGTCTGATACTCTGTTTTTGAGAGTGAAAATTAGTACAGCCATTATGTAAAACATGAAAATTCTGATAAAACTGAAAATACAACTACTATGTGATCCAGCAATACTTTTCCTTTGGCATTTATTCACAGGAAAATAAAATGATATGTCAAAGGTATATATGTACTCCCATGATGATTTCAGTGCTATTTACAATAGCAAAAATATGGAATCATGCTAAGTATCTATCAAGGGATAAATGGATAAAGAAAATGCGATACATATACACAGTAGAATACTATTTAAATATTAAAATAAATGAAACTATGTCATTTGCAGTAATATGGATAGAGTTAGGTGCCATTATGTTAACTGAAATAAGCCAGGCACAGAAAGACAAACATTGAATGTTCTTACTCATATGTGGCAGCTAAAAAAGCAGATCACATGGTGGCAGAGAGTGGAATGATAGATACCAGAAACCGGGAAGTATGTAAGTGTGTGTGGGGGTGGGGTGGGGGCATTAAATAGAGAGAGAGCTGTTAATGGGTAGAAACATACAGTTAGGTAGAAGGAATATGTTCTAATGCTTGGTAGCAGAGTAGGACGACTATAGTTTAATGTATTATATTTTTCAAATTAATAGAAGACCTGAAATGTACCTAACCCCCAGAAATAATAAATATTTGACTGATGGATTAATACCCCAATTATTCTGATTTGATCATTATACATTCTATACAAGTTACAAAATTTCTCATCTACCCCATAAGTATAAATGTGAGATATCAAAAAATTTTGAAAAAGTAAAAAATTTAAAATAAATACACTTGGGATTTGATATGTAAATAACTTCTTTCCCCCCACTTTCCTTTAGTTTTTTGGAAGTATCAAAGGAAAATTTTAAGCTATGAATTAATTTTCTGGGTGTTTCCACCTTGAATGAAGAAATGAGGAGGTAGAACTTACATGAGAAACTCTAAGATTTCTCTTGGGTGTGGTGTTTTCAGGTGCTCCCTTGACTAAAAACACACACAAGATATTTTTTTTAACTTACACTGAGGATTTTGTAGAATTGTGGAGACCTGTGTCAAAATGAGATAAATTATTATTGTATCTGAGAGAGTGCAATGTTGTAAATAAAACAGAAAAAACAGAGATGCATATTTAGGCTGGAGTCCATATTTTTTTGCACGTAAAAAGGAAATGAATTTAGAAAAAGAGCATGAAAGTGGCATGTAGAGAGATTAGAGAAGAGCCAGGAAAATGGACAAACATAAGACTAAGTCAAGAAAGTTTTTGAGGAAGGAAGAATAGTAAGATGAAAGAAGAGAGACCATGACAGAGAAGAATGCAAAAGAGACCATTTCCTTGTTTAATCGCAGTCTAGATAACTTGCTAGAGTGAAGGTCTTCCATAGTACCTCGAGTTTCCTTGATAAAATAAGTATTATGTGAGCTATTAAGAAAGTTGAGTTTGGGAGCCTTTTTCATGGTAGCATGCTGATGTTAAGTAACCGACTCTAAATCTTTTGGCTTCTCCATGATACGAAACTTTGCCATTGACAAAGCAGTTACAAATATTACAACTATGAAATGGAGTAAACTTATCTTGGTTATTATATTTCATTTCTAGGTAGTTGAAAAGGCAAGCATAGTAATAGCAAACTGGTTTTGCTAGTAAGAAATCTACTAGAGGAAGAAAGCAGGGAAGAGCAAATGGTTAATGAAATAAACAATGGAAGGAACAGCTCTAAATCTCTAGTGTAATGTGAAATCTCAAATATTTATTAAAATAAAGGTTACATGACTGTAGTAAGAGAAGAGTGGCTCACATCAGAACTGAGGGTTGGAGGGTGTACGGAGTTATTGTAAGTAAAGGACAATTCATGATGTGCTTATTCACATTGCATGTGTGTATCAAAGCATCTAATCTACCTCATAAATATATACATCTACTATGTACCCACAAAACTAAAAAGACTTTTAATAAAAATAATTATTATAAAAATAAAAAAAATTTTATATTTTAAAAAGAGCAACTACTAAGTTTAGAAAATGCTGGTAAGAAAGAAATAAAGCAAAATGTCACATTTTCCTCATGGACTCATGCATTTCCACTTTTTATTTATTTCTAATTTTATGAGTTGTTAAGTCACTACAATAAATAACTCTGCTTTATTTGCAATGTGATTAATTATACTGATAAAAATTGTTTCGATGGCTGCTAAGAAAGCTGTATATATATTCAGAGTCCACCCTACTTACTAATATTAGGGAGCATCTTATATTCTTGCACAGATTAAACAAACATCTGATTTCTTACCTTTCTGTTACAATAATTGAATTATCAGAAGCAGAAATGAGCTGATACATGAAATGTTAGCACCACATTTCATACAATGCCAGAGATAATTTTACTTGCCAAATTAATTCAGTTGGCTCTGTTATGAGTTCTTCTACATGGATGATAAACAGGTGGAAGTGCTATACATAAAAGATAACGATAAATGGCAGTGTATCAAGAGGGAGGTACAGCGATGTCAAATGAAATATCACTGAGGTTAGTGCTAACCAGACTGACTTTACAGCTTCATGGTCTGGTACATGACGGGAACAATACAATGAGCAGAATTAACAAGTGTGCAAGAATCTCTTTCTGTGACACAAGGATGGCTAAGGAAGCATAACCAGAGAGGAGCAGGAGGGGTTCATTATTGCAGAAAATCTTAGTTTCTATATTCTTCACTGAAAAAGAAAAATAAATCATTTCAAAAGGTAACAAGAAATGATACTGTAGCAAAAATTTTAATACTGGCTGCAAGCTTTGAGATATATGTAAATGAATGTGAAATATTTTACAGGGTTTCAGCACATAGTAAGGATATAAAACATATTCTATATTTATGTTATCATAGTCAAAAGTTGTCATGTTGGAAACAAAATGACATGGAAACAAAACAAAATATGATTTCATAAGAAAAAAACATAAGATTTTTTTCTGCCAACTCACAGCTGCATTTCCCTGAGTTTCATCAAACTACATGTAATTAAGGGTTCAACATTGCAAATAAATGATAACATATGACGTACTTTGATATGATACTTATTGGAGAGGCAGGCTATTTGTCTTTTCATAGAAGCATTGTGATATGGTGTATGCATAAATATGTGTATATATATATAATACATATATATGTATATAAAATATGTATATTTTATGTAAAATATATGTATTTAAAATCATTTAACAAATATTTATGGTGATTTAAGTTGGAAATAGAACAGGACATAGACAGACATGGCCCCTCCCTGCATAGAGTTTAGCATCTCAGAGGGTCCTTAGTTTGAATTCTAGCCCTTCTGCTGTGTTGAGTAAATTCTGACCAGACACTAAAATGAAAAGAAATACAGGGGTTTTTTTTTTTTTTATTTTTATGTGAAGCAGGGCTAGGAATACTTACTCTTTATGGTCGTGGTGTGGTTTTAATGAAATAAAATGTATTATGCTCCATATCTATCATATAGTAGACACTCTCTTGGCTTCTTTTTCAAATACAGTACCAGTAAATAATGTGACAGAATTCCATGAGCCCAAGGAAAACTAAATAAAATCTTCACTGTTCTTAACAACAACTGAGGGGATAAGACACATTGGTGGGATTTTTGTTTTTTTATAATGGTATTGATATTTTGGAAAGAGACTTTTTAATAAAATTCTTAATAAACTTTTCAATAAACTTTTAAGGTAAAGAATTAAATTATTCTTAAGTAATACTGAGTTTAACTATTGAAATCTTTACATGCATGTGGTATAAATGTCCATCCACTATACTGTGAAATGAATGCTGAATTTTTCTTTAAATCATGGGATTTAAGTACAGTGAATTTTATATACAAGTTCTTCTGTTCTTAGATTTTTATCAAAATAGGTCTTATTTGGAAAAATGTGTGCAAGATCAGTTATAAACTGTGTTCTCAGGAAGTAAGACATATTAAGCATTTCATATGGCAATAGAACCTGTGTTCTTGGCCTTGTATAATGTCATAATGTCAGTGCTCAAGTTACATATCACTCACTCATGTAGGTTCTAGGGAACAAACAGCTGTAGAAATTATTCATGATCTAAGTCACATAGTTTTCATAATCTTTTATTTTAAATGTATCTTCACTTCTATTTAAAGCATCATGATGCCAGTATTTGAAATTGGCTATTGCCAAGGCAGAATTACAAAGTACAATGTGAAAACCAGTGAATTTAGAGTTTATTAGGTAAGGTCACAAGCTTAAAATGAGAAAAAATGATAAATCAGCTATATTTATCTTCCCTCTGCTCAGAAATTGTTCAGATTACCAACACACTGAGGTATCATTTACTTATAATAATGCATTAATCACAATAATGAACAATCAGTTTTCAGATGTTAATGAACACTCAGAATTAGAAGCCCTGTCATTTAGAAGGTGAGTTAATGAGAGCAAGGTGGAAAAATTGCTTGATTAGGCAGTTGACTTTTTTTAATACAAATGTTTGTGTCCTTCTGAATTTAGAGTTTGCTAAATAATTGAGTTTTTATGTGAATTTTCTTAAAGTTAGATAGAATAAACTACTTTTAGGAGAAAATTTTAAGTACAACAGCTTCATTGAGAACTTACTTTATACATGTTTGATACTCATGTTGGATGTAATTGAATTGTTATGGTTTGTGTGAAATAGAGGACAGAAAATTGCTAACTTCAATTGACTGAGTACACTAAAAAAAGGCAGTACAAAATTCAGTATGTTGATTTATATAAAATATATACATATGTATATAGACATATACATATCTAAAGATATGTTCTTACATATAGTTTTTATAGCTATAGATAGAATATTTACATACACATATATGTATATATATATATATACACATCTATATGTATATATATTTCTGTATCTGAAATGAAAATTCAGTCTTCTTTGAGAGCAATTTTGACACGCATTACAGATGAGGAGCCTTTGCTTTCATAGTTTCTCCTACATGAGAGGCTTTGTTTGCTTCCATATTGTAACTAAATTTCTGGTCAAATAAGTAGTCAATGGTCCAGAGCAGGTCTTGACAAGCTGTAAACCAAAGTCAAATCAGGCCTGTTAATGTTTTTGCACAACCTGTGAACTAGAAATGGTTTTATCATTTTAAATGGTTTAAATAAATTAAAAATAATATTTGTGATACATAAAAATTATGTGAAATTCAAATTTTAGGGTTCATAAATAAGGTTTTATTGTACCACAGACACATTTATTCAATTACATTTGTAGTTGCTTTTTTGTTACGCTGGCAAAGTTGAGTAGTTAAAACAGAGATGGCCTGATCAGCAAAGATGAAAATGTTTACCATCTAATCCTGTAATGAAGAAGTTTCTTAACCCCCGGTCTAGAAGGCATAGTGTAGAAAATAAGTGCTTTGGGAGTGGGGTTGAAGTTTAACCTAGAAATCAACTTCTATTTCTTTTTGTGTAAGTAGGTAAAATGGGATAAAACAATTTTTAAAAATCTCTGCTTGTTTATCTTAAAAGTTTAAGGTACTTTTATGATTTATGATTAATCTGATTTTACTCTAAATGTGTTTTTTAACTGGTTAGTGTTCTATATTTCTATGGGACCCAGATTTCTCAATTCGACAGAAAAAGAATGCTGAATTGTGTTTGAATTAAGCATTATTATTATTTTGAAGTCTGTTACGTAAATTCTTCGAAGTAAGAACAAATTAAGGTCCCATTGTAGCACATTATACTACTTTACTAGATAGGACATGCTTCTGAGATATTTCATGTCAGAGTATCTAACATGAGACCCTGTGTGCCTTCTCACTTAGCATTCTCAATGTATAAAATAAAATTGTGCTATGTTTAACATAGTTATTCTAATAATAAGGATAGTAATATTTTAAAATGTACGATTTATTGAGCACTATTTTGTCTTCAGACTGTTCTAAATGCTTTATACGTATTAATACATTCAATCCTCACAATAATCCTGTGATTTACATACTAATTTTATTACCATTTCACTGATGAGGAAACAGAAACAGAAAGGACTCCGTAAGGTATTGTAACTCTTTTCAAACTGCTCTATTTCCAAATCTTATGAAATTCAAGATCTCTGAAGTCAAGTTTGAAATAATTTTGGAGGAGTATCATGAACATAGCACTATTTGGGGCTTGTAAACCTCTCTTTAATGTTACACTGAAGTGACATGATTAAATCAGAATGTCTTTGTAATCATCTGTTCTCCATTCAAAACGTATTGTATTGTTACTCTATGGGTGAAACCCTCCAAACTGCAACCAAAAGCCTTAGTTCCTCATAACACTGAAATGAGAGGTGCTCTCAGATATGCTCCTGTATACAGTTTTGAATGACTTAGTAATGAACTGTTGTTAGTGATTCAATGGCATCACACTACTGATGTGAATAATTTGACATACTTTCTATATCTGAACAATGTGGGACAACCTTGTGTAATGTAGTTCGTTTGCATAATATTCCCTCCAGATAGAATCTACATAGTTAGGCAAACACTACATATGTTTAGGAGTCAGATGCATGATACATGCCTATTTAGAAGATTCAAATATTTGAATATTAATCATCTTTCTTTTTCTTCTACCTGTAGTATTCTTTTTATTCTCACTCCCTTCCCTCAACACCATACAGTTGATCAAACATGTGGATTTTCCTCTTAGGAAAATTGTGCTGCAGGGATCAAAACCAGAATATATTTAGAGACATCTGTCTTTCTGTAAGCCATGAAGGAAAGGTGAGCCTTTTGATTTTAGTGTGTTGGAAACTCCCTGGGGCTGAGAAAGAGACTAAGACCCTTAGAGCTTTCATAGTGGAAATTCCTGTTTTCCTTTAGCAGCTCCAGGAAGGGAGTGGGAACTCAGAAAAAAATGGCTTAACTCTACATGGTCCCAACTTTTCAACCTCAGCAAAAGTATTTATTCATCAAGCATGGACTAGGAGCAGCCCAGCTGTTGGATATCTGTACCCATATTGGCTCAGACAGTAAGATTATTAGTGGAGCCTTTTATGGCTGAAATTAGAGACACTTCTTCCTTTTGTGAAGCATTCATTATCAAAGTTCCTTTCATTTTTGAGAAGCCTTAAGGAAAGGTCTAGTTTTCCAGTGAATTCAGATAAATAAATTTGTCTCCATCCTAGCAGGAGAGTGGCTTTTATTTGGCTTTCATTTAATTAAAAATAAAGGCTAGGTGCAGTGACTCCTGCCTGTAATCCCAGCACTTTGGGAGGTTAAGGTGGGTGGGTCACCTGAAGTCAAGTAGTTTTAGACCAGCCTGACCAACATAGTGAAACCCTGTCTGTACTAAAAATACAATGTTAGTTGTATTCCTAGGTATTTTATTCTCTTTGTAGCAATTGTGAATGGCAGTTTATTCTTGATTTGGCTCTCTTCAAGTCTGTTATTGGTGTATAGGAATGTTTGTGATTTTTGCACATTGATTTTGTATCCTGAGACTTTGCTGAAGTTGCTTATTAGTTTCAGGAGATTTTGGGCTGAGAAGATGGAATCTTCTAGATATGCAATCATGTCCTCTGCAAATAGAGACAATTTGGCTTCCTCGTTTCCTATTTGAATACCCTTTATTTCTTTTTCTTGCCTGATTGCTTTGGCTAGACATTTCTACTTAATTACTATTCATAAAGGATTTGATATTTTCTAATACAAACTTTTGTTGCAAGACAATAGATTGTAATTTAATTTGGAACTATTATCTTGCCTTGTTCTTCTTTCAGTAGGACTTGTAGAAAACTGGCTTTATATAAAATAACGTTCTTTATGAGATAAATAACAGCAGTTGCAAATAAAAGTGGAATATTTCAGATTCCATTTAGCAAAGGCCAAATGGCCAATTCTATGAGAATAAAAGAAATTTAACTCACCTTAAGCCTATTTATTGCAAAGAAAGACAATGTTACCCTCTTGTCCACTGTTCATTGTATTTCTTTAATAACATAGTATATTAAAGACTAAACTTAAATATAGAAGTTTCTTTCCCCATCTCCATATATTATTGAGATTTTGTTTAGTCTATAAATTACTTTAGTTTCACTTGGGGCTTCTGAATGCTATGCAAAAATAGATTTGCAGATATTACAAATTGCTGTCATGTTTTCTTTTCTAGGAATCTACTGACAATACAGTAAATATTTTCAACTTAAACAGTCACTATCTATGGGAGTAGCTGGAAAGGGTATTGGCTGGCAATTCTAGAAAAAACTAATCTCATTTGAGAGAAGATATATTTTAGTCACAATTCAGATAGGACCTGGTGTTTGGAGACTATTAGTAAATCCTTGGTTCTGCCTGCAGGCAGAAAGTCAGAATAAGGTAGACTGAGCTGTATATAATATGTCATTCTTACCAAAGTATTTTTTATAAGTGACTGATCATTGATTTCTTGTGAATCACAGAGGAAGGCCTTCTTTGAAAATAGGAAGAATAGATAAGAGTCAACAAGATGTGATGTGAGGGTTACGTGAAAGGCCATATTCTCTAAAATATGTTCTAACTACAGTGCCACACTGTCGGAAATACTTCCACAAATAACAGCTTCCTTAGCTTTCTTGTGCTTGGTTTTTTTTAATTTGTTTTAGAAATTAAAATAGTCAATGGCATATTAGAAATAATTATTTAATCTAACCTATAAGATCTTAGAGGTGGACGTTGTAGTTGTGCTGGGAGTTGTATAGGTAGGTGAAAAAGATGTCGGCTTTCAGTGAAAAAGCTTTAGAAGGGGAGGTAACCGAGGACTAGTGCGTGAAGGGAAGAAAAAAAAGTAAATGTCATCTGCTCAACAGTTCTCCTTAGGAGTTATTCTATCTTTAGCATTATAGTATTATGTTTCCTTGAGGTATTTCTTTCCTTGGCAAATTCTTTGAAATATTGAACTCTGTATATATTAAAAACCTGGTAGACTTGTAGCCAGTATTTTTCCCCACCCTGAAGCCTAATATGTATTTATGCTATATTAGTATTCTTTCTTTATCAAGCAATTCACAATCAATTTCTTAACAAGATATGGTTTTATGACATGAAGGTTTTTGGTTCATTGTTCTCTAAATAAACAGAGCCAGGAGAGCAGATGGTATAATTTAGTCTAAGTCAAAGGTCTATAACTAACAGCTCTGATGTCTGAAGGCAGGACAGAAGATGGATGTATTAGCTCAAGAGGAGAGTGAATTTTCCCTTCCTTCTCCTTTTGGTTCTATTGGATCTCTCAATAGATTGTATGATGCTCCTCCTCATTGGTGAAGGCAAGCTTTACTCAGTCTCCCAAATCAAATGCTAATGTCTTCTAGAAACATCCTCACAGACACACCCAGAAATATCATTTTACCTGTGGGCATCCCTGAGTCCAGTCAAGTCACCATACACAATTAACTCTCACAAAGGCTTAAGATAGTATACTGTTGTCACATTCTAGGTCAGACTACCTTGTATAAAAATGTAGCTATTCTTTTTTCCTAGTTTTCTGTGCTTGTGACTGGCTGTGTGACTTTGGCAAACTAATTTCTCCTCTTGTTATTAAAAAAAATACAATATAATACAATAAAACGAGGATAAGAATATCAAATATATAGCCCAATTTTTGGTAAGATTAGATTGTGTGTGTGTGTGTGTGCGTGCGCCTCATATGGCATATAATAAGGGCTAATTATAGTTATTACTTATTATTGTTCATTCAAGAAGTATTCAATAAGTACATATTTTCTCCAAAGTATTGTCCTTATCACTAAGGATAAAACAGCAAAAACCAAACCAAACCAAACTGGAAACTATCGTCCTATAAAGCTTACACCCTGAATTTTAATACTTAGCTGTTTTGATTTCCCATTATGAAAAACATTATGTCTAACACAGAAAAAAAAGGACTTTTCTCACAATCACATAAAATAAATAATCTACAAAGAATAAAAATTGTAGAGGAGGCCACAAAACTACACTGCACTTTGGAAGAGTTGGTTTATTCACTTACAAGTGTGACCAATGGCTAAGACAATGCAGTTAAAATAATAAAAAATGAGAGTCTGCCATAGACAAAGCTTAAATAAAAGTTGTTGCTTATTGTTTTTCAGACAATTTTTTAGTAGTTCTCCCAGGCCACTGACACCTCTTACTTTTTCATCATGACAACAGATATCCTTAAATCCTGACACAATACATATCATCATTTGACACTGCATCTGTTGTCAATCTAAGACTTGAGATTTTATACAATCTAGTAACCCTGGAAGAAGTCTTTCATAATTATCAAATCCAAAGGCCAATTAAGATCAAATAAGTCCAATGAATTCTTACTAATATTTTATAAAAGTAAATAATATTTTGAAAAATATTATTTTAAAGTCTTCATTGCTTGGAAATCATTCAAAAATTCATAATTTTTGTGGCTTTTTCATTTGTCTTCAGTAGAATCAGCTAATAACTTTAGATAACCCATTTATTCAACCAACTAATCCTCTGCAGGTAACATTGATTGACTTCTTTAACCTTCCTTAATAGGTTAGGAGGAGAAAGCATCATTTCTAAGAATCACTGGATTACATGGTTTATCTACTGGGCAAAACAAAGGAATTACAGAATTTTATAGTTGAAAGCAACAATATGGATGATCAAAGACAGCAGCTTTCAAGCTTTACTTTTTTAAGCTTTTTAATTCTTTCTTCAAATAAAAATTTATGCAGAAGTCCAAAATGTAAAACAGATAAAAGGGAAGATGCTGTGATTGAAATGAGGTGCAGGCCCTGGAACTCCACTCCCGTGGTGACTGCAATGCAATTCACTGCAAGACAAGAAGCTCTAGTTTAAACTTCTCTAACCAAATTCGAGTATTTCACTTCAGATTTGAATAAATTTAGGGTTTGCCAGGTCAAAATAAATACCATAGGTGAAAATAAGTATCTTTGTTTAAGGTCTGAGAGCTGGTACAAACAGGACCAGGAGTAGAACCAAAGTCTCCTGATAGCTTATCCATATTTTTTTCCCTTTACATTAAGATATAATATTTGGCATTAAGTTGAATTGAAGGTTAAACCAGGTAATACACTACTGTTCCATTGCCAAGGTCACATAATAAGTAGAACTCCTACAACCCCTTTGGAAAATAAAATCTGCCACCATCCTTCCTCTGTCCACAAGATTTTGCATTCCTTAACAGTTAAAAATACATGTATCCCCACCGACACATATCCAAGTTTCGTCGCATTGCTGCATTGGCTCAAAGTTCATGATTCCATTAACAAAAGCAGGTTTAGGTTCAGAGGATCCTCAGATATATTTCTTCAAAGACAGTTCTTTGTGTACAATTCCTTTTCATCTGAACACTAAGGAATTAGAGACAAATTATCTTAAACACAGCACCCAGCAAATGATGGTGGGGTAGGCTTAGTATAAATGCTATAAATACTCAAGTTTAGAAACCACAAGGAATAGAGGCCCACAGAAGCTACTGATCCATAGCAATTGAGAAATACAGTCAGGAAACATGCTGCTAGTTCATTGACTCAGGTTCAGTCCTACTGTCTGAAAATGATTTTCCATTGTTCTTGGTTTCATCTTTTGGCTTCTTGTTTTTGCCCTGTTAAGCCACCCTTTCTTTTTTGTAAGAAATGGCTGATGCTTGAAGCTAAGGAGTTTTCTCAGATGGCTTCTGTCTTAGAGTAGCTCAAGAATTTAAAGAATTTTTCATTCTCTACTACCTGTAATTTTAGGTCATGGCAATAGTGTTTTCTTGACAGCTCTTAAAATTGTATGGGATTTCCATAAGTCTTATTGGAGTTCAATCCACAAAGCCACATCTTCATCTTTCTTTGATACAAGCCCTTGCCTACTTGGTTCAGTTTTTGAAACTGCTATGGAACTGTACTCGTAGTCTTAGAAGCTTGATTTGAGATGTAGGTTATGAAATTCTTAAAAAGCCCTTTTTCTATTTGAAGAAGTATATTGCCTTAGACCTTACTGAGGTCTTAACAAAGGTGTTTACAATCTTGCCTTTGGCTTCATCTTTGAACAATATTTTTTTCCAGCACCCTGGATTTAATGTCTGCCTAAAGTTTTTTTATTAATTTTAGTATATTAGCGTTTATGTACACATATTAGCATTTGTGTACAACCTGAGAGATTAAAACAATCAGGAGCAGTTTTATTTTCCAACCCATCAAGTCCTTGTTTCCTTGTATGTAACAATTCTTTCCTTAACTTATTTATTTTGTTTCTCTATATGATAGGCAGCTAGAAGAAGTTAGACATGTAATGCAACATTTTACCTGAATATCTTCTTAACTAAATCATAGAATTCATTAGTTTTTTTGTATAGGTGTATATATTGTCACAAGTAATAGTGTTGCTCAAATTTCTGCCGCTACATAACTAGAGATTTTTATCCTCCATCATTCAATTTTATTTTCTTCATTTTCCTTTGAATCTTCACAGACATTCTCCTCAGGGTTCTTCAGGCTTTTGTTCATATTCTCAAGGACTTCAAGCTTCTGTTGACCATCCTTTCTCAAAGGCAATGCCACATCATTTAGGGTTTATTATAGCAGCATCCTCTGGTCTGGCTGCCATGACTTGATAACAAACATCCTGAAGGTAGTGAGAAATAACAACGACAATCACTGGTCATTATTATTGTTATTGAATTCCTTATGGTTTGAGGAATTGACTGTGCTTAGTTAGGCAGTTCTCCTCAGGTGTCTGTTGTGGTTTTTTTTCAGATAATGCCTGGGGCTGGAATCTCGAAGGCTTTCTTATGTTTCTGGCAATTGATGATGGCTGTTGGCTGGAATTTTAACATCATCTCTTTCTATGGCCTAGGCTTTAGAAAGAGATGATGTTAAAATTCCAGCCAACAGCCATCAGTCAGGGCAATAACAAGAACCCACCTAGATGTAAGGAGGAAGGAGGAAGCACCTCCCTTAGAAAGAGATGTACATAGTGAGAAGTTCACGAGTGATGGGAATTGATGCCTTTGGAAAGTAATATGCAAGAAACACCACAAAATGTCAACTGTAATACCCTGAATAGCAATAGGAAAACCTAATGAAGACAATGTAATAGTGATATTGAACTATTTCAACTCCAATGGATGAAAACAGCTTAATGTATTTTTATTAAAATTAACTACTAAAAACAGTCACATTAGAGATATTTGAAAAATTATCTAACTCCATGTTCTAATGTTTGAAAATAGAACCAACAAAATGTATGATAGCTTATGCTGGTAGAAAGCAAATATTTCACAATGCATGAGAAAAGTCATATTCAGTAGAACAAATAAATATTTCAGGCTGCCTTGAAGAGAGAAAATGGCCTGATTATGAAGAGAATAACTCTCCTATTAAATTCTAAGATGAGGTTATGTGCTAAAACATAATTTCTGCAGAACTAAATTTTATGACTCTTAACCCTGTTTGTTTCTCTTTTCAAAAGAGATTTTTTGTAAGATAAATTATATAAAAACAAAAATAAATCTTAATTACTTTAAATGCTGCAGCTACTTTTGGGCAGAAATTCAACATGCTTTTGACTACATATTGGGAAAGATCTCTCATGCTTTCTTGTGGGAAAAGAAGATGGGACTAGATTAATGGGTTTCAAGCTATTAGAGTTTTAAGATTGTTGGCATCTCAAATCAGGAAGTACCTAAGTCATTTCCCAAAACAGAAAGTACTTATATCATACTTATATGAAGTTCAAGTAGATGATCATGTTAGTAAATGTCTTTTTTTAAAAAATGCTCCTCCTTTTATTAAGTTAAACTTACCTCCTATAGTAACTATATCTGTATATTATTCCCTTTCTATTTCTTTGCATTTAGGCCCTTAAAAAATTCCAAAAAGGGAAAATATTTATTGAATGTCTTATATGTGCTAGGCATTGTGCATGTTAGTTTTTATTTCCCTCATGGCTGACTCTGATAAGGTATTCTTATCACCATTTGTCTGTGGCTTGTTTGCTGATTGCTTTATTTTATTAAAAAAATACTTTTATGAAACATATCAGGCATGTAAAAGCATAATGAACACCTGTGTATGTATCACCCAAATTAAGAAATAAAGTATTCCAAATACAGTAGAAGTCCTCTGCATGCCTTTTCATGACTCCCTTTACCTCCTTCCAATACTGAGCTAATTATTATGGATTTGTTGCTTTCATACATAAAACAATTTTATATTGTTTTGCATATTTTAAAATACTGTATCTTCTGCAGTGTTGTTTTCCTGAAAACTATGTTTTTATTTTTACTCATGTTGATGCAGAAATAATTCAGAGACTTTTACAATGTATAGGCTTTATAATATTTATTATGTTTATCCATTTTAAAAAATATATTATTACATCATTTGAGATTTTTCACCAGTACCAACCATTTTAAAATGAATATTTTAGACATTATTTATTGACTTTTCTCTGAGAATTTAGGATCAGGATGAAGCCTTTCATGCCCACCCTAGTATCTCAAATTATAAATTAGAATTTTTTGTTAAGTCAGCATTTACTCTCTGTGTCATTGTGAATATAAAATACTACTCATAAGTAAGCTGTATAGAGTTTTGTGGTTAGTTTTCATGTCTTTTTCTACTTCCCCCAACTCTCTCACTATTACTATAGGTTGGGAAGGTGTGAGGCAGGGAAGGACTGCTATTTAGTTTCATAATTGTGTTTTAAAAGTAGGTAAGTGGGCTGGGTGCTGTGCTCACACCTGTAATCTCAGCACTTTGGGAGATCTTGAGTGGATCACAGGTCAGGAGTTCAAGACCAGCCTGACCAACATGGTGAAACCCTGTCTCTACTAAAGATACAAAAACTAGCCAGGCATGGTTGCCTGTGCCTGTAATCCCAGCTACTCAGGAGGCTGAGGCAGGAGAATCGCTAGAACCTGGGAGGCTGAGGTTGCAGTGAACTGAGATCACATCACTGCACTCCAGCCTGACAACAGAGCAAGACTCAGTCTCAAATTAAAAAAAAAAGGATATAAGTGGCACTTCAATAAAAGTTTAACTTATTAAAAGGAAAAGGAATGAGTGTCAGAAAGGTAGAAATAAATAAAAAGAGGGGAAGGTAAGAGTGTATTTTCTATTTATATTTATTACTTTGTAATACTATCTCATTTAAAAATATATATTTTTTATTTTTATGGAAAATGACATGGAAAGCTGACTTTCAGTTAAGTTTTCTAAAGTTGGCTGATTCTGTATCCAGCATGTTACTCTCTTTGCACCCCACACGGTTGCTCATGAAAGTTTCTACCGTCCATGAAAATTTACACTGGACATATTAAACTGACGAGAAGATTCTGTTCAAAACTATTGCAATATGGACAACACATTGAACTTGACTTCTCCAAAACAAAAGGCAGGAGAGTTTTTAAGCACTGAGGTGAGCTGGTAGAAAAATACCACAGGAAGTTAGAAGGGAGGTTAGTCAACACCTTCAAGCTATTTATGTTTGCTAATTATGTTGATCAAGTTCCATTTTATCTGCTAATTTTTATTTCTCAAAGTTAAGCTTCTACCTTGTCACAAAGGCTGGGAGGTGGGGACCCTGTCTTTCTTCTTCATGACTACATTTCAAAGAGATGGCTCCAAGTCCTTGAGAAAGACATTACTGGATTGTAAAATAGGCAAAAGGCGGGAAGAAGATTTACATTTCAAAAAGCAGAGCAAGAATTTAGGATTGAATTTTTTCTAAAGCAAATGCTTTGATGCTCCCAGAAAAGAGAGATCAGGGGCGTATATTCAGGAAGAAACCTGTCTAGATTTTGTTCAAGTCCAGGGGAATGATAAGGCTGTCTTGGTCACTACAGAATCTATTACTGGATAGTTGTTCACAATATGGACAGTGCAAAGGCAATTAAACTTTCATGATGCCTGAGAAAAATGTTGATACTTTAGTGGATGGGGTGGAGGGTGACAGGGCTGCCAAATGTCCTGAAATGTACGGAATATGTTCACATAATTCCGTACAGTGGGCACGTCCAGCACCACGGGCGAGATGGACACAGTGGTGTGGAATGAGATCCACCACAAGACAGAGATGGACCGCAACGAGACGGGCCACGGCTACCCTGACCCCAACTACCCGCAGAATGTGCTGGCTGAGCTGGCTGTCCAGGGGTGACCGAGGACTGCCTAGAGCAGCAGGGACCTCTGATCCCAGCACGCCCGCCTTGGGTGCCCACCCTGCTGCCCCATGGCTGGCTGGGTGGGCAGGCAGAAGTGCCCAGCCCAAGAGGCTGGGAGGTTTGTTGGAGGTGTGGGGTGCACCCCACCTGAAGCCAGGGCTCCACCCTGCCTGCCTCTTCCTCCTCTTCCCCTCTGGGAATTGGGCAGCCCTGGGCAGTTGTACTCGTGGGGGTTTAAGATTCCTCCTCCAAAGGTCAATAGTGCACCCACTGAGAAATGATGATATCCAGCTCTTTCAAGGGACATGTCCAAAATTTCTAGGACTGGAGATCTTAATAGTAAAGAGGCTATTGAAACCTCTGTTCTGATATGACAGAATTATACTTCCACTTACTTTCTGCCATAGGACAGACTCTTCTTCCACTTTTAATTTTTTATTTCAGGGTACATTTTTTCCACATCTAGGTGTATGTTTCTAAGTACTGAATTACAGAGTTCCTCATCTTCTTCTGCCAAGGTCATAAAAATATATATGCATATTATGCCCAAGAAATTGTCCTTGATTTTTCACAATTCCTGGACATGGCTATGTATAACATAATTAAAAATTACATAATTACATGAGTAATAGATTTACAACTTTATTATAAATTATTTACAAGATGTTGGTGCTTTTCTCATATTTTTAAAAAAGTTGATTACAGCTTCATCTCTGCAAGAGTAATGTAGCAAGAATAAATCATGTCTGAAGAACTGGTTTTCAATTTTGTTAACTCTTCAGTAATTTCAAACAATGGGATTGGCATAGGGTGATATGGTTTGGTTATAATCTTTTTCTTCATTGCCACACCTTTTAAACTACATTATTGAATTACATTTCCTGCCATAGATCATCTCAAAAGTCTTTTTTGTTTGATTAGAATGCAAAACCAAGAATAACAGATTGTGCTACTTTGATAGGTAACTTTAAAGTAACTGAGATCATAATATATATGTTTTTTCTATACAATTAGATATTTCTGGAACCTTTACCTATTACAACATATGTGGCAAATATATGGCAATGTTATACTATTTAATAGTATGTATACTATTATTCCATTATCATTACTGTTATACTGTTATACAAATAATTATGCTATTATATTATGACTATATATACTATTATGCTAGTATTACATATATATCATTATACTATTATATGTATATATAAAATAGTATATTATGTCCACAAATATACTACTCATTCAAGCATATTAGAATACATTTGCATTATATTATTGAATACTGTATATTTTCCACTTGAGTGTAATAATCGCCATATGAAATCAAATAAGCTTCCTGGCCCTATACCTTCCTTTAAATACCATACCCACTCTCTTTGCTTCTCTTCCATGGTAAGCAGAATAATTACTTCCAAATATATATGTGCGTTAATCCATAAAATCTGTGGAAATGCTATCTTACAATGCAAAGGAGTCTTTGTAGATGTTGTTAAAGGCAAGGACCTTCAAAAAGGGAGATTTTCCTGGATTTTTCAAGGGGGCCAGTCTTACCATATGAATCCATAGAACTGGAGGACCTTTCATGGCTAAGTTAGAGACAGTGACGTGAAAATAAAAAAAAGGTTCAGAGAGAGATGCAGTGTTGCTGGTTTTCAAGATGAAGGGAGCTGGGAACCTCAGAATAGAAGTTGGGGAAGCCGAGGAAACAAAATTCTCTTCCAGAGCCTCTGAAAAGGAACACAGCACAACTTATATCTTGATTTTATCCTAATGAGACCCATGTTAGATCTATAACCTACAAAACTGTAAAATAATACATTTATATAATTTATGCTTCTATATTTGTGGTAATTTGCTAACAGTGGCATAGAAATCGAATAAACTTTTACAGCTAAATTTGTTAAAAGAGGTATCTCTTGCTGCTAACATTACTTCACTTGGAATTTTTCTCTAAACCATTCCTGTAAGTCTTGCGTTCTCACCCCTCTACTAATTTGTCATCAAAGACATCGTTGAACTTAAATCTCCTAAATCCAGTGGTTACTTCTCTGTTTTTATCTCTACTGGCTCCTTAGCAATATTTTAATCAGTTGACCAATTTTCCCTTATTAAAATACTGCCTTAGTTTGGATTTAGGGAAAACCCACCTACCTGGGTTTCTTCCTATTTCCAACCTCTCCTTACATGATTTTGCTAATCTGTTTCCATGTCCACAAATACAACATATGTAACTATTACTGTGCATTTCCCCTGCCCAATTCCAATATCCAACTGTTTATTTGTCTTTATCACTTAATTATCTAATCATTTGTCAAGCATGTGGCCAAACCAAAATTCTTAATTTTTGTGCCAAATCTTCTCCCACTCATTCTGTTTCTCAAGCCAAACTCCTAAAAATGACCCAAGATTTGCTTATAGCTAGGCTTTCATGTTCAAATTTTAAAAAATACTACTGTCTTCACTGTCTCCAATCTGTCCACTTTTCTTCATCACCTTTAACGCTGTTTTAATTCAAATAATTACCATCTCTTGCCTCGACATTGCAAAGGCCTCTAATAAGTTCACTTACTTGTGGTCTTTTCAACTCATTCGTCACATGAAAATGCTTTTCTTTAAATAGCTGCCAATGTGATTTTTTTGACAATATAAAACATATAAATCACTACCCTTATAGTCTTCAAATGAGTTCACAATCCTCCAGTGGAATTTCATTTTATTTACAATGAAACTCAAACTCTAACCCCTCTTACTAGCTCTACATTATATAACCTCTGTTCCTTCTGTGATTTTACATCATAGGATACCCTTCTGTATCCTCCAATCTTCAACCACTGAGTGCAAATGGGCCTTGAAATGAATGTTTCTTCCACCTGGAATTCTCCTTTCTCAGATCTGTATGGCATCTTCTTATCAACCTGAGTTCAAAGACAAGGTTGCACAGAGGCCTTCTGTCATCAAATACAAGGTAGTCATCTAGTCACCGTCATATTTTCTAATTCTCTACATAGTATTTATCTATTTTTTCTTGTTTACATGTGCATTGATTACTTTTTCTTTTTGGTTTGAGATGGAGTCTTCCTCTGCTGCCCAGGCTGGAGTGCAATGGCCTGATCTCAGCTCACTGAAGCCTCTGCCTCCTAGGTTCAAGTGAGTCTTCTGCCTCAGCCTCCCAATTAGCTGGGATTGCAGGCACCAGCCATGATGCCCAGCCAGTTTTTGTATTTTTAGTAGAAACAGGGTTTCTCCATGTTGGCCAAACTGGTTTTGAACGCTGCCTTAGTCTCCCAAAGGGTTGGGATTACTGGTGTGAGCCATTGCACCAGACCAGCTACCATACCACCCAAAATATACATTGATTTCTTATCTTGTCTGTGCTACAACATAAGCTTCTTGATAGCAGGTTACTTGTCTGTTTGCTGCTGTATCCTCAGAACCTGGAATAATGTTTGTCTGTTATACCTTCATTTTGTGTCACAGAGGGAATTAATGTCTCCCAATTCTGGCTAGGGCAGTCACGCCAGAAAACGAAACAAAGCGTATTCAAATAGGAAGAAAGGAATTCAAATGGTCTCTGTTTGCAGACAACATGATTATATATTTAGAAAACGCCATTGTCTCAGCCCCAAAACTCCTTAAGCAGATAAGCAACTTCGCCAAAGTCTCAGGATACAAAATCAATGTGCAAAAGTCACAAGCATTTCTATATACCGATAATAGACAAACCGAGAGGCAAATCATGAGTGAATTCACATTTGCAACTGCAATAAAGAGAATGAAATACCTAGCAATACACTTACAAGGCACATTAGGACCTCTTCAAGGAGAATTACAAACCACTGCTCAAGGAAATAAGAGAGGACATAAATAAATGGGGAAACATTCCATGCTCATGGATAGGAGAATTAATGTCATGATGATGGCCGTGCTGCCCAAAGTAATTTACACATTCAATGCTACTCCCATCAAGCTTCCAGTGGCTTTCTTTGCAGAATTAGAAAAAAATAAAACACTTTAAATTTCACATAGAACCAAAAAAGAGCCTGTATAGCCAAGAAAGTCTTAAGCAAAAAGAACAAAACTTGAGGCATTACTCTACCTGACTTCAAACTGTAGTACAAGGCTACAGCAACCAAAACGGCATGGTGCTGTTATCAAAACAGACATATAATTCAGTGGAATGAAACAGAGACCTCAGAAATAATACCGCATATCTACAACCATCTGATCTTCAACAAACCTGACAAAAACAAGCAATAGGAGAAAGATTCCCTATTTAATAAATAGTGCTGGGATAATTGGCTAGCCATATGCAGAAAACAGAAACTGAATTCCTTTCTTACAACGTATGCTAAAATTAACTCAGGATGGATTAAAGACTTCAATGTAAAACCCAAAACCATAAAAATCCTAGAAGAAAACCTAGGCAATACCATTCAAGACATAGACACGGGCCAACTTCAGATGTCTTTCTGTGTAATAGTTATGAACCATAAACTCGCATAGTATTTTAATGATGTCTACACAAACACTTTCATAATCTGAACTATAGTCATTATTACTGATGTAAGAAACACCACTTTACTTCAGCCAGATGTCATGGAAAGAGTATCAAATGGAATATCTTGACCTTTGAATTCTAGGTTTTCCTCTAATCCTATCTCACGTCAAAATTTCATCTTTCTGAATTTGTTTAGTAATGTGTAAAGTGGTGGGATGGTATAACATTTGCGAATGTAATAATCCAATGCTTCTGAATATGATGCTGGTAAAGGAACATTATCTAAATGATATAGGATTCACTTTCTTTTTAGTCTCTAAGTGATTTTTGCTGGGATTTCAGCTAAATCAAGCAAGACAAGTGGCTATATAACGCAGTCTCCTTACTACCAAGACAAACAAAACTTTACCTGTAGGGAAGTTTTCACCTAACATTAAATTAATTTAATATTTACAAGTGTTTCCTAAGGTTCTATTTTGATAGTGATATTAATACTGTTAATAAAAGTGAAATCTATTCATTTTATTTATATGTGTTCACATTATAGTTAATTTAGCATCACAGATGAAGTGAATTTAAACAGATAATATCTGCCAGTTTGTAACCACAACCAAGATGGTGTGTGCCACAAAATACAAAATAACAAGTCACTTTGAAAAGGATTTTCTTAATGTAAGATAAAATATTTCACTTTCAAGTCACTTCACTAGTATATTATGTACTCTTTTAAAAAATACAACAACTATTTATAAGACTCCGTATTCTCAAGCAAACATTTCCTAATTTGGAACGAAATCTAAGTTACTTTTTAGAATTGTGATACTTTTGTGGATTCTGATAAAAGTGCCTTATATCTAGGAATATAAGTTTCTCTCCTTAATACTGTTTCCACTGTAAGATATTTAATACAATAGAATCACTTATTGTCAAAGAAACTTAATTATTTTTAGCATATCATGCAATTTACTAGCTTGTAAACTTCAGACAAGGCCAAATAGTATATGAAAGTGCAGAGGAATCTGATTATAAGTCGTTGAATATTGAAAGAGAATGTTCTGAAAAACAAAAAAAAATGTAGTTATCACATTGTCCCTTCTCGACCTAAAAACTACAAATAGCAGAGTACAAGATTGAAACATACTAGGATTGTGCAATTGTCAGTTTTTACAAACATAAGTTGAAGGCCCTGCATGTCAACATGCTTTTGATTCTAGACCCAAAGCTCACAGAGATGTACCAGCTCCTCATCCTGTCCCAATTTATATTTTCCATAACCATAGAAACTTCAAAAATTTATTTCTTTGTGACCCAGACTTTTCCTCCCTTCCCCCATCTAGGGTTTCAAACTTGGCACTTGCTTGGTTAGCTATGATGGGTGGGGTGTGGTAAATTGAATAGAAACAGAAAATTTCAAGATTTATAAAAATGAGAATACTGCCTGCTGGAGGGGGCAGTGCTTTCCGAAATGAGTTCAGCTGATGATGGTGTAAACTAGTAGAACTCTTTTGAAAAGCAATCTGATATTCAGAACATTATCAGGCTCTGTAATTACTAATTTGTTACCAATCATGTTTCTTTTATACTTCATTCACTTCTTTCTGCCACTGGATTATCTTTAAGAATAATCCAAACATCATATCAGTTCATCTGTTAAAATTCAATATTTCCTTTTTAAGATATAGATTCTACTTTAAACTATAACCAAAATACCATCATTCCACTCAGGAATCAAAATAAAGTCTTTAATACCCTCACAGACACAGTAAGTGTTCACATTTCCCTTAATGGTATATACATCTTTTCTACTGCCTCTTCTCTTTCCTCTAATTTTCTTTTCAAAATATCCATTGAAATTGGTTTCTGTGTCTTTTAAATTATTTTTAATCTATATTAACAGTTGTTATAATTCCGTTCACAACGAAATATGGATAATTTCTTTTGTTTTCATCTGCTTGGTTTTGTATTTATCTACTCTACAAAACAAATGAATTGATTTTAATCTTTCAAAAGGAATACAATATATTAGATTAAAACAAATTACAATTTAGCTAAAACTTCCAATTCAGCAGACCATAGAACGGTTGGCCTAGAAAAGCAAAATATTTGGTCAGAGTGAAAGAAATATGGTGATGACTAATTTTCAAAATATTTAATTGATTTATTTGTTCCAAGTAATATGAAATGATAGCTGGGCTACTCTGCCTTCTCCTCTTTTGTTCATCTTCTGTGTTATGTATTGACAACCTCTGAATTTCAATAAGTTTTGTTTTCTCTCTTTCTGTTTCCCACCACAATTAGCTTTCTAAGTCTCTAGTGTGTTTAAGAAATTTACTTCAATTAACTTGGGTCAGGAGGTGATGTGGCACACTCTTCTGACATAGCCAGATATTGGGTTGCCCACAATAATTCTGTTTTTTAATAAGTAACCTGGGACAGAGAAAGACCTGAAAGAATGAGCTATGCTGATTAATAACCTATTTCCACTGTGTTTTCCCAGTGTGTATTTTCAGAGGAAAAGAGAAATTTAGGTCTAAATTATGAGAGGAGTTTGAATATTTAAGTACCATCCAACAACATAAGAAAGAGCAAGTAGACACTCAGTCTCTGGTAATGGTTTTTAGTTGCTACAGGGCTTCCATGTTACTATTCCCTACCTGCGGTGAAGGCTAGATTTTGAGCCCATCAAATTCTCTCTGCTGGATACCACAGTCATCATTCTGCAACTTTCCATGACATAAAACTACTCTGTAGCCTGTATTTTTCCATGAAAACACTTTGCAGAAGATTCTTTTACTACGACCTAATAGAAAACAAGTCCCTATTTTATACATTTTACTTATAGATACTGTTCCTCTTACAACAGGCAAAATAAAAACATGTATTATCTCCCTTTTGTACCTTTCAGTTATCCTTCACCTTTTGTCAAAGCCTCTCAGCAAATATCCCATATCTTCAAGCTGTTTACCAAGTCCTATCAAGGGTCCTAGTAATCTTCTTTCTACCCTGCCATCAAAATGACCTGTTCTATATCCGTTTGTCTCACAGTATTACACTGTTTCAATTTAACAAACATTTTCATATTAGAATGACTGTTAGGGATTATATACAAACTCACTATTTATTGGGCATATATTATTACCAGTTGGGACTTTGTTGTATGTATTACTTGTAACATTCACACAATTATTTCTTGTAATCCTCATCATCTTTGAGGAGAACATTTTTACCTTTCTTCAGGTGAGATAACCAATGTTCAGAGAGACTAAATAATTTGGCAAGGTTTACAAAAATAGGAAACAGTAGAACTGGGTTTTGAAACCAGAACTGCCTGATCACAAACCCCATGATGTTTTTCCATGTCTTTCATTTCAAGCCTTTCATACTCCCAGAGACCATCACAGACTTTGGAAAAAAAAATCTGTCTTCTTTTATCTATGCATTCTTAGGTATAAAATGTCTTACATGTTCACGAATTTGGCAAGCAGAAAAACGCTGTTACAAATGCCAACTACAGTTTCACAGGATATTTGTAGATTTGGTAAATGGCAAAATTTAGCTTTTAGCACATTGAAAAGGGAACTCAGTATCATAGTCTATCTTCTGACATTCCAACAAAAAATAGGGAAGTGTATTTTTAGAATATATACGTGTCCTTGCAATATGTTGCCAACAAATCTTTTTGAGTTAGATTTCAAAAATGTCCTATTGAAATTTTAAAATTGCCTTAGGATCTAATACTACGAAGACAAAGCTTGAACTTAGTGGCTATTTGCTCAGCAGCCGTCACGTATTATCAGTGGAAAGTGGAGTATTGAATTCTTTTTTAATAGACACCTCTAAAGGTTGGATCTGTTTTTTCACAGCTATAAAGATTAAGTTATATCCTTTACTAAGCATGGGAATGTGATTAATTTTAGTCAATACTCTGTTCACAAACTAAGTTTCTCTTCTGCATTACTTATCCGTCTGCCTGGGTTTAATAATGATGAACAACTACGATGAGAAAACATATTAAGAACAAAGACAACACAAGACAAATAGTATCCCCTCTTCGTCACTGCCAGTGTGGTGATAAGAACAGGTAAAAGGTTACTGGGTAACCATTAATGGCAGTGCTGTGTCTTAATGCCCCAATATGAATTATGCAGCTTAATTTAGAGAAGTATTCACCCAAATGTCCTGCAAAAATAATGATGTTTCATAAAGTGGAAAAATTAATTATTAAATATGTCTGCACTCATAAAGACCTCCCATCTAAACAATAAATATTTGAAGTTGCATTTTGACCTTTCTTACACCTTTCCCATAGGTTTCCTTTCTTTTACCAAATGCTACAGAGAATGGAAGTGTTGTCAATTAAGTAAAAAGGGTGTTTGCATCAACCTTTTCATGTGTGGAATTTAATGACATTTTAAGGTTAAAGTAAAAGTCAAACATCGATTTTTTTTAGTGTCTTCTCCTAATGCAGCTAATGAATAGAGATTCCAATAAAAACCTTTTAATCCTTTTTAAGCCTGCCACTATCAAAAGACTTATTTTTTTGTATTTTATTTTTATTACCAAAGTTTTTTCTCCTACTGACAAAGATTTAGAAGAGAAAGAAACACCAAGTCAAGATGACCTAGAGAATTTAAATTCAGAAAATCTTGAAAATACTGTGTACTAAAATAAAGTTAATTGGATGAGTCACATGTATGCATAAACCTTTTAGAAGCCGTAATACTAGAAATCAGGCAAATTAGATTCTTACCAGTACCTAGTGAGGGTCAGGCACATAGTAATTTTCTAGATGACTGAAAAGATACTTAGATGTCTTTTACTTTGGCTGCAAGGTATAGTAAAGAGGGTAATTATTTTTTCTACTTAATATGTTCTGTTTTCTATAGAATTCAAAAGGATTAGTAGAATAAAGAATAATAGAAAACCCTGTACAAAAAGAAGCTGATGTTTGGTAAACAAGGATCTGGAACCTCATACCAGAAAAAAAGTTAATAAAAGGTAAACTGGTATTATATCACACAGCTGTATATTAATAAAAGGTAAACTGGTATTATATCACACAGCTGTATATTAATAAAAGGTAAACTGGTATTATATCACACAGCTGTATATGAATAAAAAGTAAACTGGTATTATATCACACAGCTGTATATTAATAAAAGGTAAACTGGTATTATATCACACAGCTGTATATTAATAAAAGGTAAACTGGTATTATATCACACAGCTTTGTATTTCACAGGCAGTTTGTGAGCAGAGGGGAGCCAGCAAAATCCTTTGAACAAAATTCAGAACATAGCAGTCCTAAAGCTTGAACACTCCATTAGAAATCTAAAAATACCTTCTTCAGGTGAGTCATATGGACTCATATTTCTTACATGTAATGTCATCACATTTTTCTTTAGAAAATTGTATTTACACTGATTTTTCAATCTGTACACAGGATTTGGTAATATTCATAGTGGGCAGGTAGAATCATGTGAGGGGTCTCTTAATAAATGACGTGCTTACTTTCATGGCGCTTAAGTAGAAGAGTTATTGGCAATGAAATGTCTCTTTCACACTAATACCTTATGTGATTATTTGTTCTCTGTGTAGACTCAGAGGCACAATTGTTTTCTAAATGTGAACTCACACCTGATTTTGTCATAAGCGTTCAGTAAAGCACCGTTTTATCCCTTTAGTTTTTTTCTCATTTAGAATATGTTCATCTACAACAGTTTGCCTTTATTTCTAGTTCTAAAATTGCATATCCTTTGTTTTTAATTAAGTATCAGAAGCCAGAAGTACTAGTCAATACAAACAAACAAAGAGAATAATCTGCTGGGCAACTTTTAGACATAACTAAACGTGTTACTAGTACAGCTAGTACTTTTAAACCTGAACAGGTACTCAGCTCCTCAGTAGGAAAAAGTGACTTTCTCAAGGGACTAATGAACAGAGGAAGAAATTAAGGTACTCAATATTTGGAATTGCATTGAGATGTGCTTCTGAAGACTTACATAAACTTGTGTCCTTTTTATTTTTTCCTCACATCTTCAGCAATTTGTTATTGTTGTTCAATCTACCTTATAAGAGGGAGAGATCTCATTTCACTGACACCTTAACATTACATCACCCACCCAATTCTTTCAAAATTTTCTCTACCTTGGGCCCTATTAGCATTCCGGAAGCCTTGCAGGGACTGGAAGAACTAAAGATAGCATGCCAGCCTTATAGAGGAAAACAAGTGTGTAACAGACTTACTTTGGTAAAATGAGATTCTGAGATGTTAAAGAAAATCTGCAGACTTCTAGAATAATTTGGAACAGACAGATCATTTTTTAAATGTCCATTTACTCTTTAAGCAAAGATTTATTTAACATCTACTATGTGCTTGACCTTCAATAGGTATTGGTAAGAAAAAGACAAGCCAGCTGAATCATGCTCTTAGGAGCTTTTTGTCTATTGAGATAGACTGACAATTGCAATATGCAGTTTATGTTCTGATGGATCTAAATTTATGTCGTTATGACAGCATAGTGGAGGCACATTCTAATACACAGAAGCAATGATCACCAAAGGCTTTCCAGAATTGAGGGCTAAGCTGAGTTATGAATAGCAAATAGATATCAGTCAATATCTAATATGGGGTGGGGCTTGAGTTGGGTAGGTGAGTAGAGTTAGGAGAAGGAATAGTAAGTGTGAAAACCTAGGAAATAGACAATGTGACATGCCTAGGGACTAGAGGTAAGGCAGTCTGGTTATATACCACAGAACAAAAGAAAAAGTTATAATAAACAAGATTAGAGTGTTAAGTAGTATTTTGGTAGGAAACTTAAAATTGACCCTATAAGAAATGGTGGGAATTATCAAAAGATGTAAATGGGAAATGGCTTTGCTGGACTGAATTTTAGAAAAGGTAGTCTAAGGCAGTGGAGAGAATGAATTTGAAGAAATAACACTGTAGGGAAGTAGAGTAAGGCTGTCACAGGAATCAGAAGATGGAGACTTGACGGGCCAAATCAATGTTTTTCAGTGTGGTTCCTGAACATACAGCATTAACATCATCCAAAAACTTGTTGGAAATAGAAATTTTCAGACCCCACCCAGATATACTAAATTGAAACTAAAGCTCTGTGTATTAACAAGCCCTCCAGGAGATTTTAACGCAAACCAAGTTTGAGAACCACTGATGCTTATCTAAAATAGCTGCAATTATAATAGAGAAAAGGAAGAGAGCTGAGGTACATTTAAAGGATTTCATCTCTCACTGCCTCCAGTGATATTTTAAGTCCATGGCTTCTTAGTCTCTAACACAAATTAAAATGAAATTATTAAATCAATATAATGTTATGCTAATCCATGAGGTAATTTTGTGATATTAGCTTACACCTAATTTAGCCTTTATAATTACCTGTAAAAATTTGTTTTCATCATGAAACCACTGTATGTCCCTTTTCTTTGGTGCACTCAATGTAAACATTATTTATTTTTTTGGACCTCTTTATATTGGTAAACTCTGTGATTGTCAGCATTATAGAGCTACAAGAGCCTTTAAAACAAAGAGCTTTCATTTATTGAATTTAGTTATGAAGGGATTTCATATTCCTTCTCCACTATTCCACAAGGAAGTATCCACTCAAACCACAAGGATTGTCTGTCCAGACCAGAGAGCAGTTTTATTGGCTAATGCCATGCATGTATTTATAGTCCCATATTACATGGTATGATTATTGAAAACTGTCACTGTACATGATCCTTATTTTGTACTTGAAGTGGCTAGTTCTGTGAATACTACGAACTTACAAATAAATGCCTGTTCATAGAGTGATAAGAACCCATCATGCACATCATATTCTTATGTCTACATATTTTTCCCAGATAGGTTGGCTTGGATGAAATAGGTAGTTGTTGTGTATGAGTCAAAAGATATCAGTAAGTCCTACCCCACAGTAAAAATAACCACAATAGAAATTCTAATAAACATGGCTATTCAAGTATAACTTTGCAACTTATGTTTAACTTTACATGTGTACTATCAACCTTATAAGGTGATGGAGGTTGAAATAAGACAACCTCCATTTTATGGATAGTTCTCAATGGGTTAGTAAAATTATAGTTTTAGAGATTCATTCTTTTCACCTGAAATCATTTCTGGTTTAAGCTCTGAAGAGCACTAAAAGGATCAGTGCATTAAACATATAAATAAGTGATTAAGCTTTTTTATAAGTTCTAGACATGAATAAAGATAATGATGGTGATGATGATAGCTAACATGTATCTAGTATTATGTGCCAGCCAATTTTTTGTCTTTTGTGTATTAAATCATTTAATACTCCTAATAAGTTAACCAGTAGATATTATTACCATTGTATTATTCAGAGGAAGAAAATGAAGGAGAGAGAATTCAAATAACTTTTTTTCATGATATTTTAAGCATCAGAGCTGGGATTCCAACCTTGGTGGGCTCTGTCCAATGCTCATCTGCTAACCCTGCTTCAGGATCCTACTATAAACCACTGGAGACGTGCTGAGGGAGTATGGTTTCTTCCACTTTGGAAAACATATGAGGGTAAATTTTGATGCAGTAAAGCCTGAGGAAATGAGGGTAATCTACTGTGTCTGTGTATCTACATGTTTTGTTCTGGTTAACCAGAAAACAGAATGAGGTGAGAAGGTAGGAAAGAATAAGCTCACTTAATTTGCTTTGTTAGCAAGCTTCTGCACTAACTCCAAGATTATCACTGAACACAAACTAAATTCGGAGTTTCTTTACATCAATTTCTAGTGCACACAGAAGAAAGCCTCATGTATTACTCCTCAATCATCTTTTCTCAAACAGATCAGTAAGAAATCTCTGCTACTCCAGCTCTGAAATAGGTAGAGTATGCCAGAGCAATAAAAAAAGTACAAAGAGACTTGAATTTGGAGTTAAGAGATAAATACTGAACACAACTTCTTTTATTAACTTGTGAGATTGTGAAACTCAATTCACTTACCCTCAGCATTTCCATTTTTTTCATACATATGATGGGGATGTTATTTTCACTAGGATGTTGTAAATGTTAAGTAAAATCTTACATATAAATAAATAATAAATAGTAATAAGTAGTCTAATGATAAACCATTTTAGTTAATTATTAACTATAAGAGATTTAATATAGTCATTTTGGATAGTTAAAAATGTTCAAAATACAGAGGGTGGTAAAAAACAATTATCACTAACCTTATACTGAAATATCCAACTTGTGACTTGAGAGTTTGTCACAAATTTGTAGCCCTTGAGGGGTAGGTAACAAGATTGAACATTGAATGATGAGTGCGTTCACGTTTGTATTTCTTCTGTAAAAATTTACCCCACATTTTGCAGTTTGAAACAATAAAGTTTGATAGTTCAGAGCTCTATAGGTCAGAAGTCTGAGCCTGGAGCCTGTGTTTTCATCTGTAGGCTTGATGAAGGAAAGTCTTCTTTTAAGCTCATTCAGTTCCTTACAGGTATGAAGCTAAGGTACCCATTTTTTCATGGACAGTCAAGTGGTCTCAGCTGCTCAAGCCCTCTTGCATTGTCTGGCCATGTAGCCACCTTCATCTTCAGTGTTGAATTCCTCCACACTTTCATTTTAAGGGCTCACTTGATTAAAGCAGACTTACCCAGGATAATCTTCCCATGTTAATCTCAGTTGGTTTGGAAACTTAATTTCATCTTCAAAGAGCTTCACGGCAGCACTTAGGTTAATGTTTGATTGAGTAAGTAAAGATGTATGTGCATAAAGGAGAGGTAATCTTGGGGAAGCAGTTTAAATTTTTCCTACCACAGAGGTCATACAGTACTTCCTATTGGTAGAATTCTCAATAAAAACAACTTTTGGGATGTTGTGCTTGGGATCCAGTGACTTGAACTGTTTATCTCTGTCACTTTTCTCTATGGAAACCTTATCTTACAGCTGTCACTGATGGGTGACACTGAGTCCAAAAGAGCTTGACAATCCTGAATCCAGACAAAGGTCCCAACACATGTTCTATTTGCATTTTTTATACCACTTAGCCTGGAGCTAGGATTCATTCTCAAATCCTGATTCATTTTCTCAGACAGCACAGAAAAAAAATAGAATTTGGTCTAGTACACAGATGGGGTCAGAAATTGGTTGTATTCGTCCATTTTCACACTGCTATAAAGAACTACCTGAGATGGGGTAATTGATGAAGAAAAAAGGTTTAATTGACTCACAGTTCCACATGGATGGGGAGGCCTCAGGAAACTTACAAGCATGGCAGAAGGCAAAGGGGAAGCAAGAAGCTTCCTTACATGGTGGCAGGAGAGACAGATAGCAAGGGGAAAACTGTCAAACATCTTTACACCATCAGCTCTTGTGAGAACTCACTATCATGAGAAGAGCAATGGGGGAAACCACTTCCGTGATTTAAACACCTCCCACTAGGCCCCTTCCTGGACACGTGGGGATTATAATTTGAAATGAGATATGGGTGGGGAAACAGAGCCACACCATATCATTGGGTAAGATAAAATCAAACTTTCATACTCAGAAGAATGTTTTTAGGGATCTAGATTTTAGGTAAGGACAGAAGGACAAGTTCAGATATGACAGCTATCATTTTATTTTTCTGACTGATCACAAGGCATTAGCATGTTTAGATTCAGGTGAAGATCAACACTCAGCCAGACATTGAAACAAAACTTAATGTAAATGATGGTTCTATGATGATTCAGTATCCTTCCCTTATGAATTTATACAGATGCTGACCTAGCAATAGATTGGAATAATGTTTATAAAAGTCCACATGTACCATGTGGATTCAAATTCCTAAGGACAATTGTTAAAATGCAAATACTTTGTCTTCTTCAAAGACTTGCCAAATCAGAATTTCTAAAGCAGAGATTCAGTGCTCAATCTGGATTTCTAATAAACTTCCCAGATAATTATAATCTCTACTGGGTTGGAGAGTTTGGAATATTGAAAATATTTCTAATGTATTTTAATGTACTAATTACAAAGTTTTATTACTTAAGCCCTACACTAAAACCCAGAAATATGGATTAAACCTCATATTTAAGCTCTGAATCATGTTTCCAGGTTTGGAAGGTATTTCAATGACTTAGTGTCTAGATCTTCTATAAAATAGCATGCTCTTTCTGAGTCATCTGAAAGTGATGGTGTTATCAGTAACATTTTGAGGAGGAGGGACTTTATCTAGACCTATTATTTTTTTTTTTACACATGTGAAAAGTGAGGCATGAAAATTGAACGTGACTTTAAACTTTGAACTTTTGTCATCATTTAAATCATGACTTGAAAACAATATTCAAGATTTGACGTACTGTGATCTTTCCAGTGCTTCATATGTAAGAGTTATTGCTGAGTTTGAAATGAAGAAACTGAGGTTGGTGTAAGAAAATTAAATTCCGATTTATTCAGCTCCCAGGGGAGGTTCTATGGTCTGGGAAAGGGGCCAGAGAAGTCCCTCTGTCTTCCTGGCTTGAGGGTTTTTTTATAGTGAGTGAGGAGAAACAGGGTGTTCTGATTGGTTATGGGGAAACGGGACGTGCATGTTGCAGGCTGCTATTGGTCAGGTTTCAGTGGGCTTTCAGGGCAAGCTGCTATTGGGCAGGTTTCCGCGGGCTTTCTTTTGGAATTTTGGCACGGAGCTGGGTGTTGAGTGCAAAGGGGCGTGTTCTGGGAGTCAGGAGGTCTATGTGGCCATGCTGGGTGCCAGATGCAGTCAGGGGCTGAGTGCAGGGATAGGCGTGTCTGGCCTCCTGGCGTGGCAGCCAGCCTTACACATACTCCTATATTTTTATGTATATCTAGCCAATATTAAAACAGTCTCTCATAAAGAAAGCTATAACAATGTAAGAAAATAACCTACAATCTTTTAAAAAAAATTTTAAGGAGTATGCCATGACTTTACAACATTTTGACTAATTCTTGGAATACTGTCAGGACTCTGGACTTTTAAAACAGATTAGGTGATAATATTGCATTTTGGTTTGTATCCTATAAAATAGCATCAATATCAAGTGTATTATTTTTCTTTAGCCCTTTAGATGTTCCATATGCCATCCTTGGTGTATTTAAAACTCATTTTATTTTATATACAATTTAATAATTTAGGTTACAGATGTCTAGTGCTTTAGTTTTATTTGTACTGTCATATTTTGAAGTAGATGTTGCTTACACTTTAAATAATTTTTGTGATTCAAAATTATTTGGTTTTAATTCACTGAATGGTAATGCTACTATTTTTACATTGTCAATATTTAATCTTGATATATAGCACTATCATAATAAATAAAACAAGGAATATACTTTATTGGAGTATGATAAAACATTTTTAAATGTCTGTACTGGATAATATTTGTGTTTTATAGGGATTCTTCTATATACAGAAGCTTTTCACATTCAGTTTTTAAAAAAATGACTGATGAAAACAAGTACTTAAAAACATTCTCCACATCCAGGTGATGTCATTCTAACATAGTACCTCTGTGAATTTGAAGAGCATAATAAAACTTTGGACACATAGGTTGTTAATTTACATTTGAAAGAAAGAAAGGGAGCTGGAATTGAGGTCAGTAAACAATCTCTATGAAAGAATCATAATAGGGAAGCTGTCTCCATACATGGACACTCAAACTACCATCCAAATTTTGTATATTCTAATGCATACTATCTTGTGATGTAGCAGAATTGTCACCAATCATACATTCCCTGAGGTTGGCAAGCTTTCTTTCTAAAATTAAAAATGTTTAGGAGGTTAAAGAACCATTATTCATTCCATATGACTGATTAATTATTTGAATGCAATTTTTTCTTTCTCTTTCTTGTGTAAATTTATTTGGGAATTTTTATGGATAGAAGAGAATGGAAAAAAGAATTTTAGAAAAAAAAATATGAGAGTTTGGCAAGTCTAACCAGGGTGGCATAATCAGGGTCTTTGAACATATATAGTGATACAGGGATAAGACACCATAGAGGAATTTTGGAGGGGTGTGTGAGTATGTGTGTATGAGAGAGAAAGAGAGAGAGAGACTGAAAGGAAATGGGAAGATGGTTGCTGTTTGGCTCTTAGCCCAGGCTTCATTGAATGCAATGGATTTCCAATTAAACATACTTCCGAAGAAAATGACGTTAAATTCAATTCCAAAAATACAGCAATTGTGTTTCTACTATATGTAAAACATATGGCAACTCAGAAAAACAAATAAATAAACAGTGCTAACTTTTTCCACATATTTATAGATATTCCAAGTAAGACATATAATGATTTAATTTTTCAACTTATATAATAATAAAACCACATATTTTTGTAACTGGAAAAAAACTTAGATATCATATATCTTAATTTCCTCAGTACAAGAAAAAGGAATTGAGTCCAAGTGAGGAAATGATTTACCAAGAGTCCCAGAGAAATATCCTAACATTATGCACCTGTTCAAAATAAATATATATTAATGAGAAGAAAAACAGGTTAAAAGACAGGCCAGAGGTATAATCGTTACTATTGTTCCAAATTTCTTTATGAACAACTAGTAGAAGTATGTATGCAACGGGACACAGAATCTCTTTGAACCTAGCTTGGCTCTGGAACACAAATTGTAAACTATTGATTCATTTTTTTCATCAAGGTGAGGCTTTATCTGGCTCTTCTTTTTTCTTTGAATTTCACAATTTCCTTAACTCATTGTGAAAATGAATGAGAAGATAGTCATTATCAATAGAATATCCAAAAGTGTCTTCAGAGTGGATGCTAAGGCTTCAAAGTTGGCCAAATGACAGATTCTAATGCATAGTCCACAATTAAAGCCAACTGGAAATTTTCAGTGTTCTCCATGAGCCTTGTACACATAGCCCAGTAGAGCAAGGGCCATGACTCTCCATAGCAATTGTTGATTCTCAGCTGTCTGTTGAAAATGATGTTTTGAGCGGCTCCTTAAAATCTCTCTTAAAATGGTTAGATGATAACTCAAGATAGATATGACATATTTCAAACTAGTGTGAAACACCTAAAGACTGATGCTCATCAATATTGCTACAGAAGCTTATCTTATAATTTTTTCCCAAGCCACAGAAATCTTCACTTTGTTCTTTTCTTGGTCAGCTCATTTAAAGATTTTCTCACACCAAAGCGATGCAATCCAAAAACATTCTTGTCACCCAGTAGCACCAATTTACTGCCATCTCACAATTTCCCCAGGAATCTTTTCCTGGTCAAATGATCTGCGGCTTAAACTGGTTCTTGTTAAATTTTACCTCTTTATTTCATTGTACATTGGGAATGAGTACCAATGCATAGGGAGTCTCAGATGAAGGACTCAAGAGGCTGTGAACTTCCCTGCAGAATTACCTCATCCACTGCTCTCTGATTAAGGTGAACCTCTGAATACTAGCTACATTTTGCAATCATGAAATCTTAGGGGCCAAAGCATACATGCATCTGGATTTACTAATTTTCTCAGTCATAATTAAATGAAAAAATATCCTGCTCGAGAGCAGGCCAGAACGTCGGAACTTAAGTGTGGAGCTTATAAATTTCCTGTCTGACTTTAACAACAAACAATTACAATGCATGACCCTCTCTGGGTCCAAGGCCTGAAGGTTATGTTTCATCTACATATCTAGAAGAAACAATAGACGTGTTAACTGGCTAATCATTCTCCCTCACATCTATGGCAAAATATAGAAAACAGTGGAAAGAAGGTAATCACAAAATACACTGAACTTGGTTCAAATTCTGGTTCTTAAAGCAGTTAGCTTTGTGACATATGGAAAATTAGCCATCTCTTTTGATCTATCTCCTCATTTGTGAAATCAGAATGAGACAGCATGTACCACATAAGCTAATCCTCTAGATTAAAATATTTAAGATACGTGAAGTATCTGTGACATAGGGAGGTGCACAATAATAAATGTTAACTAGTCCTCCTAGTTTCATGTTCTTTACCAATTGAAAGTAGTGTTGAATGAAGTAATGAGTAATATGAACACTATGCAATCTATACTAGTAACTACTCTAGAAATACTGCTGTGTTTGGATGAAAGCAACATAAAAGGATTATCATTGTTCATTAATTCATCGTCAATTATAAATGCAACAGAGAGAATCTATTTATGGACAACTGTATGTTCCAGATATCCATATTTGGTATTCAATATGCTACATTGAAAGAGAATCTGAAGTAATTATTGGCTAGCAGTTTCTTCAGATTCTCTTTCAATATAGCATAACAAGAATCAATACTTAAATGTATAGGTCAAGTTCTACAAGCAAAAAATTACTTATGTAGTTAGACATCTATTAGGTTAAAAGAAAATGAAATTGTCTAATTCAACAAAATTTGCGATATCATAAACCTTATTTTTGCCTTTGAATACTCAGCAGAAATCAAGGGGAAAGTTTGTCAAGTAAATAAATAACTATATCATCAAAAATTAAACTCTGTAGGCAAATTGGGCATAGCACTGACAAAATACTGGGACCTGATCTGAAATTGAGTTCAGCAGAGGGTTGGAGCATAAAGTGACAGGTAACTATGGGGAGAACATAAACTTCTTTAGGTATCCCTAAAAATATTGGGGTTTGCTTATATCAATGTTATTAATGGTGATTCCAAAAGGAACATACTACCATATACATGGAATAAAGTTCTAAGATTTAATTAGCAAGTGGGAAGAAATGATATATCCCAGTCCTTTAAATATCATTTCAGAATGCGTTCAGTAAAAGGGAATGAATATGTGTGAAAATGATTTTGAACTTTTTTCATGTTGTATTTTTGATGTTGGTTTACAAAATTTATAATAGAGCCTTTAACCTTAGCTTTCCCTTCCCCCTCTAGAATAAATATGCAGACACACATACATACAACCACAGGGACACACACACATGCACACCGAGACACACACACTCACATACAACTAGACTTGATCATGTTTTTACAAGCAGAAGACAGAAGCAGATGGTAGAAACCTAGCAACAGATTTTGAGACCACAATATTATTCTAGCAAAACAACAAAACATACCACTTATATAAACTGATCAATATATAATTCACTAATAAGTCTAAATATTTGTAGCAATTTACTAAATAATTAAATCAGTGGTGATCTAGACAAAGTTAATAATCTGTTTTGCTTGGTTCTCCACCCTCAGATTATTTTACTTTTGCAGAGAAGATGGAAGAGAAATAAAAATAATTCAATTTTCTTTGGCAAGGAAAATTACTCAAAGAAGACCAAAAGAAATAGATATGTTTAAAAGACAGAACCAAGCATGGGGTTACTGTTTACCTAACATAAAAGAACATCTAAAAACAAAATCAAATAAGCAAACAAGAAAGCTACTTATTATTCACAACACAGGGACATCTCTAATACAGATTTTTAGATTTGGAAAACACACACACACACACACACACACACACACACACACACACACACACACACAGTTCAAATGCTTTTTTATTACCCAGAGAAACAATAAGCCTCCAGGAGAGTACAAGAAATAAAAATACTCAAAGAACTGAAATATTGAGGAAGAAATTGATATTGCTGTGGTGTTTGTTTATAATATCAGAGTCTATGTAAAGAACCTCAGGCTGATACAAATGAATAATAAACTAGCAGACTGTCAAACTGTCTTTTTATGTCTTCAAAATCTAATGGAGGTAAAGCTTAGCATAGTGGTCAGATTTGCTAATTCAGTAAGTGGTCAGTGTCCACAAGCTGCATATAAAAAAATTATTAGGTCAGGAAAGCATTTCCAAGGGTCATGTTTCTTCTCTTGGCATGCTTTTCTTTAATGAAAAAGGAAGCTGTGTTTTACACTCTGTCAAAATTTATTTTGATTTGGTTAGGCTCCACAGACTCTATTATATAGACCACACTTTTGCAAAATCTTGCCTAAATTCCCATAATTTATTATATGCTCTTGAAAACCAAGATAAAACCAAGATCCAGAGTAAGTTTTTCTGTTTAGGGTTTGATTTCCCCACCCCTCATTCTTGAATATTTTGATTCAAATTTCAGAATGCAAAAATCAACTGAATATGATTATTTATGAGCAGCTTAATAATGGTGGCTTGTAACACCAATTCACATAACCCCATAAATAAATGTATTTATTTTAACTCTTAAAACATTAGAATTACCTGTTAATCAAGTAAAGTCTAGTTTATTATGGCAGTCTTAGTAGTTGCTCAGATAAGAGAGATCAAGTGTAGATAATCATAGGGTGTAGGGGTTTGGGGTTGAAATATTTTAAGATGGGCCTTTTCATGGATGAATTGGCCAGATTTTGTAATATAAGTTTATTTATCACTGATGGACCCAATGATGATATAGTCTGATGGGTAGTTCAGTAAAGTGATCTAATGTCCTAAGCAGGGCTCTTTACCTAATGAGCAAATTGTATTCCAATGAAAAAACTGGTTTCACAGTTTATTATTTGGATAAATAGAATGTGAGGGAGTTCCTGCAGCCAACAAGAGCATTACTTACCATGCTTACAGCTTTATCTTCTTGAGTAGAAATTTTCTATAACCAACAATAGAGTCATGTTGATGTAGAGACCCTGTTCTTTATTGTCATAATTAAGCTATGGAGCTGCAGATATCTCACTTTTCAATAATGAACTCACATGATTCAAAGCATCAGTATATCAACATATATTTAAATATATACCAACCAAACTTACACATGTACCCCTTGATTCTAAAACAAAAGTTGAAAAGAAGATGATAAAAGAAGTAGATAAATAAATACCAGAATCCTTTATGCAGAATATTTAACTATTTTCTTAGCCTTAGATCCACCCTAGAAAACATAGAATTTAGTTGATAAACATAGAAAGGAGAGATCAAATGTGTTTAATGTAAACATGACTATTTAATATCTTAAGACATTAAGCCAACACAAGTACAAGCCAACAGGCAGAAGAGTGGGAAGAAGACATTTTGTCTTCCCTCTGAGACATTGCAGTCTGAGAACTGTGCGGGACAATACCAAAATAATCCTGAACCCAAACAGCCTGAAGTAGGTGAAGCTAAAGAGCAAACTGTAACAGCAGAAGCTGAAGGACTTTTCCTTTGTATGATGAGATAGGCGACTCCCAAGGACAAATAGTGAAACAGGTCTTCCAGATCACATATTTGTATCCTTTATTATGACTCAGAGTCCAGCACAGCAATATTGGAGGAAGGGAGGGTCAAGAGGGCTGTGTGAGCAGAGGTTCCTAGCATCACTTTAGCCCTGTGGGTATATATGTGCTGTTAAGGGAAATGGCCTGGAGTCAGGAGTGAGCCGAAGAATAATTACCTTCTCTTTGATCTTAACTATGGAGAAGGAACATTTAGATCCTTTTATCACAACTTGCCAATATATCTGAGGGGGTGGAAAAGGAAAAGACTTATTTCTGTGTAAAAAGAGATAACATTTAGATTCTTGCTGGATTGGATTGTATTTCCTTGTGCTTGGCTGCTATGCATGTGTCTGTGTGTGTATGTGTTTGTGTGTGTGTGTATGAATGACATAAATTACCTAAAGATAAAATTAATTTGCATTCTCTAAAAGCAGTGTATATTTTCTTATATAATTACCCAATGAATGTATAGATATAACAAATTGACATGGGGGCGCAAATCCAGAATATTATCTAAATGGCCTTGATCAGGTCATATTTTGATTTTAGTTTTTAGTTAAAAGATACTTATGAATAGCCAAAATTGGTATAACACTTGAAATGTTTTATAAGATATTTTTACTTGTATCACCAGAATGTTCAACCTTGAATAAAAACATGTCTGAAAGGTACATATAAACAGGCAAGAAAGAGACATATATTATGGGCTGGGGTCAGGGATATTTCCAAGGGACTAAAAAATACTATAAAATCTTTAACATGTAAAATCCATATTTTCCCAAGAATTACACAATGCATAATTGACTGCTGAAAATTTGAGTGAAACAATAAAACAAATTTCTAAAGAAATTGTTTTTGCCTAAATTTATTCTTAGCTTACCTGAAGTTATGCTTATTTGGTTTGACCATCAGAATAGTTACCAGAAAATAATTTTGTTTAACCATCAAAAGAAGAACTTGATGAAGACTTTTGTAAGTGATTGAAGAAGGAAATCACTAAGATATTGTGAGGCTAGGGCCGGGCGCGGTGGCTCAAGCCTGTAATCCCAGCACTTTGGGAGGCCGAGGCGGGTGGATCACGAGGTCAACAGATCGAGACCATCCAGGTCAACATGGTGAAACCCCGTCTCTACTAAAGATACAAAAAATTAGCTGGGCATGGTGGCGCATGCCTGTAATCCCAGCTACTCAGGAGGCTGAGGCAGGAGAATTGCCTGAACCCAGGAGGCGGAGGTTGCGGTGAGCCGAGATCGCGCCATTGCACTCCAGCCTGGGAAACAAGAGCAAAACCCCGCCGCAAAAAAAAAAAAAAAAAAAAAAAAAAAAAAAAAAAAAAGATATTGTGAGGCTAATTCTGACATTCACATTATTAGTATACATAATTTAAAAGAAATTTGAACTTTCTTGTACTGATAAAAGAGTCAGAAATATTTTTCCCAAATAGAATGCTCAATAGACATACAAACCCTACATCTAAAGCTATTTTTAATTTTATAATTTTAAAGATTTATTTAATCCTTCCACTACTACCAATATTCTGCTAGGATCTTCAGTGATGTATTTTCAATTTTCAAGTTTTAGTCTTTTATTTTCCTTCAAACATATGCAATTAGATTTTGATCAATAAATGTCAAAATGGTAACAAATAAAAATTTACTACCTTTAAAGCTCTTAGTGATACCCATATTTCTCTCAAATAATCATCATAGAATTAGCACTTTTAATTTTTCTTTCTTCTTTATTATTATCATACTTTAAGTTCTGGGGTACATGTGCAGAACATGCGGGTTTGTTACATAGGTATATGTGTGTCATGGTGGTTTGCTGCAACCATAACCCCATCATCTACATTAAGTATTTCTCCTAATACTATCCCTCCCTCAGCCCCCCATCCTCTGCTATACTTCCCCTAGCCTCCCAACCCCCCATAGGCCCTGGTGTGTGATGTTCCCCACCTTGTGTCCATGTGTTCTCATTATTCCACACCCAATTATGAGTAAGAACATGCAGTGTTTGGTTTTCTCTTCTTGTGTCAGTTTGCTGAGAATGATGGTTTCCAGCTTCATCCATGTCCTTGGAAAGGACATGAATTCATCCTTTTTTATGGCTGCATAGTATTCTATGGTGTATCTGTGCCATATTTTCCTTATCCAGTCTATTATTGATGGGCATTTGAGTTGGTTCCAAGTCTTTGCTATTGTGAAGAGTGCCACAGTAAACATACATGTGCATGTGTCTTTATAATAGAATGATTTATAACCCTTTGGGTATATACCCAGTAATGAGATTGCTGAGTCAAATGGTATTTCTATTTCTAGGTCCTTGAGGAATCACCACACTGTCTTCCACAATGGTTGAATTAATTCACACTCCAAACCACAGTGTAAAATCATTCCTATTTCTCCACACCCTCTCCAGCATCTGTTGTCTCCTGATTTTTTAATCATCAGCATTCTAACTGGCATGAGATGGTATCTCAATGTGGTTTTGATTTGCATTTCTCTAATGACCAGTGATGATGAGCATTCTTTCCTATATTTGTTGGCTTTGGGTGAAGATTATATTTTCTTTCTATACTCATTTTTATTAAGTAATATCAAAGGACAATAAAATATTCAAATAGCTGTAAGATGCATTGTCATATAGGTTAAAAATGGTTACTTGGCTGAAACAAGAATATTGGCAACCCAATTGTCACCACCTAAATTAAGAGATGCTTGTGTGGTGCAAGGTTACCATTTTCCCTTGCATCCAAATTCTCAATTGGAAGTTTGTCTCTTCTTGCTTCTCTAAATTACTAGGACTTGGAAAATACCATGAAAGTAGAGGCTTTGGACTTGTTCGGCTCTGTCCTCTTGCACAGACTAATTTTGTAACATGTTTGGCACATGATTAGTGTTTGTAAAATTAGTGGGGACATACAATTCTTCCATGCTGCACAAAGTTTTGTTCATTATCTATTCTTTTTAATAAATATAGTAAACAATATTTATCCAACATAGAAACATATCCCATGACTTGGCAGTGAAACAGATGAAGGAGGAGCTGAACTCTGAGATTGCAAACTTCACAGGCCAGACAATTGAAGATGTCAAAAAAAAAAAAAAAAAAAGAAAGAAAACGTTAATCTAAAAGCCAAGTAGCAGGGGAAACATCCATTTCTTAGAAAGCATTAAGTGAAAAAGAAAGATGACAGGTCCCATTTCCACAGAAACTGAAATAATATGCAGGGAATGAACGTGGACTCTTTAGTATGAAAGGGAAAAAGGGTTGTGATACCTGAATGCAAAGCACTGATTTGATCACCAGCAAGAGCTCTGTTACTGCGGCCTGAGCAAAGGTAAGATATGGTCAACATCAAACTTGTACTGATATTCACTTCTGAAACTCCTGATCTTTGATTTCTTAAATTTTGACAATCTTGACAGGAAGAAAGTGTTTCAGAGTAAAGAGTAGGATGAAAGCTATATATAAGGTTAACCTCAGTTTCTAAGAAAATCATCACTCAAGGATTAGAAACTTTGGTGGTGGATAACCAATATTCCCGTAATTATTGCTAGTGTGTTAGATGTACATGCCAGATTTATTAGAGATTAGCAGGTTCTACTATTGATTTTAAAAATATGGTTTCACTCCTAGGAAATATCTTCTCTAAACAAATAAAGCAGAAGCATTAAGAGAAGCCTAAAAGAGGACAGGAGATGTGACTTTATTTTAAATATAATCATTAAGCTGCTGTTAATTTTTTAACAAAAATAACTAAACAAATTGCAGCCATGGATTGTTAAGTCTGTCTAAAGTGAATTGATGAGTATACATTTTAAATCTCTATCTCCCTTAATTATTAATTTAATTTAAAAGTAGCAATTTTTTTGCCTCTTATTAAGAATGGAATTCTACACCTCTGAATTAAATATATGCTTAAGATGTAAAACCTGTGCAATAGCATACACATATATAAGGCATACACATATATAAGTGGTAATAATATGGGGAATTATAACCACACTGGAAATAGTAATATTTATAGTACTTATGTGGGTCAAAATTAATACTTTCTGCATAGAATCCTATTTAATCTTCAGGCTTAGAAAGGATGTTTGTTTGTGTGTTTTCTCCTGAGAGTAAACATATAATAAGTAGCAGAGCTAGTTTATGAACATGAAACTATTTGACCCTGAAGTTCACTACACTATATGTCTGGAAAACTTATGATCTTAATCTCTAAGTATTTATCAATGAACATAATATTTGTTCCTATACAATAGCTATATTTATGCTTTTATGACTCTAAAATGAATAGTTAGAAATGTGTCTATGGAACACTTATTTTCCATACTGTAATCATGCTATTTTTCACCTTTGAACCACCTATTGTTAAGAGAGTTTATTTTTCAATGCTATGACTTTTTTCTATTAATAAGAATGAGAGTGTGTAGTCTAGGTATTTCATTACTAGAAATTATACTCTAATTATCTCTAAATAAACACAGAAGAAAGTAAGCCATGTCTACCTAATTACAACAAATCAATTTAAATGAATTTCACTTGAGTCTGATGCTGTGTGTCTACACAGGAATTCAACCAGTCTGGTCAAGAAGAGCAACTGGATCAACTAGGGTGTTTCCCAACTTGAACTAATTAACTGTTGTTACTGTCTGTCCAGGTTAGATAACTTGAATCTTTCAGCAGAAACTCTCTGGAGTATTCATCTTAAAAGAGGGATTTTGAGGGTTGAGTGTTTTAATTCTAGGCTGTCAAGAAAAAAAATCAGAAACCAGAATCAAGTTATTATATTCAGCTTTAAATATCAGAAGTCAAAACAGAGAATTATGTGAAAAACAGTAGATGAAATTTACAAGAAGAAGTGGCCTGGGTGGACAATAGATCAGAGCAAGGCAAAGGCAGAAACATTAGCAGGAAAGACAACCCAGGCGATAACAATTTTGGAGATGTGGTAAGAATATATTTCCCTGGTCCTTTCATGCACCCTAACCCTACTCCCACTGCTCCAGGGTTAGGACCCCAGCTAACTTGAGGATACCTTACCTAGTCTCCCATAGTTTCCTATTTGATCAAAACGCTCCAGTATGAGTTGCTGTATTTCTAAGCAGTCAAGAAATACGAGAACAAACTGGTTTGGTATGTTAAAGGATTACAGCTAGAAAAGGTAGTAGGAGAGGAAGACACTTGGTTTGGCGTTTGGAACATCTTGTAAGATAGCATTCTCAAATTAGTTTGAGTATAAGATTATTGAGAATGGACATTTTTTTTTTAACAGATGGCCAGTCACCTTGATTTCTATTTTTACACGTACAGTGAGGCCTAAGAATCTATTATTTAATATATTCCCAGGGTGGATTTTTTTATTAGGAATGGTTGATAAACACTAATTCATGGTAGGATGAAAATACTAGGATAAAATATTAAAACATAAGAGCAGATTAATTGCTGATTTCGATTATTTAACTGAAGGCTATGAAAAGAATTTGTAGACTTCATAAATGTGGTTCTAGAATAACAACATTAAGAACTCGGAGAAGCATTTTAAATGATTTGTATTATTTGATTATACATTAAAGATTCCTGAATAAGTAGAAAATGTTTATTGCAGAAAAATAGAAAGCCAGTTAAGTACAAAGAAGGTTAGGAATAATTAACCAGGTAATCATCCTGCCAAAAAACATCACTATTAATTTTCTATAATACTATCTCAACATCGCAGGGACATTGTTCTTGACATGTCTTCATGATGTGTGAATAAAATCTGTCTTTACCAAGATTAAATTATTATAGAAAAAATGTTTAGAGAAATCTTTTCAAAATGGTTTTATCTGTCAGGATTCTCCAGCGAGACAAAACCAATAGGATATATGTGTGTATGGGTGCTGTGTATTTATTCTAAACGTGGCTCATATGATTGTGAAGGTTAAGAAGTCACATGATCTTCCAGCTGCAAGCTGGAGCACCAGGGAAGCCCGTGGTGCAATTCAATCTCACTCCAAAGGCTTGAGAGCCAGGCAAGGGTGATAGGGTATATCAGATCTAAGTCCAAAGCCCATGCACTGAAAGCTCCAATGTCCAAGAGCTGGAGAATACAGCAGTCTTGGATCAAGAAAAGAGTGCAAATTAACCTTTACTCTACCTCTTTAAAAATTTATAATAGGGTCTCCAAGGATTGAATGATAGCTCTTCATATTTTTAAGGGAGATCATCTTTAATCAGTCCACAGATTCATTTCAATCTGTGAAATGAGGGAATGTCTCTTCTGGAAACATTCTCACAAACACATCCAGAAACAATGTTTGATCAGCTATCTGGCCTTCCCTTAGCCCAGCAAAATTGACATGTAAAAGTAATCATCACAGTGCTGTCAATTTATTAAATGAAATAAATTCACATTCATGACAGTCCCTTCTTCCAAATCAACTACATCTGTTAGTATCTAATATTTAATAATAATTCTCCATTTTAAAAAGTCTTAGAAATTATATATTCTGATAGAGTATTTTGTTTTGTTATAGGATAGACCTGGGAAGGGACATAAAACTTAAGTTTGTCCACACTCCCTCCTAGAAACCAGATATACTTCAGTTAAAGTTTGGCCAACTTCCACAATGTCCTCTTAGTATTTCAGCAGTGCCATTAATGAAGGAAAAATAAAAATTTTAAATATAAAACAACAATGTTCTCCTGAAAAACCTTCAGGAATTTTTCACAAACTATTACAACACATAGAGAAAGATTCTTCTATAAACCTTAGGTTAATAGCTCCTTTTCTTAATATTTTGAAACTGCCCACACATAAAAATGTCATTTGCAGTTGTTTTCTCTCTTGTCAAGACAATTGTGACAAACTCTAATTTAAAATACTTGATTTTTCACAGATTATCTTGGTGCTTAAGTCCACATTATCAGACTCTTCTTCTCTCTTTTTCTCTCTAAACACACACACACACACACACACACACACACACACACACACGTATGTTATTTAGAAAAAAAGAATGACTATAGTTTTTGCATGACAATTGCATTTCTGACCAATTTTGTGAGGCAAACATTATAAAATATATTAACTAAATACTTTGTGATTTTTGGTGGCTATATATTAAATGTACAGCTTTTATATTCAGATCGACCAATATACCATGATCTGCTTTCAAAATGCCTAAAAGGCCTGGCGCGGTGGCCCATGCCTATAATCACAGCATTTGGGAGGCCGAGGCGGGTGGATCACCTGAGGTCAGGAGTTTGAGACCAGCCTGACCAACATGGTGAAACCCCGTCTCTAAAAAAATACAAAAATTAGCTGGGCATGGTAACATGCACCTGTAGTCCCAGCTACTAGGGAGACTGGTACAGGAGAATTGCTTGAACCCAGGAGGTGGAGGTTGCAGTGAGTCAAGATCGTGCCACTGCACTCCAGACTGGGTGACAGAGTGAGACTCTGTCTCAGTAAAATAAAATAAAATAAAATGCCAAAAACATTTCTAGAGTAAAAATTAGTACCCAATAAGAAGGTGAAACATTTAGTTTTCAGAGTCTGAAAGATGTGTCAAGTTTCAGGAAAATGCCAGACATGTAACCTGTAATTCTAACGGAGGAAATGTTAACAACCAAGTAAGGACATTGCATACTCCACTAACACGGTATGTGTCATCTTTTATTCTGCCAAGTCAGATACGAGGGTAAGTTTCTATCAAAATTACGATTGATAGAGTCCTGGAGCTTAGATATGTTTATGAAGGAAGCTTCTAGCAAGAAATGCCTGGGATGCTAAAGGAAGTAAAAGTAATCACTTCTCATTCTTGGAGTCACCATCTGGGGAAATGTAAGACAGTATTTTTTAAGCCTTCGCTACCACTTCATTACAAACACTTCATTAGTGTTTTTCAGCTGCTCATTTGTCGCTTTTCTCTCCACCTGCACATCGTCCCAGCCAATTTTCAATAATGGCTGTCCCTTTTCCCAGCCCTCACTGTGCCAAGCACTGGACAGATTCTGAAAGGCTTTGCTTCAAAATGAAGTGGAGAATTTGGCCAGGACTTAGCTGCCATGGAGACATCCTCGATATTTTGCTTCCAACACACATTTGTCTGAATCAAAGCATTTTTTTTCGTTTTCTTCTTAATGGTCTCTCTTCTTTCCCAACTGCTCCAAAGCCTCTCCTATCAATTTGTGAATTAAAGAAAACTAGCATTTTCTTTGTTTCCTGCTTTCACTTCTTTAGCATGATTTCAACACTTTTCTCATTTTGAAGTCTATGGTATTTACTTGTACAGCCCTCTATCATTATTTCATCTACCATCCTCCCGAATGATCTTTCATTTCTGTTGAAAACTTAAGAATCTATTTAACTTACTTTGTTTCCATCCAATCATCTGACTTCAGCTTTTGCACTGAGGACTCACCTAACAACCTGTGTATACTTAACCTGCTCTCTTCAAATTATCCTAATTCACCTTTCTAACCACAATAATCACCACTCTGTATTATAACCTTTTGAAACTTTTCTTGATTATACCTGAAGAAAGACAGTGTTGAAAATCTCTTGTTTCTAATCCCATCACATGTCCAAATACCATCATCTCTATGCTGGAATGATAACAGATTTCTATTGGTTTTCTCTGAACCTCTTCCTCTATTCCAATCCATTTTCTACCCTGTACCTGGAGTGCTTTAAAAAAAAATAAAAATTCATGCCCCACCTCCATTTTAAAGTGGTTCAAGTTTTTCTTTCATAGATAGATGAAGGTAGTGCTGTGCTGTTTGTTGCTTAACAATCAGCTGGGCAGTGCAGGAGGACAGAAAGAGGCAGGTGAGTGATGAAAACCTTCCACCTGTCCCCCCTGTAGCATTTGCCAAATTTCTGCAGTATAACTATGCAAGCTAGCAATGTGGTATCTCTGAGTGTTGAGTTTGGAGAATGTGCTCAATTGGCCTGGAAATCCAGTGGAAGTTGGTTCTAGCACATCACCGGGTAGAGGCCAACTCCTCAACTTGAAGTTTACATCCCTACTTCAGCTGTTCCCTCTCACCTGTAAGCCATGACTTGCCTTAGAATCTGTCCACTGACCATTCTGAACCTTTGTTTAGTTTCTCAAATGTGCTCAGTGTTCTGCTACTTCTAATTCTTCCACCTGGAACACTCTCTATGCCACCCTTGCCAAAGTTAAGCTCTCCTATCATTTTCTTAAAGAGATCTTCCCTGATCCCCACTGCACGCCAGATGAATCTAGACATTTTATTGTGTGTAAGCTGGGCATGGACATACTTCTTCTCCTCTTAATTTTGTTGTGATTTTTACCTCTATTTGTGTGATTGATTAATGTCTCTCTTCAACCAGACTGTAATTCTAAGTTTAAAAGTTATGCCTGGGTATAATTATGATTGTATCACTAGTGCCTATATCTAGCATAGTTCTAAGCATATAGTAATTTCTAATGAAAAATTTAAAAAAACCTACGTTGGATGAGAAAATGAAGAGTCATTAATCCCTTTCTTTCTTGAATGATACCTGGCATATTCTAGGGCTTTATTAGTTGTTTACTGAATGATCAGTGAGTATTTCACTCACTCAATTTCCTTAATTTCTGCTGAAATCAGTTTTTACCTTTATTATGATCTTTATTTTTCAATCCAATATTTTTCTCCACCCCTTACTTCCTAGCCTCTAATTCTCTCCTCTATTTGTTGTAGTACTAAAGCCCATATTCAAAGTTATTTCAAATGTTATTGTTATAATGATAACCTGATAGGCCATTGGCCTTTTTTACCTTTATGTATAGAGACTACACTCTTACCATTTGGGAAAAATCCACTGGTATTAAACTTAGTCCTAATCAGAAAATGTTGAATTGAAAAAAACAGTAGTAAGTAATAATGAGGATAATATAACATAAAGTTATGAAAATCAGATATAGAAGAAGACAATTAATTCCTGACATAGATATTTTATGAGAAAAGATGTGATTAATTTGTAAGTAAATGTTCATAGTGGAATCTTGAAAAATCCTTGGCAGCAGTCTACCATACACACTCAGAAATACACGTCATTATGTAAGTGGTAGATTTAACGAGCCCACTCTGACATTCTGACTGCTAATATGGATGACATGTATGAATGAACCCAAATAGTTAAGGAAAGATCTTTTAACATCACCAGTGGCATTTAGTAAACATAATGTAATTCTAGTGAGCTTTATTATGTAGATGTTGTTACTTAAAAATAAGTAACTAAGTTGCAGAAAAACAAACACACTAAATCAATATACGATCTTTCCAGCTTAAAATTTTTCATTATTTCCCTGACACTATGTTCAATAGAACATCTGCTGAGATAGTTTATACTTTTTAAAAAATTTTTGAAAGTGAGGCAGATTCTCTTTACCTCTGCATCTTTTGTTTAAAAAGTCAAAGATGCCTCTGTTTCTACCAAAAAGGCCATTTTTAAACACTAACTTTGAAAAATAAGGCAGAAAATCTATTCTATCAAGACTTCTATTTAAACACTATGTTTCAAGTGCTTGTTGCTTAGTGTTTTAGGAGCTAGAGGTATTTCTTTTGAAGTGTCAATCTGACCATTACTATGATTTTGACGGTAATTACAGTGGAATGCCCATATTTCAAAGAGTGAGATCAGAGTTCATTTTAATCTCTGCACTGAATGAATTTGGCAGTGTTTCTGTGTCTAAGCCGAGTTCTGAGTACATATATTTGCAATGCATTTTGATGTAATAAACTCAGAGTTTGGGTATATCTGGATAGTTGGACCAGTTGGCTATGTTAGCAAAATATTCAGGAGTTTAAAGATGTAATATCTAATATTAATACCATGTTTGATACTTGTTTTGGGTATAGACATTATCAGACAAGTACTACATGCACTTCTGTAAATATTTGAGTATAATTCAAACTACAAGTTGAATAATATATATATATATAAATATATGTATATAAATTACATATAAATATGTAAATATTTGTTTATTTTCATAGAGGAAATACTAATATAGATTTTGTAAGGAATGCAAAAAATGATGTAATTGGTTCTCAATTATAGTGATAAGACAAAACCAGTAAAAATAGATAAAAATAAAATAATAAAATTACTATACAAGCCAAGATTATTACAAATCACAATGTAGTACCTAACTAACAAATGAGGCATCTACGCATAACATTCAGAGCAGTTTCTTTCTAAAAATAGGACCCTAGAAGGCATAAGGAAAAAACAAATGGAAATACATAGTAATAGAAGTCTTTAGCATACTATTCTCAATCTAAAACAGATAAGTAAACAAAAAGTGAGGATATAGAAAGCAAAACAAGATAAGTAAAAATGTAGATATCATGATTATATATTGAAAGTAATACCTGTAACAGTGAATTCACATTCTCAAATATGTATAAAACATTCACAAAAACTGACCATATTAGCCTGCAAAGGCAAACTTTATAAATATCATAAAGATAAAAACAGAAATCTCTTATCACAATGCAAGAAAACTGTACATTAGTAACAAGGTTAAAAGAAAAAAACACTTTCTTTTTTTTTTTGAGACAAGTTCTGGCTTTGTCACTCAGACTGAAGTGCAGTAGTGTGATCTTAGCCCACTGTAACCTTCACTTCACCTCTGGGGCTCAAGCAATCCTCCCACCTCTGCCTCCCAAGTAGCTGGGACTACAGATGTGCACCACTATGCCTGGCTAATTATTTTTTCTTTAATTTTTGGTAGAGATGGGAATTTGCCATGTTGCCCAGGCTGGTCTCAAAAACCTGTGCTCAAGCAATCTGCTTGCCTGGGCCTCTCAAACTGCTGGGATTACAAGAATGAGCCACAAGACTTGGCCTAAGACTTTTCTACATTGAAAAAAATAATAAAGTGCTGTGTCAAAGAAGAAGTGTAAATCAAGATTTCAAAAATAATTTAAAAGCATTGATAATAAGATTCAGTACATTACAGAATCTATTAGATAATATTTTAAAAGACATTATAGAACAATTTATAGCAGCAATTAGATCAATGAAAATATAAAATGAAAGAAAATGTTAAACATTTCAATGAAAAATTGAAAAAATACATTGAAAGAAAATGAAAGAAATGTTATAATAAAGATAAAACAATGGGCAAGAAAGAAAAGCTATATAACTATTGAAAAATTTTGAAAGTGAATTGTATATAAAAATCAAAATATGTTCATTACTATTTAATCCAATTAATTAAAAAGGGAGAAAACCTAACTATAAGAGAACATGACAAGGGAAATAAAACTCTATCAAGACAGTTGATTTAGAAAAGCTATGACTACTTTTTGCAGTTAGAGTGTACTAAAAATAAGTTCTACAGAAGTGCATGTGATATTTTTCTGATAATATCAATAGCTGAAAAGGAAGTTCCAAATATGACTGACTACTTTGCACAAATATACAACTACATTGAAAAATACTATATGTAGTGAATAATTTTGAAGGAAAAATAGTTTTTCAGTATTGACCCAAAAGACAAAGAAATTTAAACAATTTCAATTAAAAAATGGAAAAATTATCAAATAATTATCTTAACAAGGAGTGTCAAGTTCCAGAGTCCAAGGGCCTAAGAACCAGGGACACTAATGTTTGAGAAAAAGGTGAATGTCCCAGTTCAAGGAGAAACAAAAAATATTTGCCCTTCTTTTGTGTTTTATCCTTTCTGAAACATTCTCATAGACACACCTAGAAATAATGTTTTACCAGCTATCTGGGCATCCGTTAACCTAGTCAAGTTGACATATAAAATTAACCATCACAACAGGCTATATCAATCAGCTACTCAAGGCATGTCAGATAATATTGGGTTCAAGTTGCCCTAATTCATTTTACTGATAAGACGGAAGTTTTACAAGAAAAACAGGTTGAGAAGGTCAAGGGCTACTTCCCCATACAGTGCCCCCTTGTAGATTAGCGGTGTCACTTTGGCCCTACCCCCAATCAAAAGCAGTGACATGCAGGCTTTTGCTGGGGTAAAAACTGATCATAAGAACAGAAAGCTCCACAGCTCACAGTTCTTAGTAAGGGAACTGACTTTATAAAACCTGGAGAATATTTAGTCTAAAGGCACTGTAGAAAACAATGGAAAATTTAAAGGTAAGCAATTGAGAAGGGGCAGGTATTTCCAATAGGCAGCCAATGAAACCATAGGTAGCTAGAGTTTAACAGAGAGAATCAGAAAAAGAGACAGATAATCTTCCTTGGGTCAGAACAAGGCTCAAAAACTATGGTCAAAGAGTACTCTTTTAGAGAGATCAAATTTAATTTGATCAGACTGTGAAGTAAGTAATGTCATTTATTTTCAAAAATAATAGAACAATCAGCTAGCATTAGTGGAGGCTAACAAGTGAGAGAACTTGTCCCTAGCTGACCTCCCTTACAAGAAATAGTAAAGGGAATTCTTCAGATTGGAAGCAAGTAACAGAAATTGGAAGGACAGAAAAAGGAAAACATGTAATAGCCAACATAAGAGAGCTGGGGTGGATATTTTATTAGACAAATGGATTTTAACAACAACAAAAAACAGCAATAAAGGAGGACATTTTTTAAATGAAAAACAGAAAAATAGAATAATGGTAAATTATATGCACCTACAAAGAAGCCAAGTTTTTCTACTAAATTCATGAAGCCAAAATTGGCAAAATTGAAGGGAACAAGAGAAAAGCAAAAAAATAGCTAAAAAATCAATATTTCACTTTTAATAATGGCTAGAACAATGAGGCAGGAGACCAGTAAAAACACAGAAGACCTGAACAGCACTATAAACAAGTAGATCTAACGAACATCTGTAGAACACATTACCAAACAACAGCAGGATATATATGTCCATGGGACATACTCCAGAATATGAGAGGCCAAAAGAAACCTCAATAAATTAAAAAGAATTGAAATCACACAAAGCATGTTCTTTGAACACAATGGAATGAAACAATAATTGATACAAATAAATTTGGAAAATTAAAAAAATATGAGGAATTAGCAATAGACTTCTAAATGAACAATGGGTCAAAAACAAAAATCACAAAGAGAATTAGAATAACTTCCAGAATAATTAATGAAATGAAATGAAATAAAAACAACAGACAAAAACTCATGGAATGTGGCAAAGGAGTGATTCGATGAAATTTGAGAGTGGTAAATGTCTATATATGAAAAATATAAGAACATCTCAAATCAATGACCCGACTTTCTACCATAAAGCACTGGAAAAAGAAGAGCAAACTAAACCTAAAGGTAGCAAAAGGAAGGAAATTATACTGCTGTTAATAATAAATATGATAGTAAAATTAAAGAATTATAGGGTAGAAACACAATAGAGAAAATCAATGAAACAAAAAAAGATTCATTAAAAAGATAACAGAAATTGACAAACTATTAGTTAATCTGAGCAAAAAGTAAGAGAACAAATTCAAAATGACAAAATCAAAAACAGAAGTGGAAAAACTACCAACCTTATAGAAATAAAAAAGATTATAAAGAAATACTATGAACAACAAGGAGTAGCTCAACAGATTAGTAAGATGAAATTGACAAATTTCTTAAAACATATAAACTTCAAAAAGTGAGTCAAGAAGAGAAAATCTGAATAGGTCTATAATAAGCAAAGCAGTCAAATTAGTAATTAATTTAACAGCACAGACACACAAAGCTGAGGCACAGATGGCTTTACTGATGACTTCTATCAAACAATTAAAGTTTAATTAATACTAGTTCTTTATAAACATTTCCCAAAAATAGAAGAAAAGGGACTACTTCCCAATTCATTCTATAAATTCAGTATCACCCTCATCTCAAAGCCAAAGACATTACAATAAAATAAAACTTTAAACCAATATTGTTTATGAATATATATGCAAAACCTCAACATAATACTAAGGAATGGAATCAAGAAACATATAAAAATTATTATGCTTCATGAGTGAGTGGGATTTATCATAGGATGTCAAAAGTGATTAATTTCTGAAAGTCAATTAATGTAACACACAGTATTAACAGAAAAATAAAAAAAATAGACATCTCAGTTGATATATAAAAGGAACTTGTAAAATTTAATACCTTTTCATATTTAAAATATTTTTAAAAACTAGGAATAGAAGGAAACTTCTTTAATCTGATAAAGGGTGTGTAAAAAACCTACACTTAATATCATACTTAATGGTGAAATACTAAACTATTTCGCCCTAAAATCAGGAAGAAAACAAGGACATCTGCTTTTACGGTTTCCTTTCAAAATTGTAGTAGAGGTTTTAGTGAAAGCAACTTGGCAGGAAAAACAAAGAAAATACAGATTGGAAGGGAAAAAGTAAAACTATCCCTATTTATAGTTGATCTCATTTTGTGTACAATGAAAGTCTTAATGAATCTAGCAAAATGCAATTAGAACTAAAAAACAATTTCTCCAATGTGACAAGACATAAAATTTGCCGTTACATAAGTAAATTGAATTCATTCACCTTTTATAAGTATTGATGTGGAGAGAGATTATTTCTTCAATATTATCTTGTGTTTTCTCTTAATAATGTCACCTTTTGTGTGTTTATTTTTCCACTTCTATTCTGTAATAACATGTTGAAATATTCTTTTTCCCACTCCTTTCTCTACTCTGTTTTTCATGCCTGTGCTGGAAAGCAAGGCATTGTATTTATTTTGATTTTCCTTGTTATCCTAAGCAGTGAATTATTACATTTCATCATACACATCCAAGTTGACTCATTTGAATAAATACTAAAGTTACTCATTCAAAACTACTTGAGTAACTATGAAAGGGGTGTGGAGTGGAGAAAGTAGGAGTTGAGATGCAAAGGAAAGGGAAATATAATAACCATATGAAATAAAAGGGAGGCATGGTCCAGATGAATGGCTATGGATGGCCATGACCTATTCAGTGTGATTATCTCCTCTATACACAACTGAGTTGCTCAAAATAATATTATTCAGAATGTGTTTCTTCCTAAATATAAGAGATTTTAGCAATTTTAATTAACTTTCAAAGAGCTCATTTTATTAACATTAGCTAGAGTTTAATTTTATCTTTTTAAAAACCATTCTTTTCTCATATTTGTCCATTTCTGTTTTATTTTCATATGTGTTTTAGCCTTTCTTTTGCATTCACTCTGATTTTGCTAACATGTATACAAATGTTGGCAAACTGGTAAAGTCTTTATAAGTCTGAAAGTGTCTTTATTTTGCCCTCCCTCTTGAATGAGAGTTCACCTCCATAAAAGCTCCAGATTGTCCGTAATTTCTCTCGGCACTGAGAAGGTATCATTCCATTCTCTCTGGCTGCCGTTGTTTTCCAGAAGTCTGTGTCAATCTAATTGTTGCTCATTTGTAGGTAATCTCTTTTGTGTCTGTTAGCTTTTAAGATTTCTTCAACTTTTTCTATTCTGCAGTTTCACTACAAAGTGTCTAGTTACAGATTTGAGTTTATTTATCCTGCTCCCTGCACAGAGTGTACTTTTGATCTGAGGTGCATTGTCTTCCTTCAGTTGTGGAAAATTAAGAGCTATTACCTTTTCAAATATTGCTTTTTTTTCCATTCTTTTTCCTCCTTTATTATCCTCAGAGAAGCTTTGGAATGGTATCAACTGGCTTCAAATTCTGTCTGCTTATTAACTCTTTAGCTACCAGTAGATACCTGTAAAGTTAAGTAAACTTTCTGTACATTGGTTGCCTCGTGAACAAAATAGGAAAAATGCCCATTTTACCAAAGGATTAAATATCTATCAATCTATAAGTGCATAGATGTAAATATATGTATATGCATATATATGTGTGTACATACCCAGATGTGTGTGTGTGTGTATATATATATGTATATATAATATGCTTATTGTTTCTGAAACCATGTCTCTTTACTACTTCTTTCCATTTCTCTGTGTCTTTTACTAATTATCTCTTTAATCCCATCCTGTTTAGGATTTATCTTATCTTTCAGTCACTTCAATTATATCCTCTTTCATTTGCAAGATTCTGGTCATTTTTTTTTCTGTTGTTTTATTCCTGCTTGTTTTAGTTTCATAATTTTTTCTTTTTTTAAGTGGAAGATTTGTTCATATGTTTTATATTTTGCAGAGTCTCATATATTTTTTTTTGGATTGGAAGATTGGATTGGAAGATGAATCCTAGGATCTCCCAGGCCTAAGTTAGATTAATGATATTTCTGGGTTTTGCTCAGTAACAGTAGTCTGGGATATTGCAGACACAGTCATTGAGTCAGCCATTTCGTTCATTTTCTGGCCACTAAGTAAGGACTTTTCCCTCCTACTACTCTCCATCTACAACTTTGAATATGGTAGAGTAAAATAAGTCAGTCAACAAATTTTTTTAGGTCATATATTTTAATTTTTTTAAATTTTTTTTTTTACTTTTTTCTAGTATTTCTTCTTACCATGCTTGACTTCAAGACGTAAGTCTACTTCCAGTTCTGTGATTAGAAATGAATATTACCCCATGGAGCTTATCTTCTTCTGGTCAACCCTACGTGATTCCACACACAGAGCCCAACATACCTGCAGAGTAGTATCTCGTCTTTACTTTGTGTTTTGATATAGTTTTGGTACAAAACAACCAAATATTTGGTTTTGATCCCAGTATTTTCTTTATTTTTTCTTTTTTTATGTATTATTTGTCATTACTATACTTTTGAAGTAGGGTGTGGGACAGGAGAATAGCCTGTCCCACACCCTACTTGTTGAAATTCATATGTCACCAAGTTGAAATTCATATGTCACCTTGACCAGCATTCTTCTATCCCCTCCTTTTTAATGCTTATTATTTTATGTAGTTTCATATTTGGGGGCATGAATATTTTACTTCCACTATTTGACTAGTAATAAAATATACTGATTATAAACAGCATGCTGTTTGAAAAACCACTGAAAACTGAGACTGTTTAGTTGAGAAAAAACAGGCTTGGCATGGAGCATCCTGGAAAACAGTGTTCAGATATTTGAAAGGGTGTCAAATGCGAAGGGATTTGTTTAATTCAATTCCCTTGAAATTGAGAACTGCAGCTTGACTAACTGAGGGGAAACAGTTGGTATGGTCTACCTGCAGAAAGATGAAATGACAGCCTGCAGACACAATGACTCTCTCAACCCTAAAGTTTTTATTCATAGACTGCGTGGCCATTCAGTAGCTTTTACTGTGGGTTTAAATACGGAATATGTAGGTGGATTTGAGTACATGAATTGCAATTCCTTCCCACAACTGAGACTGACTTTAATGTTTTGGAAAAGAGAACAGAAAATTCTGAAGCTGTCTTTTATACTAAGTAGCCATAAGATTGAGGTTTCTACCTACTCTTAAGAAAAATGGATAATATCTTGGGCATTTTGTCAATTAAAGCTGTTAATTTCAAACAGCTTGGTATATAATAAGATAATTACCTCATGCTTACATGCATAGTTTTCTTTTGTAGGTCACGGTTCTTTACATTAAGGCTTAGTTTACGTATTCACTTAGCAAATAGCTATGTAGCACTTACTGTGTTCCAGCGACTGCTCTAAGTGTTTCACAAATAGCACCTCATTTAATCTTCAAACATTCATGTGAGGTAGGTACTAATACAGTCCCCACATTACAGATGTAGATGCCTGAGCCACAGAGAGGTTAAGTAACATAACTGAGATCACAGCAATAGTAAGGACAGTGCAAGGATTCAGGGACTCAGGAATGCAAGTCGTTAGGCTTAATTATGACACTGTTCAACCATAAAATCATTCAATGCATCACAAGTACTATAAAGTTCCTTAGCAACTATGCATTTTATGTTGGAGCATACTGAAAATATAATTTACATATTACATTTGGAAATAATTTATTTTCTATATTAATATACAGGAGTTTTATTGGCCCAGAATACAATGTTTATATGAGATATATGATTGTATGAACAAAAAAAGGAAATAGAAATGTCACAATAGACTATCAAGCTAAAATTTAATTATTTATTGGCATCTTTAAATTCATTGGTGGTATATTATTCCAAATGGGTTTTGAGTGGTGAGAGCAGAAATTAATTGTTTAATGCATGTTTTCTTTTCAAATAAGGAATTTTAAAGTAATCATGGGAACATATAAGTTTTATTCTCAGACTCCAGGATGATAAATCACATTATTAGGAAACCTCAGCTGGCATTAACATTCCATCCATGACTTGCCTAACAGCAGCCATATTTTGTGGAACAATTTGTATGTAAATTTTAAAAAATAAATTGATATTGAGGTTATCCAAGGAGGTTATGTTGTATGTATGATTTATGATCAATTCTGAGCATGGTGTTTATCATATAGACACAAGAAATAAATTGAAACACCAATGCAGATCATAAAAATAGAAGAAAAGTGCCCAAAGACTTTTGTATTGACACATGTTCCCAGAAAATTGTGTGTCTGCTCATATTCCCTCAAATTGCTAATATGTACATAAAATAATGTCACAGAGAATTTTTACCATGACTAATAGGGCAACTGGTTGCTCATTTCTATGGTTATTTCTTTTTTTTTTTTTTGTCACTGTTCAAGGTTTATTGGGGGTTTTAGTTAGTGTAACACTTGGATAGTTGGTTGCATTGTTTATATGTAGATCTTTTTACATTGTATGGTAATTTACACTATTGAAATATATAGTTCACAAAATAAGATCCTTTGGAACAAGACATGCGATATTGGATCCATACATTGAATGCCAGGATGTGACCGACTGGGAAAAAATGTTGGACTAGGCATGTTCAGTGAAGGAGCCGGGAAGTTATATAACAAATGAACATCTCTCTGGCTCAAGGGGCAACTGCAGCATGTGCAGCACTGACAGTGGTGCCTCAGAGGTGGCAGAACTATTTCACACTAACCAGTTTAGGACTACACAAGGTTACCACCATCCAGCATCAGAATATAGCTGAAGGACTTTACAAACCATTTCTATTTCTAACTTTTGGAATTGATGTTTTTCCCAGTCCATCTTAAAATATTACTGCTTTAATCACAGATCAGATAAAAAGGACAACATGCTCAATCTCCAACTAAAAAGTGTTGTAGCCTAGACAGTGAAATGGTATGACATCAGAAGACTTTAAAATTGCAGCTCTTTTTGGATCCCCCAAAGTGTATCCGCACTCTTCTTCAAACGGGCCTCTTCCTCAGGAGTCAGAGTCACCTTCACAACGTCTGAGATTCCCTTCTGTCCCAAAATGCAAGGAACACTAAGGAAGACATCATCCTTTATTCCATAGAGACCCTTAATCATGGTGGAAATTGGGTGCACCCGCCTAAGATTCTTCATTATAGTCTCTGCCAAATCTGCCACAGAAAGTCCAATGGCCCAGGATGTGTAGCCTTTGAGTATGATCACCTCGTAAGCACTCTCAACCACCTGCTTGTGAACCTCTTTCCACTGTTCCTTATCTGGATCAGTCCCTAAATCTGGGTGCAGAGTCTTCAGGGAGACACCAGCAACATTCACTCCACTCCATACAGGCACACTGGAATCTCCATGTTCCCCAAGGACCCACCCATGACAGCTTAAGGGGTGAACTCCCAGCCTTTCCCCATCAGGTAATTGAATCGGGCTGGATCCAGATTGCAACCACTTCCAATAACACGGTTTTTGGGAAAGCCACTTATCGTCCAAGCCACACAGGTCGAGATATCCACTGGATTTGAAACGATAAGCAACTTGCAGTTTGAGCTGTATTTTACACCATTAGGAATGATGAATTTAAAGACGTTCACGTTACGCTACACCAAATTAAGACGGCTTTCTCCCGCTTGCTGACGTGCCCCAGCCGTAATAACGAACAGTTTCGAGTTTGCAGTTACATTATAATCTTTGCCAGAGACAATCTTTGGTGTTCTAAGGAAAAGGCTGCTATGTTGGAGATTCATCATCTCTCCCTTCAATTTGTCTTCAATGACATCAAGAAGAGCAAGTTCATCTGCCAAGTCCTTCATTAAGATACTGATGGCACAGGCCATACCAACAGCACCAACCCCAACAACTGTAATCTTATTCTGGGAGGGTCTGTTCTTCCTTTAGAAGTTTATGAATCAGCTGATCCTTGAGAGTTGCCATTTTGGACTTGGAACCAAAAGGAACCAGGAATGTACGTCGGGCGGGCGTCAGGGGCGCACAGCAGTGGGATCCGGACTCGGCAGCAGCTGCTCCAGCTGGTTATTTCTCGATTACATGCTAAACAAGGGGTGGATTATTCATGCCTCCCCTTTTTAGACCGTATAGGGTAACTTCCTGATGTTGCCATAGGTTTGCAAACTGACATGACCCTGGTGGGAGTGTAGCAGGGAGGACGACCAGAGGACACTCTTGTCATCATATGGGTTTTGGCCATCTTCTTTACTGCAACCTGCTTTATCAGCAAGATCATTGTGACCTGTATCTTGTGCCCACCTCCTATCTCATCCTGTGACTTACAATGCCTAGCCATCTGGGAATGCAACCCAGTAGGTCTCAGGCTCATTTTACTCATTCCTATTTGAGATGGAATTGCTCTGGTTCAAATGCCTCTGACAAAAGGTCTTCCTGGTCTTCACATTCATCCTTACCAGTTTAATTTTAACTGAAGAGGTACTAAAGAATAATTAAGTTATTACTTCTAGCTGTCTGGCTGACCTTTTCTTCAAGTCACAGAAATCTTTTAGGACCCATGGTGAACTCTACCAATAATAATAATAATTTAAAAAACCATTAACCACATTCATAACAGTACAAATATTTCTGAACTTAGTTATTTTTAGGACTTCTTGCATATAGGCTTTAGGATATAGTGTCCTTCAAACTACCTTTTTGATTTCTTTCTTAATCCTGCAGTGATACAAAAAAATTAAAAATTAAAAATGATTTAAAAATTTTGTAAGTAAAATTAAAATAAACACTAAAAATGATTTATTTCTGTTCAAAAGAATTTGGCTGGCACACTATGTTTACTGACTGTTAATTATATATACATTTAAAGAACCACTTTGTGACAAAAGACCATAACAATCACCTTTATTTTGAGCCAGAAGGCTCATTAATGAATGCATCTCCTAAAGGATCAGATAGGGGGGTGCAGTGGCTCATGCCTGTAATTCCAGCACTTTGGGAGGCAGAGCTAAGCAGATCACCTGAGGTCGGGAGTTTGAGACCAGCCTGACCAACATGGAGATACCCCATCTCAACTTAAAATATAAAATTAGCTGGGCATGGTGGTGCATGCCTGTAATCTCAGCTACTTGGGAGGCTGAGGCAGAAGAATCACTTGAACTTGGGAGACAGGGGTTGTGGTGAGCCAAGATCATGCCATTGTACTCCAGCCTGGATAACAAAATCAAAACTCTGGCAAAAAAAAAAAAAAAAAAAAAAAATCAGGCCTAATCCAGTTGAGATTTTATCTGCTTCTTGTCTTAGTGGGGGTTTAATTGCAATCTTTATAGTTCAGAGTCTACAAAGATTAGCTGTCGATCATAAGACATTATTCGGTTTTACAGAATGGATATTACTTCCTTGACAGTCAAGTTCATCTCTTTTTTCTTTCTCCTCTCTGAGTTCCGCTGTAGCAAATGATTCCTTTTTTGCTTAGCATCTCTGTCATCTAATTGTGATTAAGATATCCCCCAGGATTGGTTGTGAATGAAGGCAGACAATTGCAGCAGATTGTCATCTTAAATAACAATAGAACCCCTGGCTCCCAGATGTTCTGTGCACTAGTGGTAAAAGAGGAATCCTAGTGGGAAAATGGGAGCACAGGTTTGGATGGGAAGAAAATAATCAGGGACTTTCTTATTAGGCTGATCATGGACATCAGCCTAGTATATTCAGAGATTACTAACAAACAGTGCATATACCTAACACACTGTCATAAGACAAATCAGCAATCTCCTTTAAAGTAGCGCAATAAAAGGGATTTTATGGAAAATGCTTTCCCATGGCAAAGGTCTTGTATATTGTGTTTCTTCTCATGGATGATTTGATTCACAGAGAGGACACTGTAAAATGTTTATGAAAATACTACTAACAATACTGATAACTAGCATTTTACTGAACATTTACCATACAGTAAATATTGTGCTAAGGTCTCTACATGCATTAACTCTGTGAAGTAGGTATCAGAAAACCTAAATTCCAAGCTGAGCTGTTCCATTTACTTGTTAATGACATCAGTATTCTCATCTTGTAAAATGGAGATAAAACCTACTCTACAGACACCAGTGCTTCAACAAGGTTCAAACATATATTGCAAAAGAAAAAACCACCAGCAGTAAATGTTAAAGCATGGGTTAGGGCTCATAAAATGATGCACCAAAGTATGTACTTTGGCATGCTGAGTACTTTGAACCTAAGGACACTGGAAGGCCTCGAAAGCAATCCCAGATCTCTCTGACCTCCTGCCTGCCTGTCCTTGGCTCCTCATTCTTTCTAGAAGCAAGTCATGGAAACCAGAATTCTTCTTTACCAAGGTAGATCATAAAAACTAGGACCTGTTTCCCACAAAGCCAGCTATAAAATCTAGAAACAGTACTTTTACCTTCCCCTGCCTTTCTGTGTCGGAGCTGGGAATAAATACTTGGACGTACCTTGTCTGATGGTAAGTCATAAGATGATCATTGCGGAGGTGTCCTGCCCTATACTTGGGAGGAAAGAATGCTATAGAGGAAGGTCAAGAAGAATCTGAACAACCAGGCCCTTGTTTGTTTTCCCACTCAATTGCTGTTAGGTTGTACTGTTGTCCAATCACATTTCTACACAGCTGCCCATTCTTCATCAAACACAAACAAAAATAGAGTTTTTCCCTGAATCTTTGAGGTCTTCATTCTGAAGTCTCCCATGTCATGTAAAATTTTGATAAAAGGGTTTTTATCTTGTTAACCTGTCTTTTGTTACAAAAGTGTTGGCTGTGACCCTTATGATGGACAAGAAAAGTATTATAGCCTTTCTGTTCCTGCAAATGCTGCCAGTAAAGAGAATGGTGATTGTCATTATTATATTCCAATTAGGTATCCAGCAATTTTTGAATAATTTCCCAAAAAATAAACTCCATGTCTCAAATATTACCCTCCAAGCAATCCTCTGCAATGCTGACAAATATAAAAGGAAAAACAAATTCTAAGAGCATTTACTTATTATTTTAACGTTCCCTTCCTCCGTGACATTCTATGATGGTCAGAAAGAGTTCTCCAGTTTTCCAGGGGACCTGCAACCATATCTTTGTATAATAACAGATGCTTTGTTTTAGCCAAGTTCTAAAGTATATTATCATGTACAGATGTTTTCATGAGTGCCATTTTTGATAAAGGTTGTTGTATTCACAATTGATAATGCATAGAGGGATGGACATGATTGTTTTAGGAATTTGGCTTAGTCAAAAAACAGACACATATAAAAAGAATCTTTGTCTTTCTTTGCCTAGGATTTTACACATACACACATGGGCATGTACACACATTTCAAATCAAGTTTATTCACCACCTATCTCTAGCTTCCTGGAGTAATTCAACCATCACAGAAAATACTCCAAAAATGTTATTTCCTTTTGGATCTGAAATATATTGATATAGTTCAGTTGCATCTACCCAGGCGTTCTTCAGTTCAATAGCCTCCTGGATTTGTTGTTATTGTTGCTCTGAAAGTTAATGGGGTGTCCAGTGAACAAAATGTGTGTGTGGCAGCAAGGGTTTCTAGAAAAAGGGATTCTACTTTTCAAATATGTATGTAGGAGGTTTTAGTATTTGTGTTATTTTTAAGTTCTTATAGTGGTTTAGTGGAGTGATTTAAAATAAGGTCAGCACAGAGTAGTTTCTGAAAAATAAAGGATAGTTTTGTTGAAGAACAAGCTTATCCCCTGCTTCTTTTACTGCTACCCAATACAGCACTCCTATTTCTTATGAGTTCGCTTTTCCTTCCTTATTGATGTTAGAGGAAACTTATTTCTTGTGTGTTCTGTCAACGTACCAGTTGTGAACAAAACCTAAACTTAAATATGGGAGTAATATTTCCAGCAAAACTGCAAGAGGAGCCCACAGCCAATTGAGTTGCATTTAGAATTTTATTTTCCACGATTTTCCTAAATGAGTTTGCGAACAGGAATTCAAATTTTCATTATCAATATCTCTAGACAACCAAAAATAAACTTAGTCTTGGAATTCTTTGTCTTTCAATTTGAAATGCATTTAATCTAGTTACTTATTCATAGTCTTAGACCTATTCTGTTTTTATCCTCAGGTTATTTGAGAAATCATCGAGTAAGGTATTGTCAAAAAGTTTTGTTGAGGGAAGGGAGAAAAGTAAAATAACTTTTTTTTGGTGACTTTCCATTGTGTACATTCAATCACTTAATCACTTTTTACCACTGCCACATATAACATCTCTTGTGAGAAAGCTATTTGGGTTAGAAAATGGTAATACTATAAACTAAAGTCTTCTAAAGGTTTCTCTCTGTAGTTCAAGAATCAAAACATGAACCTACTCCTCCTGACCAAAATGGCCTTGGCTTGGCTAAATTTAGACACATTTCCTCCTGACCAAAGCCCCCGGCTTCCTTTTCCTCAGAGCATCTGAGCATTTACTTTAGAAAAATTACAGTCCTATATTTTCTCTCTGTCCTTGTGAGATGTAAATCTTACAGCTTCTTGCCAGTTTTACAACACAGGAATATCTTTTTTCTTGAGGATCTGAGAGCCAACCTTTGAAATGTATTCATTAAGAGGAAAGGCAGAGCACCATCTCCCAGTCTTTGTGAAAAGGTAAGAGCCTGACTTTAATAAACAGATTAGGCACAAAAGGCCTCATCTTACTGAGGAATTCCCTGCTAACTTTGTCCAGTACTTTTGACTTCATCCTAGTGCTTAAAAATTTTCCTGCCTTATTACTTGAACCCAGAAGGCAGAGATTGCGGTAAGCCGAGATCGTGCCATTGCACTCCAGTCTGGGTAACAACAGTGAAACTCCGACTCAAAAATAAAAAAATAAAAAAAATTCTCCTGCCTTTTGTTTCAGTGAGATTGAGTTCAATGTCTTTCCCTTATTTTTAGTCTTGAATAAAGTCTTTGTTGTTTGTTTCTCTCTTCCAATGCATGTTTTTTATTTGACAATGCAATAAACACTTTTAGAATGTTTAGTGGATATTTCTCACTTGCAGCCATGCAATCTCTGAACCTCTTCTATTTGAGAACATTTCAAGTAAAATAGGTGGGGTTTTTCTTTCCACAATGAAAACTAAAGAGAGGGACGTATTTGTTGTTGTCTAGCTAGGTCTTTGGCAGCTCTCTGTGGGCTTCTGACCTAACCTCACCTTGCGCTACTCCCTGATGGGGCTTTGAATCAGGAGTGGTTTATGTAAATAAGCAGGGTCCAGTCTGGAAACCATTCTAAAAGCAGTAGCAGATGCAGTGAAAGATAAAGCTGTATCTTGTCTAGAGGTCACATAGTGACCCTGTGGCTATGGTTGTTTCCATAACTCTACTGTGGGCTTGTATGGTGACAGGATTTGACAGTTTTTCTGGGTGTCAACTTTCCACCAATTCTTGCAATTTGGTTCTTCAACTTTCTACCACTTTTTTCTTAACGTGGAATCTCTTTCAAATAGGTTTCATGCTCTTTGAATAATCCAATGTCAGTTTATTTTGTTTGTAAACAAAACCATAACTAATAGAGATGACCAAAATAGTAAATAACATAAAGGCTATGGGAGATGTCGTGGACATGTCAGCAGACTTGGGATTGGGAAGCCTTATTTCTAATACTTCTCTGCAGTTCTCAGTTGTATGTGAGATGGATCCTTAGCTGAGCTTCACTATCTTTTTTACTTTCAGTGGCTTCTCCAAAAATAATAACATAAGACAAAATTTCATCTATCCCTGATATTCTCAGAAGGTTAATCACTGGCATGACCACAGAAAAAGTGCTATAAAAGGTAGGAAGTGGGGAAAATCATTGTGAATTGAAATATCTGAGAAAAGATTCCCAATCCAAGTTTTTCTAGCATATACTTAGTTTCTTTCTTTCTTTCTTTCTTTCTTTCTTTCTTTCTTTCTTTCTTTCTTTCTTTCATTAGATGTACATTCAAGGATCTTTTCTGGCTATATACTGAAATCTGAAAAGTAAAATAAAAAATTATTAATAGATACTTTAAAATATATTAGAGAGGTAAAAGGAGAAGCTACAATTTATAGCAGTCCCTCTGGCAATGGCAGTGCAAGCTGTATCCATTGTTCCAAGTATTAATCAATCAACTTGCTATTGAGAGCTTGCCCCTGGAAAGGGGATTATGTAATGGGTGAGACAGAAGATAGGCAATACTCTCTCTGCCCTTAAAAGATAAATGCATGATGACAAAAGCTATGAATCAAATTTCTTCCTATTTATCAATGTGTATATCTACCGTATGTGCCCTATGGCCTGAAACAGAAGGAGCCTGATTCTCATCCTGCTTCTGCATATGCCTTGATACAAAGATAAAACCTAAAAACATGGTTTTAAGTTACCTGCTGTTGAGCAGTATTTCCGGAGATGAGTCTGGCATTTACAGAAATACCTCCAAGACTTTATCTCATTAATGTATTAGCTTTTGACTCTGATTAAGTCAGTTAACTTCATGAGACTTGTCTCCTCCCTACCTGTAAGAAATGCTAATAATTCTTAATGCCTAGTATTGTCATATAGATCAAAGGAAAGAATGCATATTTTTCACATTTAGCAAAGTGTTTGGTGTTCCGTAAATGTTCTTTGAATGATTAATAATGATTCTTTTACATTGTATATACATTTTAAAGTCCTTTCTATGACTCATTAGGTAGCAAAAGCTGGGAGTGTCATAAAGCTAGAAATAAGTACCCAAAAGCCTGTGGAAAAATTGGAAGACAGCAAATCCTGCTTAAAAGTTGACAGATACAGATTGTGTGAGGAGGCAGGTGGCAAGAGGTAGTGACGGATAAGAAGAAAATTTCTGATTCTGAAATTCATATGCTTTTTAAAATTCCTTCCCCCAACCCTAAGTATGAGTTCAAGGAAAGAGAAAAGTTACAACTCAGTCTACAAACACTGTTACCTAGGAGACCAAGCCATGTAGCATATGCAACAAACACCAGTAAAAATCTGAAGTGTGTTTCCTAAACCCGGGAGAAGAGCTACAGGATTTAGACTCATGACATCAGTTTTATGTAGTTCAAAGTAAAACAAAAATGTGTCATCTGATCTTTGCCTTAAGAATAATTATAGGTGGGCACAATGTTGTAAAACTCATTGATATTACATTAATACCAAAAACCCAAGAAATTCCAAAATCATCTCTTTTCTTTGGTAAGTAAAGCTGAGAACTCGAGAGGCTAGTAGGAAGACTAGCCAAGGTCCCCTGGTCTCATGCTCTTGCTCTCTGTTTGCTTTCTCTGTACATCTATTTCTTCTCTCCATAGACTGGCTTTCTCTCCACCTTCACTTCTCAGGTTTGCATCCACCTAAGTCCAAACAAACAGTCCTGATTGAATTACAGCCTTTGTCTTTTTCACTTCTAAATTCTTGGGAAGGAATATCCAACAAGCCCTGGGCAGTTGTCTACCCTACATCATCTACAACCAGGAAGAAGGACCCTGTTGGACAGCCATGGTAGTACCCTATTTTATTTTTCTGGAGCATAGGAATAGTGGGCATGTTGAGTCAATCTGTTCTTGGAAGAAAGGGTATTATTAGGAGCTGGAAGGCACCTCAAATGATGCTGACTTCTTGTAACTTGGGTAGAATAATTGTGCTTTTAATCACATCAAACTATCAGGAAGACATTGAATAAATGGTAAAATGCCAACACTTTTTGACATGCAAGAATTTTAAATTTAGTTAGGACGATTATGGCTGTAAGCCATGGGTCTTTACAATTAAAACAGAAATAAGCATGTAAGAAAAAAATGATCCTCAAAACAAACTTATCAGAAGATAAAGGCCTACATTACCCTTATAATCAGTATACTAGCTTGAACCTTCTGCTGATCCACAGCACCCTAAAGTAGAAAATGAAAATGTTAGTGGCAATATAGCCCCTATTTTAGGGCTTCTAGCCAGGCAAAGTTGAATGATGATAACTCACTTAAAATATTAGATGGAAGTTCTCCCTGGGGAATGCATTTAAAGACAAATTCCCTCAATCCCATGAAGATCAATTAAAAGTGAAAGGAAATTGGGTTAAATTTCATCATGTATTGATTTTTCATTAGACTACAAAATCATTAGAAAAAGTAAAAACTTGATTTTGCAACAGAACAGTTTCCTTTCTTAAAAAGTAATTTTTATTCAGGAAAGCTTTGTCACAATCAATTCAGTTAAAATGCCAGTATAATACGTATCAAGTACAAATCATACAAAGTTTGGCAAACATTTGCATTACATGTGTTGTGTTTAGTTAGGACAGCAATTAAAATAGGAAGTAAATCAACTGTATATACATATTTCTCTGTGCATAAATACAAGAAAATTTATTACCCATTCTGAGAAGAGGGTTGCAGGAGACATTAATATAAAAAATTAGAAAAGCATTGTAGATTATTTCAAAGAACATTTATGTTTCCTTGAAATGATTTCTTAATGGGATTTTCAGAAGTCTCTAGTGCTGAAGATGATCTAAAGGCCCAAGATAGAAATATAATCACAGTGCTACACACATAGGCATTTGCTTACAAAGCGGGAAGTGGAATGTCTGTTCAGCACTGTCCCTACTAGGAGAGTAATGAGATTTCTGTGAAAGGCCCATTCAAATTTCAGCCACCACTCACAGTTTCCTTTCATCACTTATTGATTGGTATTGTAAGATCCTCATTTCTTTATAATGTGTAAAGAACTGCTTGAGAATGAGAATTGTAGTTAGTATCATTTCCACTTACACTTACCAAGTGGATTTAATGAACATTAAAGATTGAACACACTGTAATAACATATTTCCTCATTGTTTAATCATTAATAATACTTGACAGAACTTTGTACATGTTGTAGTGTCAAAATTAAATTTTAATGATAGGAACATTCTATAAAGATCCAATAGCATCTTAAATAATACTTAACTAAGCACAGGAGAGCAGTACTTATAAAAGGAAGTACTAAACGTTATGCTATACTGGCTTCACACTATGTTTTTAATCTTCTTGATCTTTGTTAACTACACAATTCTAATTTAGAATAAATGATCAGATAGTTCATTTTGGCAAGAAGCAATAGCGGGAGCCATAAAAGCTTTCTGAAATTCCCACACAATCATTATTTCACTATACTTTTATCTGCAGAAGGGATATGCACTAAGTTCTAATTGGAACTTGTACCTCCAACTACCTTAGCTTTGAGGTACATGATGAAATTTTTTTGAGGAAATTGTATAAACCAGTAATTTCAAATCAATGCACATTTATAAATAGTGCAAACTCAGTGTTTTATAATAACAGAAGTGGCAGGAAAATAGAAGTTTGCCAGTAATTAGTAAAAAACAGTTAAAACATACTTATTTAAAAGATGATTCAAGATGAATCAAGTAATACAGATATGGATAATTTATTTTGAAAAATTCCACTGACTGTAATCTCGTATTGTGTACTGCATTTCACTGAATGGTTTCTATCCACTGACGGTCAGGACTTGGGTATACCATTGGAGTGTCTGGGTGTTTATTTGGTGAGCGTTAAGCAACACTGACACCTTTCAACATTCAGGGGTAGCATTTATGGCTTAGCATTTTCTGAAATAAAAAGCGAAACCATGTTCACATAAAAATGTAAGCATACTTAATAGACACACAAAATTAAAACTTCAAAATAAAAAGTACTTTAGTTCACATCAATGTATTCATGTGAGTACACAGTGAATATACTTATGGGAAATTTAATAACATTGAGAAGACTGGTCTTTCCATTCAATGACCAGGCACTATGGAATCTGACTGCCATACTGATTAGGGTTTAGCCAATTCAGGGTCCTGCACGAGTTCTCAACTTGGAGTGCATGAAATCCTAGTTCTGTTGAAAGAAGTTAAGGAGGTCATGAACTTGCGGAGTAAAATTTTTACATCATTGTTTTCTACATACTGCTCATTCACTGTGTAAATGCTGTGTATGAAGTATAAGAAAAAATAAATTTATGATGATTGTAGGGTGTACCTCAGAGGATTTGAGGATTCCTATGTAAATATTTAAATTGCTTATCACAATGTTTTTCACATAATAAAAATTCTACAAGTGGAACCTATGTTGATTATTTATAGTAATGGTAGGCCTATTACCATTCAGAAACGTTTTTGCAATTGCCACAGTCAAAACATGTTCAAAGTTCTCCAATAGGACCAGTTTTCCAACATGAATTAAAGGATGAAAATACCAACTAGTGCATTAAGAAGGGAAACAACATTAAGAGTGCAGGGCTGGGTGCAGCAAGTCACACCTGTAATGCCAGCACTTTGGATGAATGAGGTAGGAGGATAGCTTGAGGCCAGGAGTTTGAGACCACTGTGGGCAACACAGAGAGACCCCGTCACTACAAAAAAATACACAAATAACAGTAGCCAGGCATGGTGACATGCACTTGTGGTCCCAGCTGCTTCTCTTAAAGAAGAAAAAAAGAAAAGAAAAGCAGTTTACCTTCCAATTCAGGAGAGAGGACCACTATCTTCTTTTGGAAATGATTACCATCATCACAGAGATAATTTAATCTGCGTTATACCATGGCTTCTTCCACTTGCTCAGTCAGTCCCATACATGGATGTAAGATCATTCCTAGGGAAAGGTAAGGCTACAGTTGTGTTAGGATTCACCTGTGATGCTGTGGAAACATAGACTATAAATTGAGCTATGGCCATAGCTACAGAAAATTTTATAGACCACTTTATTTTTTTTAAGGACATAGCCTTGTTCTGTCACTCAGGCTGCAGTGCAGAGGCACAATTTCAGCTCACTGCAACCTCTGCCTCCCGGGTTCAAGAGATTCTTTTGCCTTAGCCTCCCAGGTAGCTGGGACTATAGGCATGCATTACCATGCCTAGTTAATTTTTGTGTTTTTAGTAGAGACGGGGTTTCACTATGTTGGCCAGGATGGTCTCAATTCCTTGACCTTGTCATTCCCTCCCCACCAAGCCTCCCAAAGTGCTGGAATTACAGGTGTGAGCCACTGTGACCAGCCTGTAGACTACTTTTTATCTTTTATCTGAACAAGTAGTTATTGGCAACCAATCAACCTACTTAGATTAAAACCAGATTTTAGCTGAAATATTTTCAGAGAGATTCCCACATAAACTTGAAATATATTAATAGAAAGAATATCAAATCTTAGTCTTTCACTTTCTTAATCTTTTCCCTTTCTCACTCCCAGGGGAAAAATATTGGGACTTCTTATCTTTTTGGGTACTAGCAATAAAACCAAGGATACATTTATAAGTAGCTGTGGCTTTTATTTTTGACATTTAACAAACGAAAATTAGAGTAAGATAATATTTCTTTAGTAGCAAAATTTGGCTCTTTCTCTCTTTTTCTAATGTCTGAAAAAAACTATCCATTTAAGTTTTGACACATTTAAAAGACTTTTTGATGATTTTTCCGATTACCCAGATCTGGAAATGCAGTTGGGATAGGATTGAGTGGTTTTATAAAACAAGCCTTATTCTAAACACAGGAACTACAAGTAGAGGAGAAATTGCTTTCTAAAATAAATAAATAAACCAGTGCTAAGGTTGAAATAATGGAAAATAATTATGCTAATAAATAGAGGCCTACTACTTAAATTATGTGACTAGTTGTTTAAATGTTAAAATATGTTGTTGATTCCAATGAAAAGATAAAATAAACTTTCAACACATTTGCTAAAATATTGAAAATAAGACACTAATGAAGAAACTACTTGTTTTAGCTCTAGGCTCTGGCCACATGTCAAGGAAATTATAAGGAGATCACTCCTTCTTCCTAATTCTCAATGTCAGATTCCCAAATGGGCAATGATCCTGTGTCCCTCCTGTGAGGAGTGTGAAAGCAGTGAGAATTTATTTCTGGTTCACATTTAGAGTATTGGTATCCTGAATGGTGGTCTCCTCCTGGACTTTCTATTTTGGCTGTACCTTGAATTTTTTCTCTTGACTTTTGTGTGCTTCCAGGTTATTTTACCTGATTCAGCAAATGCTTTCAACATGCTTTTCTGTCCTGTGGTCTCTCCGGGTTTATATCTCTGTTTAGTTGTAGCCTCAGTAGGCCTTACTCTCTTAGTTCATTGACACGTTTGAAATGAAAAATATTACAAGATTTTCCTCAGGAATTTTAGTTGTTTTCAAAGAAAGAGAGTCTATCTTTGTACTAGTTCATCATATTACTGGAAAGTGAAGTCTGAAAGTAAATTTTTAACTTGGGTTTGTTGACCATGGAAACAATTGTTTTTTTGAGCACGTGACTCCTATGTTTTAAAAAATCATCTCTGACTGTTGTAGAATGAGTTACATAGACACTTCTAGATTGAAGGAAGAGCGAATTTAGGTTATAAATTCAATCATCTAAGAGCTATTGAGAGTATAAACTAACGCTAAATTAGGTAAAATGGAGAAGAGGGAACAAATGGTAGAGAACTGAACATTTTAAAATACAGAGATACAGGTGCATGAGCCTCAAGAAACTAAACACTTTATCTTGAATCCACGTTTCTGGAAAATAGTACATAGTAGTTAAATTATACTAAATTTAGCAGGAGGGCTTATTGGAAGTAAGTTATGTGTTGAATTGAATCATGGTAAGTGTGAACTGTTTTCAAGGTCTTTTCTTACTATAGTGGCATAGCCTATTTAGTTCAATTACAGAATCAGAATTGACCTTACCAGGTGTCTTAGCAGGTACAAAGCCTTACATCTCAGCTTGCAGCACAGCTGTGAAGACATTGGATGCCAATGAAATTACTAGTGCAACTTAGGTAAGAAAGTGTGTGATTTACCAAGAAAATATTGATTTGTGGTGTTTTTTAAAGTGACAATTTTTTGAAGACATTTAAGGATGCCCCACAAAGTGAAATGTACCAGATATCAGTGATGAAGGTCTATCTTACAACTGTTTCCATTAAAATGGGAAATAACGAGAAAAAATTTTAGTTAATATCTGTTCCAAAATTTATCCCCTGGGAAAGTCTTCCTAGTGGCTCCAGGATTCATTAAACTGACCATGTTTAATTCTTCCACAAATTTATTTCTGTACTATGCAGATAACATATTCTTCTAAAATAAATTGTTTTCTCACCGACGTTACAAATTGATTTCTAGAGAGACAGAGTAATGGGAAGAATGTGGATTTTGGAGACATCAGACTGTGACATATTTGCTGGATTGGAATCTAGATCCATCATGTCTAGTGGAAAGACATTTCTCAAATGTCTAATTTTCTTTGGGCCTTAGTTGCTCAATACATTAGGGAAAATTGTTCTTACTTCGGAGGATTTTAAAAGTTTGAGATTATGTAAATCAACAAGTACAGTGACTGACATTGAGAGTCTTGTAGGATGACACTCAGTCTTGAAACAAAATAATGGAAGTCACACAATTTCCTTGAATAACAGTTTTTCAAATCTGTTATTTGAGGGAATTAAACAATTGAATTTAAAGTCTGTTTCTGTGGTGCTCCAGAACCCAATTCGTGCATACAATAATGCTAGATGTAAAGAAATGACTGAATAAAAACATACTGACTATTAGTTGTTAAAATACAAACAGCTGAATTTAACTTTTTAAAATAATTTCATTAGCTGGGCATGGTGGTGCATGCCTGTAGTCCCAGCTACTCAGGAGGCTGAGGGAGAATTGCCTGAACCCAGGAGGCAGAGGTTGTGGTGAGCCGAGGTCGCACCATTGCACTCCAGACTGGCTAACAAGAGTGAAACTCCATCACAAAAAATAAATAAAATAAAATAATTTTAAATGTTGGCTTTTAAGTTTCTTATATTTATCTGTACTGTGGATTTTTAAAGTTCTGTGTACAAACTGATTTTTTATAAAATTTTCCACTTAAATACTTATATGTATGTGTAAACAGAAAAAAATTCTGCTGTGGATAAAAAAAATCTTTTCTATTTAAAAAATTCTATCACATTGCTATGACAACCTAAATTTTAAAATTACAAAATATAGAATGGAGAGTGTTTTTCTTCCATCTTTATTACCTGCAAAGAGAGCTATTGGAACTTACAAGATGAAAGGGAAAGAAAAAAAGAGACAGAGTCAGGCAGTGCTAAGTGTGCAACTGTATATCATAATGACACTGTATAAAATGACTCACAGATTGAAGAGATCCTGGAATATGTAGACCCAAGTAGCAGAAAAAGCAGCAGAAAATGTTGCTATTTGCGCTGCTCTGTGGAGAAATTAGAAGGAAAAGTTTTATGTTGAACAGGGAGATAATATTTGTCCCAATGCCATGAACAAGCAATTATGGAATTTCTACTTTCTGAACTGTGGTAGGCATTGCATGTTACACAGCTGGACAAAACTCCTTGATCTTAAGAAGCTCATATTTAAGATGCATGGGAAGGAGAGAACTAGGGAGAAATGGAGAAGGAAAAGAGAAAGGGGAAAATGGAGAAAGAGAAGAATAAATGAATCAAGGGGAAAAAGTAAAGAGCATAAAATGAAGGAAGGGAGGATATACAAGAGAAAATGGAGAAGCATGTCTTTTCCATGGAGTAACATTCAATGCAGGACTAGAGGAAGCAATGAAGTACTACTAGTATAAACATTGAGGAAAATCTTCTCAATTATTAAATTAAATAGGGTTTTCTTTTTCCACATCATTCTCAGTAAACTACTTGTGTATATAGAAAAAACAAAAATCCAGTGAAGTAAGACAGTCTGTTCCAAAGGGAACGAAGTCAGGCTTCATCTCTTTTCAATTGCAGGTTTTACTTGGTAGAGTTTATTTTGTCATGCCAACACTCATAATAAAGTGTGATAAAAATAAAATGTGATAATGCTACTAGACAAGTATTATGTACATAAATCAAGCCTATTTTCACAGGTTAATAACTGTACTACTGCAGCTGAACTCATTGGCCAGAATTTATGTTTCTACAGTAAGAAAGTCATCAGAAATAGCATTAGTTCTGCCAATCTTCTGCATAATTTTCTATCATATCTTTTAGATAATCCAAGAATATTTTCTGGAAGAGAAACAAAATGAATACCTTAACAGTAGGGATCTTTGATTCATGAAAACTGTATGGTATAATGAGAAGTACGAAGTCCTCAAAATCTAAGTCAAATTCGGACATGACTTCATTCAGCTGAAGTCATGTGTGATCTTGGGCATGTTACTTCACATCTCTGACAGTCGTTTCTTCATTTGTTAAATGTAAATGATAATGTCTGCCTCATAAGACCCTTGTAGGGATTCTAAATTATGCAATTTGCAAAAATCCCTAACATATGATAAGCTTTCAATACGTGTTACACAGTCCGCTGTTACTCTTTGTTTTCATCCAAGCCCATTAATCATTAAATTTCAAATCTACTTCTTCATTTGAATAAGAAAAGAATGTAAAGAGGATTGTCCCCCAGCAATTTAAAATATATCACTGCCATCACTTGGTGCTCACAATGAAATGACAGTTCTTCACCGTGCCTAATGACCTATGTGATCTGATACCCACCTGCTTTACCAAACCTACCATCTACTACTGTCCCATGCATTGTCTTATAGCCTCTTTGGGCTTCTGTCTGGGTTTCAAATGTATCAAGTCCCTTTCCTCTTGTGCCCTGTTGCTCCCTTCCTCTATAATGCCCTTTCTTTAGTTCTTTCCATGGCTGGATAGTTCACAAAATATAGATCTCAACTCAAATTGTGTCTCCTTAGTGATGCCTTCTTTGACTGTGCAAATGCAGTGACTTCCCAGTTGTTCCCAGCCCAACAGCTTCTTTGTTACGTGCGTGGTACTCATTATAATCTGTCATCATGTATTTTGTTTTTTACTGGTTGATATTCTGCTCTCAATTTTCTTGGAGCAATTACTCACTAATAATGTTTTAAAAGGTGAAAGAGAAAAGGCAGGCCTGTGTCAACAACTATGAAAGTTCTCAAACTAAGGGATGCACAGCACACTTCAGGTTTTCCTAACCCCAGAATGGGAAGAAATTTGATCTGGAAAATGTCTGTTCCTTTGTTTTTAAGATACTGAAAGTCTAAAAGGTTAATGAGCCAAAAGAAAGGAAAAGGATTTTCCAAGTAGGAGAAGCATTTGCAAAGTCTTTCTCTGGAGACAAGAGAGATGAGAGAGACTATGATAAATACGAGAAATTACAGAATTTAGCTTAGATGAAGGATGGTTGTGGAGAGGGGGAATAGTATGAGGTGATATTGGAGAATAAGTTGAGGAAAATGATGGCCGTGGGGTTATCTGTGAGCAGCAAATAATAGATATTAAAATAACTTCAGATAAGATAAAAATGATTTAAGTATAAGGTAGTCTTTCATTTTAGAAGCAAAGAGAGGTACAAATAACACTGGTTCCAGCAAAAGCCCACTGAGAATATGGGTTTGATTCTGCTGGAAACAAAGTGATTTTGAATACATCACTTAAGGATTGCAGACATATTTATAAGGAATAAGCAATTGAATAGGTAATTTTTAATGTTCCTTTTCTGCTTTATAATTCTGGACATATGCAGTACAGTCTAGCATTCTTTCTTGAAAAACCTTTCAAATAAATGATAATGAATATTTTGTCTTTTGTCTAATCTTAACCGTCCTTGCAGACGTTCATTTTCTTTATCTCATTAAGGTTTATTAAATGGTTACCCCTTTTCTTATGTAATAGCACCTTCTTATGTATGGCTTGTATGAAGATTATGATAAAATTTCTAGGCCCAGTTTATAAGTGCATATTTGTTTTATGATTCCTTATATTAATATTTGAACCAGCCCAAGTTGTAAACTCACACAGTAGTCTAGACACCCTGTCCTAACATATGCATAACATTTAGATTTCTGTCTCAAAAATACAAATGCATGTTTACTAAAGTGAAAAGAAACTGATGAACAAAACAGAAGGGAAATTGTGATTGAGGTCACATCAACAAGTTCAACAAATCAACAAACGCATTACAGGGAATGAACTTAGTTCCTTCCTAATAGTGTTTCGGCTGGTTTCCATATTGCTATTTTTTCTGTTATTATGCGGTTAATGCAATCTAATTCAGTAATGTCTTCTGAATGATTAAGCCATTTATGATTGAACCTGATGAAGGAAATGAGAAAAGCCTCTTAAGCATCTAAATAGGATAATTTGTATTAACTGCTGTAAATCACAATCAGAATACTATTGAAGTCAACATTTTACTCATGTACAAATATTTCTAGAATTGAGACATTTTCATCAATATTTGTAATGACACTTAGAAAAGAAATTAGGACTCCTGACATTATAACTATTTTTATAGGTTGCAGAGTTTTCTCTCTAAATATTTTGTGGTGCCATTAGTGCTTCCTCTTCATGAACGGCAAGTGAAAACCTTAGTCTAAGCAGAGAATTGTTTGTGCCAGTGCCCTTTTATATATCAAGGGGAGAAAAATAGCCGTTATAGACAGGTAGGGTCTGATATACAATGTTTTGCACTATAATTCATATTATGAAATGTATAGGAAGGTATATCCATCTGCAAGTTAGTTTGAATTTATCTTTTTGAAAATTTATCACTTTTTTCAAATATATTTTTTATCATTTTAAATGTTAATGAATATTCCCCCCCACATACATTTATCAAATATTAATATTTTCAAATAATAAAAATGCATTAATTATTCTAAAGGGCTTACTTCTGTTAAAATGAACCCTGAACGTGCTTTCACAGCTCTCACACTTTTAAATAATTTGCACATGGTCAAAGATGAGCAGTGTACCTATTTTTTAAAAATTTAGAACTAGCATCTGTGTCTTAACCTATGCAGATGGGGACATGACTTTAGTCTTTGGTTCCAGGCTCAGTTGATGCCAGGCAAGATTAATACATATCTGTCACTGCGCATTCATGAGTAGAATACTGGTGGGTTGTAAAATAACAAGGCTATGTTGTGTTGTGATAAGGTAATAATATATGTTTCAGACTTTTTATTTAGATGCTTTTTTGGGGGAGGGCATGGTCACGCTCTGATGCCAAGGCTGGAGTGCAATGGTACCATCTCTGCTCACTGCAACCTCTGCCTCCCAGGATTAAGCCATTCTCCTGCCTCAGCCTCCTGAGTAGCTGGGATTATAGGTGTGTGCCACTGTGGCCAGCCTTAGATGCTTCTTATATAAATATATACTATCTAAATATATTTATATAAACATTTTTAAAGTTTAAATTTATGTACAGTGAATTACTTCAGAAGAGGATATTTTACCCAGGTGAATAATATAATTTCCCAATATGAGAGGGTAAGGTCAATCAGGATTCACATAAAGTGGCACTACCAAGACCTGTTAATTCTTCAACGACTGCTGATAGAACATAATCTGTATAAAATGAAAGAACACAATAAATAATATATTTCTGCGCAGTATCTCAAAGTAAGCATGTGTGCTCTGTAGATTTTATGCAATTCTGCCCTTAGACCTAGGTGAGCAGGACTTCTGTCTTGGATCCTATGCCTTTGGGGCGTTGTGTTTCAGAATACCTTCCTTAAAGTATTCTACATTCCTTCCCCTTCAGAGTCTGGGACAGGATCAGCCTAGTGGTGCTTTCTGGATAGGATGCCTCATGTTTGGACTGGAAGCCACATGGGCCCTGGGGAACTCTTCAACCCTCTGTCCAATGGGTAAAGTTGGCCAGAAACCCCTTGGAGCTCTGGGACTCATTCATGTCTGTGGGGCTGTCCAAGGACCTTGCAGTCAGGTCTCAACTGTGGTACAGTACCACTTTCACAGAACCATGTTAAGACTGAATCAACAGTATGGTTCTGACAGGGTTAACTTATGTGGCTAAAACTGTGTATGTAGATCGAACACCACAAAAAGTTCTTGTCCAGGATCCTGAATACTCTACGGGCAATCCTGATAACATGCCACTAAAGCTTAACTTTCGTGTTTATAAAAATTACACAGTCTTCAATGTGATTTATGCTACACATTTGTCAATAGATCTATGATACCTGACAGGGTACAATGTTATTTTGAAGCAAACACAGTGAACATAAAAATAAATCTCTTGGTTTCTTTCATCAAAAATAAAGCAAGCTAATGTTATGAAACATTATGCCAATACACTTTGAAGCTGACAATGAAAACATTATTTTAACCCTACTCGGGGCACTTACTACATCACACATCAGGAAGAAGCATACATACTTAGGAAACAAATAAATATTGAAATCTGCCCTAATGATGGAGTGGCTTCTTGTGAACTTTTGTGCCAAAACAAGCCAGTCTGAAACCCAGTCACTTAGAGCAACAGCTGTAATTAATTTTACCCATGTATCTTCAATTTGAGTAAAGTTCCTAAGGGATGGCCTTCATTGTTCCACATGGCAGCCAAAGCATTTCAAACAGGGCTGAAGGATCCAATTCCAGGATGGTTCACTCACCTGGTTAGTAAAAGTGATATTGGGTATTGGCTGAAAGCTCTGCAAAGGCTTTCAGCAGGTCTCAGATCCTCTCTATCAGGGACTTTGGCTAATTGGGCTTACTCATAGCATGGCAGGTGGGCTTCAAGAGTGGCTTTTCCAAATGATGAAAAATAAAAACAGTCAGTATCTTCATGCTTGTGCCAAGAAATTGGCTCAGTACCACTTGTGGGATACTCTGTTGGTCAAGGGAGTTGTAGAGCTTCTATCTCTGAATCGAGGAGAGGACAGTGCCCCATTTTTCAAAATGAGCAATGTCACAGTATCTGTGGCTAGCTTTAATTTACTACAAGACAAGCAGTTAACCATAAAAATACAATTAGAATCAGTCTGACTTCAGAGAAACTGTCTAGAATCCAAAGGAAAATTTTCCATTCTAAACAATGTAGTGTGAATAAATGAAGTTTAAAAATGCATTTACTGTTAAAAGCCAGTGAAGATACCCAACCAGAAAATGAAACTGAGTCTATGGAAATAAGTAAGGTAAGTAAGGAATAAGTAAGGAAACTATTGTTTTATGCCATTGCTGAGCTGTTTGGAAAACTTCACCTGGAGTGAAGTTTTCACACTGTGTCTGAAACGTACAAGTAAATAAACAGCTACATTTTCCACATTATTTAATTTCAGTGAGCTTTTCTATTAGTTGCAACTAAAATTATACTAACTAGTATTGCCTTTTAAAATGTATAGAACCAGGCTAGATGTTGTGGCTCATGCCTGCAATCCAGCACTTTGGGAGGCCTAGGTGGGTGGGTCACCAGAGGTCAGGAGTTTGAGACCAGCCTACCAACATGGTAAAACCCCATCTCTACTAAAAATACAAAAATTAACTGGGCGTGGTGGCAGGTGCCTGTAATCCCAGCTACTGGAGAGGCTGAGTCAGGAAGGAGAATAGCTTGAACTCAGTAGGCAGAAGTTGCAGTGAGCCAAAATCACACCACTGCCCACCAGCCTTGGCAACAAGAGCAAAAATCTGTCAAAATATAAAATAAAATAAAATAAAATAAAATAAAATAAAATAAAAAAGAAAATATATAAAACTGGAGGCCCAGTAAGTGAAAGTGACTCTTCAAACATTAAACAGCTATTTGGAAGCAGAATTAGTACTTAATCTAGTGCTCCTTTCAGCACCCTGTTGTGTCTTTTCGATTTCCATGTTTCACATCTGATATTTTTATCCTGTGCTACATTTCTCCTCAGATCTAGAGGAAGTTGTTTGAAATACTTGCTTGAATGAGGCAGGTATAAAAATGAGTAGATAAGTCAAACAAATTGCCACAAGAAATTCTTTAGAAGTTAACATGATTACTTTAAGTTCCATTTTCATAGTAACTTTTCTTACTTGTAGTCTTTGTAAAGACAGTTAGACAAAGATGTCTGGGTCAAATACCAGTTGCTGAATCAGCAGAAGGTCTGCAAAAGTCAATTGTGCAGTGTTGCAATGAATGGTTTAGTGTTTTCACTTTAAAATGTTGTCTGAGAATTATTTTTATTCTGAAAGTTCTTCCTAAAGCCTTTTGAATTAGATTCTTCTGAATGTAATATTTTCTGATTCATCACTCATAGTCTTGTGGAAAATGATGTAAATGAGTTTTACCACTGGCAAGATGGGGGCTCAATTACAATTTCTTCCAATGCTAATGGCAAAATTTTGAAAAAAAAATGCTTCATAAGAGGGTTTTAAGTATCTAGAAAGAAATCATGTAAATTCTTGAATATTGAATTAATAAAACCTAATACTAATATTAATACTAACAAAATGAATAATGATAACCCACACCATTCATTCATTCATTCAACTAGTGTTATTGAGCCCTTGGAGTTATAAGAGAGACCAAATTATGTGAAAAATAATGTACTAAGAGATTGAGATGGGAAAGATCTTAGTATATTCCAATATATTAGTTAACAATAGTAGCTAACACTAATATCTTATTTATTATGTTCTTTAAACTTTTAATTCTACTTGCAAGCATTTAATTCTTACCGTTATGTTATTTAGTTTCTTATATTCTTTTTGGAGAAACTGTGATGTTGTCCAATTCTAAAGTACTTTATGGTGAGACAAGTGATTTATGGTGGTTAAATATGTCACAAGGTAGTAAATAAAGAAGGCAGATTTAAAAAAAGAATATCAAAATTTTGCTATCTGATGCAAATGGATAAATATTTTTATAGTAATTATCTCTGAGGGTAAGCCTATAGATAATATTTATTTGTTTAATAACTTCATGTATTTTCCAAATTGGTTTTTTAAATTAATTCCTTACATTTGTGTGATTTTTATAATAAAAATAGGTATTATTTAAGCACTTGAAGCAAGCACACAGAACACAATGTCAAAACCTAAAACTTGGCTAGATGTTTTTGGTATTCTGTGTACGTGGGTCTAGCTTTGAGTACTGCTGAGGAGGAAGATGATCAAGCCACAGGGTCAACTTATGCCAGTTCTCAATGAGCCTCTAAAGGCTCAGTTTGGATAAGCCCTAAAATATTAAGCTGTGCAATTGAAACTTAACCGGTATCATCTAACCTTCTGAGGTTTGTGTAGTAATACTGAAGATAAAATTTGGCTGAATTGAGTAGATAAAAGTCAGAAGTACATTTAAACTAGTTATTTGTTATAGAATTTTGAATTTATTTGTGTGATTATTAATAAAGGCATTTTAATAATATAAATTAAAATATGAATTAAGTTATAAGCGGAGATGCTTTTATATAAAACATGTTTTGTTAATGCAATGTTTTTACTTTTAATTACAGGTTAAAAATGGCATCAATACTTGTTTTTCCCTCTTGGTATGATTGATATGTATTTATGTAAACACAGTTTCACACATATATACACATATGCATATATATAATGCATATCATATTGTATATATTTCCTATAAAGTCTTGATTAAATAAGACTATTTACTATAGTCTCTTATTTGTTGTTTAATTTTTTAATCAAACAACAAATAAGAAATTAAAGACTATTGTAAAACTTTATGCATATTGCATATCGTCCAGACACTTCTTTATATATAGGTACATTTACTGAGATAGCATTGTTATATTTCCATCTATTTCTCTCAGATGAAACAACTATGTCAAACAAATAGAGCACTTGCTTTTAGTATATATAAAATTCTGCTCTCCAAATTGTTTATTGACTAAAGCTAGTAAATATTTTTGCTTGACAATAAAAATAAATCTTTGCTATCAGTTTATGTAGCTGCATACAATTTTATTATATAGCTAAATTATAATTTACTGAATTTTCTTCTAATGATGGACACTTAGATTATCCATTACATGTCACTAGGTAAAGTATATTCCTAAAAGGAAGACAGAACAATCACCTTAAGAATCATTATCAAGATTGTTTAAATAAATATATACCAAAAAATTGTACAATATCAGATGCATAGCAGCTAAAATGTATACCTTTCAGATGAGGTATATAACCAAAGTCTACTGTAAAGTAGGATAAAATGCAGATGATCACCTTGAACACTTTCAACCTAGGACCAATGTAAGCAAGTATATAAGTGAGAAATACAGAAGATCTAAAAGCTGAACCTAACATATGTTATTTTTAAAAATTAAGGGTTAGTACATAGAAGACAGATTAAGCCCTTGATATAGTATCAGGAGATAAAGCTAAGATCAGCAGGGGAAGTTGCATAAAGAATGGCTCTGAAATATAATGGTTCCAAACCTGTGGCTGAATCAAATTGCCTCAGCCACTCAGCTTCTGGCTAGAACGGAGTAACAGAGAGCCTGTTTGCTCTTCCATCTGAAACAACCAAAAAGTTGACAAAAATAACTAATCAATGGTTTGTAAGAAAAGGTAAATCAAACACCAAAGCACAGTGGTCACTGTGAGACAGGAAACAGCAGGTAAGCTCTGATTCTGCCAGCTTAAGGCCTTCAGAGGCAATATACTGTTTAAACAAACAGATAAAAATGAAAATGTAATATGAGTTTTTTAAAAACATATTTAAAAGTGAAATGTATTGCAGTAACAACATAGACACATGGAAAGGAGAAATGGAAGTACATTATCGAAAGGTATAATATGTAAAATGGTGTATCCCTTGAAAGTAGACTGTGAGGTTAAAGATGCATATATAAATGCTAAAGCAACTACATAAATAACAAAGACTTATAGCGAATAAGCTATGAAAAGAGATAAAACAGAATCACAAAATATTTTCAACTTCTTTCCAAAGATGACATAATAAAACTGTACAAAGTACAGCTGGGACAAATAGAAACAACTGTGTGCTGATAGAATAAAACAACCATACCAATAAGTAAATTAAATATAGAAAGTCTAAATATTCCAACTAAGTCAGAGATGGTCAGATTTGATCAAAAAAATAAACAAGGTCCAAGTCTATACTGGCTGCAAGTAATGCACTTTAAATGAAGTGTCAAATATATTAAAAATTAAAGAATGGGAAAAATGCTATGCCAACAGCAATCAACGGAAAGCTAGCATGCCTGTGATAATATCAGGGAAAGACATCTTAGAGGAAAAAATATTAACAGAGACAAAAATGCCGCTTGATAAAAAGCCAATTTACTAAGAGGATATAAAAATTCTAAATGTTAGTGTACCTAACAACAGAACTTCAAAATACGTGCACTTAAAAACAGAACTTTCAAAAGAAACACACAAATCCACAATTACACTAAGAGATTTAGATATCCCCTGTCAATAATTGCTAGAACAAGTAAATAGAACATTAGTAAGCATAAAGATTTGAGCAATGCCATTATGCAACTTCATCTTGTTGGCTTTCACAGAACATTTCATTCAGCAAGGATGAAATACATGTTATTTTCACATGAACACAGACACTTTAAGATTGACCACATTTTGGGTCATAGAACAAGTTGCAGTAAGTTTAAAGAAATTCAAGTTATTCAAAGTATATTCTCTGACCAAAGTGGATTTATATGAAAAATTAATAACAGAAGATGCTTGGAAAACCCCAAATATTGGAAAACTAAATAATATTCCATTAACTTATAGGCAAATGAAGAAATCTAACTTCAGCCCCGGTGTATTTATTGGTGAAATATATGAGGAAATAATACCAATTCAACACAGACATTTCCAGAATACTGTAGAGGAGGGCACACTTTATAATTTATTGTATGATATCAGCATTACTCTAATATCATATCAAAGTTATAAAAAGTCATTACGAATGAAGAAAAGTACAAACCAATATATCCTACAAATATGAATGCAGGCCTGGTGGCACATGCTGATAATCCCTGCAATTTGGGAAGCAATGATTCATTGATGCCAGGAGTTTGAGACTAGCTTGGGCAACATAAAGTAACCCTGTCTCTACAAAAAAATGTAAAAATATAGCCTTGCATGGTGACACGTGCCTGTAGTCCTAGTCACTTGGGAGGCTGAAGTGGCAGGATTGCTGAGCCCAGGATTTGTAGGCTTCAGTGAGCTGTCATCAACCCACTCTGCATTCTAGTTTGGGTGACAGAGCGCCCTTTCTAAAAACAAATGAAGAAAACCGGTAAAATGTTACATAACATTTTAGCAAATAAAATCTAACAATACATAAAAATGATGCTACAAGCTGGGTGCGGTGGCTCACGCCTGTAATCCCAGCACTTTGGGAGGCTGAGGCTGGTGGATCACGAGGTCAAGAGATCGATACCATCCTGGTCAACATGGTGAAACCCCGTCTCTACTAAAAATACAAAAAATTAACTGGGCATGGTGGCGCGTGCCTGTAATCCCAGTTACTCAGGAGGCTGAGGCAGGAGAATTGCCTGAACCCAGGAGGCGGAGTTGCGGTGAGCCGAGATCGTGCCATTGCACTCCAGCCTGGGTAACAAGAGCGAAACTTCATTTCAAAAAAAAAGATGCTACATCATAAACAAGTTTGCTTTTTAATGGGATGTTGGTTTAACATTTAGAAATCAATCAATGTAACACCAATTCTTGATTAAACACACAAGCACCTCGTGGCAGACTTGGAATAGAAAGAAACTTCCTCAACTTCCTAAAGAGCATTTATAGAAAGCCTGTAACTACTATCATATTAATGTTGAAAGACTGCTGTCTCCTAAAAGCTAGCAATGAAACAATATCTGCTATCTCAATTCTGTTCCGTACTGAACTGGACTTTCTAATTAGTGTAATCGGGTGAGGAAAATAAATAATAGACATCCTAATTAGAAAGAAAGAAGTAAAATTATCTATTCTTAGACAATATGAGTGCTTTCTTAGAAATCGAACAGAATCTACAAAAAACACTGTTAGGATTAATAAATGGGTTTAGTAAGGTTGCGAGGTACATCAACATACAACAACCCATTTGATCCTTTGTATAAGAAACACATATTTTAAATTTTAAATTTGAAAAATATTATTTACTCTAGCATCAAAAAATGAATACTTAGGGAAAACATGAAAAAAATATATAAGACCTATAATACCAGAAAACTCAAGGTATTGTTTAGATAAGCTAAAGTGTACCTGAACAAAGAGAGGGATATGTCATGTTCATGTGTCAGAAGATTCAGTATTGTTAATATATAAATTATCTCCTAATTGATTCGCAGGTTCAACAAAAGCCCATTGACAATTTCAGTAGCCTCTTTTTGTCAAAAGTGTACAATTGATAGAAAATTCATATAGAAATGGCAAGACCCAGAATATCCAAAATAATTTTGAAAAAGAATGAGGTTGAAGGACTAATACAACATAACATCGAAAATTTTTATAAACCTCTGGTAATCAAAACAGTGGAGAATTAAGATTAAGGTAGACAAATAAATGAATGAAACAAAATAGCGTCCAAAAATACACTCACATATTTATGAATAAAGGTTTTGATAAATATGCAAAGAAATCTCAATGGAAAGTGACAGTCTTTTGAAAAAAAATAATGTGGAACCAATTGGCCATTAACATGCCAGAAGAAAGAATTTAATTCATTTCTCATAGTGTATACAAGAATTGAATGAAAATGGATCACATGTCTTAAAACTGGGAAAAGCAAAACAAAATGAAACATAAGAAACAACCACTATAATCATGTTAGGCAAAAGTTTCTTAGCTTTTCTTAGCTATAACACCAGAAGTATTGCCATAGAGCTTTTGCTCTATAAAACATATGAGAATGAAGGGGAGAAACAGACTAAAAGGAAATATTTGTAAATCACGTATCTGTGAAAAAGTTTGTAAATACAAAGTAAAGAATTCTCAAAGTAGAATACAATATTAAACACAGGCAAAAGATTTTACAGGAACTTAACAAAGAAAATATTTGAATATCAAATAAACTCATGAAAAGATACTCAACTTCATTAAACCTGAGGAGACACAAGTTAAAACCAAACTGAGATATGAAAACAAACTCTTAAATAAGTAAAATTTAAAAGTTTGAACATACAAAGTTTGGCAAGGATGTGGAAGAGCTGGAACACTCACACATTTCTGGTGAATGTATAATGGTGCAACTAATTTGGAAATTATTTTGGCAGCTCCCTGAAAAGTGAAACATAACATACCATATGATTTATGTCTCCCCACTCTGAGATATCTACTCAAGAGAAATGAAAGTGTTTGTACATACAAGGGCTTACACAGAAATATTCATATTTATTCATGTAAGTACTTTTATGATAGCTGAGAAAAGAAACAAACCAAAGGCTCATCAACAGATGAATGACTAAACTGTGATCTGTTTATATAATGAAATGCTATTTAGCAATAAAAAAGGAATAAACTGTTGATAGACAAAAAATAACTATGGTTCATGAAAGAGGCAAGCCTAAAAAAATCATACTTTATGATTTAATTTATATGCAATTCTAGGAAGTGCAAACTCTCATCTAGTGAAAGAAAGCAAATTACTGGCTGCCTGGGAATTGGGTAGGGAAAAGAGGGAAGGAAAGGATCACAAGAAGCACTAGGAAACATGTATAAGTGATGGATATGTTCATGATTTTGATTGTTATTATAGTTTCCTGGATGTGTACTTATTTAAAAGTTTATCCAATCTTACTATTTAAAGACGTGTAATTAACTGAATTTAGTTATACTTCAATGAAGATGTTAAAACAAACAAAAAACACTTCGACAAATGAATTATGTTCAAAAATGGAATAGACTGATACAGCATTTTAAACTAAATGTGTTAGATATAAACAGGATATGTCATATGACTATATTTTCCTTTTTACATTTCCAGACAATAATATTTTAGGATTATAGTCCCATGCCACCATTTATGAGCTCATTCTTGTCAAATACTCTCTGTATCAAAGATTTGAATTTTCCTATGGGTGAAGAAAGTTATCATTTTAGGAAAAATAAAAATGGTTGTGACCATGTGATACCAAAACCTACAATTCAATCCAAATATATTCACTATGTAGTATAGCCTCTGGTTTAAGACTGAGACAATATAATGAAATAAAATGCAAGGAATCAAATAAAAGTAAGGAAAGAAAATGAAAAGAAAAAAGAAAAGAAAGGAAAAATTCTCATCTGAGAGTCATCTAGCTGTCTTCTTTGCACGACAGGGTACAAGTTATTTCTCCTTATTTCAATGACCTAGCTATTTGGCATCATGAATAGAATATGGAGTCAATGGTCTTTCTGGATGTTACAGATCTTTCTCTGTATCACTGCAGACTGGAATTCATATCTATTGTGTGTTAGATCATAAAAAGGGCCAGTTGAAGGATAACTTGTATTTCTATTCTAATATGCAATATATATTGCATAGTATAGAAATAAATTTTTTAAATTGCTAAGGAGAAGTATGTGATCTAATTTTACAAAAATAAGATCTCTAGTTTATATAGCACATTTAACTCTGGGCAATTCAATGATTAAGGGGTCTCCTTCCTGTTAAGACTTAAAAGTGAAAAGCTCAGACAAACCCATCAAGTCAGGCCAAATTTTCTAATTCCTAAAGACTCTTTAGATTCCAACTCAAATGTAAAGTAGTATCATCTGAATCTAAAACAGGTCATTATTAGGTCACTGTAGATATTAAGCCATCTCTAGGGATTTAAATAATAAAAAACATCCTTCAGATGTGAGGCTGGAAACTGTTTGACTTATGTTAATGCTGATGTGCACTTAGTGTTTTAGAAAAGGATTTTATTACTATCTAAAAGCAGCACTATATTAAACCCACAAATTAGCTTCTGTTCTGTTAGAATCTAATTATCTTTATGTAGGGCAAGAGTCTAGCAAGCCAGGGGCAAAATCTTACCTTTCTAAATGGAGACTTCAATGGGGAAAATGATGGACTGTTAAGCTAAACTGTATTTACTGCAGAGAGTCCACGTGGGACTGGGGTAAGAAGGCTTGAACAGTACAAAGGCATCTGTTGCCTGCTCATTGGTAGACAGGAAGGTCTATATTTTTTTTTAGCATTTGGTGCTGCTTTCATCTGTCTAAAAATATATTCAAAATTAATTCTTAGTTCCTTGCTTTTAAAAATTCCTTTTGGATACTCAGTTCTAACTCAAAAACATATTCTAGTCATCAACTCTTTTTGGGCTTTTGTAAAGATCAAGTCTTCATCTTTTCTGGGCATAGCACGAGATCACTGATTTAATAATTTATATTTCTTTTATCTGTTCCTTTTATGATCTATCATTTATCCTAGGTATTTCTTTAAGAGACCAATGGTGGTAACCAAGCAAGTATGGAGAAGATATACTTATAAAATGTTAATGAAACGAACCCTGGCTAAGTTATCATTATTCAAAGGAATATTTTTTACCTGATATGCCTAACATAAATTATTTAATGTATTTGTGGGGGCAATTAGTCTTCTATAAAAATGGCTATGAAGCTTCATCTTTGTATAATTCTGTGTAAAAGAATTCATTGAATATGATTAAAAACACATTTCAGAATTAAATCTACAAAGTTTGCTGTTTAGTTAACTCGGTATGAGAGTAAACCACAAAAATGTTATATACAGAGCTTTTATATTATCCTCTAATCTCTCCCAATTACAGAATTGGCACTATATTTACTATAAATCAGACGATTTTCTATATTCTTACTTTGTAAATTAAATGAATGTTTATTGAGCATTCTCTGCATTTTAGGTATGGTGATAACCACTTAGATACAATGGTGAAGAAGCATAAATGTTGCCTTCTTGTGGAGATAACCTATTTTTATGGGGAATAATCATAAATAAATAATTATATACAGTAATGGAAATCTACAAAAGTGTGATGGAGAAGAGAAAGAAGGTGCTGCAATATGTAATATCAAGGAGGGATGCTTCTGTAGTAAGGGTGGTTAGAGAAGGACCCTTTGAAGGAGGTAAGGAAATGATACGTAAGCTGAAATCTCATTGTTGAAAAAAAAACTGAAAAAATGATGAAAAAAGGAAGAAAAATCTAAGGAAAGATAACAAAAGTTTGAGAATCCTTTTCAGGATGAATTGTTGGCATTCTAGAAAATGGAGTAAGACTCATGAGGTTGATGAGTTGTAAGTTTTGAAGAAGAAAAGAGCTGAGGCTAGGAAGCTGAGAGGAGGAGAAAGTGGCATGAGATGAGCAGGAGTTGGTCAAGAAGCAGATGCAAGACCATGGATGTTTGAATTTCCCTCTTTAACTACATGTGATCCTGGACTTACCACTTTTCACTGTATGTCCCACTGAGACAAGGTTCCTTGTTACTAAGTCCCTTTCTTAGTATTTGCAGGTGGTAACACACACCAGCATAACCTCCAGAAGGCAATTTAATCTATATTCACAATCAGTTTCTGTTCACATGAAGAAAATATACTTTTTTTAAACTATTTGGTTAGGTAAGTTTGTTTGTAAAATATTGTTGTGTATTAACATAAAAAATTTACAGTCTTCTTCCTTTTTAACATCGGGTTCTTAATGAAATGAAATAAAAACTTACTGAATGAGTAGACAAAAATGGGAGGAGGTAGCAGTAGATGTTCACTTCCTCTGTGTTCCTGCTGCTGTTCCTCCACCCTTGGCTCCAAAACAGAAATTTCTCAAGGGCCTATCCCCACTTCCCTGTAAGTGGGCAAGATGACAATGCCTCCCTCTATGCAATACCTTAATTGTATTGGTCACCATCTTCCTGCACTCCACAGGATCAGAGGACTGAGTGAGATTAGTTTTCAGGATGACTCCTGATGAAAGTAATGTAATGCCACTTCTAGAAGCCTTTGCTTATATCCAGACTTCAGAGCAAAGTCTCTCTCTCTCTCTCTCTCTCTATATATATATATATATACACACACACACAGAGGTACACATATTGCATGTATATATAAAATATTACATATATACACAGAGAAGGTGAATCCATATATATAATTGGAACCAATGAACATAGCTGAAGAAGTGAATAAAACTAGATTTAACTACTTGTTCTTGGGTTTCGATACTTCTTTGTTTCATGACATATACTTGTAAGTTACCTATTGATATGGTTTGACTGTTTCCCTACCCAAATCTCATCTTGAAGATCCCATAATTATCACGTGCCATTGGAGGGATCTGGTGAGAAGTAACTAATAAGAGCATGTCTTTCCCATGTTTTCCTTGTTTATATATTAATTATACATATAATTATACTAAATAATTATAATTATTGTATACTATATATATACACACACACGTGTGTGTGTGTGTGTGTGTGTGAGCCTTTGCGTATGGATGATGATAGATATCTTAACTCTCATTGGCTTATTTCCAGAGGAAAGTGAGGTGTAATTATTAAGGACTCAAATAATTTACCTAAATGAGGGAAGATGTTTAATAAAATACAACAGATGAATGGCTGGATTGTGTTGTCTAGTACAAAATAATCTTTTACTTATGATATGAGATTCAGAATATCATCAGTCTGATTTTTCTGTGTATTCTAAAGAAACAAAAATTCTCAAAAATAGTTCACAGCCTGCTTCTCTTATTCTTCCCCAAACCAAATTTGTTATAAACAGGGCTTTGAGGCTTTGAGGTATGTGTACTACATATTGTTTCATTTAATTATTTTGCATAAATCCTCTTTCCAGTTATCAGCAAGGAAGGAATTACTTCTCTCCTTTCCATGGTGCTGAAGCTTGTATTTTCTCACATAGAAAATACAAAAGTAATTCACAAATACTCAAAGTGACTTCAGCATTAATAATCAAACCAAACCAAACCAAACTGACTATATAAAAATACCCTGTTTTAGTAAAATAAATTTTAAAAAGTAAAAATTAATTTTTTATACTTTCAAACTTATTCTATTCTAAAAATATAGGACAAAAGAGGTACTAAATTAGAAAGATATAAGAAAAAGCATCTTCTTGAGCAAACCCTCATGTTTGCTCAAGAATCATGTATGTAATGTGTACATACACAGCCTGTAGTTTAAAAGAAATTGCTTGAAAATGCAAGAGAGGAAAAGCCAACAGAACCTGCATTTTTGTTGCTTCTGCCAGTGTGGAAATGAACACTTAAAGAATTCTTCTGCTATTGTAGATAATCTACTGTTATCACTATTACTGCTCACATAACTATAGTTAATATTTATTTAATTATTTATTTATTTGAGTCGGAGTTTCGCTCATGTTACCCAGGCTGGAGTGCAATGGCACAATCTAGGCTCACTGCAACCTCCGCCTCCTGGGTTCAGGCAATTCTCCTGTCTCAGCCTCCTGAGTAGCCAGGATTACAGGCACACGCCACCATGCCCAGCTAATTTTTTGTATTTTTAGTAGAGACGGGGTTTGAACATGTTGACCAGGATGGTCTTGATCTCTTGACCTCGTGATCCACCCACCTCTGCCTCCCAAAGTGCTGGGATTACAGGCGTGAGTCACCGTGCCCGGCCCTAGTTAATATTTATTAAAGACTTAACATGTGCCAAGCACTTCTCCAGTGTTTTACGTATATATTTTGCACTAGGTACAACAACTCTCCAAGCTAGGTACCATTATTATAACTATTTCCAAATCAAAAAACTGAAGCATACATATTAGAGAAATGATTCAAGTGGTGCTCTGAGGAAGTTATAAATGGAGGATTTACCTCAAGCATTCTGACTTGAGAGCCCATTCTTTAAGTTGCTGCACTATGATTGCCTCCAATTAGCAAAAGGAAACAAAGTTGAGAAGAAAACAAAGTTGAGATTTATATATACATATATATATAAATGTATATATACAATGTGAGCCACTCAATATGGCTGAAACAATGAATAAAACGAGTTAGAAGATTTAAGCACTCTTTCTGGGGTATTTAATTCTTCTCTGTTTCGTGACATATACTTTTAGGGTACTTATTGATATGGTTTGGCTGTATTGTCACCCAATCTCATCTTGAAGCCCTCATAATTACTAGTGTCTTGTGGTAGGGACTTGGTAAGAGGTAATTGAATCATGAGGGCATGTCTCTCCCATGCTGTTCTTGTGATAGTAAATAAGTCTCATGAGATCTGATGGTTTTATAAATGTGAGTTCCCCTGCACAATATCTCTTGCCTGCCACCATGTAAGATGTGACTTTGTTCCTCATGTGCCTTCTACCATGATTGTGAGACTTCCCCAGCCATGTGAAGCTGTGAGTCAATTAATCCTCTTTCCTTTATAAATTACCCAGTCTTGGGTATGTCTTTATTAGCAGAGTGAGAACATACCAATGTACCTATGATTTAATGAGAATGCATAAAATCCATCTTTGATTGAATATCAATTACTTAATAATTTATCTTTTAGTCTCATCTAAATGGGTATTTATATTAGAGAGGAAAATCACACATGCACAAATACTATCACTATTGGAGAATAATTTCTCCATTTCACCATGACATAATGATAGTATTTATATATTGGGTTTAGGTGATTCAACTGTCATTTTCGCATACTTACTAAGTGCAAAGTTCTATGAGAACATATAGGGTAAACAAGACACAGGTCATTCTTCATGGAATTTATTATGTAGGAGAGGTAACACATGTGCATGTAATTAGTATAGCCTAAAACTTAATATGTATCATTATGAATGCAAATAAGATAATATGGAAATTGCGTGGTTGATCTTTGCTCCAAGCAATTAACTAAAGTTCTGATAGCACATCCTGCAACCTCTGATTGCCAAGATGTATAGTTCAATGACATCCTTCTGGAATAAAAGCCTTCTTATTTGTATTACATGCTATGTGAAGTCACATTTTATTTTATTTAGACTTCATTATTTTATCTGTCAGTATTGAGATATTTTATTTTTTGACACATTAAAAAGTTTGTTCTATATAGTTTATGATGAGAAGTCTGTAGTTATTTAATTCTACACTTTTTTACATAATGGACATTTTTTCTGAGGCTGCTCTCAATGTTTTTTCCTTTACCTTTATTTTCAGCAAATTGCAGGGAGTCTAGGTTTTTTTTTTCATATTTATCTATTTTGCTGCCCTTCTTTAATGTGTAAATTTATGTCTTTCTTCAAATGTAGAAAGTTTTGGCTGTTATTCCTTAAATAATTATTTTCTTCCCCTTTCTCATTCAATTATCCTTCTGGGTCTCCAATTACATTTATTTCTGGCCATGTGATACTGTCAAACAGGTCCCTGAGGCATCTCTCAATCTTTCTCTCTCTAATGTATGCATAATAATACAATATGACATAAAATGCAATATAATATATACTATAAATGTAAATATCATAATAGCAACTATAGCTATAGCTCTGTTTTTCTCTTCTTCAGATTAAATAATTTTAGTTGCTGCATTTTTAAGTTTATTAAATTTTTGATATTATGCCTATCTAGTAATTTTTTAAAATCTCAAATTTTTCAGTTCAAGACTATTTATTTGGAGCTTTTTATGCTTTTAATTTCTTTGATATATCTTATCATTGTATTCATTATAAGCTTACGTACCTGTCTAGTTGAGCAAAGCTATAACAGGTACTTCAAAGAACTTGTGTGATAATTTCAAGATCTTGGTAATCTTGAGGTTGACATCCATTAACTGGCTTTACTGTTTAGAAGTATCATTTAAAAATAATTTTGACTAGTATTTTGAATTATATTATGGAAATTTTGCAGGTTGTGTTATGGAGAATATAGATTCTTCACCTCCTGGAGGAATATCATTTTGTTTTAGCAAGATCATAACTTATTTAGAATCAAACTGAAAACTCTGTTTTGTATTCAATGGGCAGCAGCTTAAGTCTTAATACAATTCTGTTTGCCTTAGTTAGTCTTTTTGGGGGTATAGCTGGTGCCCTGGTGCATGAGCAACTTCAGAGTGAGGCAGAGATTTGGGCATAGTTTGTAATCTTAGCATTTTCTTATGGCAGTGATTGTAGTGATTGTCATAGACTGTTGTCCAGTTCATCAGGTTAATAAAGTGGTTAAGTTTTTATCTGAATATAGTTTCTCTTGCTGTATTGCAATCTGCTCTCAGAATAAAGTCATAACATTGAGAAATTCAATCCATGTCAATTGCTTCTTTCAAACTTCCATCACCCTACAAAATCTGCCTGCTTTTGCTCACTCTTCAGAACCTAAACATTCATAGGGTGTCTATTCTGCAAAGTTTTTCAGGATTTGGAAAATATTGCATAGTTCATTTAATGATCATTGACAATATAGGTAAGAATCATCTTGCTCCTCAGTCTTTGTTTTTCTAAAATGTGTATTTTATGAGTATATTTTTTGTTGTCTGATTGGTTTAGTATACCCTAAATTCTTTATTTAAAATAGTATATAGCTTTTTGGGTCATGGGAAGACAAGCGTTTATCTTTCCTAAACCATATACTTCTCCCAGTTACTTTCCCTGAGTTTTGACTAGCAACTGTAATTCATGGAGTTGACATAATTTATCTTAAAAAGTATGGCTGTGAGTATGTGTATGTGAATATATATATATAAAACCTATTTTAAATTAGTAATACTGTCAGGACCACTGATTAAGAAGGAATTAAAAGCTGCTACCCTCTGACAGATCATGCCAACAAATAAACTAGTGTTTGACAAAGTATTTTGGCTAAAGATATCATGATGATGATGATAGCCAAAACTTCAATAGGAATAAAAAGATTTGGAAAAATGTACCATTTCTATAAAGTTCATCTATAGAATTCAAACTAACAGATAACGTAAAATTATATTCATTGTATTTGCCTATTAAATGCTAGATAAGGATAATCATACATGTTGGTTGAGATGGTGATTGCTAATATGTCACTTCAAGGTAAAGGAGTTTGCATTTATTAAGTGTTTTTTATCTTTTAGACATTGGCACATGTTTTAGACTATTCTTTCTTTTAGTCATTATAACATCCTTGAAGGTTGTTATTAGCATTATATTACAGGTGGGAAAAACTCAGAATCACAGTTACTTATAATTGTCTCTTAAAAAGTTGCCACGTGAGGAATTCAAACTCTGAACTGATGCTTTGCACCATAACTTATTGCCTTCAAACCACCTTTAAAAAGCCTCCTTTGTACTAAACATTATTACTTTGTTTCCATTGCCTAAAATTCTTTAATCAGCATATTACATATATTAAACTAGAAATAATTCTTAATATACAAGCATCCTTAGGAGAGATATTATGTTGATTCAAATTCAAATTTATGGAATTTATGTCAGATATCAGGATCTATCTTTTAATCATTACTTTATTCAATAAGTATTTTGTCTATTTTGTGTCACATTTAATTTACTGTGTAGGTCATAGAAGTAGGCTTTGATGGAGTCAGGTGGATGGGTGAGAGATGAAAATAAAATACACAGCATTAGGTTTCATGTAAAACAGTATGACATTGATAAGAAGGCTTCAGATGGTAAATTCATGCTTTCACAAACTTTCAGCTTTCGCTAAGATAAATTCAGTCCATCTGTACATTGGTTTAATGCAATTACAAAGTAAAACATTCGCTTGAGAGTAGCATAAGACCTTTATTCTGAGTGGGATTACTGAGTTACCAAAGGTGCTTTCATTTGTATTTATTTATTAAAAATATAATGTTATTAAAGTTTCCAAGCAAAGGAACCATAACAAAAAATTACTAAGTGTGATGCCAGGCAGATTTAGAGTCATAAGAGCAACTGATTACCATTGTTATTGAGAGTTATAATAAAATTTACTTCTAGAAATAACCCACAATTGGTGGCCAGTAGACAATGTTAAGGCAGTTTTTATTAGTTTTGTTTTCAGTACCTAAAGTTGATTGTTTCTAAAATACTGGTTTCAAAAACAGTGCCCCAAATTCATTTTATGGAGATTACTCCAAAAATTAAATTTTGGTAGGATATGGAAAGTATCCTCTTTTGCAAAAATACTATAGGATACTACCTAATAAGTGTGGTTTTAGTCACGAACCTCTCCAACCCAACCCTAATTCCTACAACAGAATTATCTTGTCTAGAATTAACTTGTAGGTACATCTAATTAGGACAGTGTTTTTGAGAAACTCCAGGGAAAGGTCCAGCAAATAGAAAGCAGGGATAGACAGATGGTGATTATAAATATAATTAGACTATTTAAAGGCAGCAAAATTCGCTCTTTTGGAAATATCAGACTGATATGCTTTAATTATTTTCAGACCTCTGTCTCCAAACATTACTATTCATTTAGGGAGACAAATGCTTCAGATAATTGGTAGATCTAAAGTAGATATGAGAAAGAACACTTTGCTTTGATCACCTTAGGCTTTTATTTCTACCATTTGTTTTTGTACTTGCAGAATTGTTAAATATGTTTTAGATAATGATTTAAAATGAGCAAATGCAAAAGATGCATTCTGAATACACTGCATATTTCAATGAACTTTTAGGAGAAAGAAAATTTACTAACACCAATTCTCCATCCAGTTTGGCTTAATATGACATTTTACTTCTGATTTCTAAAGAACTGAAAAATTTTTTATTATTTTCCAAAAGAATATTTCCTATTGTTTTACCTTGGACAACTTTGCTAATGAACTCTTTCAATGTAAATAAAATTTACCATATTACTCTAGCACTCTTGGATACTTTTAAAAAAGTATCTCTACTGTTTTCTTTTACTAAAAATTTTGTTGTAAAGTATTTGGCTGTCTATATCAAACTCTGAATAGCCATCACTATAGCATTGGAATATACACTAAATTCTTTTAATATTTTCCAATAAAAACTAAAAATCCCTACAAAATATTGAAAGAAGTGATTTCCCAGAAATAGTTCAGATCGTGAATTGCCATTGCCATATCAATGTATATAAAGTGAACAAAAGTCATATAAGTTTGGTTGGTTTTATGCCTACAGCTTTTAAATTTCTCTCTTGATAATTGAACATTGCTGTAAAACTAACAGCAGCGATCTAAAAGAACCACAACTTTTCATATAATGAATAAAGAATTAGCACACTGAGATAGCTACTTTATATTTGCCCAACAAATAAATGACATTTACTACATTTTCATAATGAAATAAAAGTAGAGATTTGGGCTTATATGGTATTTTCTTATCCATTTATATCTTGAGTACACAAGCAGCATATTTCTAGACATAGAATGAAAATGCAGCTACTAACAGGGCATAGTTTGGGGGGTATAAAATATTTTTTATCTCCAAATTCCTTTCTCATTGGATTGCCTCTCTCTCTCTCTCTCTCTCTCTCTCTCTCTCTCTCTCATATATATTATAAAATATATAATATATATTATATATTTTATATATATACACACATATACATATATACATATATCATATATGTATATATAATCTATACTATAAACAAAACTATGTAAAATAAACATTTACATATATGTTTACATTTTAAATTACTAAACCCAGAAATTTCACATTAAAATGTTCCTTAGAGAACAATGTCACACATTGTTGGTTTCTGATATTAGTAATGCAATTTGAACCCGAAAGGAAAAGGAAACTGAAGGGAAAAAAAAACCACTCAGGACAAATTTTACAAACCTCTAAATGTTCTTCAAGAGCAAACTGAAAACCTATCTCTGTATCTATGTATATCTATATCATTCATATCTATAGCTATCTATATCTATACATCTATGCCAATAACATTGTCATCTATATCTGAATAGAGACAAAAATATAGATATATGCTATTCCTGTTTTACTGCCCAGAAAATAAAAACTGTAAAGAAATTGAACAAACATACAAAATAACAACCAACTTTGATGTTATTCATTGGTACCAAAGGATAGGCTCTCCCTCAATTTTATATTAGAGGCAAGTATTTTAAGTTCCCATGGCATAAATAAAGTTGTAATTGCTTCCCATTTTAATTAAGAACCAATTTCAAACTCAGGAAGGCTGAGTAGCTGTTTAAAGTGTTTATGCCACAGGCAGCTGGAGGCATTGAACAAGGGTAATTAGAAGAACATTTTTGTATGGTAGATTTGGCCAAAATTGGTCAGCTTTGAAGAGCTGTTCCATTTCAAAAATAATAATTACATACACAAAAAGAATTTCTTTGAATGTAAGAGTTTCACAGACTTAATTGAGTTTTACTGTTGTTATGCTGAACAACTTACAATAAGAGTACTTAAACATTTCTGTGCCATACTTCTTTGGCAGCCTGGTGAATCTGCTGGACTGTTTTCTAAAACAGTGTTTAAAATTACAAAATAAAATATATGATATTATAATAATTACCAATTTTATTTTAATATTACTATATTTGTAAGTAGAAATTTGACATATAGTGACATATGTGATTCCTCATGGACATTAAATAATAAAATCTAGCAGCAGATCTAACATGTACTGTAATTTTGAAGTAGTGATGAATGTATGTTATATTTTGAAATATCAGCAACAGCCATCATATATGACAATATCTGTGGCTTTTATTGGTGATAACATTATAAAGAATGCTAGTCCTACCATAGTTTCTCACCTTCATTCATTAGAAAATGAAATGCTAAATTTCCAGAAGAAATTAATAAAGCTATAATATTGTTTTCATTGAAGCTCATGATCCCCTTAATTTCTATTCAAAACTTTCTTTTTTCTTTTTGTAAAAAACTTTATTTTTATACTATAAGTTCTGGGGTACAAGTGCAGAACATTCATGTTTATTACATAGGTATAAACATGCCTTGCTGGTTTGCTGCATCCATCACCCCATCATCTGCATTAGGTATTTCTCCTAATGCTATCCCTCCTCAAACCCTCCTCACCTGCTGTCTTTCACCTAGCCTCCCACCCACCAACAGGCCCTGGTGTGTGATGTTCCCCTCCCTGTGTTCTCATTGTTCAACACCCACTATGAACGAGAACATGCAGTGTTCGATTTTCTGTTCTTGCGTCAGTTTGCTGAGAATGATGGTTTCCAGCTTTATCCATGTTCCTGCAAAGGACATAAACTCATCCTTTTTTATAGCTGCATAGTATTCCATGGTATGTATGTGCCACAATTTCTTTATCCAGTCTGTCATTGCTGAGTATTTGTGTTTGTTTCAAGTCTTTGCTATTGTAAAGAGTGCTGCAATAAGCATACATGCACATGTGTCTTTATAATAGAATGATTTATAATCCTTTGGGTATATACCCAGTAATGGGATTTCTGGGTCAAATGGTATTTCTGTTCTGGATCCTTGAGGAATTCCCACACTGTCTTCCACAATGGTTGAACTAACTTATACTCCTACCAGCAATATAAAAGCATTCCTGTATCCCCACATCCTCTTCAGCATCTGTTGTTGTCTGATTTTTTAATGATCGCCATTCTAATGAGCATGCGATGGTATCTCATTGTGGTTTTAATTTGCATTTCTCTTTTTTTTCTTTTTTGAGATGGACTTTGACTCTTGTTTCCCAGGCTGGAATGCAATGGTGCAATGTAGGCTCACTGCAATATCCATCTCTCAAGTGCAAACAATTCTCCTGACTCAGTCTTCCAACTAACTGGGATTACAGGCACGTGCTACAATGCCTGGCTAATTTTGTATTTTTAGTATAGATGGCATTTTATCATGTTGGTCAGGCCAGTCTTGAACTCCTGATCTTAGGTTATTTGCCTACCTTGGCCTCCCAAAGTGTTGATATTACAAGCATAAGCCACAGTGCCCAGCCTAATTTGCATTTCTCTAATGACCAATGATGATGAGCTTTTTTTGCATATGTTTGTTGGCTGCATGAATGTCTTCTTTTGAGAAGTGTCTCTTCGTATCCTTTGCCCACTTTTTATGGGGCTGTTTGTTTTGTTCTTGTAAATTTAAGTTCTTTGTCATTTCTGGATATTAGCCCTTTGTCAGATGGGTAGATTGCAAAATTTTTTTTTCTGTTGGTTGCCAGTTCACTCTAATCATAATTTATTTTTCTTTGCAAAAATTCTTTAGTTTAATTAGATCACATTTGTCTATTTTTACTTCTGTTGCCATTGCTTTTGGTGTTTTAGTTACGAAATCCTTGCCGAAGCCTATGTCTTGAATGATATTGCCTAGGTATTCTTCTAGAGTGTTTATGGTTTTAGGTCTTATATTTAGATCTTTAAACCATCTGGAGTTAATTTTTGTATAAGGTGTAAGGAAGGGATCCAGTTTCAGCTTTCTGCATATGGCTAGCCAGTTTTCCCAACACTATCTATTGAATAGGGAATCCTTTCCCTATTGCTTGTTTTTGTCAGGTTTGTCAAAGACCAGGGGCTTGTAGACGTGTGGTGTTATTTCTGAGGCCTCTGTTCTGTTCCATTGGACTATATCTTTGCTGTGGTACCAGTACCATATGTTTTGATTACTGTAACTTTGTAGTATGGTTTCAAGTCAGGTAGCATGATGCCTTTTTTTTTTTTTTCCTTAGGACACTCTTGGCTAAGTGGACTCTTTTTTGGTTCCATAAGAAATTTCAGTTGTCTTTCTTCTGATTAAAAATCATTAATTTATGCCATTATTTTAAATGCACTTTAAACTGTTCAGAGTAGTATATGTCTATGTTCTATTGCATTCTGACTATGTACCAGAAAATATGTGCCTTAAACTTTATCTTACTCAATCTTTATAACAATTGCCTAAGGTAGGAATTACTATGTCCTTTTACAGATTAGCAAGTGGAAGCTAAAACTAACACTATAGGTAAGACACAAAACTAACAGGCCAATTTTAGATTGGAAAATAAAATATTTTAATCTCCATATCTACTTATGGAGACACATATAAATATTTTTCTAATTATATTTTATGCAATACCTACAAATAAATTTAAATAGTGCCTTTTATTTTAAAAATCAGAACTAGAACTCAGATCTTCAGAATCCCATTTTAGCATTTTCTGAAAAAAAAAAAAAAAAAAGGAAAAAAAACCCACATCACCATCTGGTGATAGTTGCAATTGAAGAAACTATTCCTTCTAAATAGTCTATAATAGAAAGTCAATTCTCTGAAAACTGTGACTTTAGAAGGAGATTTGCTCAAGGGATCATGGAAACAATTCCCTCATGAGAAAAGCCAATGATAAGTAGAATTATCTCCATCTGCTCACTTAAGAGTATACAATAAAATTATATAACCTGAACCAAACCTAGAAAAGTAGAAAAGTGTTCACTTCTCAGAGTTAAGTTCAGGCACCTAAGGCTTGCTGCAGTTTTGCACAGAATCTCCTAAAGTTAAAGAGGAAAGCAACAAAAAGAAGTCATTTCAGTATCATCAGAGCCTCAAGATTGGTATTAGAACCAAAAATTTGTAGGCCGCAGGTGCCAATATTAACCGATTAACTATACAGCTAATACAGACTAACACAGAGGTTACAAAGACTCAATTCAAGAAAGTTTTAGGAAAAGCAAGTGTGCTGAGAGCTGCTCTGATGCTTGGGATTTGTGCCATCAAGAAATTTTACAGCACTACATGGTAAGTTTTGATAAGAACTCAATTCAGCCAGAGCCTTAAATGGATAGAAATTCTTTCTGACTCAAAACATTAGAAAAGGCTTCATGGAGGTTTTGGCCTTTGCCCTAAGTCTTGAAGGCTAGAAAGAATTCCATTAGGAAAAGAGACATTTTAGAAAACTTTAGATAATATTACACATGAAAGACAGGACTTTAAATGATTAACATTAAGAATGTTAATCTAAATTATAGAAGGCATTAGAACAATAGACTAAAAAGACAAGATATTTTGTAATAAAGAAAATTCAAGTAGCAGTCTGGTAGAATGGATGGAAAAAATGATAGGTATCAGAGAACACTTACAATCTCATCTATGAAGTTTGTTTTGGAATGGAGTAAAAAGGTTCCCAAGACACTCTGGAGACATAAACTTTATGGCTTGCCAAAGATTGTATGTGGGGATAAGAGACAGTGATCAAGAAGGACCTCAAGATCACTAAGGTTAATTTGGTAAATTAGAAGAGCATTTAGGACACAGAAAATGGCAAAGAGCAGATGAAGTAGGTAATATTATTATTTCATATGTGAAGGGCAGACATTTTCAGGGGCAATGGGAGAACTTCACGAACATTTTTAATGAAAATTTGGAAATATGATCTTAGAGTTCAGAGGAGATGCTAGAATCAGTAACAGTGATTTGGTCATTACAGTCATGTAGATAAATGTCAAAGGTATATATAAAATATTGCAGAGAAAGGAAGCAGATAAGAAGAAAAATATTGATACAATGATGAACTTATAGTGATGTCAGGTGAGAAAGGGAAACCAACATGCATACTAGCACCTAACATGGAAAATGCCTTAATATTCAACTGAGCAGGTGTTTGAAAATTGGGTTAGAATATCAAGAGAGACAAAAGGAGAAGAATCTTTAATTATTGTCAGAATTAGGGATGATGTAAGTCTCAAGAAGATACTGCCAAACAGAAGGAATTTTATAAGAATGAAACCTAAGAAGAGACTGGTTGATTTTGGCAACTTAGAGGTCATTAAGTTTCCTTGTAAGGTCAATTTATAGGACAAAATAATACTGAAGTATTTTGAGCAATGAGTAGAATATGAGAAATTAAAATCAGAAAAGCTATTTTCAACTTTTGAGAAGGTTTTTAGTAAAAGATAAAAGTATACTTGAACAAGAAGCAAGATTAAGATACTTTTTTTTAGGATATAAAAGAATTGAACATTTTTATCGACCCTTTGGACTGGTGATAGGTAAAAGCAAAAGAAAGAAATGAAATGAATAATTAGACAAAGTCCCAGAGGGCAGAAGAAGACCAGAATTGAGATCAAAAATAGAAAGATCATATGTGAAGAGGCATAAGAATAAGATGTCTTATGGAAGGAGAAATATATTGAACTCCTGTGCTACTCTCTGAGAGTAGGTTTAACTCACTTCTCCTTGACATTAGTAAGAGATTGGGAGAGCAATGAAAGCACAAAGCTGTCCAAATTGTGAGTAACTTAAGTCAAATCATGAAACCGGTAGGAGAATATGCTCTGCAAGGTTCCAGTCCTGGGCTCTAGTGGCAGACCTGTGAGGCAGTCTGACTCACAAAACTGTTTTATTTTTGTTACTAGATGTCATGCCAGAGGGGGGAAAAATGATAGATAGGGACTATGTTCAAAGAACAGGTTTCTCTTGATCTTTCCTGCTCAGTTTATGCAGGTCAATAATTGCATTCCAATATATGCAGACCAAACATGCATGCTCTAAAATCCAATTATTGTTTGAAGTTTCACTTATCTCAAGGTACAAAATATTTAGAAACTTATCCAACAATATTATCAAATCTTTATAAATATTCTGTTTTTGAAATTTTCATATTACATATTTATATATATATGCATATACTTAGCATAGAAAATTTTTTGCTCCAATTTTTCCAATGTGAACAATAGTGTTCAGGGTATGTTTTATTTACTAACAATGATTCTGAGGAATTCAAGGTAGTTTTCTGAATGGGAAAATGTAGATAGAATTAGATTAGGTACAATACTGAAAAACATGCTTCCAAGAAAAGAAAGATGTCAAATGCGCAAATACAAAATGTATATCAAGCATTATCAAGGAGCCCACTCAGATTGGAAGGTTGGCAGTGTTGTCTGTATAAAATCATTTGGAAAGTGATAGTAACTAACCAACATTATATTGTATACCTACTGATATTTTCACTGTAGTAGGGAGAAGGAAACTGCTCCTTCTCAATTCCAATGGTGAGATTTGAGTGGGATTCCTAATCTTGAATTTTCACTACTCAGGACTGTACAATCACAGTCCTTTGGTCCTCTTGCCTAATTTATTGACTAGGGAGGGTTGTTGACAGTTCTTGCCAGTTCTTCTCCAGGAATTCTCTTGCTTTATAACGTGGATCTGAAAAAAAGATGGTGCAACTTAGTCTCAGAAAAGCGGAGGTACATTGGGAGCTGGTGGAAGGGGTTAGCTGTGGACCTTATCAAAATGAAAAGAAAAAAAAAAATTTTAAGCCTACTAGAGATAAATAGCTGTTAAAAGAGAACCCTGGAAGTGGATACTCAAGGTTTCAGTGCCTGATGGTTTCAGAGCTTCTCTGATTACTGATTTTTTTCTTTTTAACAACTCAATGCACCATTACACCATTGTCTTTTTCTTCTAAGTTATTTTGAGTAAGGACTTTTTCACTTTTTTTTTTCGTTTTTTTTTTTGAGATGGAGTTCCGCTCTTGTTTCCCAGGCTGGAGTGCAATGGTACGATCTTGGCTCACGGCAACCACCGCCTCTGGGTTCAAGTGATTCTACTGCCTCAGCCTCCAGAGTGGCTGGGATTACAGGCATGTGCCACCATGCCCTGCTAATTTTGTATTTTCAGTAAAGACGGGGATTCTCCATGTTGGTCAGGTTGGCCTTGAACTCCCAACCTCAGGTGATCCACCCACCTCAGCCTCCCAAGGTGCTGGGATTATAGCTGTGAGCCACCACGCTGGTGACTTTTCCACTTTTAATATATTAATTAAAATTGAATTGTTTATGGTTTGGAATTGAGCTTTAATTCAGCTTATTTGGTGCCTATGAAAAATAATAATTCATGAAGCTCTGATTCTGTTTTTACAATAACCACAGTAGAGTAAATGTTAATATTTGATACAATATACTGTACTCTTCAAAATTAAAAATGTTATAATATGGCAGTAATGTTTTACCCCAGAAAACGAACAATTTGCAAGTAGTTTGCATTAAAAAAATGTGCCAATTACAAGTGATTTTTGGTGTTTTATTACAATATGTCTCACTGAACGTCTATGTGGAAATCAGCTTGCATTTTCACTGGAAGGTGTTTGATAATTAAAAAAATAAAAACACCCTTTTGTTTTATACATGTTTAATACATTCTTATTTTAAGTTTCTAGACACAACACCTTAAGTTTATATTTCTCTTGATGTACACCCACAAACTACACAGTCCAAAATCAGTGTACTGCCCAGAGATAATCACTATTTTAAATCTAATATTCATCTTTCTGGATGATATTCTACTTCCATACTTATAAAAATACTCATGAAAATTTATTATTAAAATACGTAGAATTATTTCTATCTGTGTGTTTCTCTGATTCTCTGATGTATTTTAATGTAAATGTAACATCTCATGTAATATTAAATTCTTTTCACTCATTAACACAACTGGAAGATTTTCCTATGGAAGCAGTCATAAAACTAAATTATCCATTTAAATGGTATATAGTTTCTTTTTCTTTTCTTTTTTTTTTTTTTTGAGACGGGATCTTGCTTTGTCGCCAGGTTGGAGTGCAGTGGCACGATCTCACCTCACTGCAACCTCTGCCTCCAGGGATCAAGTGATTCTCCTGCTCAGGAGACTCTGTGTATCTGGGACTACAGGTGCGTGCCATCACCTCCAGCTAATTTTTGTATTTTTAGAGAGATGGGGTTTCACCATGTTGGCCAGGATGATCTCGATCTCTTAACCTCAGGATCTTCCCACCTCAGCCTCTCAAAGTGCCGGGATTACAGGTGTGAGACACCACTCCAGGCCTAAATGGTGTATATTTTCTAAAATATTGCTATATCATAGATTACTTAACCCCATTCTCTACTGATGGGCTTCTAGGTGGGATGTGGACTGGTGAACACTTGACAGTATTTTTCTGCTTGCAATCAACAACCAATGTTTGTTCCTCCTAGGCCCCTGGTTACTCTCATTATCCACCCTTTATGCCACTGTCAACATAAGGGAGCAGTATTCCAGGAAGAAAACACACACACAAACATATCATGTACACACATTATGTACCTGAAAACAATATAAAAACTCTAAAGTTTAAAAAGAAAGTAACTTCTCTAACATATAAAAGCAAACAACAAAAACTCATAAGTTTTGGAAACAGGATTTGGGGACTTATCTTTATTATTCCAAGACAGTGTCAAATTATTCCTCTCAAAAGTAGAATTAATTAAAATAAAAATTTTCCTTGCTAAGATGGGGCCTAAATCACAGACTGTACTCATAATCTAAGTAAAAATTTTGTGTATTGTTTACATCATATTCATATTTGGAAGGAGTGATCTGTGAATTGATTTTAGATAGTTTTAGACTTGTACTGAAAACTGAATTATTGCCTTGTGTGTGCAATGTCAGTGATAATAAATTAACTAAGCCTTTGATGAAACTGGTGGGTAATTATTTTCTGAGGGCTTCCTAAAAGTAAGATGTTTGCCAGTGTTACCCAAGGATAAAACTTTCTGGTGCATGTCCTGATCTAAGGAAAGAAATGATAGCTCTGTAAATAAATAAAATACTTTTTAATTGTGCTAAAAAGCTTGGCTGGTATGCAACTTCATTGACATTCTGGGAATGCTATTTCTAAAACTATCAATAAGAATTGTCAGTGTGTCTCCAGTCGTTGTTTTAGTAGCAGATAGTCAATGTGAGCAATAATAGAACCAAGTTGTAACTGGAAAGAGAGAACTGAAAAAGCTAAGTGGTGACCATGACCACAAGCAGAAAAATTATATTCTGGAAAGTTGAAAACATTCACTCTTGGTATTGTTGAAATAATATTTGTTAGCAGTGCACTTTGAAAACAAAAAGTATTCTTGTCACACTTTGAATCTGTGCCATTCACTGATGAAGTGCAGGTGCTGAATTTGAGAGATGAGGCTGGGTGTGGTGGCTTACACCTATAATCCCAGCACTTTGGGAGGCCAAGGCAGGTGGGTCACAATGTCAGGAGCTCCAGACATTCCTGACCAACATGGTGAAACCCCATCTCTACTAAAAATTAAAAATTAGCCAGATGCGGTGGTGTGTGCCTCTAATCCCATCCCAGTGACTCTGGAGGATGATGCAGGAGAAATGCTTAAACCTGGGAGGCGGAGGGTGCAGGAGCCTAGATTGCGCCATTGCACTCCAGCCTGGGCAACAGAGTGAGACTCCAGTCTAAGTGACCAAAAAAAAATAATAATAAAATAAAAAAATAAAATTGAAAGATAGCTAGGAAAAAAAAGAGGGAAAAATCATGTTATATTTTTCCAATTAAAAAAAGTACTAAGCCAATTTATCCAAACCAGGACAAAAAGAAGGGGGAAAAAATCATGCTATAAAGTTCAGACTTCTGAGTTTTCTCTAAAATCAAAAAGATATTGAATGTTATGCATATCTTAAGTAAATTAAGTCATGTAGGAAACTATTATATTTATGAGATATAAAAATCTACTTTTTTGTGCTCTCTTGTTTCAGATTTAATCTGTGGTATATTACAGAACCTGTATTATAAAGCATAACCTTTTATGAACTGAACAGATGGTTCTGTTAATATAACACAGTTGAGTTGTTTAAACTTGCATCATTGTTTATACAGACATGATCTTAAATGCACCTCAATAAGGATATGAATAGCATATTTTAATTACATTTAATGAAATGTCAGGAAACTACACATTTTTCAGAGATATGTAAAATAGAATGTCAGAAAGCTACATATTACCCAGGGACATGTAAAATAAAATTTTAAATAATATTAAAATAAAATTTTTAAAAATTTGAATTATTAGTATAAGAAATCCTTTATACTAATTATATAAATTAAGATTCATTAAATTAATAACAAACATGATATCAGTTAATATCCAAAACTTAAATACATGTATTTTAAGGATAAATGTTATTTATTACTTTAGGAGTATCTTAAAGATAAATACACAGATACATGTATTTTAAGGAATAATTGTCACACTTAATTTTCAAAGTTTACAGATATTAAAGAAAATTATAAGCAGGCAGTGTATTGTCAAGGTAAAGACAAGGGGAGTTCAAGTCCTATGATTTTAGGATTGACTGAAAGAGCTTTAGATGAATAGTGAGGAGAAGAAAACTCATAGATGGACTTGATAGCTGTGTAAAAACATATATGGAATCATCATATCCAAGAAATAGTAGAATTTAACTCCAAAAATTCAACCACTTATGTGGAGAAATCAGATGTAAGCTAATTTAATTAAAATAAAAAGATGTTCTTGCTGATTGTTAGGAAATTAGCAATATGATAGTGGCTGCCTTGCAAAGTTTAAAATTCCCTGTCATGGAAGCACTCCTGCACAGGTTTGATGATGCTAGCTGAAGGAAGAGAAACAGTATACCTGACTGTGACTGGCTTGCTCTGCCTTTTTGGTCTTTTCTAATTACGAGATTATGACAAAATGGAAGTGATATCATTTGGCTGTGTCTTCACTTAGACCTTATCTTAAATTGCAGTTCCGTTAATCCCCCTGTGTGGTGGGAGAAACCAGATGGAGATACTTAAATTGTGAGGGTGGTTTTCCCTAGCTTGTTCTCATAATAGAGTTAGTTCTCACAAGATCTGATGGTTTTTTAAGGGGTTCCCCCTTCACTGAGCACCCATTATGGTTCTTGTTGCCACATGTGAAGAAGAAGCTGTTTCCTTCCCCTTCTGCCATAATTTTAAGTTTCCTAAGGCCTCCTAGCCATACTGAACTGTGAGTCAAAGCTTTTCTTTTTATAAATAAGTCAGTCTCAGGTATGTCTTTATTACTGGTGTGAGAACAGAATAATACCCTAAATTGGAACCACAGAGAGTGTGGCGCTGCTGTAAAGACACCCAAAAACCAGGAAGCAACTTTAGAAATGGATAAAGGCAAAGGCTGGAACTATTTGGAGTACTAAGAAGATACAGAAATGTGGAAAAGTTTAGAACTTCCTAGAGACTTGAGGGGCTCAAAAGACAGGACAACATTGAAAAGTTTGGAAGTTCCTAGAGACTTGTTAAATGGCTTTGACCAAAATGCAGACAGTGATATTGACAATATTGACAATGAAGTACAGGCTGAGGTGGTTTTGGATGGAGATGAGAAACTTCCTGGGAACTGCAGCAAAGGTCACTCTTGCTATGCAAAGACACTAGCAGCATTTTGCCCAAGCCCCAGAGATCTATGCAACTTTGGACTTGAGGATGATTTATAGTATTTGGAGGAAGAAATTTCTAAACAGCAAGGCATTCAAGAGGTGACTTGGGTGGTGTTAAAAAGCATTAGTTATGTGTATTCACAAAGATATGGTTTGGGAATGGAGCTTAGGTTTAAAAGGGAAGCAGACTATAAAGTTTGAAAAATTTCAATCTGATGATGTATGTGATAGAAAAGAAGAACACATTTTCTGCGGAGAAATTCAAGCTGCCTGCAGTAATTTGCATTAGTAACTGGGAGTCAAATGTTAATCACTAAGACAATAGGTAAAATATCTCCAGGGCATGTCAGAGTCCTTTAGAGCGGCACCTCCTATCACAGGCATAGAGGCCTAGGTGGAATAATTGGTTTCGTGGACTGGAGCCAGGGCCTTGCTGCTTTGTCCAGTCTTGGGACTTGTGTCCTAGCCATGGCTTAAAGAGACCAAGGTACAGCCCTGGCTGTGGCTTCAGAGCATGTAAGCCCTAAGCCTTGGCAGCTTCCATGTGGTCTTGAGCCTGCAGCTACCAAAATGTCAAGAATTATGTTTGGGAACCTCTGCCTAGATTTCAGAGGATGTATAGAAATATCTGGATGTCCAGGCAGAAGTTTCCTGCAGGAGCAGAGCCCTCATGGAGAACTTCTGCTAAGGCAGTGTGGAAGGAAAATGCGTATCTGAGCTTACATACAGAGTCCCCACTGGGGCATTGCCTAGTGGAGCTTTAAGAATCAGGTCACAGTCTTCCAGATCCCAGAATGGTAGGTCTAATGACAGCTTGCACCATGTGCCTAGAAAAAGGCATCCAGGAGTAAAGCTGTATCCTGCAAAGCCACAGAGTGGAGCTGTCCCTGGCCGTGGGAGCCCACCTCTTATATCAGTGTGAACTGGATGTGAGACGTGGATTCAAAAAAAGGTCATTTTGGGACTTTGAGGTTTATGGCTGCCCTATTGGCTTTTGACATGCATGGGCCTGTAGCACCTTTGTTTTGGCCAATTTCTCCTATTTGCAATGGGTATATTTACCCGACGTCTCTACCCCCATTGAACAGTAAGTAACTTGCTTTGATTTTACAGGCTTATAGGCAAAGATAATTGCCTTGTCTCAGATGAGAGTTTGGACTAGGATTTTTGAATTAGTGCTGGAATGAGCTAAGACTTTGGGAGACTGTTGGAAGGGTATAATTGTGTTTTGAATTGTGAAGATATAAGATTTGGGAGAAGCCAGAGTCAGAATGATATGGTTTGTCTGTGTCCCCACCCAAATATCATCTTGAATTGTAGTTACCATAATCCCCATGAATCATGGAAGGGACCCAGTGGAGATAGTTGAATCATGGGAGCAGTTTCCCTCAGCTGTTTTCTTGAGAGTGAGTTAGTTATCATGAGATCTTATAGTTTTATAAGGAACTTTCTTCTTCATTAAACACTCTCTTCTTCTCACAGCATCCATGTGAAGAAGGACATGTTTGCTTCCTCTTCTGTAATAATTTTAAGTTTCCTGAGCCGTCCTGGCCATGCTGACCTGTAAGTCAATGAAATCTTTATTATTATTTTTTTAAATTACTTTGTCTCACATACGTCTTTATTAGCAGTGTGAGAATGGACTAATAAAGGAAGAAAGAGTACAAATACAACATCATAGTACTTAGAGTTCAATGCCACCAAAATTAGTCTACTTCTGCCATTTGAAGTAGACAGATGCTTTTGTTTAGTTTCAACGTTTTTAAGATCAGTAATCGATTCAGCATTCTATGTGTATAGTAGAAACAGAAAAAGAGTAGACGGTTTCACCTTATTTGTAGACTACTGCAAAAACTTTTTTATTTAGTCCTATTTTCTCCTCTAAAAACTTGGCATTAGCCCCTCAAATAGATTGATTATAGTTTCAACTGCCAAAACAAACAATAAACCTCTACCCAAATTAAGACCATATTAAACATTGCATTCTATATTCTGTTCTTAATAAGTTATCTCCAAGCAGCCAAGTGCTAAATCAGTGTTTGTTCAAGAGTAAAGTATCAGAAGAAGAAAATAGGGTGAAGAAAAAATAATATTTGCCTTAGATTTACTCCAAATGCCATCTGGTGAATCAACCAATTAGTATTCTAGAACCAATTCTAGTTTTTGTTTGTTTTCCTTTTTTGCTGTTTCTCACCTTTCTTTATGTTCTTTTAATTTTTCCTTCCTGATACTTGGCTTTATTGCTCATCTCCATTCCATTATGTTGCTGTTCATTAGCAATTCAGCGTCACAGCAATGGTTTATCAGTTGAAATTGAGCCCACTTATGGGAGACTTAGGTGGGAAATGTTTCTTCCACTGCCATCTGAGAAAGGAGCACCATAGGAAGGAGAGTAGATACCAATGAGGAAGCTAAAGTAAAAGATTCTCTTCTGCAGCTTAAAAATATACATATAACTCTACTAGCAGAATTTCCAGGAACATTTGGATTCTCACTTTCTTGTTACTAGAACACCATTAATCTGATTTATCAAGTGCAAAATATCTGGGAAAAAATTAGAGGATGAATTGCAATGATAGCAGGAGATTTACTGGCATATTAATTAGAATAATTTTTATTTTGCTTTTGTAGAAAAATCAGAATAATGTTTGGTATATCATTAATTCTTCTCATCACTATATCCCCAGTTCTCCTTTCTCTTTCAATATTATATTCTTTTGGAAGCTTTTGTAGAAAAAAATTGAAAGTTGCTCATAGGTGGGCTCTCTTTCTTTATCTTGTGAAAGATACAAATAATTAAGAGATTGTGTTAGATATTTAAAATATAATGGGAGATAAATGAGGGTCACTGAATTGGAGTAGAAGTTAAATTAAATGTATTTTTTGAATGGGAAGTGAAAGCTCATGTGTATATCTGGAAGAGTAGATGCTGATGTTCCAGGTAAGTGGCAGTTGCTCAACGGTCTACCATTTCTGTGTGCACCCAGGTAGGCTAGATCCCAGAAAGCAGGGTACTTAGATTACCAAAAGCCTACCACATCCCTACTTAGAAGCAAAGCAGGAAAGCAACTGGCCATGCCAAGGGGACAACATGGATTCAGATAAGGAAAACAATAGCGACAGCCAGGTGGTTGATATTGACCTGGTTTCTGCCTCTATGTAACATATAAACATCTAGAGATTTATCACACATTCCTAAAAAGAGCTCACTTCTACAGTAAAATGCTGTGATTGAATTTTCTGCCTTTTCCATAGGATAGGGGTCAGAGTCAGACCTAATAGATTTCTAGAAATAGATACATACAGAAGAACATGTTACAAAAATATTTAGCATGTCTGAGGTGATAAACCAAATTGATAAATGCTGCACATCACTATGAAGGAAATGTGAAAGTTCATAAAAAAACAAGATTCAAATTATATTTTATGATATCATTTATAAGTCTAATAGAAAAGCAAACAGCATACTCATATATAATATGTATGATAAGTGAACACAAAGGAGATCACCAATGCATTAACTTTGATTTCCAGTTGACATCCTTTCTATGTAAACCTCACAATAAATCTATTGAAGGAGATTTTAATACCTTATCAATATACAATTAATTAGGAAGCTTATAGATCGGCATTGTTTAAAAAAAATTTTGGGCCTGTTCCTAGTTATTTCCATGAAGTTTGGCAAGTAAACATACAACATCATTATGCATAGGCTAGATTGATTTGAATGCTAGGTGAATCTCAGATATAACTCATTAGATACAATAGTCAATTGTGTAAGTACAAGTAAATACATGAAACATTTTGTCATAAGATTTAATTATAGATTTTTCCAGCTATTAATACAATTTTGGGATCTTTCTCATTTAAAAGTTGTATTTAGAACAATCAATTTAAAAAGTTGGACAGCAGGGGATAGGGAGGTTGGGGAGAGATAACATGGGCAGAAATGCCAGATATAGGTGATGGGGTCATGGAGGCAGCAAACCATATTGTCATGTAGGTACCTATGCAATAATCCTGCATGTTCTGCACATGTACCCTAGAACATAAAGAGCAATTTTGTATATATATATACTTATACATATATGTGTATGCGTGTGTATATATAGAACATAAAGAACTATTATATATATATACATATGTATATGTATTTTATTTATATATTATATGTAATTATATACATATAATTGTATATTATATATATAATATACATATACATATACTACATATATAATACATATATACTATATATGTATTATATATATGCATAATACATATATACATATGCATATATACACATATACATATTTAATACATATAATACATATATACTATACATATACATATATTACACCTATACATATATAATATACATATATGTATACATACACATATATAATTGTATATATATAATTATGCATATAAATGTATATATATAATATATATACACACATATGTGTATGTGTATGTGTGCATGTATATATATAATTGCTCTTTATGTTTTATATATACACATACACAATAATCCTGCATGTTCTGCACATGTACCCCAGAACATATATAATTATATATATACACATACATGTGTGTGTGTATATATAATTGCTTTTTATGTTCTATATATATATATACAGACACATATGTGTGTATATATAGAACATACATATATACACATTATATATGTGTATATATGTGTGCGTATATGTATATGCATGTGTGTGTATGTTTGTGTGTGTATATATATACACACACATACATATATATATACATATACACACACACACACACACACACACACACACACACACATATGGCCTTAAAAGTTTTGTGCTTCTGTTCTCTCAGGCTTCTGGATTGATAAGATTAAAAGTACTTGGAAATTGGAGGATGTATTGTGTAAAATTTTGATATATGAAACATTTTATATCTACAAATGAAGAGTTTTTATGATATGGAAGAACCAAAATAAAATAAAAAAATTTGAAAGCTGAAGCCTCAAATTCAACTCAAAACATTTTATTTCAAATATTTGCATTATTTTAAAAGTCTTGGATTATTTATGGGCTTCATAATTTGTAGATATCATCAATTTAATAAACAAAAATTCTTTATTTGCGGCAGAATAAAAGAGTTATTTCAAAGAAGGATTTTATCATTTAACAAAAATTTGAAAAATAGTCATATCATTTAGCTATGTAAGTGAAGTAGAAGACATATATTTATTGATGGGTACTTGCCACAATTTACATGCTCACTGTTGTTCAGCCCTTGTGTATTTTGTCTTAGTTCTTAGTCTATCAACACATGGTATTGATGACATGTTTAGTGTGGTCCTTAATTTCTTTGGCTACTGGATACCCTGAAAGAGACAATTATAAAGCTCCAGTTGTGGAACAATTCAGACAGTCTCAACAATGAACAAATTCTCAGCAGATAGCAGTAAGACAAATTAGACCTGAGTGTGTTGTTAGATTCTTCTATTGGGTTAATATGATACCACCTATTGCCAGCTGAATTTCCTTTATATAAAAACTAAGAATTCCCAGACCATAAGAGGAAAAGTGTTGCAAGGAGTTAATGATGAAGGTCATTCTAACATGCTCTCATTTGAAGTCAACAAAAATGTTAGAGAAAAATGGGCATACTCCTTTGGCAATTCATTTAGAATAATGCCTTCTTTTGAGAAGTGTCTGTTTATATCCTTTGCCCACTGTTTGATGGGGTTGTTTGTTTTTATTCTTGTAAATTTGTCTAAGTTCCTTGTAGATTATGGATATTAGCCATTTGGCAAATGAATAGATTGTAAAATTTTTCTCACATTCTGTAGGTTGCCTGTTCACTCTGATGATAGTTTCTTTTGCTGTGCAGAAGCTCTTTAGTTTAATTAGATATGATTTGTCAATTTTGGCTTTTGTTGCCATTGCTTTTAGTGTTTTAGTCATGAAATCCTTGCCCATACCTATGATCTGAATGGTATTGCCTAGTTTTTCTTCTAGGGTTTTTATGGTTTTGGGTCTTATGTTTAAATCTTTAATCCATCTTGACTTAATTTTTGTATAAAGTTTAAGGAAGGGGTGTAGTTTCTGTTTTCTGCGTATGGCTAGCCAATTTTCCGAATGTCACAACACCATTTATTAAAGAGGGAATCATTTCCCCATTACTAGTTTTTGTCAGGTTTTTCAAAGATCAGATGGTTGTAGATTTGTGGTATGATTTGGAGGCCTCTGTTCTGTTCTATTGGTCTACATTATCTGTTTTGGTACCAGTACCATGCTGTTTTGGTTACCAGGCCTTGTAGTGCAGTTTGAAGCCAGGTAGCATGATGCCTCCAGCTTTGTTCTTCATGCCTAGGATTGTCTTGTCTATATGAGCTCTGTTTTGGTTCCATATGAAATTTAAAGTAGTTTTTTTCTAATTCTGTGAAGAAAGTCAATGGTAGCTTGCTGGGGATAGCACTGAATCTATAAGTGACTTTGGGCAGTATGGCCATTTTCATGATATGGATTCTTCCTATCCATAAACTTTTTAAAGCATCTACTATGTGGTGGAAAGTGAATTAGATATTAGGGATTTGCTCCTGCCTTCTGTTACATGACAGTCTAATAGACGTTAACACTTCCAAAATACTAAATAATTTTACATTTAGTAATGCCACAAAGAGATGAATGTCATTACTCATTAAAATCTTTCAGAAAATGTTTCAGATATTTTCATAAGACAGCTTTAAAATGTGAAAGATATTTTATTTTAATGACATCTGTCCTATGTCTTTTCCTTGCTTCAAGTTTGAAGATTGTTGCAGCATTTTTATTACATTGTGTATGTAAGTGATTACGAAGTAGGGAGCTGTGGCATGCTGTTTGTTTGTTTCCTTTCTATCTTTTCTGATGCTGAATGAAGAAAGACTAAGAACAAGCTACTAAAAGTTCATTTCATGTAAGGCTACTGAACAGAATTGTTCTCCAGAGCCAAAGGTCTCAGAACTTTCCCTTTCTTCAGTCCATGCATTTGCTTATTCAAGGTATATCTTTGGGTTTGAGTATTCTAGGGTTCTAGGGTTGCAATAAATGAGAGAGCGAGAGCGAGAGTGAGAGAGAGAGAGGGGGAGAGAGAGAGAGAGAGAGAGAGAGAGAGAGAGATTGAGAGAAATACACATTTTGTGGTTGGTAGGGGGAACTTAAGGAAAGATTCATATTGAAGAAGAGGCTCCATCACTGTGTCTCAATGTCTACAGTTAATGATTTATTGAGGGAGCATAGATTTTTAGTAAAATGTGTTGGGGCCAAATTGTGGATGGTTTTGAATGGTACTAAATATGGAAGCTACATTATCTTAAAAAACATAGTGTTTTTTTTTTTCTTAAGGTTATATGTGTGTCTTCACCACAGCTCTTTGATATAGCAGATCAGAGCTGCAAAAAAGGGCAGGTTTCTGTGGGAAAGAGTTGCGCTAAGGCTAAATGTCAACCCATCCTATAAAAAGCCAAGTAAACAGATTTCATATCAATGAATCAATGAGGTCTGGAAGGGCTAACAAAAGAGCTGTTTTATATCTTCACTTTTTAACCAATGGCATATTGTTATTTAATTAATAATGAAAACAGGCTTCTATAAATGTCATGCTAACTTGAACTCCAAACTCTATGAAACGTGGTCTACATACAAAAACTATCCACAATTACAAAGAAAGAAATAGAAAAGTAAGCAAGCAAGCAAGAAATAATGATAGCCTTTTAATGACTCTTAGAAGAAGTATGAAACCAATCGATCATAATGAACCAAAATACACATTTATTAAAATTAGAGATGTGGCATTTTGTTTCACTTTGATGTCTTGATCACATGGGTTTATCATATTATTGAGATACAGGGAAAATATAAGCAATCCCCTAATGGTCTTTATGTTTCTAAAATGAGGATGAAATCATAAATCTTTAGGGTGCATGTATGACCACAGTTGGGTTTTATTATACTGTCTTAGAAGAACCGATTAACTTATAGGGCATGATGATTTGTGTGTTTAATGTAGTTACATTCATTCAGAACCAAAGGGAAAAAATTACTCTTGGGGTTTATGTAATAGTTCCAATTAATCCACTGTGCCTTAGTAGATAATATATGGGACAGTAATAGGGTGGCCAACAAGCTTCCAATTACATATACACTAAATAGTCGCTAAGTATTTTCGTTATTGGTATATTTTATTTTTTCTCAAAGATGAAGAAAAATTGTAAAGGATTGCTTTGAATTTAACATAACAGATTTGAGCAAAATAGTGTTTATGTGAAGAAATGAAATGAAAAGTTTGGCAGGGTAAGATTTTATTGTTTGAACATGATATCGCTTAATTCTGAGATACTTAAAGAAAAAATATAATTGAAAGCAGATTTTGTTTTCTTGACCTTTAAGTTATAAATTGGAAGTACTGTTGCAAAGTGTTTTTGTGTATTTCTGTTTTAAAGTGGATCTGTGAATTTTGGCATTGTTTACAATAGTAACGACCTGGAACCAACCCAAATATCCGTCATCGATAGACTGGATAAAGAAAATGCGGCACATATACACCATTGCATACTACACAGCCATAAAAACAATAAGTTCGTGTCCTTCATAGGGACATGGATGAATCTGGAAACCATCATTCTCAGCAAACTGGCACAAGAATAGAAAATCAAACACCATATTTTATCACTCATAGGTGGGTGTTGAACTATTAGAACAGGTGGACACAGGGAGGGGAGCATCACATACTGTGGTCAGTAGGGGGCGTCTAAGGGAGGGACAGCAGTGGTGGGGAGGGTAGGGAGGGATAATGAGGGGAGAAATACCAGATATAGGTGATGGGGGGATGAAGGCAGCAAACCACCTTGCCATGTATATACCTATGTAACAATCCTGCATGATCTGCACATGTACCCAGAACCTAAAGTACAATAAAAAAAAAAAAAATGGATCTGTGAATACAGATCTTTTTGCTGTTCATTAGCCGTCATCTAGTTTTTCCAGGTACTCTAAAATCAGACGGTTGACTCACAGCTCACATAAAAAGAATCAAGCAGTATTTGAAAGAACACTTAGATTAAACTCTGGGTCTCTTTTCTATTCTTTTTGTAAAAACTGACTGTTTATGTAAATCTAGATATAAAAATGTCAAGGGACTCTGAAGTCATTTTTGCAGTCAAAGATGAGACTTGTCAAAGCATTATGACACATTTGAGTGTTAGGATATGAATGGATAAGGTAAAAGTATCATTAAAGCTTTGCTACTATTAAAGTGGGTTGAATAATTCTTGAATCACCTTAGTTCATCTGCTCATAATGGATTTGTAATATGTGGGAGCTGATGTATAGTTTAAATATAGTTCTCATTTGCAGAAGAAACATTACTCATAATCCTAAACTATCATATTTAATCTGCGTTTTCAACTTTAGATAAAATGCTGAATTAGGAAATAAAGAAAATTACATTTTAATGAGAAAAATTAGTGAAAATTTGCTGGGGCTTATAAGTTACATATTGACAGATTACAGGGTAGGTAATATAGATTTTTAAAAGTAACTCCTCAAAGACATGTAATTAATCTTAAATCATAGTTGAGTATATTATGATGACTGGGCATGCTTTGTATGAAGCCATTAGTGGACATCTTGTCAATCACTTATTTTATTTTTCACATGAAAATAGATGAGCACTGGAGGAATATTTGAAAACAAATTCCAGCAGTAAAAAGTGAAAGTTGCTCAGCCCATTTTGATTAATTCCACGAATCTCCCAGATATAACCACTGTCCAATAAATGTATATATATTTACTTACACACACATAGCTTTATCTATATCTAGCTTCCATTTGTCTACATGTGTACGTGCATATACACACATATTTATAAATATTTTGAGATTAATAAAGTTATGTTGTACCTATGCTTTGCAACTTTTTTTCAATTAACTATATAAAATAAGGAGATCTATTCATATTATTATCTTAGATCTACCTTACTAATGGTAGCATATTTCATAGAATAAACATAGCATAACATTTAACTACTTCTAAGTTTTATGTCTTATAAAATGTTACAATAAATATTTTGTAAGAATATTATTCTTAATATGTAGGAATATTTTTCTCAGATAGATGTGTAGCAACAAGAGTTTCTAAGTAAGAGTATCATCTTTAATTTGAAGAATGTAATATCAAAGCAGCTGGACTTTTCCAGCTTCATCAATAGTATATGACTCCATTGTGTCAAAATCTCCTCAACCTTAGATATTAATCTAAGTTTGATCAATCTGTTTGAATGCATATTGTTTCTCATTTTACTTTGCATGTTCTGGATTACTAGAAGTCTTGGTAATCATTTGTCAGCTGCATTTTTCTGAAATGCACATATATTTTCTTTGGTGTTTTCTTGATGGGTTCTTGTACTATTTTTACATTCTTTTTAGAAACATATATTCTCAAAATTGTACTCTTTTATATTATATAGTCACATTTATTTTTCCAGTTTGTCACTTAACTTGGTATATGGTGTTTTTAAAATAATTTTATTTTTTATTTTTTTTCTTTGAGATAGAATCTTGCTCTATTGCCCTGACTGGAGTGTAGTAGTGTAATCACAAATCACTGCAGCTTAACCTCCTGGGCTCAAGCAATCCTCGTACCTTAGCCTCCTGAGTAGCTGGGTCTACAGTTGTGTGCCAGCATGCCCAGCCAGTTTTTGAAAACAATTTTTTTTGTAGAGACAGGCTCTCCCTATGTTGCCCAGGCTGATCTTAAACTCCTGGGCTCAAGCGATCCTCCCACTTCAACTTCCCAAAGTGCCAGGATTACAGGCATGATCCACCACACTCGGTTTTAAGACTTAATTTAAAGCTTATATGCAGCGAGACCTGTCTTTCCTTTATTTATAGCCTTGAGATTTGGATTTTACTCAAAATTTATTTTTGCCAAAATAAAATTTTAAAAATACACTACAATTTCCTCCTCTTCTGGAATTCCTTTCTCTCTAGTAAATAACAAATAATTTACATAATAACTGATATATGTATAGATATAATGTCATCGTGATATAAACTATGAGGAAAGAGTCTGAGTCAGATAAGCGGCAAGGATGAGTAGAGAAAATCGTGATTTCCTATTACTTGGTCACAAAACCCTATATATTTAAATGGTATTTGAGCTGAAACATAAATAAAAGAAGAAAGGAGCCATACACGTTTTGGTAATGGCAATTCAGAGAGAGAAAATAACAAATGCAAAGACCTAGAGTCAGGAAAATATGCACATGACAAGGAGGACAGAACGGCTGCAGCGAATGAGAGACTGAGCAGTATCTGAATTTGGTTATTAAGACACCTAATAAAGCAGAGCATTACGGACATGTTGTGGACTTATTTTAAGTGTGACAGGAAGCCACTGCAACATTTGAGAAAAGAATGAAATGATCAGACTTGCACTTTAAAATAATATATCTGGTTGTTGTGTGGATAGTGGCTGAAGATAGGGGAGCAAGAAATGAAATAGAGCCAATGAGATAGACACAGGTATGTGGAAATAAATTTGTTCTGGGGGATTGGCTTATGTGATTATGAAGACTGAGAAGCCTAATGATCTTCCATCTGCAAGTGGAACAACCAGAAAATTTGGTGGTGTAGCTCAGATCCAAACCTGAAAGCCTTAGAACAAGAAGCACTGATGTCCTAGAGCAAGAGGAAATCAATGTCCAAGCTTAAGCAGAGAGAACAAATTTGACCTTATACCTTTCTATTCTATTTGAGCTCTCAAAGAATTGGATGATGCCCACTCACATTGGTAAGGGTGATCTTATTTACACGGCCTACCAATTCAAATGCTAGTTTTTTTGGTTTTGTTTTGTTTTGCTTTCAAAAACGACTCTCATGGAAAGCCTCAGACATGTATTACCAGCTGTCTGGCTTCCTTTCACCCAGTCAAGTTGACATAAAATTAATCATCATGAGCTTATCCCTTGTCAACTTTCCACCCATATAAATCTCTTTATACCAAATTTAATCTCAAAGACAGTAACAAGGCCATAATTCTGCCCAAAATAGTACAACTATTTTGTGTACAACTGAAAATGCACTGACTCCTTCCACACAAGAGGAGTAAATTCCTCAAATGATGTTATTTTTCTCTTGATATTCCATAACATAAATACCACAATGTCACATTAACAATACATAAACACGATGATACAAAGTCAGTATATCTTTGACTTTGTTACATGACAAGGGAATAAGGGAGAAAGGACACAAGATACTTGCTTAATATATGCATATACACACAAATGTATTCATAGCAAAATGAGGAGAAAACACTCATGGCAATTATAGTCCTCATTTCTGTAAGTGGTCACATGGTCATAGCTGGTATTTATAACTACCTTCCTTTTCTATTCATTCTCTATTCCCTTTGCCTTCAGCAAGGAGCTCAGCAGATCGTGGATCTATATCTGGCAAGATAACCCAAACTTTAATTCCTGAAGGGTCTGAGCCATTAATAGTCATGCCTAGATCACTGTTGAAATTTTCCATTGACCTCAATCACATGGAATAGTAATACTGAGAGATACCCTAAAGTATCTCTTGAATTTCAAACATATTTTTTCCTACCTCCCTTTTTGGAGTCATGGTCCAATATACTTTTATTAGGATCAATCACCCTAGTCAACACCACAGCTCCCTTCTTTGCCGGTTGAAATAAGGGAATGATGAGGAGGGTGGCACAATAGCCAGATGGCAGTCTTAACTTCTAGTTTAAGGGAATGATTGTTGAACCGGATGGCAAAAATAGTACTCCTTTTAGAACTAAGACCTCCAGGCCAGAAACATTATGGGAACAGGAAGCAACATTTTTGCTAGTGTGTCAATAGATGTAATAGTGAGTAGTACCACTCTCACTTCCATCCCTTGATCCTTGGATCTGTGAATCCTCGCTATTAGATAAATGACATCATATACTGGATGCTGACTTGGAGCATATATGTAGCCTTCTGGAGAACCTTGTATCAGACCTGCAATGTATTGCCACCTAGCGGGCTATGTAACTGAGTCTTCAAATGGCCATTCCCCTGTTCAATCAAGTCAACTGCTTTAGCATGGTCAGGAATATGCTACAGCCAGTGAATCTCATGAGCATGCCACACTCCTTTGTCTACGAAGTGAATTCCTTAAACAGAAGCAATGTGTGGGAAAGGTATTCCATAAGTCTACTGATGATAGTTTAGTGGAAGCATTCCATGCAAACAGAAAAAGTTATTTTAGGCTACTGAAGTAATCCAGACAAGAGATGTTAGTGGTCTAGATTTAAGGCATTAGCATTAGATGAGTGGCCGTCAGGCTCAAAATGTATCTTAGAAGCAGGGACAATAAGATTTACTGCTGGATTTGATACAATATATAAAAGAATAAGAGTGGTTTAGAATAACAAGAAATCTGGCCTGAGAAACAGAGTGGGGGGAATGTTACTTACTGAGGTAGGGAAAAATGAAAATGCATTAGGTTTTGAATTGTGATCTAATACCCCAACGCTTAATTCCTAATAGTTGTATAGTATTTATTTATATCGAATAGAGTTACACTCACACAGTTATTTTGTTCTGAAAATCTTCTTTTGCTTTTATCATTTAATATATTCTACTCAGTAAAATATAGAATGATCTTTTCAAGTTTTACTTAAGGGTAATAAAAAACATGCTATTGAGGGCTTAATAGTTAACAATGAGCTTATACATTAATTTCATGAGAACTGACTTTTACCCAGTATTCTCAGACAAAATTATGTTGTACAATTTCCTTTATATTTCAGTGAATCTAAATCACCAGTCACAAACAATTGTAAAATAGATCAGATTTTAATAAGAATTATCAAAATGTGGAAATAAGAATTTTAGAACAGATGAAAATTGACAACTAAGATAGTTTATAATCACCATTGAAATTTTGTAATTTTCTTCAAGCAGACATTTTCTTTTTAATTTTGCAAATTACTATTTTTGAAAAAATCAATTTCACTTAACATGTAAACTTTTATTGTCATAAGGGTTTATTCATTAATATTAATATCTTTAAACATCTCCTGCATTGTATAGTTACATTCTCTTTATCAACTAAATGTTCTTTTAAATATAACTTTTAAATAAAAAATTTAAAAAATAATGTTTTATTTATTTCATTGACTTAAAAAGTGTTGAAACACTTTGTTTTGATTTTTTTTATCTTGCAAAATATTTGAGGGAAATTATATTAATCATATTTATTATGACTAACAAGTCTAATCAACTTTATTTTTAAGTTGTCTATTGAACATTTTATTTTTTTCTTTTGCCTTCTTTTGCATTTTCTTAGCCCAGGACTTTTGTTCTAGATGTTTAACAATTTTACGTCTTCCTTCAAATTTAGGATTTACAATTAAATTTACATTTTGCAAATTTAAATTTATGATAATATTTTATTCATATTCTCTCCTCAAAAGCAAATGAGGAACAAAAAACTAGTAAATTTATGCTATTCTATAATCCATCTCTTGTATCATAAAGTATCTATATTTTCAGTTTTTAGTTATTTAAAAAATATTGCTCAAGAATTTTTTTTTTTAGATTTAAATGTAATGTTTAAAATTTTTTTCTTATCATAGTTTCCAGTATATTTTGCCTTCTTTTTCTTTTGAATGCCTCATTGTTTCCTGATAGGACAAATTTTCATAGTTATTTTAAATAAAGGCTGAGTGATAAATATTCTGAATCCTTGCATGTTTGAAATACCTACAATTTACTCTCATACTTGAATGTTAGTTTGTCTGGCTATGAACTTGTGGGTTCAAACTTTTCATTTTGCACTTTGAAAACATTTAGTACATTCTACAGTCTAATATTTGCAATAAGAATTTAAAAACACATTTACAAATATTTAGTTACTCCTACATATTCTCGTTCTACAGTATCTGTCTCTGTCTCTCATTTGTCTCTGAGAATTTGAAAGTTCCTCAAGATCCATGGATTTTTTTTTTTAAATTACATTCACATTCATTCTACTGCATGAAGTACAGCAAGGCAGACCAGGTTGACACTACATTTCTTCTCTCCCTTGGTGTCAGATGGCTCAAGCTGAAAGCTGAGCCTCTAACTCTATGCTACACCACCAGAGCAGTATAAATCAGGTCTCCACTTTTACCCCTTTCTTTCACAGTGAGGCCCAGTGGCAAGCTCACACCTTCACTTGAAAGCAAACAGATGGTGCAAAATTATACAAGCTGCTTCCGTGTTTTTGCTGGGAAAATGTTAAAAGGGCGGAGTGTAGCAGAACTTACTTTCTACTCCTCTGCAGTGAGGTAGTGTGAATCAATGCCCCAGTTTTTACTGGCGTGTTGTCAATGGCGCCCAGAGGAGGTGGCACATATACACACAACCAGCCCTCATGCTGCAGCTCGACAGTAAAACTTTGTGCTAAAAAATAGGTTAAATAGGATCCATAGCCTCATAACATAATATAAAACAGTCTCTGAAATATAACAAAACATCATTTGTTATACCAAGAACAGGAAAATTACAACATGAATGAAAAAACAATTAATAAAGAAATGACCATACCAAGGGAATCACGTTGTAATTTTCTGACAAGGATTTTAAAGTAACCATCATAAAAATGCTTTAAAAAGCAATTTCAAATTCTGTTAAAAATGAAAAATTAGAAAATCTCAGGAAAGAAATGGATGCTATAAAATATAAGTGAAAATTATAGAAATTTAAATATATATAATAGCCAAAGTAAATTTTAAAACTCAAATCACTGGGTGGGCTCAATATATACTAGATATGGGAATAGAGTCACTGAACATGAGGACAGATCAATTAACCCAGTCTGAACAGAGAGAAACTGGAAAACAAAGTCTCGTGCACCGGTGGAATAATAACAAGATATATAATATTCATATCATTCACTATTGGAGTTCTGGAAGAAGAGAAAAGAGAGAGACTGAAAATGTATTAAAAATATTATGGCTAAAACTTGGAAAAATTAATGAAAAAAATAAACTTGGCCAGGCACGGTGGCTCATGCCTGTAATCCCAACACTTTGGGAGGCCAAGGTGGGTGGATCACAAGGTCAGGAGTTTGAGACCTGCCTGGCCAATATGGTGAAATCCCATCTCTACTAAAAATACAAAAATTGGTGTGTGGTGGTAGGCGCCTGTATTACCAGATGCTCAGCAGCCCGAGGAAGGAGAATTGAACTTGGAAGGTAGAGGTTGCAGTAGCTGAGATCGCACCACTGAACTCCAGCCCCGGTGACAGAATGAGACTGTCTCAGAAAAACAACAACAACAAAAAACAAATAAACTTACAGATTAAGACTATAAGAATATGAGCAAACCCCATAACATGTAAACCTAAAGAAATCTTCACCCAGTTCCATGATAAATAAATGTCTTAAAAGATCATGGAAACAGCCAGAGAGAAATGAACATTACTTATATGAATCCATTCCGGCCAGAAGGAAGGGGCACATTTTTCCAAGTACTAAAAAAGCAGGCTGACAAAATTGGGGAAGAATATCTAACTCATAGAATAAGCAGAAATAAATTCATGTTGTCAATTTTAAGGAGCATAGAAATATGTGAACTTCACTGTCATGAAAGTCTAAGGTAAAACTCTTTATTAGTCTGTTCTCACACTGCTTATAAAGACATACCTATGAATGAGTAATTTATAAAGAAATAAGGTTTAATGCACTCACAGTTCCACATAGCTGGGGAGGCCTCACAATCATGGCAAAAGGTTTTGAAAGGCACATCTTACATGGTGGCAGACATGAGAGAAGTGAGAACCAAGAGAAAGGGGTTTCTCTTCATAAAACCATCAGATCTTGTGAGACTTATTCACTACCATGAAAACAGTATAGGGGAAACTTCCCCCATGATTCAGTTATCTCCCACTGGGTCCTTCCTTCAACACATGAAAATTGTGGGAGCTACAATTCAATATGAGATTTGGGTGGGGACACAGCCAAACCATATAATTCCACACCAGCCCCTCCCAAATCTCATATCCTCACATTTCAAAACCAATCATGCCTTCCCAACAGTCCCACAAAGATTTAACTTATTTCAAAAAGTCCACAGTCTAAAGTCTCATATGAGACAAGGGAAGTTCCTTCTGCCTATGAGCCTGTAAAGTCAAAAGCAAGTTAGTTACTTCCTTGATATAATGGGGGTATAGGAATTGGATAAATACCCCCATTCTAAATGGAAGAAATTGGTCTAAACAAAGGAACTACAGGCTCCAAGAATGTATGAAATCCAGGGGTGTGGAGGAGTTAAATCTTAAAGCTCTGAAATGATCTCCTTTGACTCCATGTGGCACACCTGGGTAACACTGATGCAAGAGGTGGGTTCCCATGGTCTTAGGAAGCTCTGCACTGTTACTTTGCAGGGTACAGCCTCCTTACCAGCTGCTTTGATGAGCTGTCATTTAGTGTCTGTAGGTCTTCCAGGCATACGATGCAAACTGGAGGACAGTGGCCCTTTTCTTATAGCTCCACTAGGCAGTGCTCAAGTGGAAACTGCATGAAGACTTCAACCCACATTTCCCTTCTGCAAAACCCTACCAGAGATTCTCCATAAGGCCCCTGCCCCGGAAGCAAAATTCTACCTGGACAACCACGTGTGTCTATACATCCTCTGAAAACCAGGCAGAGGTTCCCAAACCTCAATTCTTGACTTCTTTGCACCCATAGGCTCAATACTACATGGAAGATCTGAAGACTGGGGTCTTGTACTCACTGAAGTTACAGCCCAAGCTGTATATTGGCCCTTTTAAGCCATGGCTGAAGTAGCTGGGACCCAGATCACCAAGTCCCTAGGCTGCACAGAGAAGTGGGGCCCTTGGTCCTGCCCAAGAAACCACTTTTTCCTTTTAGACTTCTGGGCCTGTGATGGGAAGGGCTGCTGCAAAGTTCTCTGATATGCCCTGGACACATCATATAGTCAGGCAGCAAATTTTCTGAACTTTTAAAAGGGAAATGTATAAGGTCTTCCTTTTAAAACTGAATGCTTTTAACAACACCCAAGTCACATCTTGAATGCTTTGCAGCTTAGAAGTTTCTTCTGCCAGATACCCTAAATAATCTCCCTCAGGTTCAAAGTTCCACAAATCTCTAGGGCAGGGGCAAAATGACTCCAATCTCTGCTAAAGCATAGCAAGAGTCACCAACAAGTTCCTCACCTCCATCTGAGACCACCTTTGCCTGGATTTTATTGTCCATATCACTCTCAGGATTTTGTTCGAAGCCATTCAAGTCTCTAGGAAATTCCAAACTTTCCCACATTTTCCTGTATTCTTCTAAGCCCTCCAAACTGTCCCAACCCCCACCCCTCATTGCCCAATTCCAAAGTTGCTTCCATGTTTTAGGATATCTTTACAACAGTACTCCACTCTACTTGTACCAATTTACTGTATTAGTTCATTTTCTTGCTGCTGATAAAGACATATCTCAGACTAGGTAATTTAAAAGGAAAGAGGTTTAATTGACAATCATGGTGGAAGATGACGGAAGAGCAAAGTGACAACGAGATAGGATGAGAACAAAGCGGAAGAGGTTTCCCCTTATAAAACCGTCAACTCTCACGAGACTTATTCACTACCATGAGAACAGGATGGGTGAAACTAGTCCCATGATTCAGTGAACTCCCACCAGATACCTTCCACAACACGTAGGAATTATGGGAGCTACAATTTAGGGTGAGGTTTGGGTGGGGACCCAGCTGAATCATACCAAACTCTTATCCAAGAAAGTTTGAGATTGTCACATCATTAAAAAAAAAAACTTTATTTTTTAGAGCAGTTTTAGATTCACAGCAAAATTGAGAGGAAGGCACAAAAATTTTGCATATAACCCCTACCCTTACACATACACAGCCTGTCATATTTTATCAACATCCTCAGACAGAGTGGACATTTGCTACAAATGGTGAACCCACATCGACACATTGTTGTCACTCAAAGTCTAAGTTTACATTAGGTTTTATTCTTAGTATTCTTCATTATGAGTTTGGACAAATATATAATGACATCTGTCACTCATTATAGTATTATACAGAGTATTTTCACTGCCCTAATAATGCTCTATGTTGGGCCTATATTTATCACTCCCCCAGTCCCTGGTAATCACTAAACTTTTTGCTTTCTCCATCATTTTATCTTTTTCAAAATGTCATACGGTTGGTGTTTTACAGTATGTGACCATTTCTGATTGGTTCATATCACTTAGTAATACGTATCTAAGGTTCCTCCATGACTTTTCGTGATTTTCTTTTTAGTGCCGAGTAATGTTCAATTGTCTCAATGTATCACAGTTTATTTATCCATTTACCTGCTGAAGGACATTTTGTTTGCTTCCAAATTTTGGCAATTAAAAATAAAGCTGCTAAAATCATCTGCGTGCAGTTTATCGTATGGACATAAGTTGTTAACTTTTGGTTAAGACAAAAAAGTGAAATAGCTTGAACATATGGTGCGAGTATGTTTAGTTTTGCAAGAAACTGTCTTGCCAAACTGCCTTTCTAAGTGAGTATATGGTTTAAGATTCCCACTAGCAATGAATTAGAGGTCCTGTTGCTCCACATTTGGAGCACCAGGATTTGGTGCTTCAGTCTTCCAGATTTCAGCCATTCTAATAGGTGTGTAGTGTTATCTCGTTATTTTAATTTGAATTTCCCTGATGACATATGATGTGGAACATCTTTTTATGTGATTATTCACCATCTGATATATATATATTTTTTTTTGTGATGTGTCATTTAAGGTCATTTGTCCATTTTTTAATTAGATTGTTTGCTTTCTTACTGAGTTCTCAGAGTTCTTTGTATATTTTGAATCATAGTCTTTATTAGGTGTGTCTTTTGCAAATATTTTTTTCTCTCAATATGTTGCTTGTCTTATTCTGTTTACATTGTCTTTCACAGAGAAGTTTTAAAATTTAATAAAGTCCAGATTATCAATTATTTCTTTCAGGGAGCATGCCTTTTTTATTGTATCTAAGAAGCCATCATCATACTCAAGGTTATCTAGGTTTTATTCTGTTATCTTCTAAGAGTTTTATGGTTTTGCTTTCTACATTTATATCTATAAATGGATATCTTAAAGTGGATACTTTAAGTTAATTTTTGAAAAGTGTTTAAGGTTAATGTCTAGATTAATTTTTTTTTCATATGGATGCCTAGTTGTTTCAATACTATTTGTTGTAAAGACTTTTTTGCTTTATTGTATTGTCTTTGCTCTCTTGACTATATTATGGGGATCTATTTCTGGGTTCTCTATATGGCTCCATTGATTTATTTGCCTATTCTTCTACCAATGCAACACTGTCAAAATTACTATGGCTTTTTAGTACATCTTGAAGAGAGACAGTGCCATCCTCCAACTTTTTACTTCTCCTTCAGTGTATGTTGGCTATTTTGTAGTTTTGACTCTTCAAATAAACTCCAGAATAAGTTTGTTAATCACAAAATAACAGTGGAATTTTGGATTGCATTGAATCTGTAAAGCAGGATAAGAAGAACTGACATATTGGCAATATTGAATCTTTCAAGTCATAAACATAAAATATCTCTATTTAGTACTTACTTGATTTCATTTGTCAGAGTTTCCTACTTTCTTATCATATAGACCTTATGCATATTTTGTTATAGTTTTTGTTAAGTATTTCATTTTTTGATTTGCTTATGTTTTTAATTTCAAATTGCACATGGCTGCTGCTGGTATATGAGAAAGCAATTAACTTTTGTATATTAATCTTATATCCTGTAGCTTTCCTATAATCATGTATTCCTTCCAGAAGATGTTTGTGTCTGTTTTTGAATGTTCTAAGATGATTGTGCAACCTATAAACAAAGTTTTATTTCCTTCTTCCCATCTGCACCCCTTCTACTGCCCGTTATTGTCTTACTGTATTAGCTAGTATGCCTGATACAGTGTTGAAAAGGAATAATGACAGAAGACATCCTTAACTTTTTCCTGATCACAGTGGAAAAGCTTTGAGTTTCTCACCCATTAAATATGATGTTATTGGTAGTATTCCTGTAGATTTTAAAAAAGCAAGTTGAGGAAGTTCTCTATTTCTAGTTTACTGAATATTTGTTTTGTTTTGTTTCGTTTTTAATCATGATTCTGTGTTGCATTTTTTCAAGTACCTTTTCTGCATCTCTTGATATGATCATGTGTTTTTCCTTTTTAAGCCTGTTTATGTTACCAATTATATTAATTAATTGTTGAATGTTGGACCTGCTTTATATGCTTGGGATGAATTTCATTTGCTCATGGTGTATAATTATTTTTATACATACTGGATGTTATTTGCTAATAATTAATTGAGGATTTTTGCATCGATATTTATAAGAGATATTGGTCTATATATATTTTTTCCTTAGATTGTCTTTGTCTGGTTTTAGTATTAGGGTAATGCTTCCCTTGTGGAATGAATTAGGGAGTATTTCTTCTACATTAGCATGCCATGTTGGTTTGTAGTCTAGTGTGTAGTAGGTTATGCCATCTTGGTTTGTGTAGTTGCACTCAATGGTTGTATAATAACAAAATTGCTTAATGCATTTCTCACAATGTATCCTGAAGGTATCCCCTTCGTTCCATGATGCATGATTGTGGTTGAACTAATATCTGTTATATTTGTTACAGTTTTCCATTATTTCCCATTTTTCTTTGTTCCCACTTTTGTCTTCCACTCCTTTTCTGTCATTTGTGGTTTCAACTGAGTATTTTATATGATTTCATTTTTTCTCATTTATGAAGCATATAAGCATATTCTTTTTTATTTTCCTTTTTGAAGTGGTTTCCCTAGAGTTTGCGATATCCACTTACAACTAATTCAAGTCCACTTTCACATTAAACTATATGTCTTTATGAGTAATATAAGTAACTTATAACAAAATAATTATAGTTCCTCCTTTCTGTTCTTTGTATTATTGCTGGCATTCATTATACTACATATAATTACACAGGCACACACATACATATATATGCACAGAATGTATACATAAATATACATAATTAAATGCATTCTTAATGTCATTATTTTTAACAAACTCCTCTCTGTTAAATCAACTAAGAATGAGAAGACTAAAACTGTTTATTTTTACCTTCACTTATTTCCCCTTCAATCCTATTTCATTCTTTATGTATACTCAGGTTCACAAGCCATATTATTTTTCTTCTTTTTAAAAATCATCTTTTAACAATTCTTGCAAGTCAGGTCTACCAGCAACAAATTCCCTCAACTTTCATTTGGCTGTGAAAATCTATATTTCTCCTTCACTTTTTGATAATACTTTTGCAGCATACATATTTCTAGGTTGGTGAACATATTTCATCTATTCTCTTCTTATTAGTATGGTTTCTGAGAAATGTAATATCATTTTTGTTAGTCCATAGGTGAGGTGATTTTGCCCCTTCTGGCTTCCTTTAGGGTTCTTCTCTATCTTTGATTTTTCAGTAGTTTGAAAATGATATGACTAAGTGTAGTGTCTTTGGCATGTATCTTGCTTTGTGTCCTTTCAGCTTCCTGGATCTGTAGTTTGACGTCTGACATTAACGTGGGTAAATTCTCACTTATTGTTTGAAATATTCCTTCTTTCCCTTTGTTTTTCTTATCCCTCTAGTATTCCTATTACATTTGTTTTATACCTTCTGTAGCTGTCCCATAGTGCTTGGATATTCTGTTTCTTCTTTTCAGGGTTTCTTTTTTTCTCTTAAGGTTTTGAAAGTTTTATTAATATACCCTCAAGCTAGAAAGTCCTTCTTCAGCCACATCAGTACACTAATAAGCTCATGAATGGCATTCTTCATTTCTGTTAGCATTTTTGGTCTCTAGCATTTCATTTTAGGTCTTTCTTTATTATCATTATTATGCAGTATATTCTGGGGTACATGTGCAGAATGTGTAGGTTTGTTACATAGATATAAACATGCCATGATGGTTTCCTGCATCCATCACCCTGTCATCTACATTAGGTATGTCTCCTAATGCTATCCCTACCCTATCCCCCCATCCCTGCTATCCCTCCACATTTTCCTACCCCCCCGAGAGGCCCCGGTATGTGATGTTCCCCTTCCTGTGTCCATATATTGTCATTATTCAAAAACCACTTATGAGTGAGAACATAAGGTGTTTGGTTTTCAGTTCTTGTGACAATTTACTGAGAATGATGGTTTCCAGCCTTACCCATGTCTCTGAAGAGGACATGAACTCATTATTTTTCATGGCTGCATAGTATTTCATGGTATATTTGTGCCATATTTTCTTCATCCACTTTATAATTGATGGGCATTTGGGTTGGTTCCAAGTCTTTGCTATTGTGAACAGTGCTGCAATAAACATACATGTGCATGTGTCTTTATAAAAGAATGATTTATAATCAAATCCTTTGGGTATATACCCAGTAATGGAATTGCTGGGTCAAATGGCATTTCTATTTCTAGATCCTTGAGGAACTACCACACTGTCTTCCACAATGGTTTAACTTATTTACACTCCTTCCATCAGCGGAAAAGTGTTCCTATTTCTCCACATCCTCTCCGGCATCTGTTGTCTCCTGCTTTTTTAAATGATTTCCATTCTAACTAGCACAAGATGATATCTCAATGAGGTTTTGATTTGCATTTCTTTAATGACCAGCAATAATGAGCTTTTTTTCATATGTTTGTTGGCTGCTTGTCTTCTTTTGAGAAGTGCCTGTTCATATCCTTCACCCAGTTTTTTCTGGTGTTGTTTTTTTCTTGTAAATTTCTTTAAGTTCTTTGTAGATTCTGAATATTAGCTTTTTGTCAAATGGGTAGACTACAAAATTACACAATTTTTTTTCCCATTCTGTTAGTTGCTGGTTCATTTTATTGGTAGCTTCTTTAGCTGTGCAGGAGCTCTTTAGTTTAATTAGATCCCATTTATCTATTTTGGCTTTTGTTACCATTGCTTTTGGTGTTTTAGTCATGAAGTTCTTGCCTATGCCTACGTCCTAAATATTATTGCCTAGGTTTTCTTCTAGGGTTTTTATGGCATTAGGTCCTATGTTTAAATCTTTACTCCATCTGACTTAATTTTTATATAAGGTGTAAGAAGGGAATCCAGTTTCAGCTTTCTGTATATGGCTAGCCAGTTTTCCCAACACTATTTATTATATAGGGGATTCTTTCCCCATTGTTTGTTTTTGTCAGGTTTGTCAAAGATCAGATGGTTATAGATGTTTGGCATTATTTCTGAGGTCTGTTCTGTTCCCTTGGTCTATATCTCTGTTTTGGTACCAGCACCATGCTGTTTTCATTACTGTAGCCTTGTAGTATAGTTTGAAGTCAGGTAGTGTGATGCTTCCACCATTTTTTTTTTCTTAGTATTGTTTGGCTATGTGGACTCTTTTGTAGTTCCATATGAAGTTTAAGCGGGTTTTTCCAATTCTGCAAAGAAAGTCAATGGTTGCTTGATTGCTTGATGGGGATAGCATTGAATCTATAAATTACTTCAGGCACTATGGCCATTTTCACAGTACTGATTCTTCCTAACCATGAACATGGAATGTCTTTTTATCTGTTTGTGTGCTCTCTTATTTTCTTAAGCAGTGGTTTGCAGTTCTCATTGAAGAGGTTGTTCACATCCTTTTTAGTTGTATTCATAGGAATTTTACTCTCTTCATAGCAATATATATGGGAGTTCAGTCATGATTTGGCTCTGTCTGTTATTGGTATATAGAAATGCTTGTGATTTTTGCATATTGATTTTGTATTCTGAGACTTTGCTGAAGTTGCTTTTCAACTTAAGGAGATTTTGGGCTGAGATGATGGGTTCTTCTAAATATAAAATCATGTCATCTGCAAATAGAGGCAATTTGACTTTCTCTTTTCCTAATTAAATATCCTTTATTTTTTTTTCTTGCCTGATTGCCCTGGCCAGAACTTCCAATACTATGTTAAATAGGAATGGTGAGAGAGGGCATCCTTGTCTTGTGCCATTTTAGGTCTTTCTTAGGCTTTCCATCTTTGTATTTACACTGATCATCTATTCTTGCATGCTGTCCACTTTATCAATTAGAGCCTTTAGCTATTCATCATAGTTTCAAATTCCCAGACTAATAATCCTAACATCACTGCCAGGTCTGACTTCGATGCTTGCTCTGTCTTTTCAAATTGTGATTTATCCTTTCTAGTAATTTTTTCTTGACAACTAGATATCATCTACTAAGTAAGAAAAAACACTATGAATTAGAAACGTAGAAGTAAGTTGTGGGAGGAGGGAAGCATTGTATAGTCTCTATGCTTAGGTTTCAGTCTTTTAGTGAGTTTATGCTTCTAGACTCTATATTTTATTATCCAAATATTTATTCAGTTTGTTTTCTCTCCTTATGTGGGACTGAATGGCTAGAATGAAGTAGATTTTAGTTCTTCCCTTCTCCTATGTAAAAGGCTGGAGCTTCCCTGAGTTGGATATTTCTCTCCTCCCAGGTCAATTAGGCTCTGATAAAATTCCAGAAAATTAGACATTAATTGACGAGGTATTTTCAATAAGGAACTGTGTTTTAAGTCAACTGATTTGTGATAATTTGTTCTATAATAGATCACTAATATAGTTAGTTTTCATACAAAGGTTACATAGTCATAGATTTTTCCCTTCTTCAGAAAATAAAGGGAGAGCAGAATTCAAAGTACTGTTTAAAAATGCGTGAGGGAGAAAGTAATAAAATTTTATAAACAGAATATATGTTTGCTAGGAACTGTTGTGTATTTTTAGTACTTAGTAATGATATATAGCATGCAAAATTATCAAGCTTAATGCATATTCCAAAATCAAGTGTGTAGAAGCCTTGTCTAATTTAGTTGCTGCCAATATTGTCCTTTGAAATAGTAGGTTGGCTTTGCAACTATATGTAGAAAATGGTTATAGTAAACAATTCCTCTCTGATGTTTGTCAGGGAATTAAATCAGGATATCAAAATACGTCTAGTTTTCTGATGTAGAAATGGCTTACTATCCAGACAGAAGAGAATGGAATTAAGTAAAAAAAAGAGCTAAGGTTTGTAAGCAATAGATGAAAAGAGATAGAAAAAGCCAAATATTAACATGGAGATCATTATGTAAAAGTTTGATTTGGGGAAATGTAAAGCTGTAAGTTTTTTATATTTTTTATTTGCCTTGGGCAAACTATCTTTTAAGAAAACAATTGGAATCTGAATTCTTCCTAAGAACTTTGTCATGTAAATAAAAATGCAGATAATTGAATATTTGGAATTCTATTTCTGTTCGAAAGTGCTTCTCAAATAAACAATTTTGTTTGTATCAACAGTTTATTGGACTACTGATTTCAGCCATAATGAAGTAATGTGGACCAGGTTTGCTGTATCTAAAGCAAGCAATAAATCTGAAAAAAATATTTGAAAACTTGGTTTTAAAGCCATTGGACATCAGGCCACAATAGATAGTGATCTTAAAATATTGGATAAATAAAAATTCCAAATTCTAAATAAAATTCCAAATATTCAATTGTCTACATTTTAATTTATTTTACAAAGTTCATAAGAAGAATTCAGATCCAAAATTATTTCTCTGAAAGATATCCTGCCAGGTATACAGTAGTTCCTATCTACAACTTAAAGAGTTCTAACAAAAGAGGAGAGCTCAAAAATTACTCTAACTTACCACATTGCATTTCTACCAAGGAAGAGGAAACAAGGTGAAATCCAGTGGACTCTCTATACTTATATTGCTTATTTTTTAAAGCATTTCTCAGATTTTTATTTTCTTAATTTTCATAACTTCTTCCAAAAGTACTATTATTGAACGACTTAGAGTAGCAAAATTGGTAAGTGGAAGAAGAGAAGGACTGAAGACTTAATGCCAAAAGCTAATCAGCCCATATATGGTTATGCGATATTTCACTTATGCTGGTTTCTGTGTTCCTTTAATTTACTTCTATGGACACTGGTGTCACTGGACACTGTGGTATCACTTTCTTCAGTTACGGTACAGCCAGTGACTGTCTAAAAATAATGGCAAAGCGTAGAGGAACAAGAAGATATGTTATTTTTCCCAATGTATTCCTAAGTGGTATTTTCCTGTTTCTGGGTGCAGCCTCAGCTTCTTCTGCTTTCCCCTCTGCACTGTTCTCTCACCTGCCTCCTCATGGTTCACACGTCTACTCTCTTCCCAAGGCATGTGCTGCTGTTCTCATTCTCATCATTATTTTATGCCCACCCACTAACATTCAAAAAGGTAAAATTATTACTTTCATGCAGATGTAAAAAAACAAACCTTTTAAAGGTCAAATTCTACTGAGTAATCAATGAGGCATCCAAGGGGATGTCTTAACTTGTTCAAAAGAGAATCTTGTGAGTAAACACATTTAGAGATCAGAAATAATTCCATAATTCCATGAATATGCAAATGGAACAAAACTGTTTGTTTCTCATGGGAGTGAAGCCAGCTGAACCTCCATTGTATAGAAAAGAATTATTTTGCATTGTTATTGGATTATCTACAACTTAAAGAGTTCTAAATAGCCTTCATTAAAACCACGATCAGGACACCATGAAAGGGATCTTCTAGAGTTTTAAAAATTCAGTGAGTCACAAATATTTCCCTACCCAGGGTTCCTTATTTCCTCTTATAGTAGCTATAGGGTTAATCCCTGGATAGAAAACCAGCAGCTCATGGTGAGTCACCAAGATGAATTGGAAGTGAACTTCCGCAAATTTGTCATTATTTCTCTTTTACTTATTTTCTGGCAACGTTGTGCAGCATTTTCCTTTGGAAAAAATGCAAAAATAAAAATAGCATCATTTTTCCAGTCTTCTAAGCGCTTTGAAATTTATGTTCAGTGACAAATTTTAAAATGATAAACCAAGAAATTATCTTGTAAATTTCACCTCTTTTTATTTAAGAAATAAAGCACTAATGTAATACATTCTTAACACAATCGGATTATTTTAATTTTCATGTTTTTAAATATTCTATATTATGGTATTAACATGTAAAGTCTTTACATTTATGTTGATATCAAGTGGATATTGTCTTGGAGTTGAAAATATTTTACTTAAATAAGAGTGATTGAATATTATACTGAATGCTGCAATATAAAAGTACATAATGAAGCTGATATATCACATTTTGAGTATCATCATTTGATCATTCAACATTATCGTCATTTGGTTTTTCAACATTCTGTCCCCTGGTTGATTTATTGGCTTTCATAGCTCTACACAGACACACACACACACACACACACACACACACACACACATGCACACACACACTTGCAGAGATACATACATATTTATACACTTTTTGATATTTACTGACATACTTACACATATATATCAGTCACAAAGACTAATGATCTTCACTTGTTTTCACCTTTAAGTTTTAGTCATAATGCAAATTTATTCTCTTTATGAAGTATGCATATGAAATAAGAATTTGCACATATGGAAAGAACTCATGTACATAGAAACAGTAAATGTTAGATTAAATTTTTGATAGGAAGAACAAATACCACACAAGTAATGTGGTATATTGATTATGAAAACTATTTTCTTGGAACACAATAATTATTCTTGAATATTCCTTTGTCAGTTAGATCTTGGTAAATTGCTGGATTATTTTTTCCAGCAACCCCCTTTCTCCATTTCCCATGCCCACTATTCCAAAACATGAGAATGATACAATATCACATCATTGAGTGTGTTTTCTGTTTATCTTTAGAGCTAGGTGGAAAAACAAACCTTAAACAAGAAAAATAAAGAAAATAAGCAGTTTTCGTAAGTGACGTTCAGAAACCCTAATGCAAAGATAGTGCTGACTTGATTTTTTCTTATTTAAATGCAAGTACTTTATCTTGCTGAAACATTCACTTTTCATTTCAGTGGCAATTACTGACTGTGCACAGCTGTGCCCCACCCCTCAATTGTCAATAATGTACTATTTCAACTATAGGAAACAATTATACATAAACGGTTATAACCACACTATTTTTGAATGTATTAGCATCGTTCTTTTCCATGTCATAGGCGTCACTGCACTCCAATTCCAGTTGGTTTTGTGACTGCTATGGTCAATTCTACTCAAGGTACCTGACTATAGATAAGGTTTCCAAGGCAGGGATTTCAGCTATGAAGACTTCTTTCCATTTCAAGTTTTCTCCTTCACTTGTTCAAAACCTGACCTATCCTACCACATATTTTTAAGCTCTGTCAGTATATTCATTAGAACTCTCAAGAAATACCAAGAAGTATATGTTGCTTAAGAAGTATGTATAACTTCTATTTAGTATAGAATTCATCATATGACTGTTATTCTTGAAGAGAGAAGACTTTTACTTAGTAGGACTGAATTTTCAGGAAACTGTTCATAATATAGCTTTGATATATGTTCCACTAGAGTAGCGTTCTCAAGAAGCAACTGATTCGTAGCTACAGTAGCCGATTAAAGGATGAAATCCATCTAGGGATTTAGAGTTCTTTTTTGTAAGCTTAATTGCCAGAAACGATGGGAATATAGGGAAGAATAAAATGGTTCCTCTTCAAATTTAATAAAGAGAAAGTTTGCATTTGTTATTTGGGCTCCGTTTGTGGCATGATGACTGCATCTATTATTATACAGAGAGTTGATTCTCAGAAAAAAACAAAAGGTTCCAGAGAGGCAACTGTGAATTAAAATTGATGAAGGTGACAAAGATGACGAGGATATAATGAACAACACATTACGCAGCATTTTACATGTCATATGAAATTGAGTGTGCTTTATTTCATCCTCACATATTTTCATAGTGGGGGCAGGATGGGAGTATTCTGACAGAGCTTCCAGAGCTGGATGGTATTGGTTTGACTCCTCACTTCACAACTTCCTAGATGAGTGACCTTTTGATCATCCATAAATGATGGATTTCTTTTGATCATCCATAAAATTGAGATATTAATATTAAATAAGATAATGCATATAAAGGATGCTATACATTGTAAATTTCTAATTTATTATTAGCACCATCATACAAGTCAGAGAATTTGCAATTCAAAGCATTGAATAGCATAATTGAAGGAGCTAGTATATGGTTTGATGGACTTCAATCCCAGGTGTTTATAATTTCAGGCCAGAGTGATTCTAAGTCAGAATGTTTAAATTTAATCCTGCCTTCCACCTACAAGCCATATGCTTTAGGAAACATTATAAAATCGGCATGAGTCTCAATTGATGTCTAAAATCAGAGTGATAATAATCCAAATATTTTAGGGGTTATCCTAAAAAGTAAATGAGCATATATCTGTATATGTGTATACACACACACACACACACACATATGTGTATGTATATGTATGGTAAGAGAGATTATGCACATAGAGATCACTCAATTAAAGTTTAATGTAATTATTATATATTATACTTTGCAGTCTCTCTGACGCTTTTGCTTTGTTAACTATTTTTAAAATAATTTAGTTGTATCAATATAAATTATATTCCTTTAATCAAGTTACCTTATTTTTACTTTCAGATGTGTGATCTTTTTAGAAACAATCTCTATTGCAATCCATTCTTATTGGATGCCAAGTTACTTCTAAAACTATGATAATGTCCTCTTAAATAGCTCTGTCTATGGATATAACTTACATTGCCTGGAACGTGTTGATTCTTTAAGGACGTGCAAACATAAAACACAAGCAAGATTAGGGCTATGTTGACTTCAGATGGAGGGCTCAAAACATAAGTGTTTTGCTGTTTTGCTTCAAACCAAACAACCCTTCTAATAATACCTTGAACTTACTATCTTATTTTTTATCAGGAAAAAAATGTATTGCCAAGGACAGGAATGGCTTTATTTCCAAAGTAATTAATATTAATCCATACCACCAGAATTGTTCAATTTGAACTAACTCAGGTAGTTCAACTGATAACTTTGCAAGCTTCAAAGTATTTGTTAGTTTCTAAATAAGTCAATTGTTTGTCAGCTATTGATATTTTGAGTATTTTCAGAGTATGATGGATCTCAACAGAGGAACATGTAACTCCTGGAATTGTCAATAATTTCCAAATTGTTGAGGAAACAGAGTCACACATATTTATTTTTGTTCACTTTTTAGAAACAGGGGAGAATAACATTTAATAATTATATATATATTTTTTTTACCAGGAATAAAAAACCAAATTTAAGAGGCTAGTAGAGAAAGAACGCAGTGTGAGGCAAAAGGGCAAATCAGTAACTTGAGTGAGGTAGAAATATTTGAGAATATATATTTCCAAAACCAAAAAGCTGGTAGATGGAAAAAAGAAAAGAATAAATTTTTCAAAATGAAAACACACAAAGGGACAATAAACGTGCATAGATAAAAAGACAATCTTGACTTAAGTTATTCAAACAAAATGTCTCACTGAAAAAAATGCTAAAGTGTGTGTTTGTGTGGTATTAGCCTGCAAAATGACCTGATTCCTTCAATTCTCATTATAGCCACAACTTTTCGTATACATTTACAGTTTCTTATATTAAAACATAGAGTCTGTTTCCCCTGTCCTGCTTGTAAGACTTGCTTTGGCAATAGAATGCCACAGAAGTTGTGGTGTATCAATTCCACACCAAGGCCTCAAGATGCCTTATGTACTTTGTCATTTTCAGAATACTGCCAATGATAGTGAACATTTGAACAATACCTGACTATCTTGTTGGATGATATGAAACTATGAGAATTCGATCTGAGAACACTAATTTATCCCAGTAGAGGCACCAGGCATGCGGGAGACCCTAACTAATATCAACAAAGACAATTCACAGCTCACACACCAACTGACAGCAGATATATAATCAAAGGCGTCCTAGAGCAGTGGGTCCAAGTGACATGAAAATTCATGAGTTAATTTGGTATTTCTCTCTCTCTCTCTCTCTCTCCCTCTCTCTCTGTGTATATAATATATAAATATGTATGATGTGTGTATATATAGAGATATATTATATATATAATTTCTCTCAAATATGAATGTTGGCCAATTGTTTTAAGAACTTATGAACCCCAAGAAATAAATTGATTATCAAAACACAGAGCCTATTTCTACTGTGAACGTGTTTGCTGGTAACACCTCAGTTTTAGTTTCGTAGCTTTAATATGCCAGGATCTCTCATATAATGAGACCCCAAAGCCCACTGAAGAGTAATCATGTAAGATATTCTCTTCATTAACCAGGGTGTGCAAATAGCTACAATCTCAATGTAGGCATATGAATGAACTAGAACTAAATGTGTAGCCCTTAATATGTATCCTTCCCACTTGCCCTCCCTAAACTCAAGGTATTAGAGAACAAGATGTCTTGACTTGTCCTTGTGTGTAAATGCATCCCAAGCTTAGGCAAGTTTAGGCATTGTTAGCTAAGAACGTAAGAGCTGGTTGACTGTGAATGCCCAGAGGGATGTGACAGAACTAATATGAAGTATCTCTAAAGAAGAGCACATTATTGTAAGCATTTAGAAATACTTATAGTTTCTTAAGGACAATATGAAGAAAATGGTCAGAATAAAAAGAAAAGAAGGAAGAAAGGGAGGAAGAGAAAAAGAGCAAAATGAGGAAGATGATAAATATAATAGCATAAGTAGACTCATACATAACCTCAGACACTATAATTACTTAATATGGATCATGCTTCCAGCACTTTGGGAGGTCGAGGCGGGTGGATCAAGAGGTCAAGAGATTGAGACCATCCTGGTCAACATGGTGAAACACTGTCTCTACTAAAATACAAAAAATTAGCTGGGCATGGTGGTGCATGCCTGTAATCCCAGCTACTCAGGAGGCTGAGGCAGGAGAATTGCCTGAACCCAGGAGGCGGAGGTTGTGGTGAGCCGAGATCGCGCCATTACACTCCAGCCTGGGTAACAAGAGCGAAACTCCATCTCAAAAAAAAAAAAAAAAAAAAAGGATCATGCTTAAGTGTTTCAAAGAAATAAGTAATTAACTTGGAAATAACTGTAAGGAAGAGGTAATTATAAAATGTGGCACATGTGAGTTATAAAAGGAACAAAGAAATATTCTATAAATAGAAAACAAAATAACAAAATTTAGACACCAGGAAGCACAATGAACGTATTCGTCGGTATACTGGGCAAAACTGAAGAGAGAATAATGAATTGAAAGATAAATCAGAAATTATTCACAGAGAGATTAAAAAAAAGAAAATACAGAAGAGTGTATAAGAAATATAAAGTATACAATAAGAATGTATACAATATGTTAGATTGTAGTCTTGGGGTTGACAGGGGAGAGAAAGATGTAAAGACTTTATTTAAAAAGATAATGACAGGAAACTTCTTTTAATGATGGAACAAATATTCATAATTTAAAGTCTCAGAGACTCATAAGAATAATGAGGAAAAGGAAGGGAAGAAAAAGATGAAAGAGAAGAAAAGAGAAAGAGGCAGTGAAGAGAAGGAAGAAAATAAAGCATTCACGTGTTTTTCTTTTAACTGAAGAAAAGTAAATAAAAAATCTCAAAGGCAGGGAAAAAATGCTTTGAAAGAAATAGGAGTTAGAGTAATAGCATCGTTTTAAATAGCATCCTAAAATGCTAAAAGTGTAGAAATGTATCTTCAATAATCCAACTAAAATAATAACCAACTTATACTTTTATACACTGGAAATATTTTTTAAGAATGAGAGAAAAGTAATCACATTTCAGAATAAAAAATTTACCACCAATGAATATCCACTAAAGGAAATGTTAAAGGAAAAGAAAGACAGGAAAACTTAATGGAAAGTCTGAAATTTAAAAAAAAGAACAACAAACAAGAAAAAAATTATATGTTGAGAGTTATTATTTTTTTAATTCCAAGTTAAATAATGTGGGGGCTCAGAAAACTCCAAAATGAAGCATGCAGAAATACCCTCAGAAGAAAACTCTGTTTCTTTTTTGTTTGTTTTATTATTATACTTTAAGTTCTGGGGTACATGTGCAGAATGTGCAGGTTTGTTACATAGGAATACACATGCCATGGTGGTTTGCTGCATCCATCACCTTGTCATCTACACTAGGTATTTCTTCTAATGTTAGCCTTCCCCAATCCCCCAACTCCTTTGTATCCTCCCCCAATGCCCCCCCACCCCCTAACAGGCTACGGCGTGTGATGATTCCCTCTCTGTGTGCATGTGTTCTCAGTGTTCAACACCGACATAGGAGTGAGAACATGTGGTATTTGGTTTTCTGTTCTTGTGCCTGTTTGCTAGGAATGATGGTTTCCAGCTTCATCCACATCCCTGCAAAGGATATGAACTCACCCTTTTTTATGTCTACATAGGATTCCATGGTGTGTATGTGCCACATTTTCTTTATCCAGTCTATCATTGATGAGCATGTGGGTTGGTTCCAAGTCTTTGCTATTGTAAACAGTGCTGCAATAAACATATGTTCACATGTGTCTTTATAATTGAATGTTTAATAATCCTTTGGGTATATACCCAGTAATGGAATTGCTAGGTCAAATGGAATTTCTATTTCTAGGTCCTTGAGGAATCACTGCATTGTCTTCCATAATGGTTGTACTAATTTACACTCCCACCAACAGTGTAAAGTGTTCCTGTTTCTCCACATCCTCTCCAGCATCTGCTGTCTCCTGATTTTTTAATGATTGCCATTCTAACTGGCATGAGATGGTATCTCAATGTGGTTTTGATTTGTATTTCTCCAATGACCAGTGATGATGAGCTTTTTTTTTGATATGATTGCTGGCTTCATAAATGTCATTTTAAAAAAAATTGTACTTTGGATTCTGGGGTACATGTACAGATCATGCAGGGTTGTTGCATAAGTATGTACATAACAAGGTGGTTTGCTGCCTCCATTCCCCCTTCATCTGCATCTGGCATTTCTCACCGCATTATCCCTCCCAACCCACTACTGTCCCTCCCCTAGCCTCTTTCAACTGACCCCAGTGTGTGATGCTCCTCTCCCTGAGTCCATGTGTTCTTATTGTTCAACATCTGCCTGTGAGAATATGCAGTGTTTCGTTTTCGGTTCATGTGTCAGTTTGCTAAGAATGATGGTTTCCAGATTGATCCAAGTCTCTGCAAAGGACACAAACTCATCCTTTTTAATGACGGTGTAGTATTCCACGGTGTATATGTGCCACATTTTCTTTGTCCAGTATATCATTGATGGGCGTTTGGGTTGGTTCCAGGTTTTTGCTGCTGTACACAGTGCCACGATGAACATATGTGTGCATGTGTCTTTCTAATAGAAAAATTTATAATCCTTTGGATATATACCTAGTAATGGGATTGCTGGGTCAAATAGAATTTCTATTTCTAGATCCTTGAGGGATTGCCACACTGTCTTTCACAATAGTTAAATTAATTTACACTCCCATCAACAGCATAAGAGTGTTTCCATTTCTCCACATTCTCTCCAGCATATGTTGTCTAAAGATATTTTAGTGATCACTATTGTAACTGGCATGAGATACTACCGCAATGTGCTTTTGATTTCCATTTCTCTGATGACTAGTGATGATGAGCATTTTTCATATGTTTCTTGGCCTCATATATGTCTTCTTTTGAGAAGTGTCGGTTCACATCCTTCACCCACTTTTGAATGAGTGTGTTTGTTTTTTTCTTGTATATTTGTTTTAATTCTTTATAGATTCTGGATATTAGCCCTTTGTCCAATGGGTAGATTGCAAAAATTTTTCCCATTCTGTTAGTTGCTGGTTCACTCTAATGATGGTTACTTTTGCTGTACAGAAGTTCTGAAGTTTAATTATATCCCATTTGTCTATCTTAGCTTTTGTTACCATTGCTTTGATGTTTTAGTCATGAAGCCTGTGTCTATGCCTATGTTCTGAATGGTTTTGCCTAGGTTTTCTTCTAGGGTTTTCATGGTACTAAGTATTATGTTTAAATATTTAATCCATTTGGAGTTAATTTCAGTGTAGGGTGACAGGAAGGGGTCTAGTTTCTGCTTTCTGCACATTGCTAGCCAGTTTGCCCAACACCATTTATTAAATAGGGAATCCTTTTCCCATTGCTTGTTTTTGTCAGGTTTGTCAAAGATCAGATGGTTGTAGATGTGTGGTGTTATTTCTGAGGCCTCTGTTCTAAAACCTTCTCCTGCCCTCTTGTCTCAGGTCCTCATTCTCATTAATGGCTAGCCATAGAAACTAGAATTCCTCTTTCCCAAGGCAGGTGATAAAAATCCAAACTCCTTTATCCCAAAGCAGGTCATGAAGCCTGAAAATATTACTCTAAGTTCCCTTCCACCTTTCTGTATGAAAAGTGGCCATAAATAATTTATCTTGTTTGATTTAAGTCATAAAACTCCCTATTCCGAGAGGGTCCTGCCCCATATGCAGAAGGAGGAAATTCTGAACACAGAGGCCAAAAAAGATTCTAAACAGGCAGTTTTGGCTGGATTTCCCCACTCAGTCTATTAGCATCACTCATACCCTTTTTGTACAATCATATGTCTACATGCTATCCATACTTTGTTGAGCCTAAGCATATAAATGGACAGTTTCCCCTGTGTGTTTGGGCCTTCATTCTAAAGGCTCCTGAGTCACATAAAATTCTAGTCAAATATATTTGTCTGCTTTTTTTTCCTTATTAATCTGCCTTTTGTAAATGATCTTCAGTGAAACTTCAGAGGGTGATGGGGAAATGTCCCTCGTTTCCTACAACAGAAATACTCATACACAATATTTAAAAAATCAAGTATGGATTAAAATGAGAAACAGTAAAATATTAGTCAAAAGTGGTATAATTAAAAATCAAATCTTTTAAAGTACTTCCAGTTTAAGAGAAGAAAAATAAAAGTTTTATTTAACTAAGGTTTCACCGAGAGCTTTGTAGATAAATGCTGATAGAAAAGAATGAGAATTTAAGATTTTAAAACCATTAAGAGAGTGAAAAATGAAATTATTAAAAAACATAGGAGGCCGGGCGCGGTGGCTCAAGCCTGTAATCCCAGCACTTTGGGAGGCCGAGACGGGTGGATCACGAGGTCAAGAGATCAAGACCATCCCGGTCAACATGGTGAAACCCCGTCTCTACTAAAAATACAAAAAATTAGCTGGGCATGGTGGCACGTGCCTATAATCCCAGCTACTCAGGAGGCTGAGGCAGGAGAATTGGCTGAACCCAGGAGGTGGAGCTTATGGTGAGCCGAGATCGCACCATTGCACTCCAGCCTGGGTAACAAGAGCGAAACACCGTCTCAAAAAAAAAAAAAAAAAAAAAGTAATTATAAAAATGATAGAGACATACAATTTATGCAATAAATACATAGGACAAAATAAAATTTTACATTATTTTAGAATGTATTTACATTAAGTAAAAAGAAAATTGCATGCCTCAGTTGAAGATTAACAATTTGAGGAAATAAGCTCAACTATATCCTGTTTATAAGACACATCAAAACCTAAAGATACAAAAGAACTGAAAGTAAAAGGATGGAAAAAACGCAGCATAAAAATATTATAAAAATTGATATCACTATATTCATATTGACAAGTTAGATTTTGACAATGTATGACAGTTCCTACAAATATAGAAATGGATTTCATACTGACAAAGGCTTAGCAAGCAAAAATACCATTTTAAAATGCATAGACCTATAGCATAGATTCAAATAATGTACTCAGAAATTTAAAGTAAAATTGATGATACAAAGGAAAACAAGTCACATTTACAAATATAATGCATACATTTTAACTTATATATCTCGGTGTTAAGAAACAAAGAATTAGTGAGGAGATATGAGATATGAACAACACATTTAACAAACATAACCTAATGGATATATATTGAATATTTGATGACTACTGCAGTATGAACATTATATTCAGTTGGAAACATTTATAGAAATTAACCATTTACTGGTTTATAAATAAGTGAAATTTAGCAAGAGGAAGGAACAAACTTTTATCTAGTACATTTATGTTTATTTAAGCACAAAAACTTTCAAAACTAAATTTCTTTCTCAAATATCTGAGAAACTGTTAATATTGCATTTTCTCTGAAGAAGCTATTCATTAGATCTGCTTTATTGGGCCTTTATTACTGTGTTTTAATTTTTCTTTTCTATCCAAATGCTATTTGCATATCTGTCACAATATGTGGCATCATTCTAAGGCAGAAATGTGAAGACAGCTGAAAGTAATCACTGATTAAGAAAGATGCTGTCACAAAAATTTTTGTTTTTACATCATTTTGGAAAAAAATCACCCATGAAGCCAGGCAGACTTGAGTCTGAGTAATGGCTGTGTTGCTTGCTAATCTCTATCATGTGGACAGCTGTCTTTTATCTCAGTGAGCTTCCTTTGCAATGTTATCTATGAAATTTAGGTAATAATGTCTCTCTTCCCTTCACCCTCAAGCATTCGGTCAGTAATATACCTCCCACAGCTTTTTGCCCAGAGCATATACAGTTGACCATTGAATAATATGGGTTTGAACTGTGTAGGTGCACTTACATGCAGGTGTTTTTCAACAAAACATAGATTAAGAATAAAGTATTTGGCTACATTCAGTGGCTTGCACTTGTTTCCCCAGCAATTCAGGAAATTGAGGCAGGAGAATTGCTTCAGGGCATGAGTTAGAGACTAGCCTGGGAAACTTAGGAAGACCCCCATCTCTAAAAGAGTTAAAAGAAAATCAGTCCCGCTAGTGGCATGTGTCTGTGATCCCACCTATTGGGAGGGTGAGGTGGGAGGATTGCTTGAGCCCAAAAAATCTGAGGGGACAGTGAGCTATGATCATGGTACTGCACTCCACCCTAGGCAACAAAGCACGAACCCTTCTCTTAAAAAAAAAAAAAAAAAAAAAAAAACCCTGTATTAGTGGAAGGCAAAACCTGTGTACAGCAAGGGGCCAAATTTTCATATACACAGATTCACAGGCTTGACAGGGGAACTTGCATATACACGGATTTTTAGTATATGTGAGGGCCCTGAAACTTCCCTGGCACATACCAATGGACTACTATGCATTTGGTCATGGTAGCTATTACTATTAGCATTGTGATACCTCTATGTGTCTTAAACACAACATTTCATTTTAAACATACAGTGGGATATATTTTATTAAATATAAATTTAGCATTAACTTGAAACCTGGGAGAACAAAGTATTTAAAAATCAGCATTGAAAAGCAAAAGTTCAGATGGAAAAACTGCCTCCCAAAGGCAATGTCAAAGGTTTACTATCACTTAGATCGTTAAAAAATAGTCTTTTAAAGACATTGTAGTCAATACAGGGTGATGTTATTCTGGGTTGTTAAGGAGATGAACAAGATAACCTAAATGGCCTTTCTATCTTTAAACTTCCATGAACTTCAGTCACAAGAAGACTTCTTTTCTTTCTTTATTTTTCTTCATTACCCTTTTCATTTATCAGATTTCAGTAAAAATGAACAGCTTTAAATTTCTATAACCTATCTATTCAATCATATGCCTTCCAATCTCAATTGCTTTTATGGTATTTTTCAAAGGAATTGGTTCACTATTCAGCGCTAAAGTGAGTGCAGAATCAGAGAAGAAAACTTGGTTGCTTATAATAACAACTAAATCTCACAGTTCCCTCCAATTAATGGCATATCTGGGGACTCAGATGCACATTTAGTTTCCTCCAGTTTATGTATGAGTATCATCCTATGATCGTTTTCTAAATTAGATATTTAACATCATCCTCATCCATTACCATCAAGCTTTTGGAAAATTCTTACTGAATAGATTTTAGGTTAATGTTATACAAAGTTATGTTACCTTCTGTATTCCCAAGGCCTACCATCTATAAAAAACATCTTGATACAAAAGCAACTAAGTATATAAGATGTGAATAAGGTTAGCATTTTCCAAGATTCTACTAAACCCCCAAAAACATCGCAAACTCTGGATGAGTAAAAACATAGATAAACTATGTGCATTCTGTGTAGATTAGGTTAGAAGCATTAGTGAGAATCATGAATTGTAAAAAGTTGAGGTAGTTTTACTTTCTTGTGTGAGTATGAGCAAGTTATTTATTCTGCTCAATTACCTCTTTGAGATGGTTGTGACCAGTTTTGTCTGGCTCTACATCCTTTTCATTTATGGTGTTAAAGTAGCATTTGGATGGAATGAAACTTAAGTCTAATTTTAAGAAAAAACCCTAATACATTATTTTTACTTTGCAGATAAGTTGGGTAACATTGGTATAACCCACCCATATTATATACATCAGGAAGAGAAAAAACCCATGACATTTGCTAAGTAATAAAAATTCATATTTGAAAATTCAAATATGATAAGTACCATAAAAATGACAAACCACCTAGAATATACTCCATGTAATTAATACAACACTTAAACCTAATGATACTATGTTACACAATATGCACTCTCTCTGTAAATATATGTAATATTGTGCATATGTATCATATGTGTATGTATGTAATATATATATATTCAGTATTACACAATACTATAATCCAAATTCTGTCTGTAAATTGTCACATTTCGTTGGAAAAATCCTTGAAGGTGTCTCTGTATTTAAATTTTTATACTTATTTATAACCTGTACAAAATTATTAAGCCTTCACAATAGACAATTAGTTTAACAAGATCATTTCTAAAACAGAGTTATATTTTTAAAGTAACCCTTAAAAGTTTGTAGTTTTAAGAATTTTATAATTATAGACTAGTTGGCTTGTTAAATGTTTCTCTGAAAGAAAACTTTATCAAGATCATGATATTTGACAATGGAAAAAATCAGGTAAGCTGTCTAAATTTCTGAGACTCTTAATTCATCTTCTTAAATCATTGTCTAAAACTTCCTAAATAGTAATGCAGAGTATTAAGTTATTAGTTCATGAGTTTATTCACCTAATTTTAACAACATTCAATAAATCAAAGGATATTTGAATTCCTTATATTTTGAACTCCTTAACCACAGACTTTCTACCAAACCAAGTTCATTAAGCAATATGTCCAAGCAGGAGACAACTGATATTTGGGCCATCAAGATCTATAAAATTGGAGAAACTTGCTTTAAGAAAATGAATACAGAGCAACAATATGACAATAAACTAAAAAATCCAGAAGAAATTGATGAATTCCTAGACAATATTTGATAAACCAGAGTGTAATTGCATACAACCTACCAAGATTGAACCAGGAAGAAATCCAAAATCTGAACAGACCAATTGCAGGTAATGAGTTCAAACCCATAATAAAAAGTCTCCCAGTTAAGAAAAGCCTGAAATCTGATGGCTTTGTTGCTCAATTCTACCAAACATTTAAAGAAGAACTAACACCAATCATACTCAAACTAATCTGAAAAATGGAAGAGGAGGGAATACTTCCAACTCATTCTCTGAAGCCAGTAATAGCTTTATACCAAAACACACATTGTGAGACATTAAAAAATGAAAAGTATAGGCCAAAATTTCTGATACATATTGATATAAAACTTCAATAAAACACTAGCAAGCCAATTTGACAATAGATTAAAAAGATCATTCAGCATGACAAAGTAAGATTTATCCCAGGGATGCAAGGATAGTTCATATGCATATCAATCACTGCGATACATCATATCAACAGAATGAAGGAAGAAAACCATAAGATCATTTCAATTGATGCTGGAAAAATATTTTTTATGAAATTCAACATTTCTGCATGATAAAACACCTTCAAAAATCTGGGTATAGAAGGAACATACCTTATCATAATAAAAGCCATATGTGATAGACCTGCAGGTAATATCATACTGAATGAGGGGAAATGGAAAGCCTTTCCTCTGATATCAGGAACATAACAAGAATGCCCCCTTTCACCACTATTATTCAACATGTTACTGAAATTCCTAGCTAGAGGAATTAGACAAAAGAAAGAAATAAAGGGCATTGAAATTGAAAATAAATAAGTCAAATTACCATTGTTTGCAGATAATATGAACTTATATTTGGAAAAACCTAAAGACTCTGGAAAAAAAGTGAAACTATTAGAATTGATAAATTCAGTAAAGTTGCAACATACAAAATCAACATATAAAAATCAGTAGCATTTCTGTATGCTAGCAGCAAATAATGTGAAAAAGAAATTAACACAGGATTTTTTGGATGCCACGTAGCCAACCAGAAATCTTATTGGTGGGTGGCATCTCTGCCCAAATTTTGCTCAGGCCTGCTGGGCTTGCTCCACTCATTCAGCCCAGCAGGCTGTGCTTGGCTCACACTACCAATATGGATCTTGCACCTGCCTCAGCTCTGGGCTCAGCCTGCAATGGTCCAGAATGCCACAGCTGGCTTCCTCCTTGGGCACCAGTATCTGGGCAAAGGCACCAGAATCTGGGCAAAGGGGACACAGTGGTGACTGGAAACTCAGAGATACCAGCAACTGTGGAGCTCCAAGGGGTATTACAGCTTTTGTATGGGGAGTCCCAAGGTCTCAGCTCCCAGAAAGTGTCACACCTCATTTGGTCCTGCCACTGCAACTCAGTGAACCAGGACATGTGGTGCCAAGCAGCTCTTCATCCCCATTGCTCAACAAATAGGAACATATGTTACAGCTCTTTTTACATCTGCTGTTCAACAGATTCCAGGTTCTTGTCCCACAACCCAGAGGAATGGGGTATGCAGATGCTGGAAGGAGAGTAAGGCAGAGAATAATTTCGTTGAGCAACAAAAAGCTCTTGGCAATGAGAGTGGACTTAAAATGGGTAGCTCTCTGTGTAAGGTGGAGCCAGAAAACAGGTAACCATCCGCGGAGCTGAGTCTGGGGTTTTTATTGGCTCAGAATGGGGGAGTGCATGCTGATTGGTCCATGGGTTGTCCGAGAAAAAGCACCATTTGATTGGTTAAAAGGCAACAAGAAAGTGTTCACTCCAGTCATGGACTCAACTGGACCTGGCAGATCTACTTTCAGGCTTCAGGTTGTCTTTGGCTTGCAGATTGGGTTTCACCAGGGACCTGTCCCTGTATGCCTAAGAATTTTTTCTGTCTCTTGCTGCTATCGAAATCATAAGGGTAATCCCATTTACAATACCTACAGATCAAGTTAAATATCTAGAAATTAACTTATACAAAGAAGTGAAAGATCTCTGTAATGAAAACTATAAAGCACTGATGAAAATAATTGAAGGGGACAAAATAATGAAAACATATTCCATATTCATGGATTGGAAGAATTAATATTGTTAAAATGTCCACATTATCTAAAGCATTCTACATATTCAATGCAGTCCTTATTAAAATACTATTGACATTCTTCACAGAAATAGAAAAAAAAAAATTCCCAAAATGTATTTGAACCACAAAAGACCCAGAATAGCCAAAGCTATTCTTAGCAAAAAGAACAAACTTGGAGGAATCACATTACCTGGCTTCAACTTATACTACAGAGCTATAGTAACCAAAACAGCATGATTCTGGCATAGAAACAGACACAGACACCAATGGAACAGAATAGAGAACCTGCAAACAAATCCACCTACTTATAGTGAACTCATTTTTGACAAAGCTGTCAAGAACATATGTTGGAGAAAAGACCATCTCTTCAACAAATGGTACTGGGAATAGTGGATATCTGCATGCAGAAAAATGAAACTAGACACCCATCACTTTCCATATGCAAAATTCAAATCAAAACAGATTAAAGACATATATAAGATCTCAGACTTTGAAAACACTATAAGAAAATATGGGCAAAACTCTCCAGGGCATTGTTGTGGACAAAAACCTCTTGATTAATATCCCACTGGTACAGCCAACCAAATTAAAAATGGAGAAGTGGGATCACATCAAGTTAGAAAGCTTTGTGCAGAGCAATAGGAAAAATGAACAAAGTGAAGAGACAACCACAGAAAGGGAAAAAATATTTGTAAACTACCCACTTGTCAAGGGATTAATAACTAGCATATGTAAGAAGCACAAACAAGTCTTTAGGAAAACGTCCAATAATCTGATTTTAAATGGGCAAAAGATTTTAATAGCGATTTCTCAAAAGAAGGCATACAAATGGCAAACAGGCATATGAAAAGCTGCTCAACATCACTGATTATAAAAGTTTTACAAATCAAAACTATAATGAGACATCAACTTGTCTCAGTTGAAATGGTTTGTAATCAAAAGGCAGGCAATACAAAATGCTGGCAAGAATGTGGAGAAAAGGGAACCATCATACACTCTAGGCGGGAATGTAGACTAGCACAAACACTACAGAGGACAGTTTAGATCAGTACATCCAAGAGACATCTGCACTCCCATGATGTTGCAGCTCTATTTACAATAGCTGATTTGTAAACAGCCTAAGTGTCTATCAGAAGATGAATAAATAAAGAATATGTCATAGTTATACACAGTGGAGTACTATTCAGCTATATAAAATATGAGATACTGTCATTTTCAGCAACATGGATGGAACTGAAAGTTATTATATTAAGTGAAACATATCAGGCACAGAAAGACAAACATCATATGTTCTCAGTTATTTGTGAAATTTAAAAATCAAAACAATTGAACTCTTGAAGACGGAGAGTAGAAGAATGGTCACCAGAGGCTGGGAAGGGTAGTGGGGGCCTTGGAGGAGGTAGAAATGATTAATGGATACAAAAAATAAATAGAAAGAATGAATAAGACCTAGTACTTGGTAGCACAACAGGGTTACTGTAGTCAACAGTAATTTAGTTGTACACTTAAAACTAAGAGTATAATTGGATTATTTACAACACAAAAAAATACATACTTCAGGGGATAGATAACTCATTTTTCATGAAGTGACTATTGTGCATTTCATGCCTGTTTCATGACATCTCATGTACCCCATAAGTGTATATATACCTACTATGTAGCCACAAAAATTAAAAATTAAAGACACAGAAAATGAGTACAACATTAGACATAAAGTACATGTTTATTTTAAAATGAATATTTTTTTTGAGATGGAGTTTCACTCTTGCCACCAAGGCTGGAGTGCAGTGGTGCAATCTTGACTCACTGCAACCTCTGCCTCCCGGGTTCAAGCAATTCTCCTGCCTCAGCCTCCCAAGTAGCTGGGATTATAGGTGCCTGCCACCACGCCCAGCTATTATTTTTGTATTATTAGTAGAGATGAAGTTTCATCATGTTGCCTAGGCTGGTCTCGAACTCCTTACCTCAGGCAGTCCACCTGCCTCAGCTTCACAAAGTGCTGAGATTACAGGTGTGAGCCACTGTGCCTGTCGAGAAATGAAATATTAATGGTAGATTATAAATTGCAACAGGCTGTCTTTGTCATAACTTCACAAGACAAAAAAATAAACTTAACACACACATTTTTTCCTAGTTATCTACTAACTATAATCTTTTTTTCTAATGTATTTGACTGCATGCTGTTTGTGGTCATGTGCTAATTTTAATATATTAATTTCTGCTTGAAAAAAGAATAGAAAGATACTTCTTTGGCTCAGTTGATCAAAATAATTTTTTTTTTATGCTTAGCAATTTGGAAAAGTTTCTTTTTCAGCTTTGCAACACATTGTTGTAAAGTTATGTAAACTTTTAGGATTGTCATTCAATTTGTAAATGGCTGTCAATTTTCTTTCTTATATGAATGGCTATAGTCATGTATATACTTCTTCTGATACATATAGGTTTGTGCCATACAAAAGAAATTTAATACTTTCATGCATGATTCCTGTAGTGAGTTGAATAAGGTTTTTAAAAAAGTTATGTTCAGGTTATAAAACTGGTAGCAGTGGTTATGAGCTTATCTAGAAATGAGATCTCTGCAGATGTAATCAAGTCAAGATGAGGTCATACTAGATGAGAGTGGGCCCTAAATTCAATGACTAGTGTCCTTATGAAAAAAAAAGATAGGGAGATTTGGACACAGGCAGATAAAAAGGACAAAGAAAAGAAACTTATGTCGTAAAGACAGAGGCAGAGATTCAAGTCAAGGAATGCCAGGAATTGGCAGGACCTAGCTGAATCTAAGAAGAAACTAGAAGAGATTCTTCCCAGAAGCTTTCAGACGGCATGTGGCTCTGTTGAAACCTTGATTTAGGACATCTAGCTTCCAGAACTGTGAGAGAATAAGTGCCTGTTGTTTTAAGCCCCCAGTTTGTACTACTTTATTATGATAACCTTAGTAAACTCATCTAATTAAAAAGGAGAGAATATTTAATACCAAATGTCGTAGTTTTAAAATACATCAAAAAAGTATTTGACATTCCTCTCCTTCAAAATATGGAGCTTAATTCCTCTCATTCTTCTCCCATTGAATGTGGATCAGATTTAGCAACTCACTTCCAATTATTAGAATAAATGGAAAGTGGCAGTGTGAGACTTTGCGAGCTACTTTATAAAACACAGTGGAGCTTCCTTCACTCTCCCTCAGATCACTTTCTCTGGAATAAACTAGCTGCAGAGCCATGAAGGCATGCAGGTAGCCCTGAGGAGAGGCCTATGTAGTGAGACCCTGAGGCTTCCTGCCAACAGCTATGTTAATGAGCCATTTTGGAAGTGGATCCTTTAGCTCCAATCAAACCTTGACTGAAAAGTGTTGGAGACAAGAGCCAGAATACACAAGTAAACCATTCCTGGACTACAGAGCCTCACATTGTGTGTGAGACACTAAGTGCTGTTGTTTCATACTATTAGTTTTAAATATCTCAGAAAGCAACAAGAGATAATGAACACTCTGAGTACAGTAGTGACTAGGAAAAAGTTTCATTTTTCTAGTTTCAATGATAATTTATTATAGCCTTCAATGTTGTACATCTGAAAATCAGAAGATCTTTCACAAATGTATTTCTTCCTCTATATATTTACACTTTGTTTTCTCTCTACTTCCTACATGTTTCCAATCTTTGGTGCTAGAGGATACATATAAACTCTGGCCAGCATATTATTTTAATAGCAGGAAAATGCACAGAAGCCAATGCCATAACGGGATGGCTAGGAATTACTTACATATGTGCCGAAGTGAGTGCAAACCATGTAAACAGATTTTTCTGAACCCAATAAAGGAACAAGGGAGAATGATAGGAATTAAAAGTGGAATAAGACTAGTCCTAACTGGATACTATTAAAATATTTCTTCTTACAAAGTTTACAAAAGCATGTGACCAGGTGAACAACTTACTAGGTATTTTTTAGAGCTGAGAAAGACAGCCTTCAAGTGAGGCACCATAAAGCTTAAGTTTCATTAGCTTCACTGTGAATCTACTTCTTAGACCAAGGCAATTTAAAAGACATGTATCTTAATCTGCGTGTATTAAACCCAGTGGTGGTATTTTATACATTAGTTAAGTTTCTGAACTTACTGAAGATCAATAGGAGGCAATTTTAATAAATTTGTAAAATGAAAATACCAGACTCAACTAGAATGCCAAGTGAATATTAAATGTTATTTTAAATATGTTACAGCAAGCTTTGATTCTTATAAAAATAACCATCACAGAAATGAGCATGCCAACGATTTGTTAAAACTCATTTGCTTTTAATTGTTTTCTGCTGAATGATAAAATATAGAACAGAGGAAATGCCATCTGCTAGTTCATATTTTCAAGAAATGATAAAGGGCTCACCATCACCCCCTTTTCATAGTGCTGCTCTCAGCATTAAAATGTGCATGACACCAGATTTTTATAGCAAGGAGAAAGAGCATTTAGAATAAAAGAGAAAATTAAGTTGTCTGTTTTCTCTTCTGCTTGACAGTACAAAGACTATACAAAATGTGTACACTAATCAAAGCAAACATTAATATCTGAGCTATATTAAAATATAAAAAGTAAAGTAAAATAGTTTCCACTTTAATATATAAAATGCTTAGATATTATCAATCCCCTTGTTAAAGCAAAAAAAAAAAAAAAAAAATGCTGAGCAGAAACCAACAACTCTTCTTAGCTTTATTACAGAATCGAGGTCACAGGGTAAATTATTACCTCAAAAGCTGGAAAGACCAGTGAATACAGAGATTCACAGTTTACTGAGAGCAGAAGTCACTGGAATCATCAATAATAAGAACACCAAAATGGTAATTGATGAGTTACTAGAGGTTGTTGTCTTCATAGATAAAATCTAGGGGGCCAGTCATAGGCAGAGGGACCCACACTTTAGTGAGTTTTACTTCCAGGAGGTTTATAAGCGTTGACAATTCAAACCAGAGAAATCCCCTCATGTTTTGGGCAAGGAGAGGCGAAAGCAACCATTTTAACAACATGTCCATGGGAATAGTTGCCATTTTGAAATGTGCTCATAGCATTCTATGGCAAGGTCTTATTGCCAGGAGACATTACTTTGCTGGAACCCTGGTGATATGGTTTGGCTTTGTCCTCACCCAAATCTCATCTTGCATTCTCTTGTGATGCGGGAAGCATTCCGTGGGGGTAATTTAATCATGGGGGGAGGTCTTTCCCATGCTGTTCTTGTGATAATGAATTAGTCTCATGAGATCTGATGGTTTTATAAAGAGGAGAGTTCCCCTGCACAAGTTCTTTCTCTTTGCCTGCTTTACCCATGTAAGACATGACTTGCTCCTCCTTGCCTTCTGCCATAATTGTGAGGCCTCCTCAGCCATGTGGAGCTGTAAGTCCATTTAGCCTCTTTGTTTTGTAAATTACCCAGTCTCAGGTATGACTTTATCAGCAGTATGAAAACAGACTAATACAGTAAATTGGTACTTTGAGCGGGGTGCTGCTGTAAAGATACCAAAAAATGTGGATGCCACTTTGGAACCAGGTAACAGACAGAGGATAGAACAGTTTGGAGGACTCAGCAGAAGACAAGAAAATATGAGAGAATTTGGAACTCCCTAGAGAATTGAATGGGTTTCACCAAAATGCTGATAATGGTATGGACAATGAAATCCAGCAGAGGTGTTCTCAGGTGGAGATGAGAAACTTGCTGGCAATTAGTGCAATGGTGACTCTTGTTAGTTTTGACAAAGAGACTGGCAGCATTTTGCTCCTGCCCTCGAAGTTGTGAAACTTTGAACTTGAGAAAGATGATTTAGGGTATCTGGTGGGAGAAATTTCAAAGCAGCAAAGCGTTCAAGAGGTTGAATTAGTTGTTGTTTAAGGCATTCCGTTTTCTAAGGGAAGCAGAGCATAAAAGTTTGGAAACTGTAGCCTGACTGTGCTGTAGAAAAGGAAATCTCATTTTCTGAGGAGAAATTCAAGCCAGCTGCATAAATTTGCATAAGTAGTGAGAAGCTGAATGTTACTACCTAAGAAATTGGGAAATAAGTCTTCAGGGCATATCAGAGGTGTTCATGGCAGCCCCTCTCAACTCAGGCCCCAAGGCCTAGGAGGAAAAACGTCCCTGTGCTGTATGCAGCCAAGAGGCTTGGTGCCCTGCTTCTTAACTGCTCCAGCTGTGGCTGAAAGGGGCCAATGTAGAGCTTAGGCCATGGCTTCAGAGGGTGCAAACCCTAAACCTTTGCAGCTTCCACATGGTATTGAGCCTGTCAGTGCACAGAAATCAACAATTGGGGTTTGGGAACCTCCACCTAGATTTCAGATATATAGAAAAGCCTTGGATGTCCAGGCAAAAGTTTGCCAGAGGGGCATGGCCCTCATGGAGAAGCTCTACTAGAACAGTGCAGAAGAAGATGCAGCGGGCATCACCTAGTGGAACTGCAAGAAGAGGGCCACCACCCTCCAGACTCTAGAATAGTAAATTCATTGACATCTTGCACCATCTACCTGGAAAAGCCACAGACACTTAACATCAGCCCATGATGGCAGCTTGGAGGGAGGCTGTACCCTGTAAAGCCACAGGTCTGAGGCTGCTCAAAATCATGAGAACCCACCTCTTGCATCAGTGTGACCTGGATGTGAGACTTGGAATCAAAGGAAATCACCGTGGAGCTTTAAGATTTGACTGCCCTGCTGGATTTCAGACTTGCATGGGGCCAGTAGCCTTTTTGTTTGGCCAATGTCTCCCATGTAAAACAGCTGTCTTTACCCAATGCCTGTACTCCCATTATACTTAGAAGTAACTAACTGGCTTTTGATTTTAACAGGCTTATATTCAGAAGAGATTTGCCTTGTCTTAGATGAGACTTTGGACTGCAGACTTCTGAGTTAAAACTGAAATGAGTTAAGCCTTTAGGGGACCGTTGGGAAGGCAAGATTGGTTTTGAAATGTGAGGACATAAGATTTGGGCAAGGCCATTGGTGGAATGATATGGTTTGGCTATATCTCCACACAGATCTCATCTTGATTTCTCTGTGTTGTGGGAGGGACCTGGTGGGAGGTAATTGAATCATGGCATATTTTTTTTTCTATGTTTTTCTTGTGACAGTGAATAAGCCTCACAAGATCTGATGTTATTTATATTAGCAGTTCCCCTGCACAAGTTCTCTCTCTTTGCTTGCTGCCATCCATAGAAGACATGACTTGCTCCGCCTTCCTTTCCACTATGATTGTGAGGCCTCCCCAGTCATTTGAAACTGTAAGACCATTAAACCTCTTTGTTTATAAATTGCCCAGTCTTGGGTATGTTTTTATAATCAGTGTAAGAGCAGACTAATATACTGGACTAACATAAGAGAAGAGGAATTAGATGTTTCTAGACCGCTTTGCCTTTCCTATTTCATACAGAGTGGACAGAAAAACTAAGGAACATTTTGAGGGTCACAGCACAGGGACTCTGGCTTATTAAAAATGTAGACATTTAATCAAAATATTATAGAACGCTTTTCTTCCTTAATAACACATCATCAGTTAAACAGAGCTACAGTATAATAATAGTGAAATACAGTTGAGAGACCTACAAGATACAGACTCTATTTAAGAAGTAGTTTCTAGAAAAACTCAAAGAAGGACAAAAACAAGGACATCAGAAATTATAGCTCCTGTTATCTATATCTACAGCCAACATTAAGCACAACCTGAATGCTGCTAGTTAACAATAAAACCACACACTAAAGGCCCTGTTTCTGAGTTTCTATTACCCAATGCATCGTTTCCTCTTTTCAACAACAAAAAAATGGAAAAGTATTGTAAAAGGTCAGAAAAAAAACCCCACACATTTTGAAGAGACAAAGCAAACTTCAGAAACAAACTTGTATCTGACAGAATTTGTGAATATTAAACAGGGAATTTAGCAACAGGATGGTTAAAATGCTAAGTGCTAATTAAAAAAAGCAGAAAAAAGAAATGCCAGAACATATGGGTAATATAAGCAAAGAGATTGAAATTTTAAAACACAGTCAAAAGAAAATGCTGGAAATAACAAATATGGAGAATGCTTGTAATGGGCTAATGAGTAGACTGGACACAGCTAAAGAAAAATCAACAAACTTGAACATATGTCAATAAAAATATCTCAATCTGAAATGCATAAAGAAAACAAAATGAAAAAGATCTGAGAATATTCATGAAAAGAGCAAAATGAGCAGGAGCAGTATATTAAGAAATAGCTGAATATTTTCAAAAAATTGATGACAGACACCAAACCACAGACAGATCCAGGAAACTCAGAGAAACTCTAGCATGATAAATATCAAAAAGCCTACACACAAGTATAGCATATTCAAAATGCAGAAAGCAGCTGGCAAAGAGAAAATCCAAGAAGTTGAAGACAAAAAATCTTATCTATATAGTAGAAGGGATAATAATTAGATAGGATTATTTTTTCAAAAATCATGCAAGTAAAAAAACAGTGAAGAACAAAAAGAAAAAAAAAACACAAACAAAATAACTTGCAAAAAATGCCAAAAGAACTTTTTTAGAGAGATGAAAAATTATATAGTTTAAAATCTTGGACTAAATAAAGGAAGAGTGTTAGAGAATAAACAAATGAGAGTTAAAAGAAAACCTATTATTTTTCTGATTTCTATTTGATTTAATATAAAACTGTTTAAAATATTAATAGTAATAATTTACTGGGTCATTATAGGTATGAATAAGTGAATGTCTGTTAGCAGTATTATAAGAGATAAAAGAGCCAGGCACAGTGGCTCAAGCCTGTAATCTCAGCACTTTGGGAGGCTGAGGCAGGTGGATCACGAGGTCAAGAGATCGAGACTATCCTGGTCAACATGGTGAAACCCTGCCTCTACTAAAGATACAAAAAATTAGCTGGGCATGGTGGCACATGCCTGTAATCCCAGCTACTCAGGAGGCTGAGGCAGGAGAATTGCTTGAACCCAGGAGGCTGCAGCGAGCTGAGATCGCGCCATTGCACTCCAGCCTGGGTAACAAGAGTGAAACTCCACCTCAAATAAATAAATAAATAAATAAATAAATAAATAAATAAATAAAAAGAGAGAGAGATTGAGAATACTTTGTTATAAGGTTCTTCTGTTACCCTTGAGGTGGTACAGTGTTGTTTAAAAGTATTTAGATTTTGGTGTAAATGTATATTGCAAACTCTAGCACAAGTAGTAAAGAAAATTTAAAGAGAAGTATAATAGATACCCTACAAAAGGAGAAAAAAGAAATAATGTTAGGTGTTTAATTAAAACCAGAGAAGGCAGAAAAGGAGAAGATTAAAAAAGTGCATAGAATGAAAAACAGTTACAAACATAATAGATAATAATCTACAAATCTCAATAATTAAATGTGAATGATGGACACACATTAATTAGAAACACAGACTGAGAAAGAAAAGTAAGCAAAATTTCCCAGCTGTATATTGATTGTCTGCTAAAAACCCATTTAAAATATAAAGACAGAGACAGATTAAAAGTAAAGGGATGGAGGCTTGGCGTGGTCACTCACACCTGTGATCCCAGCACTTTGGGAGGCTGAAGCAAGGCAGATCATCTGAGGCCAGTAGTTTAAGGCCAGCCTGGCCAACTTGGTGAAACCCCCTCTCTACTAAAATTAAAAAAATTAGCCAGGGACAGTGCCATGCACCTGTAATCCCAGTTACTTGGGAGGCTGAGGCAGGATAATTGCTTAAACTTGGGAGGCAGAGGTTGCAGTGAGCCAAGATGGCACCACTGCACTCCAGCTTGAGGGTGACAGAGCAAGACTCCATCTTAAAAGAAAACAAAACAAAAACAAAAAACTAAAAGGATGGAGAAAAATATGCCACATTAACACGAATAAAAGAAAGCCAAAATAGTTATGCCAATTTTAGACTAAGCAAACATCAAAATAAATAAAACTGTCACAGATAAAGACGGTTATTTGTATTATGAAAAAAGAGATAAATTCTACAAGAAGATATAACAATTTCTCATGTATAGGTGCCTAATAACATATATGTGTCTCATGTGTATGTGCCTAACAACAATTTCTCATGTATATGTGCCATTACTTTTAATGGCAAAACTGCAATTGCTTTTACACCAACCTTATAGAATTTAATAACAGAAATATAGCTGGGAAATCTCAAAATATTTAGAGATGCACAACATACTTCAGAATAACGCATAGGTCAGTCAGAAGTCACCAGAGAAATTAAAAATACTTTGAACCCAATGAAACTAAAAATATGGCAAAAACTGGGGATGCCAAAAAGCAATCCTTAGAAAAAGAAAATTATACTGTTGGAAGACAGGAAATTTGTTCTATGAGGCCAGCATTACCCTAATACCAGAACCAGATATAGACACTGTTACATGAAAGGAAAACGAAAGACCAATATCTCTCACAAACATTGCTGCAACTATCCTCAAGAAAATATTTTCAAATCAAATCTAACAATGTTTAAAAAGAATTATGCATATCAACAAAGTGGGATTTATTCCAGGTTGTTGAATCTGCCCCAACATTTGAAAATCACTAATGTAACCCATTATGTCAACAGGCTAAAGAAGAAAAATTATATAACAATAAATGCAGAAAAACTATCTGACATAATTTAATACCTATTCCTAATAACCATGCTCAGCAAAGTAGGAGTAAGTAGGAGATTCTTCAATGTAATAAATAACATCTACAAACAACCTACAGCTGACATAATACTTAGTAGTGAGTAACTAAATGCTTTTCCTCTAAATTAGTAACAAGGAAAGGGTGTCCCTTCTTATCTCTCTTATTCAACATCTACTTACAGTCCTAAAAAATAAGATGTGGAAAGAAAATGAAACATATACAGATTGGGAAAAAAGAAAATAAAATTGTGTTTATTTTCAGATGGTATCATGATCAATGTAGAGAATCTCAAATAATCTACAAAAAGAACTTGGAACTAATACATATAGTGAAGTTACGAGATAAAAAAATTACTATACATAAATTATTTGCTTTCACATAAATAGGCAATGAACAAATGGATTTTGTAATTAAAAACATAATACCATTAACTTAGAAACAAAAATTTGAAATACTTAAGTGTAAGTCTTACTAAATATACACAATCTATGTGAGGAAAACTAAATAAACTCTGATGAAAGATATCAAGGAAGATCTGAATAAATGCAGACATAATCCATGGTCATGTATAGAAATACTCTATATTGTTATTTTAGAGTGTCAGTTCTTCTTAACTTGATCTGTAGATTCAACTCAATCTTAATCAAAGTCTCAGCAAGTTATTTGAGAATATTGGCAAACCGATTCTAAAGTTTCCATGGAAATTCAATATATCTAGAATAGCCAAGAAAATATTGAAGAAAAACAACATAGAGAACTGAGACTGTACAACTTAAAGATTTGCTATAAAGTTACAGGAATGAAGACACATGGCACTGGTGGAAGGAAAAGCAAATACATCTGTGGAACAAAATAGAAAACCAAAAATAGATACAAACAAATACAGTCAAATGAACTTTAACAAAGTGCAAAGCAACTTTAAAGGAGAAAGGATAGCTTTATTTTTAATAAAGGGGGCTATATTAGTCTGTTTTCATGCTGCTGATAAAGAGATACCTGAGACTGGGCAATGTACAAAAGAAAGAAGTTTAATTGGACTTACAGTTCCACATGACTGGGGAGGCCTCATATTCATGGCAGAAGGCAAGGAGGAGCAAGTCACATCTTACATAGATGGTAGCAAATAAAAGGAGAGAGCTTATGCTGGGAAATTCTCATTTTTAAAACCATTAGATCTTGTGAGACATTCAATATCACTAGACAGCACAAGAAAGACCTACTCCCATAATTCAATCACCTTCCAACAGGGCCCTCCCAGAACACATGGAAACTGTGGGAGTTACAATTCAAGATGGGATGTGAGTAGGGACACAGCCAAACCATATCAGGCACTAAAACTATTGAACATCAACATGTAAAAAAGAAAAAAAAAATGACATCAACCTTCTATCATCCTTATAAAAATTAACTCAAAATAAATCACAGACCTAAAACACAAAACTAAAATATTTAGAATAAAATATAGGAGAAAAATCTGTTGACCTTACGTTTAGTCTTGAATTTTTAGATACAAAACACAAAGCACGATCCATGAAACAAAAAATGTTAAGTTGGTCTTCCTTAAAATTATAAATTTCTGCTCTGAGAAAAACACTATTAAGGGAATAACATGACAAGTCCCAGACTGGCAGAAAATATTTATAAAACACGTATTTGATTAAAGAACTTTATATAAAAATATACAATGTACATGCAATATATATTTATAAAAGATATATCCAAAATATAAAATGGTTATGTACATATGTGTATATATGTATATTTATTATTAAAATGTGGCAATAAAAAACAAAACAACCCTCTTTTTAAAATGGGGCAAAATAACTGTAGAAACACTTCACCAAACAAGATATGCAGATGGAAAAGAAGCATATGAAAAATGTATTAATATCTATGTCATTAAGGGAATGTGGAATGCTACAGCCATGTTGGAAGACAGTTTGGCAGTTTTGTACAAAGTTAAACATAATCTTACTACATAATCCTCTAATCACACTCCTAGGTATTTACCCAAATGAAATGAAATTGTGTGTCCACATAAAAACTCACATGCAAATGTTTATAGTAGATTTATTCACAACAGCCAAAATCTGGAAACAACAGAATAACTCTTAATAGATAATGTATAAAAAGTTATGCTGCATCCATACAATGTAATATAATAAGGTGCTATAAAGAAATGAGTTATCATTTCATGAAGAGACATGGAAGAAACTTAAATGTGTATTTGTTAAGTGAATGAAACCAATCTGAGAAGGCTACACAATGTATGATGTATGATTCCGATTATGTCACATTAAACTATAGAGGCAGTACAAAGCTTAGTAGTTGCCAAGGATTCAGGGGAAGGGGGAGTAGGGTAGGGAAAAGGAGTTAAAGCAGAGAATATTTAGGGTGGTGAAATTCTTCTGCATGATACAGTAATGGTGATTCCCAACAGAACTGTACCCAAAGAATGATCCCTAACATAAACTGCAGACTTTGTCAACAATCATGTATCAATATTAGTTCATTAGTTGTAACAAAGTTATCCCACTAAAGCAAGATGTTATCAGTAGGGGAAACTGTGTGCAGCAGGGAGGAGAGTGGGGAGTATATGTATGGGAATTCTTTGTACTATCTGTTAAGTTTATCTGTACATGTATAACTTTTCTAATTAATAAAGATCACTGATGAAAACAAAATAAAATAGTTAAATAAGCTCAGCTAGGTATATTTCTTTTATAAATAAAAGAAATTATCTTGGCTAGGTCTAATTCTAGACAGATTTGTCTTTTGTTGCTAAAAATGAGTCTCCAAAACTAAAAAAGGTAATTTAGTGTATGCAAATCACAACATTCTATGTCCAAAAATTCAATGATGATTTTATGGTGATTTAAAAATCATTCTGGAAATTGCACCACAAGGAACTAAATTCAAACATACAAGACAAAAGTGTGAGCAATATAGGTGAGTGTGAGGATAACATATAAATATTTATATATAGATATATTTCTTGCTTTTTTTACTCAACTCTTTTCCCTATTAATGTTATAGTCTACTTAGGACTCATGAAGAAATCTGATAAGATGGTATCAGACAAATTAGAAAAATGACAATGTTCCAAGGAACCTTAAATATATTCCAAATTGAAAAATAACATACAGAATCTGAGAAGACAAACTGCTAAGGAGGTGTCAGTCTCGGAAAACCAGTAACTGAATTGTAAAAAAACAACAACAAAAAAACTGCTTCTCTAAACAGGTCACGTCAGACAATCCAACATGCATTATGTCTAGATAAAAGACACATACACTTTATAATTTGTTAGTTTCTGGTAAGGCAATATAATTATTAGAGTGATCTGTCAACTGTTACTGAATGTTCTTGTTTTTGGTAAAAAAGAAAAACATAAAATATCCATGATTAAGTTGAGGTGACTATTTGTACATTTCAAATGAATTCTTTATTGAGAGACATCTGTCCTTTGAAAAGAAATGCAAGAATGCCAACAGACTGATGATCAGGAAATATTTGGATTAGCAACAAAAATAAAACACAATTCTTATTACTCTAAGAAGAAATGAGTTTACTGCACTCATTAAAACAGTAAGATGTTGCAATTAACATAGTATGATGGGTATAATGCTCCTTTTCCTGCTGTCATATTTTAATTTTCCCTGTAGATAGAAATTCAATACTTGTTTTAAAAGACCTTTGCCCCTTGAAAAACAGCAATTTGTGAAGACTCAGATGACAAAAATGCAAACCTCTAAGCTTGGTACAGTGTAAATGAGATTATAATTGAGAGAAACACATTTACAATGATCTTATAATTTAATTCTTTGTAGTCATTTCCATTAGGGTCATTTCCATTTTCTAATCATAATGATGCTGGCTCAGAAAATACTAGGAAAGGATGTCTTCTGGATCTCAACTCAACCGTCATAGGACCCTTAGTTTTCCGAGAACCCAAATCTCTTTCCTTATTGAGAAGGAAAACATCTTTCCAAGGTATGACATTAGTAACTAGATTATGTGATAGAACACCAATCTCCTTTTTTTCCTAAATTATATACCCACTAGTAGAATATTCTATATAAAGACCGAGCATAACTAATGATCTACTCTACATGCCTTGAGTGACTGAGGCAAATCTCTACAAATTCCCACTCAGAAATTTTCAGAAACAGCTTCATTAAAAGGATAGTGTTTGACCAAAAATACAAACAATATTGTATACCCTTATAGACTCTTCTGAACTTTTGTAGCCCTTTGATTTTATATATATTATAGCAGTTCTATCTTTAAGCACATGTAATGGGTCTTTATATTTTACCCATCTGTTCAAATACAGATGAGGGTAAGGGTTCTTGATATCTTTATCTCCCATTTCATCCAGCAATTCATTTTCACAAATAGCTATTCAATACATATGTATTGAATGGGTGGGTAAACCTTAAAAATATAATCCAAAAAAGTATTTAATGCTCCTTACTCCATAGGAGAAAACTGTGGTAAGTGTTAAGCTCAGAATGCCTTTGTTTATGGATCTTAAAATTAAGAGAGAGAAGAGGCAAATGTAAAAACAGGACTGGAAAAAGTATGGCACCATACATTCACAAAAGCTGTTCTAAGAAGCAAATACATATTGTTAAATCCCTGATTAGATCGCCCTTTGCATAAAACCCTTTGAGGTTACCTGATTGTTTTTTAAATATATTATAAAGGCATAAGCATTGTTTCAAATATTTTGGATCAGACCTCTCTTACCTATACAGCATTATCTATCACTCACCACTTTATTCCTTTCATTTATTTATGATTAGTTAAAAATATTTACTGAGTAACTTTTAACTGTCAGGGATTATTCTAAACACCACTGATGAATTTGTTGAAGAAAACAGCAAGATTCCTGTTCCTCTGAAGCTTATATTCCAGTATACACATGTGGCAAGGGTGAAGGGAGAAATTAGAAGGGATGCAGTGAGGAGTCAAACAAGTAAATATGTCAGCTAAAGAATGAAGACGATTTCACATAATGATTAAGGACTGAATGAGGTGGCAGGACAGAAAGTGACTGTTAGGACTGTTCAAGTTTGTGTGTTCAAGATGGTTTCTCAGTGAGGTGCAATTTGAGCAGTGACCTGAAAACAAAAGGGGATCATCATATGAAGTATGGAGTAGAGAGAATTTCGGGCGGCAAGAATGGCCAGCTTTTTAGAATGCACCAAAATGTGTATTCTTGTCTGACACCAATGAGGATGAATATGACAGTAAGGGAGAAGTATCCCACAGCTTTTGCACATAGCTTCCCTTTAAATCAGTACTCATTATTAGCAGCTGCTTTCTAAAGTTCAATGTTTGATTAGACTTTCTGAACATTCTGAAAGGATAAATCTATGACCAATAGCAAACATAATATAAAAGACTTCTGTGGGCAAATAGGCATATAGTAAAAAAATATATATATATATGTTTCAGATTTCCGTGCTCTTCTTATTTTCTTTTCCCCCTTTAAGTTCTGGGATACATGTGTAGAACATGCAGGTTTTTTTTTTTTTAGACGGAGTTTCGCTCTTGTTACCCAGGCTGGAGTGCAATGGCGCAATCTCGGCTCACCGCAACCTCCGCCCCCTGGGTTCAGGCAATTCTCCTGCCTCAGCCTCCTGAGTAGCTGGGATTACAGGCACGCGCCACCGTGCCCAGCTATCTTTTTGTAATTTTTAGTAGAGACGGGGTTTCACCATGTTGACCAGGATGGTCTCGATCTGTTGACCTCGTGATCCACCCGCCTCGGCCTGCCAAAGTGCTGGGATTACAGGCTTGAGCCACCGCGCCCGGCCGCAGGTTTGTTACATAGATATATGTGTGCAATGGTGGTTTGAGGATAGTGTATTTTTATCTGAGAGTCACAGAGATAAAAATGAAAACTGAAGTGTAACTTAATAGGGACCTCATGATGATAGGTTTTAACATCAAAGTTGCTCATGTCCATAATTCAATCACCAAGGAGGCTGCACACTGCATTCCAATAAAGAGCCTACTTCAGCCCTGGAGTTCAAGACCTGCCTGAGTAACATAGTCAGACCCCAGCTGAAATGGTTTGGCTGTGTTCTCCTCCAAAATCCCATCTTGAATTGCATTCCCGGTAATCCTCACCTGTCAAAGGAAAGACAAGGTGGTGGTAATTGAATCAAGGCAGTAGTTTCCTGCTTGCTCCTCTCAGGAACAGTAAGGTCTCACGAGATCTCATAGTTTTATAAGTGTTTGGTAGTTCCTCTCTTGCTCACTTCTCTCTCCTGCCATCCTGTGAATTTGTTTCTGCCATGATTGTAACTTTCCTGAGGCCTCCCCAGCCATGATGAACTGTGAGTCAATTAAACCTCTTTTCTTTATAAATTACCGATCCCAGGCAGTTCTTTATAGCAGTGTGAAAATGGGGACTAATGTATCATCTCTACCAATTAATTAATCAAACAACTAAAAATTAACAGGTAAGAGTTTTTTACTCCAGCAAGATTAATTTGGGGTCTGTTGAAAATATTTGTAGCAAAACGACCTATTGCAAAATTTTGAGTAACATACTGTGTGGTACAGGTTTTTGTTTTCTTTTGGAGGTTGAAATATGAACATTTTATGAAAATACTTTTTCACAATTAGAAACATGAAAATGTTCCATGAGCAAAATCTCTTAATACATAGAAGACTTGGTAAAACAATAAGGACATTAAAAATAGTTAGAGATCTGCAGTGTTACTTTGAAGGTTACGTGGTTAAGTTTTTCAAATATTTTAAAGTATAAACCTTATTTCAAAGTAGTAAAGTTTTGAATTTCATTTGCTATGTTTTGTAGGTTAGAATTTTTTCTTCAAGAAGAGTAGGAAGAGTGTGAAGCTTTAGGAAAAAAACTGTAGCTTGTATGTGATTTAGTTATATTTCAGTAGTTTTGATGCTGACCTTTTCTTATAGCTATTGAATGTTTTTATATCTTTAGCTAACTTGATGAAAAAGAGTTTTCTTCACTGAGAGAGAACATTATATCACCAAATTAAGATCACAAATGTATTCATAATTTCCAACCCCAAATGACTTATTAACTGTAGTAACAGCAGTTTTTAAATAAAATATAAAAATAAAAACAAATACAATCACACACATAAATACATACAAAAGTACTTTATGGATAGTCTCCCAATTCTCAATCTGGAGTTCCATAATCCAGAAACTAGGTTAGTTGGTAAGGAAATTTGTTACATATAAAAGATACAATAAAAGATATAATTTATAAAAGGTAATGTTTATATTTGAAAACTTCTACTCAAAATCATCAAGGTGTAATCCTTTTGACTATAGACCTGAAACATAAGAAAAATGTGTACTAAGCACAAGTGAGAAAGAATTAAGGCAATTAGAAACTGATGAGCAAATGCTAAATCTCAGGCCATAATGTTTCTAACTAAATCGCAATTCAGTTCAGCTGTGGGCATGCCATTAGCGCTATTACTGTAATTTCCATTTCAGCTCTACCTTTGCTAACACCAGCTGATTCCCTCCACACTGCATTCCAATAAACATAGGTTTGACTGTACTTCTCACACAGCCTTCAGTCACCGTGCACAATGAACTTCCAGGGGACATTATTATGGTCAAATAGAACAACTGGATGGAGTTCCAAATCCATGATTATTTTATTACTGCTATTTAGACATTTGCAAGCCAAGATCACAGGGAGGGTAATCTAATCATGTATTTAAAGTTGCTGCTGGAGGGCTACTATTGAAGAAAAGGTTGGACATTTCCTTAGATAGAATTAGCAGCAAACTGCAATTTCCTAAGCACTGTTTGCTTGGCCCTTGGTATTACATTGCTACTTAGTTATGAGACAGTACATACAGACCAACCTTATTAATTGTCCTTTAACAAAATATTCTTTCTCAAAGTATTTTATTTAACTATAAACTATTCTTACTGGTAATTTCCATGTGAAAAAGTGTTTCCCTTCATTGCAGTTTCGCAGCCTTTTATATTAATTCAGCACATGTGTATTGGATATTTACATTCCACTTATAATATTATGAGAACTAAGCAAACCAAACTTTCAATGAATAATCCAAACAAGAAGTATTGATTAAGTTGTTTCATTTGGCTTGGCAATTCTTTTTTCTTGTACATAAAATTGACACATTGAAACCTGAGTTTAAATGGAATTACTTTATAGCTGCATCCAATGTTCTGTCTGAATGACTGTCTCAACAAGACCCAAAATCTATGTAATACAATGATTTAATATCTCAGGCATTTTTCATATTAACTGTAAATCACTTTAATTAAATCTTATAAGCATAGGAGTTTTCAAGGCTGTTAAATAAGCTGCTCACTTAAAGTATTAAAATCCAGACTCTGTCGTATTTTTGATACAGTGTTAAGCCTGCATTGGTCTCAATCTGATGAAATGACAGCATTCTTCAAGGGTAAAGTGAAAACATGTTTATTTATTAGCTTAATTTCTTCTGGTACACCCATTGTATGTGTAACAGGAGTACTTCAGGCAAAGAACAGAAATATGAAATACATATTGAGATGAGTAGAATCCAAGGATCTTGTATAAATTAAGGGTGACTGGATTCCTACTTATAAAAAAGCAATCTCTTTTAACTCCTTGTGAAAATGTTAATGTCTTGTGCAAGCCAAGTCCTGATATTATGATTTTTCCATATATTCTTGTCTAACAGTGATTTTTCTCAATTATTACAATCAATTGAAAATTATTGATGTGTTCAAATATGTGAATATTTTATTGTGACCTAAAATATCCATCTTAATTCATTTACACATTTCAAAAAGACTGATAATATCCAAAATGCCCATTAATAGAAGAATGGGTAAATAAATTACAGTAACTAATGGAATAAAATATAAAATAGAAAAGAAAGTATAATTATACACCAACATAGATTAATCTCATAAATACAATTTTGAACAAAAAAATCCAGATAACTTTTATGATTCTATTTATATAAAGATCAGAGGTAGATATATAGATTAGCTAATCTATAATGTTACAAGTCAGGATAGTCCATGCCCTTGAAAGATGAGTAATGCTGTAAGGGGCACAAGAGAGTCTGTGGAGGTACGTGAACTGTTTTTTTTTTTTTTAATCTTGATCTGGGTGCTGCTTATTTGTTCACTTGTAAAGTTTATCACATATTATTTATGCCTCTTTATTGATATATACGTCAGTAAAAATGTGCTAAATATTTTTTCAATAAAATGCGTCACTTAATTGTTCTCTTGAACAAAAAATACCAACTTCCTCATTATATTAAAAACCTATTAAAGTATAGAATACTGTTAAATTACATGAATTTTGGTAAGCTCCTTTAATAAGCTCATTTGAATAATGCCAATGTTTCAGAATAGTGACTATATAAATAAGAAGATTTATTTTTAACCAAACTTGGTCCCTAGTGGAATCTCCATGTTGCTAAGATCTTGTTGTGTGAAATTTCTGGTTAAACCAGAGAGGAAAGAGGGAAGGTAAGACAATAATACAACCACTGAGACCAGTTTTGGGATGTCAGGAGAAAGTAGTATTCTGCCCTAACCATGGAAACTCACCTTATATGTATTCAAAAAACTAGTGAGTTTAAATTAAAATGAATACTTTCCACTTAAGGTAAAATTATGATGTTGAGTTTAGGTTCATTTCTCCTCTTATATGGACACAACCAGAAGTCTGCATCATCTTTGTACCAAATGAATAATTGGTCAATCACACTGACACATCTTCAAGTCTTTAGAAGCATCAAATCAGAGGAATGAAAAATGACGGGTCAAATCAGCGAGAACATTTAATAATTATAAAAGTAGGTTATATTCTTCTTTAGAACATGCTATTTTATTAAAAATGGTTAAAAATAGCTGTCAGAATGGAAGGCTGATTCTTAATGAACAAAGAAATCAATTTAGAATAGAAGGAAACACATTTTCAAGAAGAGGAAAAAGCAGGCAGTAATATCTTGCTTTAAATTTGTATTATTTTTGAAGAGCTGTATGAATTCTCACATATCTACATTTGATTATGTTCTGAATTATTATTGCAATTCATTGGATATAAAATTCCAGTGAATTTTGGGTATAAAATGGTCGTTATCTTTTCATATATGGAAAGAATGGACTAATTTATTTACTTAGTTTATTTTTGAGGTTTACATGGGTCAGTAAATTTGTCTTACATAGTTATGAATTTTATATTTGTAAAGTTATATTTGTATGAATATAAACCAAAATAACCACTATAGGTATAGAGTTACACATATTTAAGAAAATGCAAATGTTACAATTTGTGCTAAAATATATATGTCAAACTGGACATGAGCATTTGTTACACACTCATAAAAGCTCTATACAGAAAATTATCAAATTGTTCTGCATGATGTATATAACTTTTTTACAGATTTATTGAAACATTTTACATACCATAAAATTGTACATTTCAAGTTTAAAGTTTAGTGTTTTTTAATATATTCTCAGAGTTGTGCAAATATCACGACAATTTAATTTTAGAACATTTAAATAAAAAATTCCTGGGGTGGGAGTTCTTTCTGGCTGCTTATTTTGAGTAGGGCTCATTACCTGACTCTTGAGTAAGAAGTCTTTCTTCCTGGCCATTTTGAGATGGAATTTACTTGGTAACTCCATGGGTTTATTTATTCACGGCTCTTTCTTTTGAGTGAGAATTTATCACCTGATTCTGTGGGCTACAGGTCTTTTTTTTTTCTTCTGGGTCTCTGTCTCAAGTGGGGATTGCTCCCTGACTTTTTGGGCTAGAATATTTTTTGTGGCTCTATGTGAGGGCTTTCTGTTCCTCCATTTGATCCTGTTTATCACATAACTTCTTAATCAATTCAAATCCCCTTCTTGAATCTCTCCTGACTATATGTCCTGCCTACTCTGCCCATGGTCTTTTGTTGGCTTGAACTTACTAAGGATAATTTGGAATGTCATTAGCCTCTTTGGAAAACGTAAGATTTCCCCAAACGACCATCTCCAATACTTCTCCTTTCTCATTGCTTCTACTCTTCTTTCTTTTACCATCTTGGGTTTCTCATTCAGTTCTCTTGAATCCTTTGATGTGTCCTCCTTCAAAACCCTACCTCTAATATCCTTCTAGATGTTTCCAGTTTTATCCCTACCCTCAGTTCCCTAAAGACACTTGAACTTTAAACTCTCTACTGGGTAATGAGCCCCTCAAGGATTTGCCAAAAGTAACTACCTGAGACTGAAAAAGGGAAACGCTAAGTGGAAAGAGTCTGAACATTTTATCAACTCAGATAAGCTTTAGAGACATTTGGGTAGCTGCTAGCTGTTTCCTCAGTCAGCAGTCTCAATGTGATCCCCAGCCTCGGTAAGATTACATATCAGGCCAAAAAAAAATCTTGAGAGTTGTCTCCACAAATATGGATTTTTTTAAAAAAGCTTTAGCTCTTATTCAACTTGTCTTATTTTTGTCAGAAACACAATTTGGATAGAATATAAAGTGGAAATAAGTAAGTTTTGTATGGCTGTGTTCCCTGACTTATGACTAAAATTTTCTAATACAATCTATAAGGTATCTGTTTGTGTCTCTGTGAATGTACCTATATGTGACATTTGTACATATACATATATATTCATATGTACATATATTTTTTCTTTCTGTACGTTACAAAACTAACTTATAAAATCCCTTAAAGAAATTCTATTTAAATTATCTTAAAAATAATTGAACACATATAAATTAAATATTCCTAAAATTCATAGAGATGTAGACACCCAATGCTTTTCAAGTTTACATGATTTGAGTAAATCTTTAGTAAATAAAATTAGTTTAATATTTTTGGTTTAATAAAATTAGCTATATCTTCTGAGTTATGAGCTTTAAGTATAATAGAAGCATAAATACAAGCAGAAATAAATTCTATTTGGGTTAAGTAGTTAAGCAAATTAATATTGTATGTACTTGACGTGTGAGATTGTAAAAATTTAAATTTAATCTAAAAGAAATATATAATTACAAATAGAAGAGAAATGAGTTGCTTGATATCCAGTACTTCATATATATCAAACACAAAAGTAAAACAAAGAAGCTCGTGTATTTAACTTGTTAGTTTTTTATTTTTGTCTACCATGCATATACTATGAAAATAGTTAACTGGAAAATAATTTGAGATTATGGCTGGCTCTTTTTGGTGTTGCAGTGTATCTGCCCAAAAACAGTTTTCAAAATCTTTTTGCTATCAACCTTAGTGTAATATTAAGTGATACTTACTCATTAATAATTTCTAATTAGGATACACTATTAAAATAGAATCACACGTTTAAGTTTATATAGTTCTGGTGTCTTGTTTTTATACAATATACAGAAGCTAAATATATTAAGTCTGTTAAAAACAGACATGTACTGTGAGAAAGCAGCATATGAAATATGAGATAGTATATTCATAAAATGTGCAAGTCTGATCAAAGTCCTGGTATATGACAGATAATTGTCTACTTCTTGATTTTCTCTGTAAAAGAATGGTTGCTAATGGTTAATAATTACAATCACTATATGTAATAAAACTACCAGAAATAATAAGGGTGAAGGGAAATAACTCATCTGAAAAGTATGCAAGGAATGTAGGATGCATTTTTTTGTATGAAAAGGTATACAAAGTAGGAAGGTTTTGTTTTTTGTGAAAAGAAAACGAAAGAGTAATTTTCTTCTAAAGTACAATGACTGGTGTTCCAGAAAAATGTAGGAGAAAAAAATTGAACGGATATAAGAAAGGTATAGAAGGTTGGCAGAAAAAAAGATATCTCATGTATTCAAGCTGGCTACTGATTGGAAGATATTTATTTGTGTATTTTATTTTAATGAGCCTTACTATTAAAAGTGTGTTATGTTAATCTAGAATTTGGTTTTATCTTTGTCAAAATGGCAATGTTTTATTGGTTATTCATCTGCTGTAAATATGATACTAAATTGTTTTTCTTTAACTCGAGTAATCAGAGAAAAAAAGATTCGGTATCTTTTAAAAATAATTTCATGTGGTTTGTGTTAATCTTTAACCAAGCATTTGACAGAATATTATATTTGAGGAGGATATAACTATTCAGCTTTAAAGAACTAAGGCCTACTTCACCAAGCCAATGCTTAAAAAGCCCTCCTGGAAAAATTGGCCTGGTATCTGGCTTATGGGATTTCCAGTTTTACAGATGAGTAAGTAAAGTTCCTGGCAGGCTCAGGAACATCAAGATATTTTGAGGACTTTAAGAAGATAAGTATTTGATCTAAATCTATATGTACTGCAAGAAAAATCTGGTGGTGAGTTCTTGGCTTTGCTTCGTAGTCTGGAGAGATTTATAAAAGTCTAATCTGAGATTCCCATGAAAAGTTCCAGGAAGACAAATTCAAACAGCCTATGTAGTCAATTACCATTCTTTCTGTACTTAAGTAAATAACCAAGCCAAATTAATGAGACCAGGCTTATTTTGTAAGCCATAATCAAAAGGGGTTAGGGTGAATGTAGGGAGAAATGTTGTGTTTCAACAAAAACTATAGCATACACTGTGAGTTATTATTTGTAAACTGGACCGAACCACTTCTAGTTTCTTCCAATATTTGGCTATGACTGTCTAAACCAATGGAGAATTTCCATTTGTTTTCTCCCTCCCTCCTGACTTGGCATCACTGAGAACTGCAACTGCCCTCTTCCCCAAGCTCAGCAAGCTTAAGCTAGATGATTTGATATAAACTTCAAAGAAATCACCACACAACTAAAAGAAAAACATTTATGGGCAACCTACATGCTTGTTGCTGCAGGGACCACTGAGAAAGGTTATAGAAATACCCAGTGTAATCACCAAAGACATCAAAAGTGCAAACCAGGAAACTTATTGGATTGCCACTACCAACTTTGAGCCCAACATCCAGAAATCTTACTTACTGGCTGCCTCTGAATTCAGACTGGGTTTACAACTATTAATTTATTTTCATAGAAATCCTCTTCATTAATGCCTGACTACTTAAACCAGCCAGAAAATATCCTCTACTACTGACATGGTTTGGCTGTGTTCCCACCCAAATCTCATCTTGAATTCCCACATGTTATGGGAGGGACCTGGTGGGAAGTAGTTGAATCAAGGGGGTAGGTATTTGTGAGGTATTCTTGTGATATTGACTAAGGCCCATGAGATTTGATGGTTTTAAAATGGACATTTTCCTGCACAAGCTCTCTTTCTTGCCTGCCACCATCCATGTAAGATGTGACTTGCTCTTTCTTGCCTTCCACTTTGATTGTGAGACCTTATCAGCCATGTGGAACTATAAGTTCAATAAACCTCTTTCTAATTTAAATAGATCAGCCTTTGGTATGCTTTTCAGCAGTGTGAAAATGAACCAGTACAGTAAATTGGTAGCAGTAGAGTGGGGTACTGCTGAAAAAACATGGAAGTAACTTTGGAACTGGGTAAGAAGAGGAGGGTGAAACAATTTGGAGAGCTCAGAAGAGGGCAGGAAAATGTGGGAGAGTTTTGAACTTCATAGAGTTGAATGGGTTTGCCCAAAATGCTGATAGCCATATGGACAATAAAGTCCAGGCTGAGGTGCTCAAAGATGGAAATGAGGAACTTGTTGGGAACTAGAGCAAAGATGACTGTTTTTTATGTCTTGGCAAAGAGACTGGTGGCATTTTGCCACTGCCCTAGAAATTTGTGGAAGTTTGAACTTCAGAGGGGATTTAGGATATCTGGCAGAAGTAATTTCTAAGCATTGAAGCATTTAAGATGTGTCGTGGGTGCTGTTAAAGGCATTCAGTTTTATAAGGAAAGCTGAGCATAAACGTTGGGAAATTTTGCAGCCTAACGATGTGATAGAAAATAAAATCCCATTTTCTGAGCAGAAATTCAAACCAGATGCAGAAATTTGCATAAGTAATGGGGAGACAATTGTTAGTCACCAATACAATGGGGAAAATATCTCCAAGGCATGTCAGAGGTGTTCACATCAGCCCTTCTCATCACAGGCCCAGAGACCTAGGAGGAACAAGTGGTTTTGTGGGTTTGGCCCAGGGTCCTCATGCTGTGTGCAGCCTTGTGACTTGGTGCCCTGCATCCCAGCTGCTCAAACTGTGGCCGAAAGGGGCAAATATAGAGCTTGGGCCATGGCTTCAGAGGGTGCAAGCCTCAAGCCTTGACAGGTTCCACGTGGCATTGAGCCTACCAGTGCATATAAGTCAAGAATTGGGATTTGGAAACCTCCACCTGGATTTCAGAAGATGTATGGAAATGTCTGGATGTTCAGGCAGAAGTTTGCTACAGAGGTGGGGCTCTCATGGAGAAATTCTGCTACAGCAGTGTGGAAAGGAATTATGTGGTCAGAGCCACCACACAGAGTCCTCCACTAATAATAGTGGAGCTGTGAGAAAAAAAGCCACCATTCTCTAGACAGTACAATGGTAGATCTTGCACCATGCACCTGGAAAAACTGCAGACACTCAATGCCAGCCCATGAAGGCAGCTTGGAAGGAGACTGTACCCTGTAAAGCCGGAGGGGCAGAGCTGCTCAAGACCATAGGAACCCCACTCTTGCATCAGTGTGACCTGGATGTGAGACATGGAGTCAAAGGAGACCATTTTGGATCTTTAAGATTTGACTGCTCTGCTGGATTTCAGACTTGCCTGGGTCCAGTAGCTTCTTGCTTTGGCCAATTCCTCCCATTTAGAACAGCTGTATTAACCTGATGTCTGTACCCCCATTGTATCTAGGAAGTAACTAGCTTTCTTTTGATTTTACAGGCTCATAGGCAGAAGGGACTTTTGTCATGGATGAGACTTAGGACTGTGGATGTTTGAGTTAATTCTGAAATGAGTTAAGACTTAGAGGGACTGTTGGGAAGGCATGACTGGTTTTGAAATGTGAGGACATGAGATTTGGCAGGGGTGGAATGATATGGTTTGGCTCTGTCTGCACTCAGATTTCATCTTGATTTCCCACATGTTATGGGAGGAATTGGTGGGAGATAGTTGAATCATGGGGGCAGGTGTTTCTCATCGTGTTCTCTTGATAGTGAATAAGTCTCATGGTATCTGATGGTTTTAAAAATAAGAGTTTCCCTGCACTAGCTCTCTCTCTTACCTGCTGCCATCCACATAAATAGTGACTTGCTCCTCCTGGCCTTCCATCATGATTGTGAGGCCTCCTCAGCCATGTGGAACTGTAAGTTCAAGAAACCTCTTTCTTTTGTAAATTGCCCAGTCTTGGGTATGTCTTTATCAGCAATGTGAAAATGGACTAATACAGCTACTAAGGACTTTATATTTATTCCAATAAAAGAAAAGACTAACACAGACATTCTATTTCACTAAACTAGTCAGGCTCCTCTGAATCCTCTTCCCAACTAAGCTTTAACTTTTATACTTCTGTTCTTCTTCGCATTGCCTAATTTTGGAACCAGTCCTGTTGAATCAAGTAAGTTAGGCAAGAAGACTCAAACCTTGATATATAATCACCCTCAATATCTGACTAAGTTTCTCATCCTCCACCATCACCCAGGTGATATCTGATCACTTGGCCTGCCTTCACCAAGGATCCTGATAGGTCGTTTTAGCCAGAATCCTCCTTACACCTGATGTTTCCTCTTAGTATGTTCTATGCACTGACATCCCCATACTACTCCTTGGCAATAAATTCCCACTTTTCCTTGTTGCATTTTTAGATGAGGCCAATCTCTCTCCCCCACTTCAAAACTACAATTCAGTAGTCCCTATACCTATTGTGATACTCTGTGAATAAAATCTGCAATTAATGTTGTCACCTTAAAAAATATTTTTAACAGATGACAATAGGTATAGAAGAAAAGGAGTTTAGTGTGTGAAAACTTTAAAGTTCTTGGTTACTAAATGTAAGGACGAGAGAAGAAAAGGAGATAAGAAAATCTTCTGTTTCAACTCTAAGTCAAAAGAAGAACATTGGAAGAACAGGCTAACACTTAAACTGCCAACAGGACTTAGAAAGACGTAAATATTTAAATCATAAATCTCCCTTTAAATGAATCTACCTCTAAAATACATTTGAAAACAAAACAAAATATGAATCCATATTCTAACATAGAAGGCATATAAAAGTTTTCTCTTGATGTTCAGTCTTTTCCCACTCTTTCTGGAGTCATGAAATTCAATACTGTGATTAATTCTTTATCATGTCTGCCTTTCCTACCATCCTGTACTCTAGAAATCTTCTTAATAACTCTAATGCCTAGCATAATATAAATGCTCAATGAATTAAAACAGTGTTTAAGACCTGGGTTATTCTCTAATTCTTTTACCAAATGAGGGAAATTAAAATACATTTTAGACCCAAATTTCGAGTCCTACCAAGTACCTGGAATGCAATAATAGCCTGAGAAGAAGAAATCTTTATATTCCTGAACTCCCAATGAAGTCCTTCAAAAAAACTTCTTGAGATGGTTCAGATACTTGCCTGCTGCCTTCTGCCTGTCTTCCTCATTGAGTCCCCATTGGGTCACTTCAGTATGAATTGAATATAAAGCTTCTAGAGATAAATATGGTCTTTCCTGCAACTATCAATTTTAAATATTTTCTGGCATGCAAATTCTCTCCATTAGTAAAAATTTACCCCAAATAATAGACAGATTCAAAATATTTATATTTGATACCTCGCTGTCATGAATCAAAATCTCTAATTATTCTGAGTCCTTTAAATTCCTTAATAGCTCATGAATTGATGCTTCAGTATACCCACCTCATAGCAGTTCTAGAAATGGGCAATGTATTATCTTGTCCTTCCATTAGAAAAAGTAATTTCTAGGACTTTTCCCTCCAGTCAGCTTAGTAGAAATCCCATGTGTTTTCTCATGCAACAAAAGAAGTTGATGTAACCATCCATTTCTGATGAATTCAATTGCATAGTACTCATATTGTACAAGGTAATAGGACATATTTAAAGTATATAACATTTACTTTTTAAAACATATTTCTCAGTGAAATGAGAGTTCATCTAATAATTTAAAGCCTTTTTTTTTTTTTTTTTGTTTTGGCCCAGGCTTAAAAAATGTCCTGTTAAAAGACTCTGACTTTTCATAAAAAAAAGTCTCAATTTTTTAAATATGTAGTCTTGCAATACAAGAAGCATAGGCTGGGCACGGTGGCTCACACCTGTGATCCCAGCACTTTGGGGAGCCGAGGTGGGTGGATCATGAGGTCAAGAGATCGAGACCATCCTGGCCAACATGGTGAAACCCTGTCTCTACTAAAAAAATACAAAAAAAAAAATAGCTGGGCATGGTGGCACGTGCCTGTAGTCCCAGCTACTTGGGAGGCTGAGGCAGGAGAATTGCTTGAACCTGGGAAGCGGAGGTTGCAGTGAGCTGAGATTGTGCCATTGCACTCCAGCCTGGCACCTGGCGACAGAGTGAGACTCTGTCTAAAAAAAAAAAAAAAAAAAAAGAAGGATAACCTTCCAGATAAGAAATTTGTTAGAGGCAAATATAAATACTGGGTATTTAGTTGGGTTTCATCAAAAGGTAAATTTCTAAACTATAGGATGATGCATTTCTCACTTACTTGGTTTTGAAAATGGTCTGATCCTCCTGACAAATTTCAAAGGTGTCAGGTATAAAGTATCATGCATATTTTCTGGAAATGTGTATATCATCCCCCAGTTACGGAGGATCAGCTTGACTTCCTTGTGAAATTTATATTTGAAACATATTCTTTGGTTGTCACAGTAATACTTGGAAATTCAAAGTCCAGAAGAACTGGCAGTACTTTTCCAAAGCTTCGTTTCGAGGAGATATCAATAGAGAATATCATTTCCCTGTGGGCCATTTCTTGTGGGATAACTGTTTAAATAAGAGAAAAACACCTGGTCAGAGTACTTTCTCATTACAGTTAGATACTTTTAAATGACAGCCTTAGGGACAGGTGTAAAGAGAATTTTTCTTGCATTTCCAGTCGTTTAATAGTCAGACCATTATTACCTATCTACATTTCCTTGTATACATCAAATGTACATTGCACTCCTACAATTTTTAAAGCCCCGTGTGATAACTAAAGAATACACAGATATCTCAGATGTGTTCCCTGTTTCTCCCTCTTTGTTCTTTTCAAAACATTTTAACACAACTATTTTTTTCTTACGTTAAAAGGAAACTGAACTGCTTTATATTTAAAAATAAAGTAGTAATTTCATCATCCAAATGCGATTTCTTTTTTAAACTGTAATGAAATATATAAGATAAAAAATTTATTCTCCTGACCATTTTCAAGTGGTCTGTGATTCAGTTAAGTGCACTGCTGTGCAACTGCCCCCAGATTCTTTTCTTCTAAAACTGAAGTTCTCTGTGATTAAATAAAAACTCACCTCTCCCCCCGCCCCTGGAAACTCCATGCTACTTTCTGTCTCTGAGTTTGACTAATTTAGGTACCTTATATAAGAGATACCTTGGATTGCGTAACTAACATACTGTACTTGTCTTTTTGTGACCAGTTGATTTCACTTAGTATAATATAACCTCAAGTTTCATCCATGTGTACCATGTATCAGACCAAATGCAATTTCTTTTAACATTTTGTTTTACTTCCTTTCAGTCACATTTATTTTAATTTTACAGTTTTTACAAATATTTTGCTGTCTGCATTGTTCCCTTAACCTGACAAGTATTTTCTTATGTGTCAGAAAATCTTGGGAGTATAATTTTTCATGACTACATTTATATATTTATAGCACAGGGGTTTGCTATTTTTTCCCTAACAATGTTCCTTCTCTTGCATTTATCTCGAATCCATGTTGATTCTATGACTTTTAATTGGGGAGATCAATTTGTATATATTTTGGCATGAATTTTTGGCATTTAAAACATATATTGACTCATTCAAAAATGAATTGCCAGCATATACTATGTAACAGGCACTTGTAAAGTAATATAGTACAATTCTAGGAGGTAATATAAAACATACAACTTGTATTCGCATTGAGATTATAGTCTCATGGTGGAGACAGATACATCAAATATTGATATGAACAAATCTAAACGTATAGCTATGGCAAGGGCTAAAGGTAAATATAAATTCATATATGTCTCAGAGTTATAGAAATCACCAAGATCAGAAAAACTTCTCCGAGAAAATGTGACTGCAGTTCACATTTAAAGATTGGGTAGGAGAAATTTAGATGAAGGGGATAATGAGGGACATTCTAAGCAGAGGGAATACATGTATGTGCAGAGAGCGTAGGTAAGAGAAAGTAGGTGAGTAAAAGGAATTGAAAATAGTTTTGCAGGTCGAGAGAGCAGAGCATGAAGACTGGAGAGGTAAGCAGGGTCCAACCACATTATTTTTCCATGGCTTTCGAGTTGTGGAATGCCACTGTAGGGTTTTACACAAAGGATTCAGATTTTGAGTCTGTGCTGTAAGAAGCTCACACTGGTGCGTGCCTGTAATCCCAGCTACTTGGGAGGCTGAGGCAGAAGAATTGCTTGAACCCAGGAGGCAGAGGTTGTGGTGAGCCGAGATCGCGCCACTGCATTCCAGCCTGGGTAACGAGCGAAACTTTGTCTAAAAAAAAAAAAAAGCTCACACTGCTTGAAAGACGGAGAAGGGATTGGAGAGCAGCCAGAATGAATGCAGACAGTTTAGGTAGAAAGCTATTTTTATGATCCAGAGTTGAGGTAATCCACCCTTCTATTGATGATTGGGATTATAAAGATGAAGAAAGTAGATGGGAGCTAAAAACTCAATACATATATTAGATTGGAACTAGATGGTGAGCAATGAGGTAACAAGGATGATTTTTTAAATTTTGGATTGCATAACTAACTGGATGCTGGTGTCATTTGTAGAAATATTGGGACTAAGTTTATTGGGAGGAAAACTGCAGGTTTGGTATAGGACATATTAAGTGTCAGCTGTCTTTGAGACATGTAATAAGAGATGGCCAAGCGGGCTGAGTGCAGTGGCTCACACCTGTAAATCCCAGCACTTTGGGAGGCTGAGTTGAGGGGATCAACTGAGGTCAGGAGTTCAAGACACCTGATCAACATGGCTAAGCCCTGTTTCTACTAAAAATAGAAAAATTAGCTGGGCATGGTGGTGTGCACCTGTAAACCCAGCTACTTGGGAGGCTGAGACAGGAGAATAGCTTGAACCCAGGAAGCAGAGGTTGCAGTGAGCTAAGATTGTGCCACTGCATTCCAGCCTGGGCAACAGAGTGAGACTCTGTAAGACACAAACACACACACACACACACACACACACACACACACACACACACAGAGAGAGAGAGAGAGAGAGGGAGAGAGAGAGAGAGAGAGAGAGAGAGAGAGAGCGCCTAGTGATTAGTTCGTTGTGAAGGTCTGTAGCTTAGTCATATGGTATTATCTAAATAATTACTGGTTTTGTTTTCTTATTGTTTCATAATGACTTTTGTTTTTAGTCTAGGCTGTTTGGTTTATATTAGTATTTACAGTGATTTAGAGCAGTGATCAGCAAACTTTTTTCCAACGTCCACACAGGAAATGTTTTAGTCTTATAGGACGTATGGTCGCTGTGCAAGTTTTCAACTCTGTTTATGCAGCAGCAAAAACAGTATGTAAATGAATGGATATAACTGTTTCAATAAAATCTTCCTAGGTGAGATGAGTTTATTGACCCCCGATTTAGAGAAGTGTTTGCCCTTTAAAGCCTTGGAGGTACCCTTGCTTATGTTGATATCCCTATGTATGTATTCATCTGTGGTTCTCAAATTGTGATTCTTGTACTGGCGCCTTCACCATTGTAGTAAAAATGCAATTTTTTCAGCCTATCCAGACTTACAGAACCAGGAACTCTGGGGAATGCAGCTCATGGATCTGTTTATCAAGACTTACATAAACACACACACACACACACACACACACACACACACACACACACACCCACACAGCAAGTGATGCTGATGCATGCTAAAATCTGGAAACCACTATAGCAGAATAGCAGTTCTTTATCCTGGCCACGTATTAAAATTACCTGGGAGGTTTTACAAAAAAAAATTATTCTAAGAATACTATCCAGGACAATTAAGTCAATATATGGCTGTGAAGACCAGAAAATATATCATTATTTTTAGAATGATCTCAGATCATTTTCATATGCTGCCAGCATTTAAGAATAATTATTTTGTATAAATATTCTGTAATAAGTCATCAATTTCTCCTGAAATTTAAGTTAATTAATATTGGGGAAATTAAAATGAAATTTAAGTGGAAAGAGACTTTTCCTGATTTGACAGTCATGGACAAAACTCATGTTATAGGATATGGTTTTTGTCTCAGGAAATTGATTATAGGCTTGTTGAAATTAACAAACAGGTCATCTGAATTTTTTTCTCTCATTTATTTTGTTTTTGAAAATTTTCTATAAATTTCTTTAAATTCTGGCAAAATTTGGAAGAAGGAACTTAAAAGAAAATTTACCTTAAGTCATTCAAAATTTATTAGGATTTCTTTTAAAATTTAACCATTAAAAATGGAATTGTAGAAGACATTTATTTAAGTGATACATTTTGGCCTCAGAAATCACAAAATCCTTATAGTTATTGCCACAGAGTTTTATTTTTTTAAATGCAGAGGTGTAGTGGTTATTTATGATGTACAACTCATGTAATTTAATTATGCAGTTCTATCATTCAAGTTTACTGACAGCTAATTAAATATAATCTCAATAGTGAAGCTTTAGCATTCATTCTACTTAAATCAACTGCTTGAGTCAAAAATACTAAAAATTTCAATGGTAGTCATCTTCTTTCCTTGAATTCATGAAATGAAAACTCTCAGCATATTTAAAGCTAATAGTATGCTAAACAGACATATACCACATAGATCTAATCATTCTATTCACTTTAAAGCAAAGTTTTTTACTTTTCTGTGTATTTTTATTAACAAGGATTATAAACATTTTAATATATATTATTATGTTCACAATACATTAAAAATGTATTTCCATAAAAATAGAAACATTGATTAAAAATTTGATTATTATACATAAAGGGTTTCAGATCTATTTCAGTTTCCATGTCAAATTGGCTTCAAGAGTTATTAGTTCCATTTAAATATTCTGCTGCAGTCATGGTTTCTGTGAATTATTCAGAAAGTCCAAATTGCCAGATTCTATTCCCCTTTGGGAATAGAATGGAGTTTGAGATTCAGGGGACGTTTCAGATGAACAGTGAACAACTTGTGAAGCACTGTAAATAGTCAAAGTGCAGGCTGAGTGCAGTGGCTCACACCTGTAATCCCAGCAATTTGGGAGGCTGTGGTGGGTGGATCACTTGAGGCCAAGAGTTTGAAACTAGCCTGGCCAAGATGATGTAACCCTGTCTCTACTAAAAATATAAAATTTTTCTGGGCGTTGTGATAGATGCCTGTAGTCCCAGCTACTTGGAAGGCTGAGGCAGGAGAATCACTTGAACCTAGGAGGCAGAGGTTGCAGTGCCTTTGCACTCCAGGCTGGGTGACAGCAAGACTCTATCTCGGGGGAAATAAAAAATCAAAGGGAAGCAATTTGGAATAAATTGAGGGATATGTTCAAGGAAATAAATTAATAAAACTCTTTGGATTAATTACATCATCTTCATCTGGTTTAAGGGTTAAGCATTAGACATACAAGTTTCTCTGTTAGGAAAAATGACATATTATCAAAGTAACGTTAATGTCAAAATCATTTGAATCATGTAAAATCCAGGGCATAAAGATTAATGTAGAATTGTCATTTTGGTCAATCATACTTATTTTCCTTTGGGTATGTCAAGTACAAGTACTCTTTGTGCTAATCTCTTGAGATTTAGTTTTTAACATAACTTTTCCTATAAAATCTAAATGTTCACTTTTTTATTTTTGAGATGGAGTTTCCCTCTGTTGCCCAGGCTAGAGTGCAGTGGCATGATCTCAGCTCACTCTAACCTCTGCCTCCTGAGTTCAAGCGATTCTCCTGTCTCCGCCTCCTGAGTAGCTGGGACTACAGACATGCACCACCATGCCCAGCTAAATTTATTTGTATTTTTAGTAGAGATGGGTTTTCACCATGTTTGTCAGGCTGGTTTCAAACTCCTGACCTCAAATTTTCTTCTCACCTTGGTCTTCCAAAGTGCTGGGATTACAGGTTTGAGCCACCGCTCCAAGCCTGTTCACTCTTTTTGTTAATAGATACTTCAGTGGCAGATATAGTTTCCATTTTCGTTTTTATTACCCAGTGATATTATTGAACAATTTCAAAAAGGGTGGGAAAAACATTTAGAGTATGGGGTGATATCATGATAAAAAACATACTTGTGAAATACTGATGTTTCTGTTCCTATATATTTCTTGTGTAACTTTTTAAGCCAAATATAATTTGTGTAAAGGCAAATCATCTCATCGAATTATTAATTCAATAACTACATCTGTGGTTTTGAAAGTATAGTGTGCATCAAAATCACTCTCTGATTAAGTAGGTGTGAGACAGGACCACAAATTTGCATTTCTAGCTAGTTCTAAGCTAATGTTGATGCTACTTTGATACCATTTTTTTAGAGTAACAGACATAATCAATAAACAAATAATAGACTTTAATTTTATTCACTAGGACAAAGCTTACAACTGATTTAAGAGTGTGGCCAATTGAGGATCATAAAACTTGGGTTCTGTTTTTGGCTTTTGGAAACTAAACAAAGTCATTGGCTCACTATATATACATATATATATACACACATATATATATATATGTCTTTAGCCTGACCATATTTGGGAATTAAATGCAGACCCACAGCCTTTGCAGCAAACAGCTTGAAAAGCCAAATCGTGTATTCTGCAGCAACCAGTTCAAGAAGCTGAACCAAAACCTCTGTAGTAATTGATAGCACAGTTCATTAGATTGGTTAGGATTTGACCAATGAACGCCACCTTCCTCCTTTTTGGCCCTAGTTTGCAACTCAGGACCAACCAGAGAAAGCCAAATATGCTTCCAAAACAATCACATAAGACGCCTTGCTTCAGGTTAGCACAAGCTTCCTCATGCCAACAACCTTCAATCAGAGCACACCTGAAGCCTTCCCTTTTTTTCACTATAAAGTCTTATTTTCTACTCTCCTGCCTGATTTTGAGTCTCTGCCAAATACAAGTGATGGTAGCTGACCCCCTTCATATAGCAAAGTCTGAATACATAGCCTCAGTTCTAATTTTTTTTTTTTTTTGAAACGGAGTTTCCCTCTTTTTACCCAGGCTGGAGTGCAATGGGCGCGATCTCGGCTCACCACAACCTCCGCCTCCTGGGTTCAGGCAATTCTCCTGCCTCAGCCTCCCGAGTAGCTGGGACTACAGGCCCGCGCCACCATGCCCAGCTAATTTTTTGTATTTTTTTTTTTTTTTTTTTTAGTAGAGACGGGGTTTCACCATGTTGACCAGGATTGCCTCGATCTCTCGTGATCCACCCGCCTCGGCCTCCCAAAGTGCTGGGATTACAGGCTTGAGCCACCGTGCCCGGCCTCAGTTCTAATTTTTATTGGCCATTTTATCTTCCTAGCTTCACCAGTTACTGACTGATCTTGAGTAACTTTGTTAAATTCTTTATGCCTCAATTTCATGTATAAAAAACTAAGGTAATAATTGTGTTCATAAACTGCTGCAATTTTGCTTATATCATTATAAGCATTTATAAATTATGTTAATCAGCATTATAGAGGATCACTAAAGACAATATTCCTTGGTTTAATGTGCTCACATTTTTAAAGATTATATTGGAAGTATAAAATCTATTCTGTCTTGAAATACATGCAGGGAAAATATTTAGTGAACTGTAAGTGTTATTTTACAAAAAATGTATATACACCAAAGTAGAATTGTTTCTATTTTTGTAATGCTGCTGAGAAACTCAGAACTATTACTGTGTCTGTATTTTTTTAAGGCAGATTCTGTTTCTTCAAGGATTGTTTTGTCAATGTCATTATTTAAGAAGCCACCTCCAGCAGCAGGCGGATCACGGGGTCAAGAGATCGAGATCATCCTGGCCAACATGGTGAAACCCTGTCTCTACTAAAAATACAAAAAATTCAGCTGGGTGTGGTGGTGTGCACCTGTAGTCCCAGCTACTTGGGGGGCTGAGGCAGGAGAATTGCTTGAATACAGGAGGCGGAGGTTGCAGTGAGCCAAGGTCGCGCCACTGCACTCCAGCCTGGCGCTTGGTGATGGAGTAAGACTCTAAGACTCTGTTTCTAAAAAAAAAAAAAGAAGCCACCTCAAGGCTGTTGGCATGGGGAAGCTGGAGGTGTGCTAATCTGAAGCAACGTGTCTTAAGTGATTGGTTTGGGAAGCATATTTGGCTTTCCCTTGTTGGTCCTGAGTTGGAAGCTAGGGCCAAAATGAAGGAAGCTGGCCTTCATTGGTCAAATCCTAACCAATCCAATTACTTTAGAGGCAGGCAGAGTAAAAATTGAGGCATATATATAAATGCTTTTTACAAGTGTTTTTAATTATATGAAAAATGTATGTTAAACAAAATGAACCATATAGATAAGAAAAAAGTTGCTTTTGACTACCACCTTAAATCTTATCCCTTCCACAGTTGACCACCAATAATTTTTCCATAGAAGCAATGATGATGTAAGGTCTAATTTTTTTTTCTCTGTAGAGATAGAAGAAAAGTTGTTTGAAAGAAGGTAGTATGGGAGATGATAAACCACAAATGATGACATATTTACACAAATTAGCTTCACTTGAATTAGTCTTGCCGTGACACTTGAGTAAAACTAATGGCTAACACTTATTAGAGCTTGTTTTTCTCTATATATACTTATTAATTTAATGTTCATATCAACCTTTTCTTACTGATTAGGCACCCAAGATCTAGAGAAATCAAGTAAATTCCCTAAGTTTAATAGCTAATAAACATCAGGTATATATGAACACAAGATATCCACATTCGAATACTAAACTCTTAGCTTCTATACTCGACTGCTTCTTAAAGAAAATAAATATTCTTCCTGAAATACCTACAAGAAAAATAAAAAGCCTTAAAGGAAACATTAAAAATAAAAGAAGGTTGTGAGAAACTTCCTTCCTTTCCTCCAAGTAACTATTACTCCTGTTAGCTGGGGAATGATATCACCTGGTTCTAGATAGAATGGCAGTGGATTTAGTCATATTTTCCATAGATAAAAGGACAGCAGTTTCCTCCTCCTTTTACTGAGTGTGCTATATAGACTGGCAGCTGTAGGATTTCAAACAAGCATTCTGTTTTAATCCAACTCATAAAAGACATGGTAATCTACATGAAAATGAGCAGGACTGAATTTGGAACACTCTTAGGCAAAAGATGGCAGGCATAACTGAAAAGGCCCTCTCAGTGCAGTCGGAATTTAACATTTAATTTTCTTATTAGCTCCAGAAGGGCAGGCTGATTTTTCACAGGTGTAAGCAATATACATAATTAATGCCACACCTCAGGACTCCCAGAAAGATTACTGGCCAGCATTAACTGCATACATGCTAGGCTGAAATTAGATCATATCTAGTATTCAGTTTTGAAATTACAGTTATGAATGATGGGACTCATATATGCATTTGAAAGATGTTATTTCCTTTTGCTTTTAAAAGCAGCTTTAGAAAGCCAACATAACATTCTCTTGCGAGAAAAGAAAAAGCTCTCATTAATCCATGAACAGGAATCACGTAGACTGTTAAAGCTGCAGTGAATGTGAATAAAATTGGTCTGAATAATAACATTTAAAGTAAAACAGAAAGATCTACAATTTATTTGCAGTTGTTGAGCACTGAATGCACAGTTAAATTGCAGTTATTTGAAACACAGGGTCTTTTCAAAAACAATTGTTTGGCATCAAAACTATTTTCTGACTTGAATTATGTGCAATGAAGACATTGTCTATTTTTTGGTAGGAAGAATGGATTCAAACCACAGTTCTTCAGAAGGCAAAAGGGCTCCTAACTGCCAAGTTCAATTTCCAACATTGCAGTAAATAGAACAAAGGAGACCCAACTGGAATTTCACCTGAGTTTTTGTGACCTTACAGCAGACCTCTCCAGCTTTGAACATTATATAATTCCTCTCTCCTTATTACTTTCACCCTATTATTTCATCAACCTTGACTTCTTCAGGAAGATGGTATGCCAAAATTCAATAGGAAAAACCTCTGATTCCAGTAGGTTGCTCTGAAATCAATAGAGACCCAAGTGGTTTGCTCTCTGATTATCTTTGAGAAGAATTATCTCCCTTGCTCAAATGGAAATCTAAAAGTAGCCGCTGTGATTGGCTAGGTCAATGGTAAAGTGAAACTTTTTCCCTTGTAATTTATCTTATTTCTGTAAACAAAACTTGTGCAGAAAAAAATACAATATTACGGATCAGCCAATTGGGAATAGTTTGCTATTACTGGGAACAGATTAGTATTATTCTAACTAAATGTGAATAAGAAGAAATAATTACAAAATGGCTGATTGGAGCATGGTAAATTTAATGGCTACAGCATAGGGAAAACCTAATTGAACACATGCAGAGCAAAGCCATGGCTGCTGCTTCATTAAAAAAAAAAAAAATTCAACTGGTTCACTCTGTGTCCTACCAAGTCAGTTACAAATAATCACTAACAGTGACATATTATATTTATTGAAGGTCTTTACTTCAATAATGTTGTTCACATCATGTTTTTAATTTTTTACTTTAATGAGATAATTGTCACATGGTATATATGTTTTTATAAAAGATTTATACCTTTATTGAAAATGTTTTTAAAAATTTCATTTTTTAAAAAAAACTTCTTGAGTTCCAGGGAATGTTCTAAATGCTAGCAACAAATACATAAGTAAAATAATAGTAAGCGTAACAGTGCTAAAAGGAAAATGAAACAGGGTTAGGAAATAGACAGTGATGTGGACAGGGCTAATTTCGATTAGTGTCACAGAAGTCTTCCCTTAAAAAGTAAAGTGAATTACATGTCCCATCAATAGGAAAAATATACCAGGTGAAAGGAAGAATAAGTTTAATGTACCTGGCATGAAAATAAGCTAACATATCTAGGGAAATGAAAATAACAGAATCCCTAGGATGTAGTAGGCTAGAGAAGAGAGGCAGATTAGGTTGTATAGGTTTTCTGAGGCAAGATCATGTATGACCTTGTCAACTTTGAATAGAGGTTTGGATTTTATCTGAAATGCAATGAGAAGGCACTTACAAGTGACATGATCTCATTTATATATTTCAGCCATCAGTCTGATTGTCCTTTGCAGAGTAGGCTTTGGGATGGGGAGGCAACATGAAACCAATGATACCAATTAGAAGGCAAATAAAGTACAGAGTTTACTTCTGATTGCTTCTATCTCTGCAGTAAAATAAAAGCAAAACATTGGATACTAGTGGGAGGAGGGAAGAAGGATCATTGGAGGTATAAGGGGAGAGGAAAAGGAATGAAGTGATTGGGAAACTAGTGGGGTGAGTTGTTCAAGGAGCTATGGTGCATCTACAATCTATGCTGAAGGAGGTTTAAGAATAGAGATTGCAAAATTAAAAGGATTATAGTCAGTTCTTCCAATTCATTCATTACTGGAGAACAGCTGAGAAAAGCAAACAGCAAATTGGGTCCAAACTGACAAAACTAGCTTGAGTCAATAATTTAAAAAACTGTTTCTGAAACTGTCATGAATAACTAAGGCTTTTATATTTTCTTTCCTTTTTTGTGATCCTTTCCAAGATGATAGCAAGGAGTCCTCTCCCAGGGCTCTCTGGTCAGATCTAAAAATTCAGAAATGAGTACTATCCAGACACTCAAGATGTTAAACATAGTGTCACTACTTGGTGACACTCCATGTCAGGCCTCTTCTAGCCTACTGCTTCTATCACCTCATCGTTTGACTAGAGTTTATGGAAACTCTCAGACAACCTATCTTCTGATCACATGGTACAGTGAATCAGGATTCCTGCCTCAAGCCTGTCTATCAAAGTGTCTCTCACAATTTCCATTTCATTGTTTCTCAAATATCATGATGCATATCCACAACCTCAGTCTCCAAGGATATGCAGTCTCCTCGCAGTGTGCCCTAAAAAATCAGCTGTCTTCAATTAACTTTTACTTCCCTATGTTTATATTGATATTTCTAAGCCATTCCCTCTCAAACTGCAGTCTCGCAAGAGCAATGATGTGAAGGTTGGGGCTGGTGGCAGGAACACAGACAGTTTCTCTAATCACTACTTTTCATATTGGCCTAAAGTTAAGCCCTTAGATATTTAATCACCAGATTAAAATATTAAGGTAGTTAAAAATTTTCAGAAACTCTTTAAAATATCTAAACAAATAAAAAGTGTCTTTCAAGATTCTTTTTTTTCTTTTTGAGATTTACAAAATTTAATGATTACTGCTTTATCAAAGCATTCTTTTTTTTTTCTTCTTTGTTTTAATTGCATTTTAGGTTTTGAAGTACATGTGAAGAACATGCAAGATAGTTGCATAGGTACACATGTGGCAGTGTGATTTGCTGCCTTCATCCGCTTCACCTATATCTGGCATTTCTACCCATGCTATCTCCCCAACTCCCCACCCCACGCTGTCCCCCGATTCCCCCAACAGACCCCAGTGTGTAGTGCTCCCTTCCCTGTGTCCATGTGTTCTCATTGTTCAACACCCGCCTATGAGTGAGAATATGTGGTATTTAATTTTCTGTTCTTGTGTCAGTTTGCTGAGAATGATGGTTTCCAGGTTCATTCATGTCCCTACAAAGGACATGAACTCATTGTTTTCGATTGCTGCATAATATTCCATGGTATATATGTGCCACATTTTCCCAGTCCAGTCTATCATCGATGGGCATTTGGGTTGATTCCAGGTCTTTGCTATTGTAAACAGTGCTGCAATGAACATTCGTGTTCAGGTGTCCTTATAATAGAATGATTTATAGTCCTTTGGATATATACCCAGTAATGGGATTTCTGGGTCAAATGGAATTTCTGTTTCTAGGTCCTTGAATCACCACACTGTCTTCCATAATGATTGAACTAATTTTTACTCCCACCAGCAGTGTAAAAGTGTTCCTATTTCTCCACATCCTCTCCAGCATCTGTTGTCTCCAGATTTTTTAATGACTGCCATTCTAACTGGTGTGAGATGGTATCTCAATGTAGTTTTGATTTGCATTTCTCTAATGACCAGTGATGATGAGCATTTTTTCATGTTTGTTGGCCTCATATATGTCTTCTTTTGTAAAGTGTCTGTTTGTATCCTTTGCCCACTTTTGAATAGACTTGTTTGTTTTTTTCTTGTAAATCCATTTTAGATCTTTGTAAATTCTGGGTATCAGCCATTTGTCAGATGGGTAAACTGCAAAACTTTTTTCCCATTCTGTTGGTTGCCGATTCACTCTAATGACTGTTTCTTTTGCCGTGCAGAAGCTGTGGAGTTTGATTGGTCCCATTTGTCTATTTTGGCTTTTGTTGCCAATGCTTTTGGTGTTTTGGTCATGAAGTAAACCTGGAAGAAATGGATATATTTCAAGATTCTTATATGTTACTAGAGAAATTTAGAAACTCTGTTTTGAACTTTGAGTTGGTCAGTGGTCTCTTAGTTTGATGGTGTATAAGCATTATAGATGAAAATATCCAAGGAGTTATGACTTCAGTAAAAAATAAAAATCCATAGTCTTTTCTTAAATCCCCTAAATGTTAACCCCTTTGTAAGAATATAAAATTTGAGATATTTTTTTCCTACCTAAGTTGTGAAAAGAGAAAGAAGCTGGAAAAGATCTTATATTTCTTGTACTAGATTTATTTTTATGACATGCTGGGCAAAGAAAGTTTAATTATTCCAGTTGCCAATTGAATGAGTATTTTACATTTACATGCTTGTGGCTAAAACAGAAATAGGAAGAATTGAGCATTTTGTAAATCAGACACAAGGATTAAATATATACATAAAAGCAACATTAAATGAGATCATACAGCACGGAAGCCCAGCCTTCTGAATCATTCGACTTCTTTTAATAGCCTATCTCTGTCAATTATTAGCTCTCTAAATTTGAGCAAGTTGATTCACTTTTCTTAACTTCAGTTTGTTTGACTCTGAGAAGGTAGAGTGATATTATGAAGATTAAATAAAATAAATAGAAATTACTGCCACCGGAGTTGCTGTCACTATTATTATTATTATCATAATTTAAAAGACCTCATCTACTATCAAAGATTTTACAATTTAATAATGTAAATAAGACAAAGGTTTAGCCAGCAGATTAGTGTCAAATGATCCATTGTATGAGATACAAATGAAGAAATAATAAGAAAAGAATTCAAGACTCTCCTAGATATGCTAAAAGATAAATTCTGATCAAAGACACAATCAATAAACAACTTCCCCACCCACACCATGTGTTAACACAGAGCTAGGGAAAACTTTCACAGAGGGCTATAAACAGATTTCAAACCCATAAGGTTGCCAGATATGTTCTTTCTCATGTGAAGACAAAGAGTTACGAAAGGCAGAAGCTTTTTCTTTTTCCCTTGGCAATATCTGGACTCTGTTTTGCCTGCAGCTCATTGCTGCTTTAAATAGGAAGTCAGGGAGATGCTCTCTTTAGGCAAGTGCATCTTGGCCAGGAGTTTTTCAGTGTAATCATCTTTGTCTATCAGGGCTCTAATTATGTGACATACCCTTTAATGGCTTTTCTTTCTCCTTCCTGTTCACCCCAATCCTCTCTGACTTGTCCCACCAGAATCACAAAGCTTTTCTAACAAACTCCCTACCGCCTAAATTCCCATGTTTTTCATTCTGGTATTCAATAATGTACAGAGCATATTTGTGTTCCATGAAAATAGTCCTTTATTCCACTGATATCATGTGAATTCCGAAGGATGGAATATGATCTTTTAGTGACCTCTGTGTTTCAGAACTGAGAACCCCAAATGATCTAATATATTGTATTGAGTGAGCTTCATTGAACCATTATTAGTTTCTTTGTATTTTTCACCTGATCTAAATATCCTCAGAATTTAGTGAATTAGTATTCTACCTATTACTTTCTAGTGAAGAAGAGAGCATGCGGTAGAACAATTCAGTTTTCTCTTGTTTCATTTGAAGTTCTTTCTTTGCTTTCTATAAGAATTCCAGACATAATTAATTTATGAGCACAAGGCTTGCAGTTTGATTATTTAAAAGCAGAGCAGCAATATGTCTTCACAGAACCCACAGCTGCTGTAGCTGCACATTTGCATCTGGACTCATCTCACCCACACTGAATTTGCTGCACCATCAGGCTCATTTGAAATCACAGTTCTTTGGGTGTTGGTACTCAAAGCCAAGTCACTGAAATAATTTAAACATAACTTAGCAAAAACCAACAATACTGTTTAACATGTTTTCATGTAGCCCATACTAGGGATCATACATAATTCATCTGTGTTATTCTATGACAAGTGGAAATATACCATTGCTCATTTCCATAAGTGAAAAACCTATTTAACAAGGTGATTAATTCTCTTTCCTATACTGACTATAGCTGTGATATTATGGTTCAGAGAATATTAGGCTTAAATTGGTTTCTCTTTGCATGGGCTACTCTATAGGTTTATTTACATTCAACATATTGAGGTAAAACATTAAAAATGAATCTTTGCACTGTGAACATTTAATAACCCAACAGATGTATTCAGCTATATGGATTAAAGAGATTTAGATTAAAGAAAAGTCACCAAGAAGCACATACAGGCATACATGTTGCAATCATATTATCATAGTATAATAGTGGAAGTAAAATAAATTGTGATTTCTTTTAAATATGCCTCAAAGTATCATTCCACTGTAACTGAACACTGCATTCCCAATGCATTATGGCTATCAAAGAGCAAAGCAAGGCTATCAGTTTTGAGCCAAAATTGGGGAGTATAATAACATTCATGTGATATACATACTATATTTGAAAAGAAATATTGACATATTGGAGCACATCTATTGAAGAATAGTCAGGGTAAGGAGCTAATGGAAAGAATTAAAACCTGCATATTTTTTTTTTCCAGGAAGAGAGAAGGCTCAGTACAGGCATGATGGCTACCTTTTATATATTTTAGATTGGGGAGTATAATAACATTCTTGTGATATGTATACTATATTTGAATAGAAATAGTGACCCACCAGAGCACGTGTATTGGAGAATAATTAGGATAAGGGGCTAATGGAAAGAATTAAAACCTGCATATTTTTTTTTTCCAGGAAGAGAGAAGGCTCAGTACAGGCATGATGGCTACCTTTTATATATTTTAGATTGGGGAGTATAATAACATTCTTGTGATATGTATACTATATTTGAATAGAAATAGTGACCCACCAGAGCACGTGTATTGGAGAATAATTAGGATAAGGAGCTAATGGAAAGAATTAAAACCTGCATATTTTTTTCCCAGAAAGAGAGAATGCGCAGTGCAGACCTGATAGCTACCTTTTACATATATGAAAGAATATGGTGTGAAAAAGTAATGTATCTTGTTTCATTAAACTGTAAAGGAAAAGCTAGGATAACTAGGTAAGTGTTAGAATAAAGCAGCTTTTTTAAAAAACCCACCATTGCAAACAATTAAGAATTTTCCAATAATGCGATGTATGAAAAGACGCTAAATTGGCCGGGCGCGGTGGCTCACGCCTATAATCCCAGCACTTTGGGAGGCCGAGGCGGGTGAATCACGAGGTCAAGATATCAATACCATACTGATCAACAAGGTGAAACCCTGTCTCTACTAAAAATACAAAAATTAGCTAGGCATGGTGGTGCACACCTGTAGTCCCAGCTATTTGGGAGGCTGAGGCAGGAGAATTGCTTGACCCAGGAGGCGGAGGTTGCGGTGAGCTGAGATCGTGCCATTGCACTCCAGTCTGGGTAACAACAGCGAAACTCCATCTCAAAAAAAAAAAAAAAAAAAAGAAAGAAAGAAAAAGAAAAGATACTAAGTTTCTTATCGCTGACAACATTTAAATCTGGACTTTAGAAAATGCTATTGAGTATATTCAAACATCCCAATGGGAAGCTGGCCAAGATGACTCCTCATGTTTCATGTGACTCTGAGATTTGTTTATTTAGGATGAAGCCTGTTTGGTAAAAACCTAAAATATTTCACCCATCTGGGATATGAATATTTTAATTCAAATATATTTACAGATCAATTACTCTATTTCTTTTGGGATAGGCCAAATTTACATGTTTATAGATTTCTAGCATATTTTAAATAGAGAACATTTTCACTTTAAATATTGTCAAGTTTGAACAAAAAATCTCATGGTTACACTAATTATTTTGGTCATTCTTTCAAAGGATTTAAAGTATTTGTATTCAAATAATATGATAAATTATTTATATACCCTGGTGCCTGCCATATTAAAATAACAAATGTACGTAAAATTAACTAATACCTATATTAATATAAGTGTAATATACTATATATTTAATTCTACCTACAGTAAGTAAAAATATTGAAAATGACTATTTTTAAATCTCAATGTATTTTTTTATTTTCCTAAGAACTTTAATGTATGTAAAGTCTGTAGAATGCTCAGTAAAAAAGAAAAAGTGGGTAATATTTTACTTATAAAATGTGAAAATTTGGAGATGTGAGAAGAATGGCCTATAAAATGTTCTGTCTAAAACAAACTTTTTTTTGTCCAAGAATTTCCATTTTTACCATGGTGCTTCATGGTTTAAGATTTATTTAGTCTGTACACCAGATGTACTTATAAACAGCTCGCTAAACAATATTCACTTCCGTATAAGATCTTGATTCATTTCCCTATGGTACAATTTTAGCATTAATAATGTAGAATAAAGTTAAAGTTTGATTTGTAAAGTAGGGCTGATTGAAATATCAATTGCTGAAAGACTTAAAAGGAACTGTGGGATTACTTGATGATATTGAAAGTAGAATTGGTTTAATTAACTGAGTAAAATTTGGAAAGGTGTTTTTAAAAACATAAGAATAATTTTATTCTACAAAGGATATTTGATATCATAAAATTAGTTATTTAATGCTTTCTTTATATCATATCTATAATACCCTTTCAAGAGAGTTTATTTGTCAATATGAAAAATAATAATCAAGGTATGGCGAACAAGAAAGACCTGTTTCCTTTAAGACACCTTTAGAAAAAAAAAAACACACATGAGTCTTCTCATTCCTTGATTTATTCATTCAATGATACCGCATATCTTCCATATGCCTGGTATTGTCCTAGATGCTGAAGTAATACCCAAATACTTTGGGACACATAATATAATAATTTACTATATTAACTCTTGCAATCTGTATACAAATACTGGATGAGACCATCCTGAGCTGGGATTTAAACTTTGGCAGTATGGCTCTAAGCTCTACATTGTTAAGTAGTTTTGCATAGCTATAGTTTCACAGATATTAGACTACAGTTTTGAGTACTTGCTTAATGTGTCTTATAATTTTATTTGTGTCTATATCATTTCTTCAAATTATTTTATTGTCTTCCTGAAAGGCTGCAGCAAAAGTTGTTCTGTGGTTTTCATTGTGTGTTGCTGGTTTATCTGTATAACTTGGAAATATTTGGTGAAACTTACAGTAAAAAAATAGAAATGCTATATTGTCTGTATGTCTAAATGTCTGTAAGTTAGGATAAGATTAAATATTTTGTGAGTGTAAAATAAATGAGAAGGAAATCTCTGTCAAGGGGTAGAGAAACCAAGAATAAGAATGGGTCACAAAACGAATGAAAGAGCAAAACAATTCATTGTATGAACTTGTCATGTAACATTTTATCATATTCAACAGTGTTCAAATTTTGCTGAGAAACCACACCAACTGTGATCCTGTTACATGAGGTTAAAAATGAAATAATGATGAAACATGCTTGAAAAAGAATATATTAGGCTTAGAACCTGTTGTGTTTATGATAACTCAGTGTGCATATGGAAGAACTGACAGAGTTCTTGATAAAAATGTGACCAATTGAGTGCACAGTGAAAGAACACATTATCATTGGAGATATTCATTAGTGATGCTTCTTGACTGATGAATGACTTTGGTAGTGGAAAAATAGTTTGCAGAAATATAACTGGACAAATCAGAACTGGAATATGACATTCCATAATGGTCACTTTATTTGAGAAGGGATAGAGACAAAGCTACTTATATTCAAAACTCAATTCACAAGGTAATTAGAAAATGTAAAACTACAGCATGTAAGGACTGGTTTAAAGAACAAAAAACTCAGGGATCATGATAATTCTATTCACATATTAAGAAGATAAATATATAAAAACTGCAATGAGATAAAATGTAGCACTATTAAAAACTTCCTAACTCTTTAGATTACCAGAAATTATGTTTGGTTGCTTGAAAGTTAGGGAGTTCCAATCTAACGATATCTAATCTTGATTTAATGACCACTTGTTTGGATGCTGTGAAGAAGATTCAAGCATTAAACGTGTAGTAGAGATGTAGACTAGTACAATTCTTTCCCCAAAGGAATCTTACAATGGTTGAGACGTTGAAAATGGAGGGATTCTCCAGTTAAGGATAAATTGGATGTGACAAGAAGGAACAAGTGCTAATCTTTAAAAAAAGTCCTCAGTTGAAAGGTATATATGAGGAAAAGAAATATTTAAAGAAGTGACAAGAAATAAACATATAGAAGCAAAATCAGAAAAGTGTGATTTCCTAAAAGTCAAGATACAAGATAATTTTGAGAAGTATGTCATTAAAAGCCTTCAATTCTAATATGATGTAAGTTATTTATTTTCTTTCTTATTTTAGTCAACAAAGACTTACTAAACTCTAACTGTGTGCCAGGAGCTGTAAAGCATTGAGCTTTAATATTAAAAAAACAGATAAGAGCCTGTTCCCTTATAGCTTTTATTTTAGCTTTGATGATAGAGATTATACAAATAATTTCATAATTTATTATTTAACAACAATAGTATAATATAAAATGTAGAAATTCAAATTGGTAGGAAATAAAATTTAAGAGGTTATGAAATAATGGATATCTGACCAATGTGGTTCATCATTTAAGGCTTCTTTGAACATAGAGCAATTAAACCAAGCTTTGATGTATGAAAGGGAAGCAGTTAGGCAAAGTAAATGGATAGGAGAGTTCATTATGGGACTGGAAAAGATCCAGTTTCAGGAGAGATCAAAGAATCAGAGGAAGAATGAAGTGATATGAACTAGTAAGATCTGGGATTTTACCTTTACTCTAAATGAAAAGTCATTTAAACAGGAGTGTGAGGTCAATATGTATTTTTAACAATCACTAGGACTGCATTTGGGGGAACAGTAAGGTGGGAAAAAGGAAGAAGAAAAAGGTGACTGAAGAAAAACTAGCTAAGATATCATAGAATTTCAGGGGAGACTGATACTTTGGCCAAGGAAAGCAGCAGAGGAAGTAAAATAAATGCACCACCTTCAAGAGATTTATAAGAAAAAATTTCAATTGGAAAGAAAGAAAAAAAGACAAAAAGGAAATATAGTTGCTGAAAAAAGAAGTGATAAGATTGGAAATACAGCTTCTGGGAAGGCAGAACGTGTTGAAAGGCAGAGCTTTGAAGTATACAAGAAAAAAAATGGGTGGGTGATTAGGTGATTTAAAAAAGAATTATTCACTTTACAAAATGAATTACAATATGTTTTCTTTTCTGGAAACTGCTCTTTCATGATGTTCAGAAGAGAACAGGGTTTATAAATATTCCATCTTTGCACCATAAGGGCAACGTAAGGCATACCCACTGCCTTTTCTGTTCCTGCACTAGGTGACCAGAGGTTTGCAGTGCAATGTATGACCCATGGAAAGCCTGGTACCATTTCTTATAACACCTGAATTATTACTGACAGGTTCTTACTTAAACGTTAATCTGGAATCACTCTGGCTTTTGAGTTCCAACTCAATTAAATCTTTAAATTGTATGGTCCTAGGACCAGTGCTTAGAAAAGGAAATTGAATGCGTATTTATTTGAAAAAGGCTCTTACAGAGAGGGAGGATGGGGAGTGCTTGTTGAGAGAAATGTAGGCAACAGGATAATAACATACAAATGCGTCATCAGTTGTACAAACCATGGTTTCAGGAAATTTTCAGTGACTGAGCCCAATAGGAAAGTTTAAAGAGAAATATCAAAAGCCAACCTTACCTATAGCAGTTTAAATTGACCATGCATTAGGAAACAAAACAAAATAGATTCAGACAAACACACATATTAAGGAATTGGACTTTACGTAGGATTATAAATGATTGTTTATCTTGAAAAAGAATTCCATCTACTGTGAAAGATAATGTCTAATTCTTTATTTTAACATTGGTTTCCCTTTAAAGATGATACCACTATACACCGCCCTTCCAACCCCCAACACACATAAAAGCATCAGAGATTTACCTGCCTGTCTTGGTTTTGAGTGTCATCCACATAGTTTCAGACCTCAGCTATTGCACTTCTTTCTTTGCATCTTCTTTCCTGCCTACATAAATCCAGAGGTGGGCACCATAGGGCACACCCACATCACAATAAAATCTGATTTTGTGTTTTTATTTCAAGATGTGGATGAGTCAGCACAGAGAGGTGTTCTCCAGGAAGCTGTGCCTACACTGAGGGCTAGCAGCAGCCTAACTGTACTTGGTAATTATTATAAACACAAAGATGTATTTTACAATCCCAAGCTTACTGTGTCCACATTATAAATTCCTCTCAGTTGGAATTTCACAATGCCTTTAGCCACTGTAATGCCAGCAGAGATATGGGGGAAGAACTGTGACAAAAGGGCAGTCAGAGTAGAAAGACGGGAGGTCTTCAAAAACCAGTGTCAGGGGCTGAGGTAAGAAGTCAAAGCACAAAAATAAAAGCTCTAATTCAAGCAAACTGTAAAAAGACAGTTTAGAGGTAATGAGGCAAAGTTAAATAAAAATTCAGCCTATGTGGCCAATGTGTATGACATCACCCACTTTTGTTTTGTTGTTGTTGTTGAGACAGAGTCTTGCTCTGTTGTCCAGGCTGAAGTGCAGTGATTCACTCTCCACCTCCACACACTGCAACCTCTGCCTCCCCAGCTCAAGAGAGCCTCCTGACCCAGCCTCCCAAGTAGCATCACCATGCCCAGCTAACTTTTGTGTGTGTGTGTGTGTGTGTGTGTGTGTGTGTGTGTGTGTATGTAGTAGAGACAGAGTTTTGCTGTGTTGCTGAAACTGATCTTGAACTCTTGGACTTGAGCAATCTGCCTGCCTCGGCCTCCTGAAGTTGACTACCTTTTTAAAATGCTCTACATTATCTTCTGTTTTGTCAAACTCATCTTAGGCCACTTTCTTTATTATTCTAAGGTTTCAGCTCTAGGGAATTCTTTGAGTTCCTACACACTGCTAAAGTCATTCTTACACCAAAGTCTCCCCCAATGCCATCTCTCTTCGCTAACTCCTACACATGACACTGAACTCCACTTTAATGTTTAGCAAGATCTTCTGCTCATTTCCCGAAGCTGTATTTTGTCAGTTAACCTCTCTCAAAGAGCATTTTTACTTCCTAGAACTTAGCACTTGTTATATTGCTATATCATTGTTCTGTGTTTATTTTATTATATTTTGAGGCAGTTGTCACCCAGGCTAGAGTGCAGTGGCGTGATTTCAGCTCACTGCAACCTTGGCCTCCCAGGTTCAAGAGATTCTCCTGCCTCAGCCTCCTGAGTAGTTGGAATTACAGGCATGTGCCACCAAGCCTGGCTAATGTTTTGTGTTTTTCATAGAGATAAAAATTAGGTTTCCCATGTTGGCCAAGCTGGTCTCTAACTCTTAACCTCAAGTGATTGGCCTGTCTCAGCTTCTGAAAGAGCTGGGGTAAGAGGCATGAGCTACCGCACTTAGCTTGTTTTGTGTTCAGTTGTAAGAATCTGCACTAGAATAAAAGGTTTTTTTTTTAGGTGGAGTGCAGTGTCTCTTTTGTTCTTCGTTATATGACCAGTACCTAGCACAGTGCTGGATACATAAAAAGATGCCAATAAATGTTTCTTGAAGAAACAAAATGCAATTTTATAAAACATACCTAAGAGTGATGTTAAAATGATGACACATTATTAATGCAAAATGTTTTTGGAGATGAACTAATTCACCTCTTGTACTTCACTATACAGTAGTTTGCCCTTATTCATGGGGTATAGTTTTCCAAGGCCCCCAGTGGAGTCCTAAAATTTGGATAGTACTGAACCCTGAATATACTATGTATGAATTTCTTTTTCTTTCTTCACAGTTTCAAGGACAGAAGATTCATTCTTACCATAGATCTCAGCATCATCAGCATACAATTTCTTCTTTGCTTATGACACTGACAATTTTCGCCTTTTCACTTAAAGGACGCTTTGCTTTTTGAAGCTTCACTTTGGCATATCTGATTTGCCAGTGTCACTACTCTCATACCTTGGGGCCATTACTAAGTAAAATAAGAATTACTTGAACACAAGCACTGTGAAATCCCAACAGTGAATCCGATAATCCAGGAGGCTACTGCGTGAGCAAGGAGTGGATAGTGTATAAAGTGTGGATACACTGAACAGAGAGATGATTCACGACCCTGGTGGGACACAGTGGGAAGGTGTGAGATTTCATCACGCTACTCAGAATGGCATGCAATTAAAAACTTAGGAATTTTTTATTTCTGGAATTTTCCATTTAATATTTTTGGACTATGAAATAACTCAGGAATGGAAAACCAAACAATGTATGTTCTCACTGATACGTGGGAGCTACGCTCTGAGGACACAAAGGCAATTGGATGATACAGTGGACTTTGGGGACTTAGAGGGAAGAGTGGGCGGGGGTGAGGGATAAAAGACTACAAATATGGTGCAGTGTATACTGCTTGGGGGATGGGTGCACTGACATCTCACAAATCACCACCAAAAATCTTATGTTACCATATACCACATGTACCCTAATAACTTATGGAAAAAAATAAAAACATAAGCAAAACCACAGAAAAAGGTGACTGCTATACTCTAAATATTACATTGGTATCACACAAAAAGCAGGCAGGTCTTGTAGTATGTGGAAATGGCTTTCTAAATTTCGTTGTTTTCTAAGTTTCAACATGGTTTCAATAGTAAATGCTCAAATAGTTTCTGGAGATGCAAACATTGGATATTCCATTTTGAATGCATACACATCTCTTCCTTCCTGCTTCTTTATAAACTGAGCACCAACAAATTATGTGGCAAAAGTTATTTGCAAACATACATATCTAGATTTGCCAGAAATTTAAGGAAATAGAAATGAAAGAGACCTCTTATCTTCAGTAAGCAATGGACTGAAGACTCCCACAAGCCCTCTTTATTTTCCTTTCATTAAATAGGTTTTTGTGAATGTGGCTTCAGCTGGGGCAAAGAATAATTCCTTGTTTCATTGAAGTTGGCCTGACATGACAGAGATGGGAACATGCTACTTTGTCTGTTTTAAAGAATGTTGATTTAGAGCGTTTTCTCCCAGAGTCACCAGGTGGGACACTTACAGAAGGATGTGGGTGAAAGCAGATTGCCCCAATACAACACTGCGAAAAGATGATTAGGTGCCATGGAGGAGGGAAGTGATAATGAGATGGGAGAAGAATGCCTGTTCTGTAAACTATTCTTGTCTTTGCACTTGAGATTATTTGCTTGTCAGAAGAAGGAGGAATCTCATAGGTACTGGCAGTCTTTACATAGACACATTCGTATGAACTCCCTAGACAAATGGAATAAAACAACAAACCACTCAAGGCAAGTCTCACATAGTAGTATAATATAAGGTAGATAATTAAGTAATTTCAGTGAGACCTATTTGTCTTCATAGCCCAAATAATCTAATTAGAACTTCTAGACATGTTGACATTCTAGAAATAATGGTATTTCTTTTTCATTATTAAGAAAATATGGGACCAGGCACAGTGTCTCATGCCTGTAATCCCAGTACTTTATGAGGCCGAAGCAGGTGAATCACAAGGTCAAGAGTTTGAGACCAGCCTGGTCCATATGGTAGAATACCTTTTCTACTAAAACTACACAAATTGGCCGGGTGTCGTGGCATGCACCTGTAGTCCCAGCTACTTGGGAGACTGAGGCAGGAGAATTGTTTGAACCCGGGAGGCAGAGGTTGCAGTGAGCTGAGGTTGCACCACTGCACTCCAGCCTGGGCAACAGAGCAAGACTCTCTCAAAAAAAAAAAAAAAGAAAGAAAAAAGAAAATATGGAATAAATGTTTAAAGTGGAGCAGAACTGTTTTTTTTGATATATTTATTCTTGTATCTAACAATGTATCATTTATTCCAGTTATTAATGTATGATTTTTTTCATGAAAAAAATTGCCCATTTAAATTTATAGCTCACTGAATTTTGGTAAATGTACAGTAATGTAACAACCACCAAATGAAGATACAGAATAATTCCATCATTCTGTCCATTTATTACATGAAAAGTTTTAGTTTTAAGTTTTTATCTTACCCATTGACAGTGAATTCACTCCCCTTCCCCTAGCCCTAGGCTGTGTCACATTCATATGGCCACTCTAGAATTTCATACTAGGGGATTATACATGTGTTGTTATTTCTTTTTAATTATCTTATTTAGTTTTTTAAAAATGTTAATCCATATTATAGCATTTATTAGTACTTTGTTCTTTATATTTTATTATTTAATAGTATTCCTGTGGGGTGTGTGTATATCATTTATTTATTCACCAGTTAATGAATGTTGTTATCACTAACTAGAGATTAATATGAATAATGCTGCTAAGACTCATTATTAAAACACCTAGGTATAGTCATATGCTATATTTTTTCTTTGGTAGTTTCTAAGAGTAGAATACCTGGGTGGTATTTCATATGTATTTAATTTTGAAATACTACCATACTGTTTTTGAAAACGGCTATATTTTACATTCTCAGTAGTAATGCTGACTTCATAAAATGAAGAAAGAAGTATTCCCTCTTTTTCTATAATCTGTGAGAGATTTTGTAGAATTGGTAATGTTTCTTTCTTACATGTTTGATAGATTTGCCAGTGAAACTATCGAAACTTAGAGCTTTCTTTTTGGGGAAGGTTTTCAATGACACATTTAATTACTTATATATCATATATGTTATATATATCCATAGATAGATTTATCTAATATCTATAATCTCTGTGCGTGTGCATATATACATCCACATACATCTATGGTTCTCTCACTATTCAGGTATTCTATTTCTTCATAATTTTGATAGTTTATATCTTTAAGAAACTGAATTTTATTTAAGTGATTGAATGTATAGGTACATGGGTTTTCCATAATATTTTCTTACTATATTTTTAATATCTGTGAGATTAGTTGTAATGTCTGTTTTTTTGGACCTAATTTTGTAATTTATTCCTTTGTTCCCCTCGTACCCTTGGCTAGATTGTCAGGTAGTTTTTATTTTTCTTGAGTTTTAAACAAAAGTACTTTTGATTTAATTGATTCTGTTTCTGTTGTTTTCAATTTAATTAGTTTTTGTTCTAACATTTATTATGTATTTTTCCTGCTTCTGTTGGATTCAATTTGCTCTTTAGTTTCTAAATTGGCAGACTTTAGCTCTTTCTTTTTTTCTTCTTTTTCCTTAAAAAGATTTAATGGTATAAACTTCTTTCTAAGCACTGACTTAACTCCATCTCATCAATTTGATATGTTGTATTTTCAGTTACACTCAGATCAAAATATTTTTTGATTTTTATTCCGACTTATACTTTGACCTGTGGGTTATGTAGAAATACATTGTTTAACTAACAAGTATCTAAGAAGTTAGGTTATTTCCATTGCAATTTGAAGACATGTTTTGAATTATTTTTATTCCTATAAATTTGCTAAGATTTGTTTTATGACTCAAAATATGGTCTATCTTTGTATGTGTTTCATTTGCACTTGAGAATAATGTATATTCTTCTGTTGTTTGAAGTGAATTATAAATGTTAATCAGGTCAAGTTGACTGATCATTTGTTACAGGTCATCTATGTCTATTTTTCTGCCTATTTGTTTTCTCAATTATTTGAGGAAAAGGTGGTGATATTTGCTGAAATGACTGTGGATTTGTCTATTTCTCCATTCAAATCAATCAACTTTTGCCACATATATTATTAAGCTCTGATGTTAGGTTTGTGTGTATAGAATTTTTATGTCTTCTTGGAGAATTTTATGTCCCTTTCTACCCTTGATTATTTTCCTTGTTCTGAAATCTACTTTGACTGATATGGATATAGCTACTCCATCTTTCTTTTGTTTGGTGTCTGCATGACATACCTTTTCTCATCCTTCTGTGTTTTTAAAAAACAAACTTTTCTTTGGGGACGATTTTAGATTTACCAGTTGCAACATATAAATACTGCAAATGTGAAGAGTTTACACATATCTCTCACTCAATTCAATTTTATCTTACTACGGTTTATTTTAAAAATCATAGATACCAGCATTTATATTTTCCTGTAATTTTATTTCCTTGTTCCAGGGTCCAGTTCAGGATATCCCATTTAGTCACCATTTCTCCTTAGTCTTTTCTGGCCTGTGCAATTTCTGTCTTTACTTGCTTCCCATGTCCTTACAAGACTTTAGAAAGCCTGGCCAAATATGTGTAAAACTAGTGTCAATCTGGGATTGTCTGATGTTTTCCTCATTGCTAGACTGTTACTATGGGTTTTAGGGAAGAAAACTGTGGAAGTGAAGTGGCCTTCTCATCCCAACATATCAGGGAGCACGTGACATAAATGTTATATACTGGTGATGCTAATTTTGATCACTTGGTTAAGGTTGTTCTTGATGTGTTTCTCCATTATACAGTACTATTTTTCTACTTTATACCTTCTATGCATTCAAAACAAGTCACTAAATCCAGTCCACACTCAAGGTTGAGACACAATATGGGTTAAACTAAACTTCTAGTCATGGAAACATCTATATATAGCATATGAAATTCTGTGATGTTGCTCTGTTTTCTCTCTCCCATTTATCTATCTTTCTATCTCTAAATATCATCTATCTGTATTCATTTATTGATTCAATCATTTATTCATAAGTATATTAATACTATTTTATACTTTGTTTTGAAATCCGATAAAACGTTTCCTCAACTTGTTCTAGTTTTGAACATTGAGAACTTCTTCAGGTCTTTTTTTCCCCTTAATATGTTCTCATTATTTTGTTTTTTGAGTATCCTTTTCCCTTTAACTTTCTTGCATCTTTATATTTAAAATGGGTTTTATGTACATAGTACATAGTTGGATATTGTTTGTTAGATATTGTTTTTATCTATACAAACTGATTATCTTTGTCTTGTAACTGTTTGTGTATACCATTCATATTTAAAATGTACCTTTTTATAGTTATTTCCATAATTTTTTTTCTGTATTGTTTCCTTTCTTTTTTCCTTATCTTAGTTTAATTGAGAATTATTATGGTTCCATTTAATTGTTTTTCTTGACATGTTACTTGTATTGCTCCAAGTTTACAATAAATATATTTAAAATAATCTGGAATTATGTGTATCTTGAACCATTTGATTTGATTATCGTAAAGACTTCAAAAGTTTCCTTTTTGTTTTTTTATTTCACCTTTTCATTTCACTTTGATAATTTTCCTTATCCTGTTATCATTGACTCCTTGGCTTTGTTGAGTATCCTGATTTGCTTGGAAAAGGCATTCTTCATTCCTGTTACTGTGTTTTCAATTTTCATTTTCATTCTATTTTTCCTTATAGTTTAATTTTCTGCTGAAGTTACTTGTCTTTACTTACATGCTAAATTTTTCATGAGTCATTTTGACTTAATAATCTGTTATTTTAGATTTACTCTCTCTCAGTTATAACATGTGTATCATATCTGAGTCTAAATATAAAGATTTGTTCATTTCTTCTTGTTTATATGTGTGGCTTGTAACTATTCCTGGAAACTGGACATGCTGTATTGGACTACAGATACTGAGGTTGATGAAGTTTATCCTTGGAGATGAGTATAGCATTATTTCTGTAAGGACCTTAGTGTGGAATATTGTGTAGTATAGTCAGGAGATGTGCTTAGTTCAAACATTGTTGCTAATATGACTACCTTCAGTGTAGCAGTTTCAAATATATCTAGTGGTTCCTGGTGTTTATGTTGTGGATTATATTTTGCTATTATTTATACACAAGGTGATAGCATGGCAGAAAGGAGAATTTCCTAATGTTCTAATTAAACTTGCATTTTAAAGAAACACAGTATATCTGAGTATTGGAGTAATGCACTGTTTTATTAACCTTTACACAAATGACATGTCAATTAGTTAAACAATGGTAACATCTTAGCTAGAAAACTGTGGGAATAGAGAGGATTAGGAGAAATATTTATATCAATGTTAAAAAGCTATCTTGGTAATTTAAATATAATGATCCTGTATTGTATCCTAGAAACATAATATAAAAAGTATTCTGTAAGAATTATAATAAATAAGTTATAGGTATAATTGTCGAGTAATGATTTTTATACTCTGTTTATACAACAAAAATAGTTTATTTTAAGTACTAGGGTCACTAGCCAAAACAGTCTAAGTTTCTGTTGCTGTATCTCTCTTAAACTTTTGCTATCTTCCTATCAACCTCCCATCATCAATTTTCAACACTTAGTTGACCTATCAGCTAATTTGACATGATTGATCACTTGTGTATTCTTGAAACAATCGTGTCACCTCATTGGCCATTTTTACATTTCTTCTTATTAGTTCCTTTTTAAAAAAAAAATCTCCTCAAGAGATAATAATGTTAATAAGATTATGGAATAGGATTTTTCATATCTCATCCCCTTATAGAAATGCCAATTTTGACCAAAAAACAGAGACAAGAGTAACTTATGGGAGGCTAGAAGTCCACTGGGGGATCTCTGAACCTTATTAGAGTAGAAAATTTGAGAATAGATGTATTTCAAAGGGGGATAGCAGGCAGTTTTACTTTACTTGCATTACTCTTCCCTCAGGGCATCACAACTCAGTGCCGAGAGAGATCCTCAGCCTGTGATTTCCTCCACAAGAAAAAGTGAGATGTAGTGATTATCCAGCATCCTTGGCCATGTGGGAGGCTGCCCACAAAGCCCAGTTCTTTCTCACTCCATACAGAACACTGAGGGGATTGTTTTTGACAGTAATCTGGGGGCAACTAAGAACAGAGAAAGGGGTGACAGCAACTAGGGCATATAATTAAACAAAGGCAGAGGAATTCTATTAACTGCTTTGGATTCTCCACCAAGAGGCACCCTCATTAGCTTTGTAGGATATATTACCTGAGAAATACTTAACTAGGTCATGAGAGTTCCCATTATCATGCATGCCACTAACCCTTTCAGTACCTCACATATACTCTTGCAGATGGTACATGAGAGTTTCTGCACATTGTGCATGAGCACACAAAGATAGCTAGTTTGACTCTGCAGATTAGAAGGCACTTAACCTTTAATACTTCAGTATATTGCCACAGGAAAAAAATAAATGGGAGACTCTCAACTTCTGGTTTGGTTTTGCAAAGATTAAGAGAAGGCATACAATACTTAGGACCACCCACCAAGAAGAAATAAGAATGAAGCAAGTACACTCATAGAAAATATTGGAGAGAAGTCTAGAAACCAGAGATGAGCTTACTGGTCAAGATCTTTCTTTTCTGAACCAGTGAGTAAATACTAAAGAGGTGACTACTTCTTTAGTGGTGAAGAGAGCAGTGCAAGACATCAGGAAACACATTAAAAATCAAGGAAACATGACACCTCCAAAATAATATAATATTTCAATAATTTACTCAAAGAAATGGAGCTCTACAAAATGTCTGACAAAGAATTTAGAACAATTATATTAAGGAAGCTCAGCAAACACCAAGGGACCACAGATATGTACCTCACTGATACCAATAACACAATATATAAACAAAATAAAAAGTTCACCAAAGAAATGGAAACCATAAAAAACAGAAATTCTAAAGCTGAGGGTATTCGTAGTTAAGTTTGGAGGGAATAAAATGTTATACACAAATTATTGATTGTGCAAGGCATCAGTGTCCCTAACTCTTATATTATTCAAGGGTCAACTATACTCATTATGAGGGTAAAAGATGGTGAAGAGTGAGAAAAAGCTTATTTAAAGAAATAATGCTGAAAAACTTCTAAAATACTAAGAAAATTATAAACGTTCAGGTTTATGAGTCTTAAAGATCCAAAATGAATAATAAAAATCCCATAATAAGTCAACTATTCTCATTATGAGAGTAAAAGATGGGTACATGTGAGAGAAAGGGACAGAGTTTATTTAAAGAAATAATGATGGAAAACTTCCAAAATATTGGGAGAGTTATTGACATCCAGGCACATGAGTTTCAAAGATCCCAAATAAGGTCAACTAAAAGTAGATTACCAAGAGGCATATAATCAACTTAACAAAAATCAAAGACAGAGATAAAATTTTGAAAGCAGAAAACAGTGACTTGTAACATACAACGGAATATTCATAAGGTTATCTGTGGATTTATCAGCAGAAATCTTACATGCCAGGAGTGGGATAATATATTCCAAGTGCTAAAGGAAAAACAAAATAACTGTCAGAAAGAATACTTTCTCTGGCATAGCTGTCCTTAAGAAATAAAGGAGTGACAAAACTGTCCCAGAAAAATAAGAGTTGAGGAAGTTCCTTACCAGTTGACCTGCCTTGCAAGAAATACTGGAGTTCATTAAGTTGAAACAAAAAAATTATAATAACATAAAAACATATGGCAGTGTAAAATTCACTTATAAAGAGAACTACATACTCAAATGAAAAATACTCTAATACTATAATAGTGGCGGGCTAATCACTTATAACTCTAGTATAAAGGAAAAAGACAAAAGTGTTAAAATAACTTGCTACAATGATTCATTAATGAATATACTATAAAAACATGTCAATTTGACATCAAAAATTTCAAATGTGAATAGAATTGTAAAAATGTAGAATTTTTATGTGTGATGGAAGTTGAGTTGCTAGAAGCTTGAGACAGTCTCTTATAGCTACTAGCTATTTTAGGGAAGCCTTGTGAAAACCACAAAAAAGGCCTCCTGGAGATCCACAAAGACATAAAGAAAGAAATCCAAGCACAACACTACAAAAATTTATCAAATCAGAAACACAGGAATTGCAGAAGTCAGGTTAAAATTAACAAAATGTCCATCGTAATTCCTTGTCTAACAATAATTACTTTAAATGTAAATAAATAAAATTATTTCATTAAAAAATATGGAATTAAAACATTTTTTGAATGTTAAATCTATTCAAACATTTCCAACCGTCTACAAGAGCATTATTTTAGCTTCAAATGAACATATAGGCTGAAGATGAAGAGGTGATAAAAGGTAACTTACTCAAATGGTAACCAAGAAAGTGAAATGGCTGAACTTATATCATAAAAAATAGACTTTTAGTTAAAAACTATAAGAAGATATAAAGAAGGTCATTATGTAATGATAAAGGAGTTAATTCATTAAGGTAGAAGAATTGTAAATGCACCTGCAGAAACATCCAAATATAGAAAGCAACTTATTTTAAAAACAGAAAGGAGAAAAGAACATCAATACAATAATAGTAGGGTATTCTAATTGGTTTTCTGCCTGGATGATTTATCTGTTTTTGAAAGGATAAATTATCCAGACAGAAAACCAATTAGAAATCTACATACTTTAACATCACTATAAACCAGATGTACCTAAGAGAAGTATAAAGGACATTCTATCCAACAGCAGCAGAGTATAAGCTCTTCTCAAACATACATGAAACATTCTCCAGAATTGATGATATGTTAGGCTACAAAATAACTTTTTAAAAATTGAAGAATTTTGAAATTATATAAAATATAATTTTTGACCTCAGCAGTGTAAAAGTAGAAATTAATAACAACAGAAAAATTAAAAATTTTAAGTACATAAAACCCAGCATACTATTAAAAACTAATGAGTCAAACAAGAAATCATAAGAGGAAGTAGAGAAAAACAAAAATGGAAATACAATGCATCCAAATTTGTGGAATATAGCAAAAGAGTTGTAAGAGGAAGGTTAATGGTGGTAAATGCCTATGTTAAATAAGGTTGTCAAATAAATGACCTGACTTTATGACTCAGAGAATTGTGAAAAGAACAAACTAAGCCCAGTATTAGCATGAGAAAGGCAATAATAGAGATTAGATTACAAATAAGTGAAATAGAGGAAAAAAAAATATTGAAAAAGTCAAAATGAAGATTTTTTAGAAACATAAAATTAGACAAAAAAGAAAAAGTAAAGATGCAAACACACAAAGTTTTTAATGAAGGACATTACAACTGATACTACAGAAATACAAAGGATAATAAGAGACAACTATACAAAATTATAGACTAGTAAATTGGCTAACTCATAAAAATAAATAAATTCCTAAAAAATGTCACCCAGTAAAAGTAAACCAGGAAGACAAAGAAAAGCTGAACAGACTAATAATGATTATAGAGATTGAATCATAATAGAAAATCTCCCAAAGAAGAAAAGCCTAGAACAGACAACATGGTGTCATTATTGAATGTTACCGAACATTTAAAGAAGAACTAATACCAATCTCTCTCAAACTTTTCTAAAGTTTAAGAGGAATGAATACATCAAAACTACAGTATTATCTCATACCAAATCCAGACATAAGCACTACAAGAAAATAAAATTGTAGGCCGATATCCATAATGAACATAGATAAAAAAATTCTCAAAATATGAACAAACTGAATTCAGCAGTACATTAAAAAGATCATACACTCTGATAAAGTGAAATTTATCTTTGGAATTCAAAGTTTGTTCAACATATGCAAATCAATAAATTTAATGTAGCACATTAACAAAATAAAGGACCAAAACAATATGATCATATTAATAGATGCAGAAAAAGCAAAAAGCATCTGACAATATTCAACATCCTTTATAAAAACTCTTAACAAATTAGATATAGAAGAAGTGTACCTCACCATAAGAAAGATGATATATTACAAGGCCACAGTTAATATTCAGTGGTGAAAACCTGAAAGCTTTTCTTCTAAGATCAAGAATAAGAAAAGGTTTCTTACTCTCACTACTTTAATGAAGTATAATAGTAGAGGTTCTAGCCAGAGCAATTAGACAAGAAAAAGAAATAAAAGGCATCCAAATTGGAAAGGATAATGTTATATTTTCTACTGCAAATAACATTATTTTATGTATAGAAATCCCTTAAGACTCCAGCAAAAACCTGTTATAACTAATCAATGAATTCACTAACATTGTAGGACACAGTATTAACACCCAAATATCAGTAGTGTTTTTATATACTAACAACAAATACCTAAAGAATTTATAAAAACAATTCCATATACAATAGTACCAAAAAGAATAAAATACTTGGGAATAAATTTAACCAAAGAGATAAAGATGTATACATTGAAATCTAAAAATCAATAATGAAAATAATTTAAAATGATGCAAATAAATGGAGAGAGATTCTATGTTCATAGATTGTAAGAATTAATATTGCTAAATGTTTGTTTTTCCCAAAGCAATCTATAGATTAAATGCAATTTCATTTATAATTCTAGTGCATTTTCACAGAAATATAAAACAAACCCTAAAGTTCATATGGAACCACAAAACACTTTGAATAGCAAAAGTGAGCTTGAGTAAGATCAAAGCTGGAGAAATCACATGACCTGACTTCAAAATACACTGCAACTGCAAATCTATATTAACTAAAAGAACATTGTATTAGCATGAAAACAGACATTTAGACCAGTGAAACAGAATAGAATCCAGAAATAAACTCACACTGTTATTTTCAATTGATCATTTACATGGTGCCAAGAGCATACAATGGGGAGGATATAGTTATTTTCAATAAATGGTGTTGACTTAACTAGATGATACTCATATAGAGAAGAATTAAGTTGGACTCTTATCTCACACAGTATACAAAAATCAACTCAAAATACATTGAAACTATGGCATGAAATCTGAAGCTGCAAAACTACTAGAAAAAAATAGAGAAGACATTTCATGGCATGGGTCTCAGCAATGATTTTATGGATATGACTCCAAAAGAACAGGGAAGAACAGCAGTAATGGATAAGCAGGATGATATCAAGCTAAAGAATTCTGCACAGTAAAGGAAACAATCAACAGAGTACAGATACAATCTATGACAGAAAATATTTGCAAATCATACATCTGATGAGTGTTTAGTATCTAAAATAAATAAAAAACCGAAACAGTAACAAAACCAAAAATAAAATAACTATATAAAAAGATGGGCCAAGACCCGAATACAAAGAAGACAAGCAAATGGTCAAGAGGTATATGAGAAGAAGCTAACCATTACTAAGTATCATAAAATTAAAAGTAAAACTATAATCAAGTAATACCCCACACCTGCTAGAATAGCTATTACCAAAATGAGAAACAATACCAAGTACTGGTGAGGTTGTGAAGAAAGGGGAATCATGTACACAGTTGTTGAGAATGCAAATTCACATAACCATAATTGAAAACAATATGAAGGTTTCTCAAACAATTAAATGTAGAATTACCATATGATCTGGCAGTTTCACTTCTGGGTATATATCCAAAGGAAATTAAATCAGTGTGTTGAAGAAATATCTGCACCCCAGGTTTATTGCAGCCCTACTCACCATAGACAAGATGTAGAAAAAAACCTGTTCATTGGCAGACATTGAATAAAGATAATGAAGTATCTTTATCTATTTATCTATCTAATAGAATATTATTTAGCCTAAATAAAGAATGCAATTCTGTCATTTAGTAAAACATGGATGAGCCTGGAATATAGCAAAAGTGAAATAAGCTAGACACAGTAAGACAAATACTGCATGATCTCCCTTATGTGTGGAATTTAAAACAGTTGAACCTATAAAACTGGGGAGTAGAATGGTGTTGTCTAGGTGTTGTGAGGGTTGAGGCAATGGGGAAATGTTGTCCAAAGGTTACAAAGCTTTAGTTATGTAGGATGAATAAGTTCTGGAGGCCTAATGTACAGCATATTGACTGTACTTAATAATATTGTAGTCTATACTTGAAATTTGCTAAGAGAATAGATCCTATACAAACACACAAAAGTTAAATATATGAGGTGTTGGACATTAATTACCTTTATTGTAGTAATTATTTCATGATGCATACATATATCAAAACATCACAAATAATCTAAAATATGTATTTTGTGTTAATTATATCTCAATAAAGCTGGAAAATACTAAATATCTCTTCTACTTCTAAAGGTTTAAGTGCCTCCATAGTGAATCCTCAACTTCTCTGTAAAGCTTAGCCCCACAATAATATCTTCTGGTTTTTAAGCATTAAGTACTATGTGTATTTCCAACATGCTCATAATTCCCAAATTTATATCTATAATCTGCTTGGTATGCTTGGAACCCTTCTTGGAATTCAATACTCATATTTACAATTGCCTACTCAACATATCCATTTAAATGTCTAATAAGTTTCTCAAATTTTGCATGTCCAGTAACATGTTTTGGCTGTGTCCCCACCCAAATCTCAAATTGTAGTTCCCATAATCCCCAAAGGTCATTGGAAGGACCAAGTGGGAGAAAATTAAATTGTAGGGGCAGTTACCCCCATGCTGCTCTTCTCATGATAGTGACTGAGTTCTCAGGAAATCTAATGGTTTTATAAGGGGCTATTTTCACTTTTGCTTGGCACTTTTCCTTCCGGCCATCACATGAAGGGCATGTTTGCTTCATCTTCCACGATGATTGTAAGTTTCCTAAGGTCTCCCAGCCATGCTGAGTTGTGATTCAGTTAATCCTCTTTCCTTTATAAATTGTCCAGTCTCAGGTATGTCTTTATTAGCAATGTGAGAAAGAACTAATACATCCGGCAACAAACACTTTTCCTTTACAACCCACTCTCTTATATATCATGCACATCCATTTCTAAATACATTAGCTTAATCCTCAGTACATATAAGAATCCATTCTCTTTATCATCTCTTAATTGCTTTTTCACCCTTTATTCTTTGCTCTCGATACATTTATTTCTCACATGGCAAGAAGAGAGATTGTTTTGGAAGACAAGTCAGATGGTGTTATCCTGTCTCAAACCATCCAAGGGCTAATTATTTTACTTAGAATAAGAGCCAGAATACAATCACCTATGAAATCTAGATGATCAGACCTCAGTGTCTTTCTCACTTTATATTGTTACAACACAATATCTTTATATTCTATTTTTACTCTCTAGTATAGCCATACTGGCCTTTACATTTTTGAAAGATGTCAAAATTTAGTGCCTTCGCACTTGATTTTGCTTCTACCTAAATTGGTTTTCTCAAAATAGCTGCATGGATTTTTCCATCTTATATCAATAAAGTCTTCCCTAATCAATCTTATAAATAGCAACACCCTCCATTGCACAATCTTTTATGCTTTGCACTGTGCTTTAGGTTACTCATAGTTCTGCTTGACATAATATACTGTTTATTGTCTGCCTTCTCATAAGGATGTAAGCTCCTAGATGGCCAAGAAGTTGTCTGTCCTGTTTACTACTGTATCCTCCATTCCTAGAAGTGTGCCTAATGCATAAAAGGCACTAAAGCAATAGTAGTATGCTCACTGAGTAAATGGATAAATAAATCTAGGCCATGTTACTGTCCCCCAGAATGTTTTTCCATGGACAGTTCTTTATAATACAGTGGCTTTTTGACTAGTGGCTAGATCTAGGCTCCTCCAGTTATTTATAAAGAAAAGACTTTAACCATCTTTTTATATATTTGCCAAAAGTTATCTTCAGACAGTCTCCTAGAAACACAAACAATAGTATCAATCTGCCAAAATTAACCCTTAAGTGGCTGTAATCCACTAAATTTGTAGAAAAGATGTATATTTATATATATTTCTAGTAATTAATGATTGCTTTATAGACAAGTAAATATTTGCACCAATGGAATTACAAGTTGGAAAAATGTTTCTAGAGATTAAATCACTATTACAGAAGGAAATAAGATTAAAAGTATTTTTACTACCTTAAAATTGTGTCTAAGATTATTGGCAATCTAGGGCCATAGCTAATGAAGCTAAAATATCTGGTAGGCTTCACTTTTAAAACAAACGTTAAACCCTATCAATTGTGGTTTTTTTGTGATTTTTATAAATTACATTTTTATTAGTAATGCTGTTCAAAAAAGAAGAAGACATTTTTTATTTTGATTTATAGCCAAAAGAGAGATTAGGATATTAGGTAGCTTTGAGATCTCTATGCCACAAACATATTCTTCAATCCAAATAAAAGAGCTCTTTTGTTGTACCTTGCATTTCATCCATCTAGTATCAAACACAGCGAAATTAACAGGTCAAGTAAAACTTCTAATTAAACACACAGGTTAAATACATAGATCTGGGGTTTGGATTTAAAAGCAACTGTCTTAGAGTCACGAAGCGTATAGAATCACAAATTTAAAACAAGCACACTTTAAATGTACAGTGCATGCCCACAGTTCCAGCCAGCAGCTGTATCTGACTATGATCCTATTTTACCACAAATGCATGCATCAAGGAATTACACCATAAACACACCTAGGAGAAATTTTCACTGGCTAATGATGAAAAATATGTAACCCAGAGAGCATATATCATTTTTATTTCAACATAACACCTATATCCCAATATTGAGACTTTCAAGTTCTGTTTATGGAAATAGAAAGCATTTCGAGTTCACACTGCTCTTGAAACCAGCTGCAAATAACCCCCAGGCAATTCTCGATTACTGCCTAAAGCATCAGCAATGAATTCAGTCCTAGCCTACTCAAACACTGTGATTATCTACTATAAAGAACACCAAATTATTACGTGCAAATACTATGATTTCTGCAACTGTGGCTAGGTCTGGATCAGGACTACTCCCTGAACAGCTACTATTGTCAGATATGGCTAGGTCAGTTCTCTTTCAAAACTCTAGTAGCCAAAAAAAGAGAATGATCAAAACTTGACCTATAACAATGTGTTTTTCTTTAGTTATTTTTCTTTGTTTCGCTGATTCCATGAAATGATCAACCAATAACTTTATGGCTAAATATGCAAACTAAAATCAGAAATAGTAAAAAAGGATAGGTGGAAAATATAGTGGTCAGCCTCAAAACACTTCTCAAATGATAAAGACTAAAAATAATTAAAAATAATGATGTACATATGAGAGAATGGAAAGACATGTTTTACAAATAACTTTGCAACTTGCTCTGTTAGTACTTTTGAAAAGCAAGATTAAATTAATCACAAGATCATTTACATATACTACAATGATTTTCTTTGAAACATTATAAAACTTCATCATAGAAAATTTTTAAAATTCCAGGACTGCTGTGGTTTAGATGCTGGTTGCTTGTCCCTACTAAATTCTATGTTGAAATGTGTTACCCAATGTGCTATATTGGGAGGTAGAGCCGGATTGGAGGTGTTTGGGTTGTGGCGGTAGAACCCTCATGATTGGCGTGGTTCTGTTCTCATGGTAGTAAATGAGTTCTCCCTCTGGTGAAATAGGATTAGTTCCACAGAGGATAGATTGTCATAAAGCCGGCATACCCCTCAGGTTTGGTTTCTGTTCGCACATGTCCATTTCCTCTTTGACCTTTTTGCCACGTGTTCATGGAGCACAAAAGCCTTCACCAGAGGCCAAGCAGATGCCAGTACCATGCTTCTAGTGCAGCCTGTGGAACCATGAGCTAAATAAAGCTGTTTTCTTTATAAATTACCCCACCTTGGGTATTCCTTTATAGCAACACAACACTAAGACAAACACAAACTTAAAAAAATTTTTTTTTGAAGAATTCCTTCCAACCTAGCTTATAATTCTTTTGTATTTTACCTAGATCGTCAGTTAATATTGTCTTTACTGGATTACTTCCATGATTATTCAAACAGTAGATCTCAAATTAACAGAAACAAAAGAAACTCCCTCAAAACTTCTTTAAGGACCCAACCCTTTTATTTTTTCTAGCAGCCATCACATCTCCTCATTATTTTTGCTTTAAAACTCCTCACAGTATTTTCTCTGTTCAATATCTCTCTTACCCAATCTCCAGTTGTCTCCTCAACCTACTTTTTCTGGCCTTCTGTCTCTACCACTTCACTAAAACTGTTCTTTTTAAAGCTATCAGTGACAACAGAAGCTGTTCTCTATTTCTTCTATTCCCATAATTTATACACGCAAATCATTTGAAAATCCTGTGGACTTTAACTTCAGCACACATTCCAGGTTCTTCCAATTTTCTCCAGCTGTACCACAACCACTCCAGTGAAAACTATCATTAATTTTTCTTGAAATTTAACCAATTTCCTCTTTGATCACCTCTCCTTAATTCTTGTCTCTAATCTTCAGACAGTAGTCAATTTAAAATATTAATTAAATTATATTTCTTCCCTTCTTATAAAACTTAAATAGTTCTATTTTGCAAGTTGAAACAAAATATAAATTCCCTCTCATGTCCTATTTTATCTTGAGACTGTCTACATTTGGTCTCTTCTTATACCAAAATATCTTCTGTTTCCTATGCTGTAGCCACAGATGCCTCCTTCTGTTCCTTGAAATACTAGGATTGGTATTACCTTAGGCCTCTAAATTTGTATTACGCTTTATTTGTCTCGTTCGCGAAAGCAAGAGAAGGGACCAAAGGGATTACCCAGTTGCCCTATCCAAAAGACGGACCTAGAACTAAACATATGGAATGTTGTATTGGGAAAGATAAGATTATGAAAATGTAAAAATAGTTGTGACCTTGCAAATATTTTAATTACATAGGGTCTTGAAATATAATACTTTACCACGATGAACTCCTTTTTTTTTTTTTTTTTTTGAGACGGAGTTTCATTCTTGTTACCCAGGCTGGAGTGCAATGGTGCCATCTCGGCTCACTGCAACCTCCGCCTCCTGGGTTCAGGCAATTCTCCTGCCACAGCCTCCCGAGTAGCTGGGACTACAGGCGCGAGCCACCATGCCCAGGTAATTTTTGTATTTTTTTTAGTAGAGACGGGGTTTCATCATGTTGACCAGGATAGTCTCGATTTATTGACCTAGTGATCCACCTGCCTCGGCCTCCCAAAGTGCTGGGATTATAGGCATGAGCCACCGTGTGCGGCCTGAACTCTATTTTGAATATGGATTTTGGAGTGTAATAAGAAGGAAAAAATAAAATTGACCGAAGGCTTTCCTCAGAATCCCTAACTTAAGTCAGTTTTGCCAAGTGGTGCACAAATAGTTTTCTTTACTTAAGGCTGATATAAGGGCCCATGAGAAATTTTCACCTGATTTTCTTCTTCTCTCCTTTATGCTTTTTTCCCTCTGGAAATGAGCATCCAATATTCCTAGTCTGAGCTTTTTAATGCCAATCTATCCTTCTGCCATACCAGCATACATTCTGAAAGGCTGTGATGTAACAATCTCTATTTTGACTTAAATTCATTCATACAGGCCTTTAACTTTTGCCAGGTATTTACATTCCAAAAATGTTTGATATGTAATTCTGATATAATATGTTTTACTACATAATTTAAGGTGTTTTTGAAAATATAAAAAGAAAAAGGAATCAAGCCAGAAAAAAAGGAATAAAATGACAAAACTGCTTAATTCTTAAATCTGAAACCATCCACCGTCATGTCTGGCCCTAATTGCAAAATGCTTTCTTTTTTTTTTTTATTAATGTTATGGCAAGAATCTGACTTTCAGCCTCTTCCTTTTTCTTTCTTTCACTATCTCTAAGCACTTTCCCTTATGATTTGAATGTTTGTAGTCTTCAGAAGTTTATGTTGAAACTTAATTCCCATTGTGATGGTACTAAGAGATAGGACCTACTGGGTAGTGAGTAAATTACCAGGGCTTCACCCTCATGAATAGGATTAATGCCCTTATCTAAGAGACTTCAAGGAGCTGGCTAGCTCTTTCATCTGTTCTGTCATATGAGGAGATAGCCTGCATACATTTGGCTCTTCCATCCTTCTATCGTCTGAGAAAACAGCAGTTAGGTGTCATCTAGAAGTGAGGGCAAGCCTCCACCAGCTACCAAATCTGCTGATGCCTCAATCTTGGTCTTTACAGCCTCCAGAGCTATGGCAAATAAATTTCTATTAGTCATAAATGACTCCGTTTTAAACATTTTGTTATTGCAGCCATAGTAAACTATGAAGCTCTGCTATGGTCTTATTGCAAGCCTTAACCAAGGCCCAGTAGCTCCAAATCTTACCTTGCTTGACCCCTTTACATGGTGATCAGGTAATCTTTTCAAAAGTGGGCTCTGTGGTAGGCTGTTAGGAAATATGTAATATGCAAAAAGTCAGGCCACTAAACGACTCAAATTCCTTTAATATTCTCAATCACTTTAAGATTAAAATATAAATATAGTATTTGAGACCGATTCATGGGCCATTTGTCCTTAACTGCCTCAGCAATTTCTTTTCCTGATGCTCACCAAACACTTTGTGCTCCACATCAAGAAAACTGTAGTTTCCCAAAGGAACAAAATGTCTCATGTCACAATGTCAAATATATGAGTGAATAAATTCTATAGAATAGGTCACTAGGAGGGAATAGGCTGTAGCAAAGCATGAAGCAAGAATCTATTTTCCACACAAAGATAAATCACAATGAACTTCCCAGAGAAGATGAAACACTCTAAAGAAAATAAATCACTGACTAAGACACAAGGCTTCTAGTAATCAGATTTACATGTGTCATAATATGAAATGAGTTGATATGGTTTCTGCTCCATCAGAATGATTTGACAATGATGTTTTAAATCGTCTAAATATGCAATATGCATGGATTATCGTGGATCAACAACATCAGAATAATTCAGTTAGGGTGTCTGAATTGTTCTTACAATAATTCTTTTTTTTTTTTGAGATGAAGTCTTGCTCTGTCACCCAAGGCTGAAGTTGCATTGGCATGATCTGAGCTCAATATAACTTCTGCTTCTTGGATTCAAGCTTATTCTCTTGCCTCAGGCTCCCAAGTTTGCTAGGACTACAGGCATGGGCTACCATGCCCAATTAATTTTTGTATTTCTAGTAGAGACAGGGTTTTACCATTTTGGCCAGGCTGGTCTCAAACTCCCGACCTCATGTGATCCACACACCTCAGTCTCCCAAAATGCTGGGATTACAGGCATAAGCCATGACACCCAGCTGTCACTCACAATAATTCTAATGCTAAATTTGTGTGTATGTGTGTGTGTATTTGTGTGTGTGTTTCCATATCAGCAACCAATTCTCCAACTCTCTGGGCACAATCTGGGTGTCCTGTAGTTCAATTTAACACTACCTCTATCCTGAGTTAGCATCAGACTCCACAGGTTTAAGGGTTCAGACCCACAAGATATCCCTCAATCTACATGCCAGCTTCAATAATTGGGTACAGAGGATGTACACACTTCTGTCTGGCTTCACTACAAAGTTGAAGTCTGTACAATCCTCACTTCACGTTTGATTATTTGCTAGAATGGCTCACAGAACTCAGAAAGCAATGCACTTACCATCACCTCTTTATAATAAAGGATACAAATGTACAGCCAGATGAAGAGTTAGATAGAAAAAGATCCAGAAGGGTTCAAAGCACAGGACCTTCTATCTTTGTGGGGTTGGTGTGCCTGAACCTTCTGGCATATGAATATTTTCACCAACCTAGAAACTCACTGAATCCTGTTGGCTAGGGGTTTTTGTGGAGATTTCATTAGGTAGACATGACTGATTGCATCATTGGCCATTGGCCATTGATCTCCAGCCTCTCTCCCCTCCTCAAAAGTCTGGAGGTGGAACTAAAAGTTCCAACCCTCTAGTCACACACTAATATTTCTGGTAACCAGCCTCCATCCTGAAGCTATTTAGAGGCCATCCAAGAGTCCCCTCATTAGCATATACTCAGGTATGGTTCAAAGATTTATAATGAATAAAAAAAGATGTTCCCTCACCCTTATCACTCAGAAAATTTCAAAAGTTTAAGAAGCCCTATACCAAAACTAGGAAAAAAGACTAAATATATATATATTGCTTATTATATCACAAAATCACAGTTGCCACAAATGTTATAATGTTAGAGGTAATGGTACATTTAAAGAAAATTGTTGACCATTATAAATGGTAAAATATTAAAAAATAACAATTATTTAGACTTACAGACTCTTTACTCAAAAGATGTTGACTTCACTATTCTTTAACTAAATAATTTCCTTAATATTAGTAGGCAGGTTGATACAATCAATAAATCAAATACAAATCACTGGTGCCAAGTATATAGACATATATTTAAAAAATTACAAAAACTATTTCCTAAAGTAATAACTAGACAGCCCAGGAGTAGACATGATGATAGATGATTCACCCGATGATTATTAAAGAAAAGGCAAGGGAATACTTGGGTATATATTATAGGTAAGTAATTTTAAATACTTTTATCATTGAATCCTGACATTAAACCTGTAATATAGGTACTATCACTACTATTTCATAGCAAAAGATATCGACACTAATGCAGTTTCAATAACTTTTCAAGGAAACATGAATAGTGTGGAGGAGAAATTGACCTCAAGCCTACAATTGATATTCCTAATCTCAAAATTCAGATAATAAATATCTTAAGAGTTTCTGTGATTCTTAAATGAGAGAATGTATTAAAGCGGTCCATCACAGTTTACATTATATGTTAAGAAGAAGGAGCCTTTCTTCTTAATTTAAGGATATTTCAATACACCAAGTGTTTCAAGAGCTTTAGAACAATACTCTTGGCAAATATTATGCATATTGTAGACTTTTACTTAAATTCTCTAACATTAGGGTTGTACATTTCAATGCCTCCCAAAACCAAGTCAATAAAGTAACCTGCTAGTGGGGCTGATAGGGCTTGAGGAAAATTGGAAAGTATATGCCACAGCTACAAGTATTCAATTAAAAACAAAAAATATCCCAGCTGTTCAAGCAAAAAAAGTATTTGCTGATGTAACTAAGAATGAGGGCCAACAGTTTGTAAACTTGACCCACTTGCTATGGGCAAAGAGAGATCATGGTTGGCTTGGCCTAGAATCCAGAATCAGAGAGCTGATATCATATCTCTTTCATTCTGAAAGTTAGCTTTGTCTGCTGCAGACATATGGCTGCAAAAGTGCCTATAACCTCTGGCATAGAGCCATAGTGTTATTTTCCTTCCCAGGGCTTAACATCCTTCAGGCTAGCCTAGTGTATCAAATATAACATCTAGCTTGGGGCCGAGCCATAATTCTTCTAGTTAAGAACCCAAGCAGTTTCTCTCTTTTGAAAATGTGAACTGCATACAGAGACTCCAGTTGACCTTTGTTAAGTATTTGAGCAGAATGATAATGTAGAGTTTGAATTTGAATTGCTGTAAGGGCATTCCAGATTCACAAGGAACTGGAATAAATGAGAGAGTAAGAACTGCAAGTAGAGAGCTGATCAGGAGAGAAATGAGCAGAGGGTGAAGTCTCACAGAGGGAAGGAGAAATGAGAGATAACATAGTCATTCACAGTTACAGAGGTAACTCTAACTCCAAACTTTCTGAGTCTGATTTTTTTAAAGTCCAGTTTTAAATTAGCTTTGATATTACATGTCTGTGAGATGTTCACAACTTTACAATATGCCATTCATTTTATGGGAATGTATTTTAGTGTGTGTTTAGATTTTAGAACCTAAGGAAAAGTGGTAAAAAGAAATATTATAAATTATTTTATATTATTAGATACATTTTTAAAATTTGCTTCATTCCCAGTTTAGAAGTTAAGTGCATCTTTTCTTCTTGGAAATTGGTCTATATTTATAAATATATACACATAAATATATACACACATATACATGCACGCATGTATATATGTATGTATGTGTGTATATATGTATCTGTACCTATGTGTATATGGATGTATGTGTGTATACATGTATATATACAAATATGTATATGTGTGTATGTATATATACCCGTAAATATATATACACATACACATATATGTGTATGCAGATATACACATATATACAAGTGTATATACACATATATGCTTTTATATATGCATACACATATATATGCATGTATATGTATACAGATATACACATACATATATGTACATATATCTACATGTACACATCTACATATATGTGTACATGTAGATATATATGCATATCTCTATGTGTACATATTTTTTAATTTATTGGAATTCAATAGAAAAACATGAGATATTCTACTTGAGACAGTCTTATGCCAGATGCATGCTATTTGTTCTCTAGATTGTTTTTCTTATCTTTTGAGCATACATCCAGACTATATTTACCCAATTTTACAGTTAGATGTGCCAAAAAATAATTTTGAATAATAGAATGTGGGTTAAAATAAAATGCATCATGTCTAAGTCTGGTCCATACCCTAACTTCTAAGCAATTAACTTCAGACTTTCTCTCTTCTTTCTTCTGCTTGTTTGGTGAAGAGTCACTAGATGAAAAAGAAACCTATGTTTCTTGATGGAGCAAGGAACATAATTATATTAATACAGAATTAAAAATAAACTAAACCTACATTTATAAACATGGATACATCTTATAAACAGTAACAGAAAATACATGGATATATGGTACTGTTGGGGCACAGAAAACAATGCCCCAAAACGAAGGCCTCAGAAACGGCCTCAGAACAAAAAAGATTTTTTTTTTAGAAAAGAATGAGAAAGTGTTCCCATTTTACACTATTAGTTGAAAGTGAAATGTTCAATATGCATGAAAGATCTTCATCTATCTAATTATCTATCTACATATAATTTTATGTAACATTTTCACTTAGGAGAGTTTTATCTAACAAATATTATTTCTATGCAGATAATTATATTTCATTTATAGTAGTAAACATTCTGGGGAATCTATATTTCAAAACTAGAGTATATTTAAAATGTTCATATGGTTGAAAAGATATTAAAAATACAAATAGTAAATAATACAAAATAATAAAATATTTAGAAATACAGAATGACAAATATGCATTTAGAAATGCATAAATACTACTGTATTGAAATAATCATTAAATACGCATATGTTTCTATCAGCTTTATAAAACAGAAATAGAGGGTAGAAAAATCTCAAATGTTAATCAGGCTTTTCTTTGATTTATGTCTTTATTTATAAGTTTCTTTGTTTTATAACAATACAGTGACAACATTAATTTTATAATTCAATAAATAGTTCTCTATTAATATATACTTTTACATTAGTGGGTCATTTTTAAATACATTCTTTCATATACAAAAGTCCAAATATGCACAAGGCCATGGCTAAATGCTATGAAGCATGCACTTGCATACAGGAGCGTCACTGCCCTTATGTATAAGGAAGGACAAAAGAAAACAATACATAAACTTACTTAGCTCCTAAATCAAAGTATTTGTGAACCTGAGAGCACTAGTCTTGATGAAAAATGATGGAAATTCAAAATTCCAATTGGCTGTATCTACTTAAGATTTTAGAACATCAAAAGATCTTGCAAAAAATCTCACAGGCCCTCAAAAATATATTGCTTCCTAGGTAAGTCTCAAATACTCAGAAGCCTGATTTTTGTCCATGAAATAAATGACTGTATTAGTACATTCTCATAGTGCTATAAAAAACTGCCCAAGACTGGGTAGTTTATAAAGGAAAGGGGTTTAATTGACTCACAATTCTGCAGGGCTGGAGAGGCCTCAGGGAGCTTACAATCATGGCAGAAGGGGAAGCAAACATGTTCTTCATCATGTGGTGGTAGGAAGAAGTGCTGAGCAAAAGGGGAAAAGCCCCTTAAAATACTGTCAAATCTCATGGAAACTCACATACTATTATGAGAACAGCAGGGAGGTAACTGCCCCCATGATTCATTTGCCTCCCATTGGTTCTCTTTCACAATATGCAGAGATTATGAAATCATAGTTCAAGATAAGATTTGGGTGAGGACACAGACAAACCATATCAATGACAATAGGTTCTTCTCTCAGGAGAATACTCATGCTTTTCAATATCATATACAGTAGACTAATGTATATGTTCACAATCCCAAGTTACTAATTTACATACATATCTCTCATAACACTCATAATATTGACACGCAAGCGACAATGCAATTTTCTCTATAATCAATGTCATTATTATACAAAACAGTTACTAAAAAAGAGAATTTTTTTTTGCATAAAAAGATTAGTCTCACTGTAGGTAAACCTATTTAGAATTAGACCAAATTTTAGAATCAAGTTTGCCTGTAGCCAGCTCATAATATGAATTCTCTGTCAAAAGGTCTGCAAATGGTGTGAAATTGCTTTCAATCCATTGGGAGAGGCCATTGCTAATCTATCTATGGAAATTTCTTTTAAAAAAATATTTTTTATTTCAGTTGGTCTTTGGAGAAAGGTAGTGTTTGGTTGCATAAGTTCTTTTGCGGTGATTTCTGAGATTTTGGTGCATCCATCACCTAAGCAGTGTATACTGTATCCAGTGTATAGTCTTTATCCCTCACTCACTGCTGTTTCCCTTGAGTCCCCAAAGTTCACTGTATCCTTCTTATGCCTTTGCATCTTCATAGCTTAGTGCCCAGTTATGAGTGAGAACATACAATATTTGGTTTCCCATTCCTGAGTTACTTCAATTAGAATAACACTCTCCACTTTCATCCAGGTTGCTGTGAATGCCATTATTTCATTCCTTTTTATGGTTGAGTAGTATTCCAGGGTGTGTGTAAATATCACATTTTACTTATCCACTTGTTGATTGATAGGCATTTGGGCTGGTTCCATATATTTCCCATTGCAAATTGTGCTGCTATAAACAGGCATGTGCAAGTATCTTTTTCATATAACTTTTTTTCCTCTGAGTAGATACTTAGTAATTGGATTGCTGGATCAAATGGTAGATCTACTTTAAGTTCTTTAAGGAATCTCCACACTGCTCTCCATAGTTGTTGTACTAGTTTATGTTCTCACCAACAATGGAAAATTATTCCCTTTTCACCACATCCATGCCAAAATCTATTACGTTTTTTATTATGGACATTCTTTCAGGAGTTAGATGGTATCACATTGCGGTTTTGATTTGCATTTCCTGATAATTAGTGACGTTGAATATTTTTCTGTATGCTTGTTGGCCATTAGTATATACTCTTTTGATAATTGTCTATTTAAGTCCTTAGCCCACTTTTTGATGGGATTGTTTATTTTATTTTCTGGATGATTTGTTTGCGTTCTTTGTAGATTCTGGATATTAGTCCTTTGTCAGATTATGAAGGATTTCTTGCACTTTGTGAGTTGTCTATTAATTCTGCTGATTATTTCTTTTGTGATGCAGAAGCTTTTTAGATTAATTAAGTTGCATCTATCTATCTTTGTTTTTGTTGCATTTGTTTTTGGGTTCTTGGTCTTGAAAGCTTTACCTAAGTCAATGCCTAGAAGGTTTTTCCTGTGTTATCTTTTAGAATTTTTATGGCTTTAGATCTTTGAGTCATATTGAGTTGATTTTTATATAAGGTGAGAGATGAGGATCTAGTATCATCCTTCTACAATGGCTTGCCAATTATCCCTACACCATAGGTTGGAGAAGGTGTCCTCTCAGATAAACCAACCACTTCCTCCACCTGGTGGTCTTTCTCTACCTGCTCTGCTTTCCAAAGACAAAGAACATAATCTCTTGGGAGCTCTATAGCCCTACCCACAGCCTGATCCTCCCTATACAACTGCAGCTGATGCACTCTTGAAAACACCACCTCCTGGCTAGAGGCCAAGGAACACAAAACCGATGCACTAAACAAAAATGCAACTAAGGACCCTCAGAGTCCACTTCACTCCCCTGATACCTTCACTGGCACAGGTGCTAGTATCCATGGCTGAAAGACCTGAAGATGCATCACATCACAGAACTATTTGCAGACACTCCCCAGTACCAGCCTGGAGCTATGGCCATGGCACTGAGCCTAGCTACAATATTGGGTGGACCAGGACACATTGACCACTTAGGGGACCAGAATCCCTGTGAGGTAATCCTTGAGGTACTGGCAGGTCTCCATGCTTGTAGTGTACCCTGCGTTGCCCCAGAGGATGACACCAGGTGCACCCAGGGCTGCACTCTCACCAATGGTAGAGATGAGGTCCATCTCACTAAGCCCTCTGAGCCTGCGGCCATAGGTGGGCCATGTGAAGATGTAGACTGTGAGTGCATGGTTGGCATGGTGGGTGTGAGCTACATGTAGGGCCTCCTGAATATGGAAGCTCACCAAGTTGTAGCCATGGGCGGAGGAAGCGAGTGTCTCATCCAGGTAGACAGACAGGAAAAGGGCCATGCTGTTAGCCCACAGCCAGGCCAGCTGGTCGTTGCAGGCCACCTCAACAACAGGGCTGTGGCCTGTGTAGCTCTCCCATGCACATAATCATGATTGTAGCAGTCAGAAAAGGGGTAGAAGCCCCAGAGGTGCCAGGGCTGCCCTGCCTTGACTTAACACAGTGTTTCCAGCATGAACTGCTGTGCTGCACACTCAAACTCATATTGTGCCTGTTTGACTTTGTGGTCTGCTGGCAAGTCAGGGTGATGACTGGCCACCAGCTGGCGTGATGACCAGTGATACACATCTTTGTCCTGACAGTTGCACACCAACACAGGCTGCCAGTCCTCCCAGTCAATAACCACCAGCTCCGCAGGCTCTGGTGTCTGAATGTAGTGCTCCACATGATCCTGCAGCATCTCCAGGTGTGCCCAGAGGCTGCCATTCTGTGACACACCACTATGCACAGATCATCCTGCAGAGTTGAAGCATGTGGATGCAGGCCTAGACAATTGCAATAGAAGATAGTGATATTCTGGTTCACAAAACCTTCAGTAGGTGAGGACTGCACATCAAAGGCATTCAGGTGCAGTGGCACCTTAAGGCATGGACCGCAGTCCTGGGTAGGCATGTTGCATGCCACACAAAGGGGCAGCCTGGGCCTGCCTGCATGCTGGGAGCTGCAGGAGCTTCACTGTGACTAGACCCAGGAAAGCAAAAACTATCACTGTGATTCAGCTCTTAGGAGCCCCCATCCCTAAGAGAAGGGGAGAACATCACATCAGGGGGGCAAAAAAATCTGAACAGTAACCCTGTGTCCCAGATCCTCCCTCTGACATAGTCTACCCAAATAAGAAAGGAGCAGGAAAGCAATTCTGGTAATATGACAAAACATCCTTCTTTAAAACCCTCAAAAGATCACACCAGCTCACCTGCAATGAATCCAAAAAAAAATGAAATCTCTGAATTGCCAGAAAAAAAAATTCAAAAGGTCCATCATTAAGCTAATGAAAGAGGCACCAGAGAAAGATGAAGTCCAACTTAAATAAAAAACATGATACAGGATATTAAAGGAAAAATCTTCAGAGAAATAGATAGCATAAACAAAAAATAGTATAACTTCCGGAAATTAAAGGCACACTTAGAAAAATGCAAAATGCGGGCCGGGCGTGGTGGATCAGCCTGTAATCCCAGCATTTTGGGAGGCTGAGGCGGGCAGATCATGAGGTCAAGAGATTGAGACAATCCTGGCCAACATGGTGAAAACCCATCTCTACTAAAAAATACAAAAATTAGCTGGGCGTGGTGGCGTGCACCTGTAGTCCCAGCTACTCGGGAGGCTGAGGCAGGAGAATTACTTGAACCTGGGAGGCGGAGGTTGCAGTGAGCCAAGATTGTGCCACTGCACTCCAACCTGGCACCTGGCAGTGAGACTCTGTCTCAAAAAAAAAAAAGAAAAGAAAAGCAAAACACACTGAAATTCCCAACAATAGAATTGAACAAGCAGAAAAAGGAATTTCAGAGGTTGAAGACAGGCTTTCAAATTAATGCAATCTATCAAAGAAAAAAAGAAGAATTATAAAAAATAATAAAGCCTCCAAGAAGTTTTGGACTATGCCCAAACCTGAGAATAATTGGTGTTACCAAGGAAGAGAAGAAATCTAAATGTCTGGAAAACATATTTGAGAAAACAATTGAGGAAAATTGCCTTAGTCTTTCCAAAGATTTAGCCATCCAAATACAAAAAGGTCAAAGAACTCCTGGCAAATTCATTGCAAAAGGATTATCACCTAGGCATATAGTCATCAGGTTATCTAAAGTTGAGATGAAGGAAGGAATGTTAAGAGCTTTGAGGCAAAAGTATCAGCTAAGCAAAAATGTATCAGGTTACCAAAAAATCGGCTCACAGCAGATTTCTTAGCAGAAACCCTACAAGCTGAAGGGAGTGGGGTTCTATTTTCCTCCTTAAACGAACAATTATGAGCCAAGAATTTTGTATCCAGTGAAACTAAGCTTCATAAATGAAGGAAAGATACACTCTTTTCCAGACAAACAAATCCTGAGAGAATTTGCCTCTAAAAACCAAGCACTCACTATTGCTGAAAGGAGCTCTAAATCTTGAAACAAATCCTCTAAATTACACTAAAATAGAACCTCATTAAAATACAAATATCACAGGATCTATATAACAGTAACACAGTGAAAAAAGGAAACAAGGTGTTCAGGCAACAAACAGTATAATGAATAGTATAATAGTTCACATTTCAATGCTATCATTAAGTGTAAATGGCCTAAATGTTCAACTTTAAAGATGCGGAATGGCAGAATGGATACAGATTGCACCAACCAAGTTTCTGCTGTCTTCAAGTGGCTTACCTAAACATAAAGACTCACATAAACATAAGGTAAAGGAGTAGAAGAAGATATTCCATGAAAATAGACACCAAAAGTGAGCAGGAGTAGCTATTCTTGTATCACACAAATCAACCTTTAAAGCAAAAGCAGTTTAAAAAGACAAAGATAGACATTATTTAATGACAAAAAGGACTAGTCTAACAGGAAAATATCACAATTCTAAATATACAGCACCTAACACTGGAGCTCGCAAATATATAAAACACTTACTACTAGATCTAAGAAATGAGATAGACAGCAATACAATCATAGTGGGGAACTTCAATACTCCACGATAGGTCCTCCTCTAGATAGGTCATCAAGACAGAACGTCAACAAAGAAACAATGGACTTAAACTATACTCAAGAACAAATGGACTTAACAGATATTTGCAGAACATTCTACCCAATAACTGCAGAATGTACATTCTATTCATCTGCACATGAAACATTGCCTGGACAGACCACATGATAGAGCACAAAGTGAACCCCAGTAAAGTTAAGAAAAGTAAAATTTTATCAAGTACTCTCTCAGACCACAGTGAAATAAAATTGGACATCAACTCCAAAAGGAGCCCTCAGAACCATGCAAATATATGGAAATTAATTAACCTGCTCCTGAATGATATTTGAATCAATAATGAAATCAAGATGAAAATTTAAAAAGTGTTTGGAAAGAACAGCAATAGTGACACAACCTAGGCAAACCTCTGGAATACAGCAAAAGCAGTGCTAAGAGAAAAGTTTATAGCCTTAAATGCCTACATCAAAAAATCTGAAATCTAAGGTCATACCACATAGAACTAGAGAAGCAAGAACAATCGAAACCCAAACCCAGCAGAGAAAATGAAATAACAGATATCAGGGCAGAACTAAATAAAACTGAAACAAACAAAAAATACACAAAAGAGAAATAAAACAAGAAGCTGGTTCTTTGAAAAGATAAAAAAGAAATTGATAGATCATTCACAAGATTAACCAAGAAAAGAAGAGAGAAGATCAAAATAAAATGAAATGGGAGATATTGCTACTGATACCATAGAAATATAAAAGATTATTCAAGGCTACTGTGAACACCTTTATGTGCATAAACTAAAAAATCTAGAGGAGATGGAAATAACTTTTTTTTTCTTTTTTCTTTCCTTTTAATTGTACTTTAGGTTCTGGGGTACACGTGTAGGTCATGCAGGGTTGTTGCTTAGGTGCATACATAAACAGGTGGTTTATCTGGCATTTCTCCCCATGTTATCCCTCCCCACCCTCCCCAACCCCCACTATCCCTCACCTAGCCCCTCCACCAACTGCCTCCAGTGTGTGATGCTCCTCTCCCTGAGTCCACGTGTTTCATTGTTCAACACCTCCCTATGAGTAAGAAATGTGGTGATTCATTTTCTGTTCTTGTGTCAGTTTGCTGAGAATGATAGTTTCCAGATTCATCCTAGTCCCTACAAAGGACACGAACTCATTGTTCTTTATGGCTGCATAGTATTCCATAATGTATATGTACCACATTTTCTTTGTCCAGTCTATTATTGATGGGCATTTGGGTTGGTTCCAAGTCTTTGCTATTGTACACAGTACCACAATGAACTTACATGTGCACATGTCTTTATAATAGAATGATTTATAATCCTTTGGGTATATACCCAGTAATGGGATTGCTGGGTCAAATGGAATTTCTATTTCTAGATTCTTGAGGAATCACCACAATGTCTCCCACAATGGTTGAACTAATTTACACTCCCACCAAAAGTGTAAGAGTGTTCCTATTCCTCCACATCCTCTCCAGCATCTGTTGTCTCCAGATTTTTTAATGATCACTATTCTAACTGGCATGAGATGATACCTCAATGTGGTTTTGATTTGTGTTTCTCTAATGACCAGTGATGATGTGCATTTTTTCATGTTTGTTGGCCTCATATATGTCTTCTTTTGAGAAGTGTCTGTTCATATCCTTCATCCACTTTTGAACGGGTTTTTTAGTTTTTTCCTTGTAAATCTGTTTTAGTTAATTGTAGATTCTGGATATTAGCCCTTTGTCAGATGGGTAGATTACAACATTTTTCCCCATTCTGTTTGTTGCTGATGATTGTTTCTTTTGCTGTACAAAAGCTCTGAAGCTAATTAGATCCCATTTATCTATCTTGGCTTTTGTTGCCATTGCTTTTGGTGTTTTAGTAATTAAGTCCTTGCCTATGCCTATGTCCTGGATGGTTTTGCCTAGGTTTTCTTCTAGTGTTTTTATGGTGTTAGGTTTTATGTTTAAATCTTTGATCTATCTGGAGTTAATTTTAGTGTAAGGTCACAGGAAGGGGTCTGGTTTCTGCTTTCTGCAAATTGCTAGCCAGTTTTCCCAATATCATTTATTAAACATGGAGTCCTTTCCCCATTGCTTGTTTTTGTGAGGTTTGTCAAAGATCAGATGGTTGTAGATGTGTGGTGTTGCTTCTAAGGCCTCTGTTTTGTTCCATTGGTCTATGTCCCTGCTTTGGTACCAGTACTATGCTGTTTTCATTACTGCAGCCTTGTATAGTTTAAAGTCTGGCAGTGAGATTCCTCCGGTTTTGTTCTTTTTGCTTAGGATTGTCTTGGCTATGGGGATTCTCTTTTGGTTCCATATGAAATTTAAAGTGTTTTTTCCAGTCTGTAAAGAAGATCATTGGTAGCTTGATGGGGATAGTATTGAATCCATAAATTACTTTGAGCAATATAGCCATTTTCACAATATTGATTCTTCCAAACCATGAACATGGGATGTCTTCCCATCTCTTTGAGTCCTCTGTTATTTTGCTGAAGAGTGGATTGTAGTTCTCCTTGAAGAGGTCCTTCACATCGTTTGTTAGTTGTATTCCTAGGTATTTTATTCTCTTTGTAGCAATTGTGAATGGGAGTTCGCGCTTGATTTGGCTCTCTGTTTGTCTGTTATTGGTATATAGGAATGCCTGTGATTTCTGCATATTCATTTTGTATCCTGAGATTTTTGCTGAAGTTGCTTATCAGTTTAAGGAGATTTGGGCTGAGATGATGGGGTCTTCTAAATATACAATTATGTTGTCTTCAAATATAGACAATTTGACTTTCTCCTTTCATAATTGAAAATGCTTTATTATTTTTTCTTGCCTGATTCTTTGGCTAAAACTTCCAATACTATATTGAATAGGAGTGGTGAGAGCAGGCATCCTTGTCTAGTGCCTGATTGCAAAGAAAATGCTTCCAGTTTTTGCCCATTCAGTATGATATTGGCTGTGGGATTGTCATAAATAGCTTTTATTATGTTATGATACCTTCCACTGATAGCTAGTTTATTGAGAGTTTTTAGCATGAAGCGCTGTTGGATTTTGTGGAAGGCCTTCTCTGCATCTATTGAGATAATCATGTGGTTTTTATTTTTGATTCTGTTTATGTGATAGACTATATTTATGGACTTGCATATGTTGAACCAGCCTTGCATCTCCAGAATGAATCCTACTTGATTATGATGAAAAAGTTTTTGATGTGCTGTTGCAGACAGTTTGCCAGTATTTTATTAAACATTTTTGTATTGATGTTCGCCATGGATATTGGCCTTAAGTTTCCTTTTTTTGTTGAGTCTCTGCCTGGTATTGGTATCAGGATGATATTGGTCTCATGAAATGATTTGGGAAGGATTCCCTCTTTTTGCATTGTTTGGAATAATTTCGGAAGGAATGGAATCAGCTCCTCTTTGTGTTTCTGGTAGAATTTCACTGTGAACATGTCTGGACCTGGACTTTTTTTGGTTGGTAGGCTATTAATTGCTACCTCAACTTCAGCCCTTGTTATTGGTCTTTTTAGGGTTTCAACTTCTTCCTGGTGTAGTCTTTGTAGAGTGTAGGTGTCTAGGAATTTATGCATTACTTCCAGATTTACTGGGTTTTGTGCATCAGAGAGCTGTTTGTAGTAATCTGTGATGGCAGTTTGCATTTGTGGAATTAGTGGTGATATCCCCTTTATTATTTTTTATTGCAACCATTTGATTCTTCTCTCTTTTATTTTTTATTAGTCTGGTTAGCAGTCTGTCTATTTTGTTGATCTTTTCAAAAAATCAGCTCCTGGATTTATTGATTTTTTTAAGGGTTTTTTTGTGTCTCTATCTTCTTCATTTTGGCTCTGATCTTAGTTATTTCCTACCTTCTGCTAGCTTTTGAGATTTTTTATCTTGCTCTTCTAGCTCTTTCAATTTTGATGATAGGGAATTGATTTTAGGTCTTTCCTTGTTTCTAGTGTGGACATTTATTGCTATAAATTTCCCTCTTGATATTGCTTTAAAGATGTCCCAGAGATTCTGGTAAGTTGTGTCTTCATTCTGACTGGTTTTGAAGAACATCATTATTTCTGTCTTTATTTCATTGTTTATCCAATTGACACTCCAAAGCAAGTTGTTTATTTTCCAAGTAGTTGTGCAGATTTGAGTGAATTTCTTAATCCTGAATTCTAACCTGATTGTGCTGTGGTTTGAGAGACTGTTTGTTATGATTTCCATTCTTTTGCATTTGCTGAAGAGTGATTTGCTTCCAATTATGTTTTCAATTTTAGACTAAGTGTGATATGGTGCTGAGAAGAATGTATATTCTGTGTATTTGGGGTTGAGCATTCTGTATATGTCTCTTAGGTATACTTAGTCCAGTTCTGCATTCAAGTCCTGGATATACTTGTTAATTTTCTGTCTAATTGATCTGTTGAATATTGACAGTGTAGTGTTGAAGTCTCCCACTATTATTGTGTGGGAGTCTAAACCTCCTTTTAGGTCACTAAGAACTTGCTTTATGTATCTGGGTGCTCCTGTGTTGGGTGTGTATATATTCAGAATAGTTAGCTCTTCTTGTTGCATTGACCCTTTTACTATTATGTAATGCCCTTCTTTGTCTCTTTTGATCTTTGCTGGTTTGAAGTCCATTTCACTGGAGACTAGGATTGCAAATCCTGCTTTGTTGTGTTCTCCATTTGCTTGGTAAATCTTCTACTCCTTTATTTTGAGTCCATGTGTCTTTTCACATGAGATGGGTTTCCTGAAATAGCACACTGATAGGTCTTGACTTTTTATCCAGTTTGCCCATCTGTGTCTTTTGATTGGGGCATTTAGGCCATTTGTATTCAGTTATGTGTGAATTTGATCTTGCCATTTTGTGACTGGCTGGTTTTCTTGCCCATTAGTTGACTCAGTTTCTTCATTGCATTTTTGGTTTTTGCCATTTGGTGTACTTTTGCAGTGGCTGGTACTTATTCCTTCCTATATTTAGTGTTTCTTTCAGGAGCTCTTGTAAGGCAGGTCTGGTGGTGACAAAATCTCTCAGTAATTGCTTGTCCATAATGGATTTTATTTCTCCTTCCCTTATGAAGCTTAGTTTGGCTGGATATGAGATTCGGGTTTCAAGTTCTTTTCCTTAAGGATGTTGAATATTGGCCTCCACTCTCTTCTGGCTTGTAGGGTTTCTGCCTATAGATCCTATGTGAATCTGATGGGCTTCCCTTTGTGGATGACCTGATCTTTCTCTCTGGCTGCCCTTAGCAATTTTTCCCTTCATTTCAACCCTGGTGAATCTGATAATTATAAGGCTTGGGGTTACTCTTCTTGAGGAATGTCTTTTTGGAGTTTTCTTATTTCCTGGATTTGAATATTGGACCGCCTTGCTAGGCTGGGGAAGTTCTCCTGGAAAATATCGTGGAGCATGTTTTCCAGCTTGGTTTCATTCTCCCGTCACATTTAGGTACACCAATCAAGCGTAGATTAGGTCTTTTCATGTAATCCCGTATTTCTTGGAGGTTTGTTCACTTCTTTTCACTCTTTTTTCTCTTGTCTTGCCTTCTCTTTTTATTTCATTGAGTTGATCTTCATTCTCTGATGTCCTTTCTTCTGCTTGATCGATTGGGCTATTAAAACTTGTATTTGCTTCACGTAGTTCTTATGCTGTGTTTTTCAGCTCCATGAAGTCATTTATCTTCTTCTTTAAGCTGGTTATTCTAGTTAGCATTTCATCTGACCTTTTTGCAAGGTTTTTGGTTTATTTGCATTGGGTTAGAACATGTTTCTTTAGCTCAGAAAAGTTTGACATTACCCACCTTCTGAAGCTTGTTTCTGTCGATTTGTTGCACTCTTTCTTGGTCATGTTGTGTTCCTGTGTTGGTGTGGAGTTGTGATCCCTTGAAGGAGAAGAGGCGTTCTGGTCTTTGGTGGTTTCATCTTTTTTTTGTGCTGTTTTTTCCCCATCTTCTTGGATTTATCTAGCTCTGATCTCAGGGAGCTGCTTGATGAGGTTGCTTGTTTGCCTGTAGAGGCGTCTACTGGATTTCTAGGGATTCCTTCATGTTGCTAGGCAGGCTTCCTGTGTCTTTTTGGTTTATGCTGGGAGGTTAGTCCCGCCTTTTCCACTGAGCTGGCTGGGCTGCTGGGTTGTCAAGAACATGGTCCCATTGCTACGTAGGCTTCCTGTGTTTTTGTTAAAAACACGAAGCCTAGTCCCATCTCCTTAATGGTGAGTTGTGCCTTTCCTCCACAGATCTGGATCATTCAGGGTTCAGCTCGGACTGAGGCACTGGCTGCATAACCTGCTAGTTAGTGCTTCAGTCCTCTGGGGTTTGTTGGGGAGGGGAGGGACCCACCTGGCTGCACGTGGGTCTCCCGCTTTTGGCTCCCTCTCTCTCCAGTTATGAGGTGCTGCCCAGCTGCCCAGTGTGACTTCCTGATTTCAGCTCCCTCTCTCTGGAAATCACTTTTTTATTCATCCATTGATGATAAATGATCACTAGGTGACTGGTTACACCCCTTTCTGACTTATTTCTTTGTTTGAATGTTAGTATATGCAAACTCAATACAGAACTATTCTGTTTCTGAAATGACTTTGCATATGTCTGCCCTAATTTATTATAGATTCATTTTATATTTTAACTCATGGAAAGCACTCATACTTCTCTTATCTCTAACATTTAAAAAAAATCTCACATATATAAACTGACAATAGAAATAATACCATTGCTTTTCTTAAGTGAAATAACTAAAACTACTTCAACCATACAGTCATGTCTATTATTGAAACTTGTTTCTGTTGACTATTGTTGCTCTTAGAAAGAATCTAATAATAATGTTAAGAACTGCTATTTCAACTTACCTAGTGAATAATAATTTTTTTTCACACCGTTTGCAGTTCATTAAGGACTGACAGGCATCATGCAAATGCATAAATGACTCATTTTGACACTGTAAAAACTGACAATCAGAGAGCAAGCAGTTAAGTTTGTGAGTGAAGCAGTGGTATATAAATGTAGTAATATATAAATTTAAAATGAAATCCAGTCATTTTACAGATGAGGAAACTGAAATTCAAAGAACCGTCTAGCTTTCTAAAGTTACCAAGCATGTAAAAGATTGATAGACCCCTATGCACTTGATAACTAAACTAATTGAATATAATCAGGATGAGAAGGTATAGCCCTAAAAGAAAAATTTGTATGAAAGGCTTAGTATCAAATGACACATTTCATTAGAAACTGCATTATGAAATGATTTTCAAATACATATGTGAAGCATATACAACATAGAGGAATTTTACATCTAGAACATAGTTTTTAAAACTTTATCTGAAAGCATCATTGTCAAACTCATTGTGTCACATTTTATACAGTTGCTAGCATCAGCTTTCAAACAAGACTCTCACAAACTAAAATCTTTCTCCTCAAGGAGTTCATGGACAAATAGACAAGCAGGCACTACTAGCAAAAGATATCACTTATAACCCAAAACCAAGTCTTAGAAAGGAGAATAAATCAGCAGCTATGTATTAAAGGAAAAACCAAGTGAAATCTAGAAGCTGGCAAAAATTAGACATAAATCAGTAATCTACTTACCTGTGTTTGTTAGCTCTTAAATTAAAATCTGCTTGGATTCAATTTTATTACATTGATTCATTTGTTTACAGTAAGTGTAGTTTTTTGGCCTTACTCTCTGGCCCTACACAATGCTAATTTTTTATTAATTTTGAATATTTATAGCCTCTAGATAATATCTCTTAGATATTAATTAAAATTAACAAAACCTAAGTGGACAACCTAAGTTGATCTAGTTTAAAATAAAACTGAGTAGATTATACATTTTGCTGACTAGAGAAATACTGTTTTTAAAAATCTCGTAGATTTTATGCAAAAAAGAACTTAAGAAACATTATGTGGTTAAACAAACTTTTGACTGTGACTAGATATCTGGTGACCTTGATTCAATCCTGTCAATGTCAATGGTTCTAGAATTTAGTGGATCATCAGAATCACATTTCCATGCTCCATGAGCAGAAATTCCAATTGAGTAGCCTTAGGGTGAGTCTGTAACTTGTCAGCCAACCCCTCACTTCCCATCTAAACACACAGCTTTGCAGGAGATTGTGATAATCAGTTAGATTCCAGGATTATTAAGTTAAATTATATTGTGTACTTTACATATAATGGTAGGAGATGATTTCTAGAGGGATTTTCGAATTGCATATTTTATGATCAGATACACTTCTTGCTTTGTACAGGGCTTTCTTCTAGGAAATTCTTGACAAATGATCATTCAGCTTCACTGAAAGAGAACTCATTCTCTCTGGAGGCTATTTGTTCCATTCTTATAAAGCTTCATATTCTGAGCCAAATTGTAGTGTCTTCCATGGATTTTTCTGGGTTCTACCCTTTGAAAAAAATTATGCCTTTGTCCATCTGGTAGTGCTTCAAATGCTGAAAGACAGGGCTCTCACATGGAGGTGGGGAAGTCTGTCCTACCAGAATGAACACCAGGACCCCAGGACCTACAAAGCAGGCCTGAGCCTTGGGCTCCCAGATAAAAAGAAGAAAAAAAAAGTGGTCAAAGAACCAGAGACTCAGTACTGAATTTTAAACAATGACAATTAGTTTGCTGATGTTTCTCCTTTAGGACTCACACTCTCTCTAAGAATGTGGTCCAAGGGCAGACACCTGAGATGCCACTAATGAAGAAAAAAAACCAAACAAAACTCATCCCCCTTTGCAAGAAACCACCTAAAACCTGTGAACACATTGCATACCAGACAGACAGAGAAGTCAGCCAGCCCCAGGATGCAGTCCCTTGGTCACTCAGAGTTCCTTGGCAGGGAGAAGAGAAGGAAGAGTCACCTCTGTTCATATCCCATGGCTCTGAATTGTCAAGTTCCCCATGCCCCAGACAGGGTGGAGAGGAGATCAGAGTTAGCAAGAATCTCAAAAAACACAAAGGAGAAGGAAAAAAAAAAATGATGAGCCAGGACTCCACAGCTTTCTCAGTCTGGTTCTATGATATTGGGAATGCTGTGTAAACTTGCTGTGAGGGGGAGAAGTATGTTAGTGAGGGGGAAATCATGTTAGTGTTTTAATAATTCTGTTTCTATTAAGAAAAGTTAATCAAGTCAATATCCAGGCAGCCTCAGGCAGAAATGGAAGCCAGGAAGCCAAGCACAGCAGGAAGATGAAGAAGAAAAAAAAATCCAACAAGAGGGAGACACCCTCCTAGGCCACCCCAAGCCCTTTGGGTCAATGGAAAGTAGCCCTAGGAATTGAAATCAAAAGAAACCGGTCAAAATTGAGGCTCCAGAATGTATCCAAGCAGGAGATGGCCTGAAGTCCCAGTGAAGAAGAAAATGAAGCTCAGGAAAAAGGTAGAGCAACCAATCATTGAGCAGCTGGCTCTGAAAAGGAAGAAGAAACAGAAAAGTGGGGTAGAAGAAAACCCTTGGAAGGAAGAACTAGACACAGATTCAGCGGTGGTGTTGGAAAAGAGGCTACATGGGTGAGGTACACACATACCAGGTGAGATTCAAGGCCTTGTAAGAAGACACCCATCACGAAGAGGACAATGCAGATGCTTCTGAAACTGGCAAGTTGACAGGAACCCAGTTTGGCCAGTGAGATACTGCTGGTTTTGAGAACAAAGAACAGAAACAGGAATTTCTCGGACTTATGAATGGCTTTGAGAATCTGCCTTCTCCATTTATCTGCTCCCCCTTGCATGGCCCAAAATGTTTGAGGCCCCAAATTGCCCTCAGCGAGAAGACAGTGAAAAGCCTGCAGCAGAGCCTGCAGCAAGACAGAAACCAAACATTGGGCTGGAAATACAACTGAGGAGCTGGCCTCAGTTTCTTCACTGCCCCAAACAGAATATTTTACATTGACAGGAATACTTACAAATCAATCAAGTTGGAAAATTAAACTCTAGTGTTTTGTTCCCTAAAACAGCCAGAATTGCTTTTATTATTCGTTGGCGGAGATGAAAGCCACCTGGCAGTTGTCTCGAATCAAACTCATTTGGAGATTAAGGACAAAGACAGCTATCTTGATGGCTCAAAGAACGAGGGCAGGGGTAGCTCATGTTTCAGGAGCCAAGAGAACATGTGAGTAGCTAAAATCTGTTTCCTGTGTTAAGCATTGCATCCCTGTTTGAGACATCAGCATGTATAACTAGCATTTGTTGAGTATGTAGCATGTGCTAGGCACATACTAAAATGTTTTCCTTGCACTAATGCATTTAATCTTCATAGTTATGAAATGGATGCTATTATTATCACTGTCTTATAGATGAGACAACTGAGATTCAGGGATAAAGTAATAATATCTCCCAAGGTCAACCCTTCAAAAACTGCTTAAAGATAGATCTCGCATCTTTCCTACATAATTTTGTCTCAAGATTTAAAAAAGATGTAAAGATTATGGTCCAGAAAAGGATACATTTCATTCTGGATAAGCAACTTAAAGTGGGGCAAGTTCACAGAGTCAAGATGTTGTTTCACTAGAAAAGAAGAAAAATCAGTGAAGTAATTTGGCAGTCTTGTATCAATACATACGTTTGAAGGAAATCTTGCTGAGAAGAAGGTTGAGGAAAATTGTTGGAGTGTTGCAGGCGACCAACAGATGGGATATGGTAAATTTCAAAGTGAGAAATAGAAGATTGACAAAAATATAATGAGGGTTGCACACATTTTAGTAATTGTAAAAATTAAACTGTGTAGGCTGTAGCGTATTTTAAAAAAATGATGTTAGTGCTTTGAAAATTCTGTTTCTATTAAGAAAAATTAATCAAGTCAATATCCATATTGGTTTTATCTATAGTCAATTTAATATGCTTACATTGATATATAATGTTAAAATTCATTTACATAAACAAAAATAAGAAGGTCTAAAACAGGATAAAGAAGTTGTGGTAGAATTCTCTTTAACTATAAACTCATGATCAGAGTAAAAATAAGTTATACACTAAATCCAAGAATGATATAAGCAGTAGATGCTCTCTAATATTCATAAAAGGACAAATAAAAGTAAATTCAATTTACCTTTTAGTGAAAGGACTATTAAACTTATTTCAAGTGATGCTGTTATTTGTTATCTACATATGCATACGCAATTGTTATAGCAAACCCCAAGTTTCTCTTCAAAGAATCAATATGTCAGTATGTTCAGCTCTCTTACTCTTTAAATCTCTATTTTAAAGTTTAACTTGTAATTCCAGTAAACAACTTTCTCCACTAGTCCATCAGTAGTTCACATCTGCTCCACACCCCTTCCCCTCACTCCATCCTGACTCATCCCGGTCACTCAACAATCCCCCTGGCTACCTGCTCTGACACACCCATAACCATCCTTCCCACCAAAACACCCACCCTGCCACTCCAGCTCCAACCCCTGCTCTTTTTTAAATTAGCCAAACGAGAGTAGTCTACTTTGTGTGGTCTAATCCTAGCCAATAGGGGATGACACAGCAGTAGGGATGACCCCTTCTCCCCTTCTCCTAGGGTGCCACAGCCATCATCGCTCTGTGTGCCCTACACCCTTCTGTAGAAGTTAAACTGCATTGCTGAGAAGACATATCTTCGAGTGCAATTTCTTTTGCGGCATCAAAATTTTACTTATAACAGTAATCAAAGCCCCTATACCTATAGCCTTCCTTCTTCTTTTTATTTTATAAAATTTTTATTTTCTTTATTGGGTTTTCTGTTATTCCACCCAAAACTTGCTACAGTCTTCACCATTTTTTTTCCTATTATTATACACTTTACAGAACTGACAGGTGAAAAATAAATCTTTTTTTGCAAATATGTTGTAGATATTTATTGTCTCTTTACATTATTGATCAGATTTTCTTCTTGAATTTTTTACTTTTAAGTTCAAAGGCTTTAAAATGTCCTGCTTTTCATTCTGCCTCCATCTTTCCTTCTAGGGATTTTCTTCTTTCCTTTTTCCTTCTACTAAAAGCAACCCTATTCTTGTTTCTCTCTCATTTTTTTAAAATAAAAGATCAATAATAATCAGTCTTTAGTATAAATCACTACTTATGAACTCTCAGCCAGCTTCTAATCCCTTTTCTCCAACTTTCTCCTCAACATCATCATTTAGATGTCAGACCGTTCTTTTTTTGAACTATATTTTAAGTTACGGGATACATATGCAGAGTGTGCAGGTTTGTTACATAGGTATACACGTTCCATGGTGGTTTGCTGCACCCATCAAACAGTTACATCAATTAGGTATTTCTCCTAATGCTATTCCTCCCCAGCCCTCTACCATCCCACAGGCCCTGGGGTGTGATGTTCCCCTCCATGTGTCCATGTGTTCTGGTTGTTTAACCCCCCACTTATGAGTGAGAACATGTGGTATTTGTTTTTTTGTTCCTGTGTTAATTTGCTGAGAATGATGATTTCTGCCTTCATCCATGTCCCTGAAAAGGATAGGAACTCATCCTTTTTATGGCTGCATAGTATTCCATGGTACATATATATGCCACATTTTCTTTAATCTGTTATTGATGGGCATTTGGGTTGGTTCCAAGTCTTTGCTATTATGAACAGTGCTGCAATAAACATACATGTTCATGTGTCTTTATAGTAAAATGATTTATAATTGTTTTGGTATATACCTAGTAATGCGATTACTGGGTCAAATGTTATTTCTGGTTCTAGATCCTTGAGAAATTGCCACACAGTCTTTCATAATGGTTGAACCAATTTACACTCCCACCACCAGTGTAAAAGTGTTCCTATTTCTCCACATCCTCTCCAGCATCTGTTGTTTCCTGATTTTTTGATGATTGCCATTGTAACTGTGAAATGGTATTTCATTGTGGTTTTGCTTTGCATTTCTCTAATGACCAGTGATGATAAACTTTTTTCATGTTTGTTGGCTACATAAATGTCTTCTTTTGAGAAGTCTCTATTCATATCCTTTTCCACTTTTTGATGGGTTGTGTGTTTTTTTCTTGTAAATTTGTTTATTTGTGGATTCTGGATATTAGCCCTTTGTCAGATGGATAGATTCCAAAACATTTCTCCCATTCTGTAGGTTGCCTGTTCACTGATAATACTTACTTTTTTTTTTTTTTTGGCTGTGCAGAAACTCTTTAGTTTAACTAGATCCCATTTGTCAACTTAGGCTTTTGTTGCCATTGCTTTTGGTGTTTTAGTCATGAAGTCTTCGTCCATGCTTATATCCTGAATGGTATTGCCTAGATTTTTTTCATAGCATTTTTATGGTTTTAAGTCTTACATTTAAGTCTTTAATTCATCTCGAGTTAATTTTTGTATAAAGTTTAAGGAGGGGATTAGTTTCAGTTTTCTGCATATAAGCTACATACTTATTAGTTTATCATGTTTATTATATAATCTATATATAGATGATGAGAATAACAAATAATAAAATATAGGACAAGAAACTATGTAGATTTGTCCGTCCTACAGTGAATAATTGTTATCACAGATTGCTTCCCTGGGAAGCAAATTCTGATACAGAGTGCTGGTAGAGGAATTATATCATTGACCCTGAGTGATCCTGTAAGTTCTTGCTACATGTTCCAAGGGTGTACAGCCCTGATTACTCTCTGTATAAGCCATTTCTCTGGATTATATATACAGTGAGTAATCTTGAGGCAGGGCAAAATATATCTCTATGACACAGGGCACGCTTTCTCATTTCTTGTTTTATTTTCCAAGTGTATTGTTCCTCCTTTGTCAGGTAATGTACATATGTGTAGACATCTATCTGGGCTCTTCATTTTGCCACTGTTGCACTTTAGGTGAATGGTAGAACTGATAATTTTCTTCTCAGGCCTCTTACTGTACCATGATTGAAAACACCATCTGCTTCTGCACCATAAGTCTTGCATCTTTTTCCCGCATTCATAAAGAGAAACAGACTAACTTGTTAGCTTATAAGTAGGATACAGTCATGTTTCAAACCTTGATAAAGAGGTTTATATATAGAAAGGTGATCAGAGAGTATTTTATACAGGAGAGCCATAAAAGAAAAATTGGGCAGAGGGAGAAGTTGAGTTTGGATACAGTCACAACAAAGATCTCAACCAGTGCTAAAAATACTTAGGAAGTGGGATGACCCTGGAGAGATATTGAGGCAAGAAATCCTGGCCTTTCTATTTTCACATCAAGCAATCTTTGCATATGGCCTGCCCCCTAGTAGGAGGCACAGTCCTGGGCAAGGTGGCTTTATCTGAAGGCAAAAAAAATAGTGAAAATCTGGCAGTGTACCTCAACATTCGCTATAGCTGCAAATCAGAAAGATCAAATGAATAACCTCTGTTAAAACAATGAATTTCCTTTGGGAATATATAATATTTCTCTATGTCATGCAGTGGCATTTGTGAGTTTTAAAAATACTCTTCTGAGATACAACACTTTAAAAATTCTTGATTGCATGTGTGAATTTACTCAAAATAGTTTCTTTGGCAAGTTTTGTGACTCCTACTTTGAAAAAAATTCCACTTTGAAAGAAAAACATTATTGTGCCAGTGTATCAATTATCAGCAACTAAGCTACCCATAATTTCCTTCTGAATTAAATCATGTTTAATTTATCCTTCACCTGAACACTTTGGTAATTTCCTATATAATATCTAGACAACTGAAGTAAGATATCCAAGCACATGAAGTACAGTGCCAGCCAACCTAGATTAGAATTCTCACCTAAACTCTTAGTAGCTTCGCTATACTTTGGGCACATTGCTTTAGTTTGTATTTGCTACAAATTTCTATTCTGTACAGTGGGGATAATAACTGTATTTAGACCAAAGGGTTGTTGTGAACATTTGAGATATTCCTTTTGGCTGTGTGCTGTGAAAGGATTAAGCTCTCAATAAATCTTAACCATTGTTATTATGCCTTATCTTAAGTTACATTTAGACTCAGAAGCTTTCCCTTCTTATAAGCAACATTTATATAGTTAAATCCTTGGACTTATTTCATCACCTGAATCTCCCTACTGGGCTTTTAATGGCATGGGCAATGTCTTATTTAACAATGCTTATTTAAAGTGCCTGACACACAAAATTAACTTAACTACTTGTTGAATGAATGAATTAATGCAATAATAATTTTTTTTTACCTTGCTAGGTTTGATCCAGAAACATGACTTTATGTTTAGACACGTCACAGCAAATGAAGATAAAAACAAAACTGTCAGTAAAGATGACTTAAGAAACAAATGTATCTGAGTACAATGCTGATAAATATCTGTAAATGTTTGTTCAATAGAAGATTCCTAACATCACACATATGGTGTTCTTACCGCTTGATGTACTTCAGAGCAAATTTCCCTACCCTGTCTCAAAATAGAGATAAGTTTAACAGCTGGTAGGGATTAAAAGAGTAAGACATTGTTTTCGTTATTGTTCAAGGTGATCAGTGCATTGATATATGAATTCACATATGGTAGCACTTAAGGAAGGACACTTGGTTTCTTTAGGAAAACATCACGGAAGGGGTGGTGCCTAAGCTAGAACTTGAAGAACAAGCAAAACTGAATAAGATATGTATAGAAGATAAGGTTTTAGGGAAAGTGTTCCAGGTAGTCATATAAGTAATATGCGCAAAGTAGGGCATGAGAGTGAGAGAACTTATTTGGAACTCTAAATAGGAAAGCCCAGTATGGTAAAAAATGAGTGAAGGGAAAAGGAGAAGAGATTTGAGAGATAAAATGAGGGGAGGTCTTTATTTGATTTTCTCTAAAGCAGAGACTGAGTCAGGGACTTGCACACAGACACGTTCTTTGAAGGTGATCCCAGGAAACAAAGGTGAAAGGACAGAAGGGTAACAGGAAAGAAGGAAAAGGTAATGTATGACTAAATTATCAACGTTACTCCCTTATACAGTGGGGTCCATTTCACCAGGCCTCCTGAGAAGGGTAAATAACACCACTCAGAATTATCTTAAGGCAGGAAGAGATGCTCCAGCATTTACCTACATGCGTATAACCCCTATGAACTAACACATTATCCCACGTTTTATGACTTTAAACAATAGATATTTTAATTATCTCATAGTTCATGAGGCCATAAGTCCAAAATTGAAATGTTGGTGAATTAGTTCCTTGTGGAGGTTCTCAGAGGAAGATTCCAGGCTTCCCTTCTGCTTCTGGTGACTACAGACAATCCTTTCTCTTTCCTGGCATTGTAGAGGCCTCATTCCAATATTTGCCTTCATCTTCAGATGACATTTCTAATTATGTTTCAATTTCCCTTTTTTTTTTTTGGTATCTTATAAGGAAACTCAACATTGTATCTAAAAACTAACCTAATTTAGAATGGCCTCTTTCCAAAATCCTTACCTTAATTATATCAGTAAAGATCTTTATTAAAAAATCAAATCACAGGTGGAAATATCTATTTTAGGGGCTACCATTTAACACACTACACATATTTACTTCCAATTATAGTGTTTTGGGGATGTTTTATAGTGCAAATCACTACATACAATTCAGTGTTTCACTTAGCACCTTGATTTTATATTTATTTGAAGTCATTTTAATTCCTTGATAATTGACTATTCAGTATTCAAATACCACACACTTTGGAATCTTAATCAAATTTTGATATAATTAAATTTTTCATATATGAAAATATTGAGTCATGTAATATATTTTGCTACAAACATGAAAATAAGATTTAACAAAACATGAAAAATAAATGAATGTAATATGCAGGTTTGACTTAATTTAAATGTACAAATGATACCAGGAAGTGTTACTAAAACCTTAAGCAGCTAATAATAGAAACATGACATCATATGTTTCTTAATTTTACATGTTGTTAGGGTATATTTTGGTTCTGCACGCATGAGAAAAATAGAAATCAATCATATATACAAGTCACAAACAGATAATTTATACAATTTTTGAGGAGAACAAACACACACACTCTCTCACACATATACAAACACACACACAAGCAAACAAAACCCAATAATACAAATTATTTAACAGCAAACGTTGACTCAAACCGAAGAAATCTGAAAATATTTATTTAAATATAGCTAAGGAGTTAGGCTGCTTATAATCTCCACTGTCTTCTACAAATTGTATAGTGAAATTGTGGAACAAAGCAATGCTAATGGAAAGGTGTGGCCCCATATTGATACCACTTTATGAAGTATTTATTACCACTCCACAACAAGATAAAGATAAAATCAGGAGGATTGAGCCACGTTTATAGGCATTTGGCATTATCCTCACATTCTAAATGTTTGATTATAGGACTCATCTCATTGAACAAGGTATAGATCATGCAAGTTGAATGCACAGTGAGCTAGGTGTTAGTCATGCATACGTGTGTGATATTTATTTACCAGCTTTAACGCAGAAGTATATTAAATGTGAAATCCATTTATTTCATGAAAAGATAATTTAAAATTTTAGAACTGACTACTGGTGAAGAATTGAAGGTATTTTGAGAAAGCAGCATCACTTGTATTTTGGATAATAGTTACACTTAACTATACTAAGCAAGCTGAAATTGCTTTAAAATCTTTTACTCCATTTCCATCCACTTGTCTCTTTGAGATTGCTTTCTCTACTGTAATTTTTCTTGAAACAAAATATAGAAACAATTTTGATATAGATCATCCACTGAGCATAATCATCAATCCAACCTGAATATTTGTCAGGTTAAACATTTTAAATATTAGTATATGTGGTATTCATTCAAATTGTGAGAACATTTAATATAAAAATCACTATTTTGCCTATAATCTGTCTTGAAATTATACTGTCTAATGACAAAAAATTATAAGTTCAATGGCAATTATCTATATTAATTTCTGCTATGGATTCTTTTAATAAACAGCATACAAATTTTATATTTTTTCTTTTTTCTCATCTTTTATTTACTGAAACAATTGCAATGTCTAGTGAATTTAATAATTAAAAATTGGGTATGTGAAAATGTATTTATCTTTGCTTTTTCAGCTTTTATTTTCCCAAGAATACTTTTTGTATTTTTGTGATTTAAAGATGTATTGGTCTATGTTGGCTTGGTATTTAAAATAAAATAAAATGGTGAATAGTTTGAGATGCAACAGAGTTGATGACTTGACCAGATTTGGGGAATTCCAGAAATAACCACTACACTGGACAATTCAGAAAAGATAATGTAATCTATAACAGTTCTCAAAGTGTAAAATAATACATGGAAAGCTCTGATAACTAACAGGTATGGGAATAACATTTAACAATTTGTTATAATGGTCTCAGAATTATATGAATACATATAATCATAATTATATTATTGACCCATCCATAACACTTAATTGATTACTTTTGAAGTCTGTATGATTTTGCATATGAAATGTTCAAACCAACATATCTTAATTTAGTACTTCACAAGAAGTGTTTGATGGTGAGATCATTATGGAACTGTCATGGTACCAAGGAAATAAGGGATTGTTGTCCTATTTACTTTTTTCATCAAAGGTGGTTTAGAATTGCTTCTCATATTGGCAAATAAAACAATAAAATTATAGCAGTTAGATGCTCCTATATTTTACTGTTTATAAAAATTCAGAAAAACACCTTAGTTTGGAAAGGCATAATGGTGTAATAGTTTATAAAAATTGATCCCTTTTCAGTTGATAACAGGCAATAATGACAATATATAGGTAGAATTATCTGAGCAAATAAAGTATATGAGGCATCCACCACACACACACACACACACACACACACACACACACACACACACCTTATTTTCATAGATTCCCTTTTATGCCCCAAAGAAGCAAGTGATTTTGGGTGCTATGGTGGTCTTTTGATTTGTCACCTTGTCTAGTCTACAGCCCTCAGTTATTCAACCAAACACTATCTAGGTGTTGCTATGAATATATTTTGTAGATATGAGACAAATTGATTTTCAATTAGACATTAGGTAATTTTGTTGGGCCTGGATCAATCAGTAGAAAGGCCTTAATAGAAGGGCTGAGGCTGCCCTGATGAAGAATTTCTGCTTTCAAATAGCAGTTATAGCCTGTACCTAAGAGCTTTTCTTCCCTGTGGAAATTATACTTGCCTAGCCACCCACAATTGTGTAAGCCAATTCGTGTGTGTGTGTAGAGAGAGCGCGAGAGAGAAAGAGAGACATTTATTATATATATAGTGTATATATGTGTGTGTGTGTGTGTGTGTGTGTGTGTATCTAGAAAGAGAGAGAGATTTATTATAAGGAATTCCTGTGTGTGTGTGTGTGTGTGTAAATCCTGACTATTTCAGGGGCTACTATCATACCCATTTTATAGATTATAAAAAGATAAATTATTTATCCAGGGTACAGTTAACATGTAAGGGCCAGGATAAGAAAATTTACCTCTACTAACAAATGCAGAGCTTACACCCTTAAAAACCATGTCCTAATATCTTCTACAACAAAGGGTGTGAGTTACAAATAAACAATATTGGGATTATATGTGATCAGCAGACATTTCACCTGGCTTCCAAGTATTCCTTAGCAATGAAGAAGTGAACCTTGATATCAGACAGAGCTTTTGCATATTCTTTAGAGTATGTTGAAAATAGAAAACAGTTTACTGAATATAGTTCTCATTAGTGAAAGTGGGCTAAGGCAGGCTCAACTTTTTCAGACTAGAATCAGACTCTCATAAGAAATGGTATATATAGATATCTGGAGTGGGAGGATCCTATTCTACTATTACTGTTAAGATTCTGGCAAACACTATAGCGGAAAAGACTTATTTAGCTCTTCTACTCCTCTTCCCAGCTCCCCATATAGAATTCTGCTTTCCAGTTTGGGTATAATGTGCATTTTGCCTTCAAAAAGACTTCTTTTCTGTTTATCTCCACAACAACTCTAAGAGATAACTAGAGTGGTTATTTTCTCTTGTTGTCAGCCATGAAATGTAAGACTTAGAGAAAATAAATATAGGCTTGTTTAAGATCATACAGCCAGTAAATGACTAAATCAAAATGTAAAAGCAGTTTTTCAAAGTTCATTCTACTTTTATGCACCTGCATTTTATTATCTTTCAGGCAGCGCTTCTTCCTTCTATGTTTCTAGATGACCCAATCTATGAGTTTAGAAAGAAGGAAATGCCAAAAAAAAAAAATGTTTACTCATGGGTCATGCCATGGAAATTACAGAATAAACAGATTTTCCTTTACTTTTGCTGCACAACAAATTACCACAAACTTAGCTATTTATAACAAAATCTATATATGATCTCCATTTTCATAATTCTGAAGTCCAACATGGCCTGGTTGATCAAGGTCTCAGATGGCTGAAATCAAAATGTCAACAAATGATGTGATTCTCATCTGGAGGGTGGGACTTTTCCCTAAATCAATGGTTGTTCTCAGAATTCATATTCTTCTCATGCTTTTGACACTACCCACTACATCTTCAAGCTACAAGAATCGGACAAATCCTCCTCATACTTTTGAATCTCCCTGATTTCCCTTCTATCTTGTTCTTCTGTTTCAAGGGCTCTGTCCCACTGGCTGTGTATCCTTAGGAGTCATGTAAACTCTTATGGCTTCCTTTACTTAGATATAGAATCAGAACACTGAAATTATTTTTTTCTCTCAACGTATTACCTGACACAAAGGAATCTCGGTAGGGTTCTTTTGGTTCTAAATTTGAATCACCTGAACAAGTAGTTCAGTAATAAAGATGTACTTTTTGCCAAATAAATGGCAAGTTTCTCCGATTATACTCAATAAAAGTTCAGTAAATCAGAAAAAGTAAAAAGATGAATATGAGTAGTGCTTTTCAAGTTATCCATATTTCACAAAGGGGGAAATTAAGCAAAACTAATAAAGGTTCTCAGATTTATGACCTGTTTGCAAGACTTATGAATTTTATTAACTGTCGATTCATGTGTAACCCAGTATCTGTGATAACTATGAGTCATGAACAGCAATTAATTAGACTGGTGTCACTCAAAAAGAAGTAGGAACTAAGACATAATAAAGAGAAGTCAGTTCTGTAGAAGTCACTAACCTAGACTTTGTCACACATTTGTTTCATATAGTTGCTGTCCTGGCATTCATTTTAAGGTCTGACGTAAGTTCTTTGAAACCCAGTTTACCCTATCACCTTTGGCCTAGCTAAAACTTCCTCTCCCGATGTAGGTATTTGAAATACAGCCTCATTCCACTGACCAAACTCAACACATTCACAGCTGTTGGACATGATAAAACATAATTGTCAAACACCAAATTCCTGTAAATTTCCTCTCTTCCCATGTATTTTCTACAACCTAACCAAGCCACAAACCCTCAAGAAAGACTCCTCTTATCTCTCTCCCCAACGGGTTGAACTCCCTGCCACCTCCAGACTTCCCTTAGACTTTCATCAGAGCCCGTAACATCTTTAGGATGTGTGAGTAATAAATTTCTTCTATTTTATGATTTTTTTTTTTTACTTTCTCGCTGTTTCTTATCTGATACATATACCCAAACCTAACTCCTCTACCTACTACCCCTTTCATTTGGGCTCTCATAAAGAGGAGCTATCTTGGCTTTTCACCACTTTCAAGAGAGAGCCCTCAATACAAAATTAGAAATAAACCATAACAAAGGAAATAACAAATCAATATTTAATAATTGGTAGATGATATTTTCAAAGCAAAAATAGTAGTCAGGCCTTTATTGTTCATGGCTCTATATACTATGGGCAACTATGAAGTTAATATTTAAAATATAGTCCTTTTTACATTGTGTCGTTGGGAGAACGTTGTCAGTAGAGAACAGTTTTAAGTTTTCCCACATGTGTACTGAATTTCAACCTCACCTACCATAACCACTGTTTTAAATAAACAAATATGTTTTTAAAAGCCCAATTTAGCAAAATCAGTCTGCATTAAATCATAATAACTGGTAATGTAGATATTAATCAAAATATTCTATCATAAGAAAAATCTGAAAATAGAAATGTTATGGGAAACTTGGAATGAGAGTTTCTGAAACTTCTAAACTTTGTGACACACAGATTTATATGTGGCTGTCTGTGAAGAAGCATAGACTCTTTCTGCTGAGTTTGTATTAATCGCTATGTATCACAGGAAATAGACTCTAAAAGGGAGACTGGCATGCAGAAGGTTTATTAGGATATCCAATTTTGAGAAAATGAAGGTAGGACTGGGCAGACTAAAAAGCTTACCTGCAATCTACGTTCAACTTAGGTCTTTGTAACCCCATATTAACTAGTCATTGGCATCACCGGAGAGGAAGAAAAACCTTGGACTAGACAATTCCTTACAGCTGAGACAATTCCTAGTGAGAGATATATCTACGACTCATCAGTAGCCAGTTATTTCCAGCAGCTAGAGGCTGGGTGCTACACTGGTTTTCAATGGTTGCTGTAACACATTACCACTTAGTGGCTTAAAACAAGACACATTTATTATGTTAAGGCTCTGAAGGTCAAAAGTCCAAGATGAGTTTCACTGAGCTAAAATTAGGTGTCAAGAGGGTTGTGTTTTTTGCTGGAGACTAGGGAAGAATTCATTTTCTTGCCTTTTCAGCTTTTAGGGACCACCATCATACTTTTGCTTCTGGCCTCCTTCCATCTGCCAAGTCAATAATGGCCAATTTAATTTTTCTCATGCTGCATGACTCTAACTCTGACACCTTTTTCTCCATTTTCACCATATTAGAAACCTTGTGATTACATTGAGCCTACCCCAATAATCCAGGATAATCATCCCATATCAAGGTCAGTTGAAGAGCAACCTTAATTCCATCTGTGAATTTATGTCCTTTTATCCATGTAACACAAATATTTTTGAGGGAATATTCTGCCTGTTACAGGTAAATTATCCTGAAGAACATATCTGAGTTGTCCAGACATATATAGTTGTTAGATTGGTGAATAAGACAGAAAATAAATAGTGCTTCCTTTATAAATCTTGAGAGGGGAACTAATTTCTGCCATTTTCTGCCAAAATCTGATACCTACTTTTTACAACTTAGGTAACAGTCACATGCCATATACTCAGACACTGTAAATTTACATTTAAATGATTTTTGGTAAATGATGAAACTTTGCAATCATCACTACAATCCTATATTAAACATTTTCATTAACATAATAGTTTCTTCCTGCCCATTTTTGTCCATCCTCATTCCCATAGCCAGTCTTATACAATGATCTGATTCCTGTCCTATAGCTTTGCCAGTTCTAGACATTTCATGTAACTGTCATACAATGCACAGTCCTTTCTATCTGGCAAATGTGGTACGATTACAGCACATTGTGTTTACTCATTTACTGGTTGATACACATTTGGGTTGCATCCAGTTTGGGGCTGTTATGAGTAATGCTAGTGTGAACATTCATACACAAGTATTTGCATGGACATATGCTTTTATTTTTATTGAGTAAATACCTAGGAGTGGAAAGGTAGGGCCATATGGTAGATGTACTTTTCTTTTGAAGAAACTGCCAAACTCTTTCCCAAAGTAGCTGAACCATTTTTATTCCCACCAGCAATGTGTGAGGGTTCCAATTTTTCCACATCCTTGCCAACACTCATTTTATGTCTTTTTAATTATAGCCAGTACTGTGTGTGTGGTGGTATCTCATTGCGTTCAATTGCATTTCCCTAATTACTAGTGATACTGAGCATCTTTTCATGTGCATATTAGGTATTCATATATGTTCTTTGGTAAAATGTTTATTCAAATCTTTTGCCTATTGTTTACTTGGAATTTTTGTCCTTAAATAGTGATTTGAAAACATTGACATATTCTAGATGTAATTCCTTTATCAGACATATGACTTTAAAATACGTTTTGTATTTTCATTTTATGTGTTTCAAGTATAAAAGTTTCTAATATTCATGAAGTTCAACAATATGTTTTTAATGAATTATATTTTTGTGCTCTAGCCAAGAGATTTTTTTCTAGCCAGAGGCCATGAAGACTAACTCCTTGGTTTTCTTCAGAAGTTTTGTAATATTAGTTCTTATATAACATTTACATCTATGACTCGTTTTGACTTAATTTTTGTATGTGGTGTGGGATAAGATTCTAAGTTTTTTATTCCTCTTTGTTGTTGTTGCTTGCATAGTAATACCAAGTTGTTCTATTACTATTTCATGAAAAGTACTATTACTATTACTAATACAACTTAGTACTAATACTAAGTTGTTCTATTACTATTTCCTGAAAAGTACTATTACTATTACTAATACAACTTAGTACTAATACTAAGTTGTTCTATTACTATTTCTTGAAAAGTACTATTACTATTACTAATACAACTTAGTACTAATACTAAGTTGTTCTATTACTATATCCTGAAAAGACTATCCTCTCACCATTTAATATCTTTGATTCTTTACCAGAAATAACCAAATTTAAGTTTATTTCAAACTTTTAATTTGGTTCAGTCAGTCTATATGCCTATCTGTATGTACATCATGATTACATTGTCTTTTTTACTGTAGCTTGATAGTTTAGAAGTTAGATATTATATGCTTTCCAGCTTTGTTCTTTTTAAAAATTATTTTGACTATTTTCAGGCTATATTTACATAACAATTTTAGTGATTGGATTGTTAATTTCTACCCAAAAAATTTGATGAGCTCAGGGAGACTTTTTTGAATCGACAGATCAATTTGGGGAGAGTTAGCATCATAAGAATTATTGATTCTTTCAATCTGTGAACATGGGCATTTTTACCAATTTATTTAGATCTTTAAACATTTTTTCCTAGATATTTTTTATGGTTTTTTGTTGGACAAGTTTTGCAATTTTTAGTTAAATTATTTTCTGAGTATTATTTTGTTTGTTGTTTTCGTGAATGGAACTTTTAAAAATTATGTTTGCAGAATATTTATTGTAAGTATATAAAAATATAATTGATTTTTGCATATAATATTATAACCTGTGACCATATTAAATGTGTTTATCAAATCTAATAGGTATGTGTGTGTGATTTTCTACGTAGAGGATTATGTCATATGTGAATATATGTGGTTGTTTCTTTTGAATTTGAATACCTTTGACATATTTTTCTTGCCTGATGGTACTAGCTAAAAATTCTAATGCAGTATTGAATAGATATAGTGAAAGTGGACATCTTTCAGTCTTTCGCCATTAAGTATGATATTGATTGTAGCTTTTTTCGCTGGGTGCCTTTTATTAGTTTGAGAAAACTTTCTTCTATTTCTAGTTTGCCACGCATTTCATCAGAAATAAATGTGGGCTATGTCAAACACATTATTTGAATCTATTGTGATGCTACTGTATTTTTTGCCTCCAATATTATATTAATGTTATGTACGACACTGCTGTATTTTTTGGATAGTAATATAGTCTTGTATTTTTGTAGAAATCCCAAATGATGATAGTGTGCAATCCTTTCTAAATATTACTGAATTCAGTTTGCAAATATTTTAAGATCATTGGCTTATTAATTAGGACATTATGTATTTTTCTTTTCTTGTGATATGTTTGTCTGCTTTGGCATCAGGGAGATTCCAGCTTTGAAGAATGATTTGGAATGTGTTCTTGCCTTCATTTTTTGAGGTTTGTTAAGCATTAGCTTTTTCTTTTCAGTATTTAATTTTGGTTTTTTGTTTTATTAAGAATTATTAGAGTTTCATTGAACAAAAATATCAGTAAATATTCAGTTGAAATTATCTATTTGTAAGGTCTTGATTTAAAACTTACATAAAAGAAACTTTTTTTTAGATTCGAGGGTGTGTGTGAGTTTGTTACATACATAAACTCATGTAACAGGAGTTTGTTGGACGGACTATTTTCATCACCCAGGAATTAAGCCCAGTACCTCATAGTCACCTTTTCTACTCTTCTCCTTTGTGCTACCCTCCACCCTCAAGTAGACCCCAGTGTCTTTTATTTTCTTCTTTGTATTTGTAAGTTCTCATCTTTTAGCTCCCACTTGTGAGAACATGTGCTATTTGGTTCCTGTATTAGTTTGCTGAGGATTATGACCTCCAGCTCCATCTATGTTCCTGCAAAAGATAGGACCTCATTCTTTTTTATGGCTGCATAGTATTCCATGGTGTATATGTACCACATCTTCTTTATCTAATCTGTCATCGATGGGCACTTAGGTTGAATTCATGTCTTTTGCTATTGTGAATGGTGTTGGAATAAACATTCATATGCATATGTCTTTATGGTAGAATAATTTATGATCTTCTGGGTAAATACCCAGTAATGGGATTGTTGGGTTGAATGGTAGTTCTGCTCTTAGCTCTTTGAGGAATTGCCATACAGCTTTCCACAATGGTAAAACTAACTTACACTCCTACCAACAGTGTATAAGTGTTCCCTCTTTTCTGCAACCCAGCCAGCATTGCTATTTTTATTTTTTAATAGTAGCCATTCTGACTATTGTGAGAAGGTACATCATTGCGGTGTTGATTTGCATTTCTCAGTGATCAGTGATATTGAGTTTTTTTCATGTTTGTTGGCCAAATGTATGTCTTCTTTTGAAAAGTGCCCGTTCATGTCCCTTGCCCACCACTTTGTAATGGGGTTGTTTTCTAGATATAGAGAGAGTCATGTCATCTGCAAACAGAAATAGTTTCACTTCCTTTCTTCATATTTGGATCTCCCTTCTCTTGCCTAATTACTCTGGCTAGGACTTCCAATGCTATGCTGAATAGAAGTGGTAAGAAAGTGCATCATTGTCTTGTGCTGGTTTTCAAGAAAAACAATATTTTAATTACTTACCAGTGTCGCCAAGTGGGTCTGAGCTTGATTTTTCTTTGTTGGAAAATATTTCATTAGATTACAGTGTTTGTTGTACATTTATTTTATATTTGATTTCTTTCTGAGCCACTTTTGGTGATTTGCATCTTTGTAGAAACATATCCATTTAATGTAAGTTTTGCAATTTGTGGGCATACAGTTGTTTATAGCATTCCTTTTTAACATTTTTAATTTTGGAAGGGTTAGTGATAATGTCTGTTTTTAAATTATGGGTATTAATAATGTGATTTGTGTCTCTTTTTTTTGTTTTAATTCAGTCTAGCTAAAAATTTGTTAATTTTGTTAATTTTTTCTGAAGAAACAACTTTTTTTTCATTAATTTTTTTCAAGGGTTTTTCTTATCGGATTAATTTTTACTTTATTATTTCATTTCTTCTGCTAGATTCAGGTTTAGTTTGCTCTCCATTTTCTGGTTTATTAAGATGGAAAATTAGATGATTGATTTGAAACTGTTTTTTTATGATGCGTTTTACAAATGACAAATTTCATGCACTGTTTAACAGTGTCTCATCAATTTAAATATCTTGTAACTTTTTTTTAGTCAGCATACTTTCTAATTTCCTTTTTTTTCTTTGTGTTATTGGTTAACCACAATCACCATGTTTACTTTCTAAATATTTGGTTATTTCCCTTACGTTTTCTCTGTAGCTTTCAAATTTAATCTTTTTGCCATTGGAAAATACACTTTGTGTCATTTTAATCACTTTAAATTTATTATATGGCTTTGTGATCCAGTATATGGTTTCTCCTGAAATGTGTTCCCTTTGATCCATATTCTCTATTCCATAAATGATCAAGCTGCCTAACACTACTGCTCATCTCTTTTTAATACTGTTCAAATTGTCTATATTTTTGCTGAATTTTTGTCTAGTTGCTCTGTTACTGATACCAGTATATGAAATCTCCAACTAGTATTGAATTTTCTATACGTTCTTTCAATTCTATCCATTTTTGATTCAGATAGACTTAAAATATCTTTTAAATGTATTGACATTTTCTTTTTTCTTTTTTTTTGTCTCAAGTTACAGTTCTTACCTTAGACCTTTTTGTCTGCTTCTTATTAATATAGCCACTCTATCTGTCTTAGGGTTACTGTTTGCATTCTATATCTTTTAGTATACATTTATTCTCAAACTATATATGGTTTTAAAGTGTATGTCTTATAGATGTAAATGGATTTTATTTTGTTCTGTTTAAGTATCTTGCCATTTCATTAGCATATTTAGTTTATTTATGTTTAATGTTATTGATATATTTGTATCTGTCATTTGTTGTATTATTTCTATATGTCTGGTAACCTGTTTCTCTTCCACTGTTACTACCTCCTTTTGTATTAAATATTTTAGTGTACCAATTTAATTCTTCTGTTAATTTATTTTATTTTTAAATTATTAATATTTGAGGTTGAAATATATACCTTAAATTTATAATCTACGTCAGACTAATGTTAACTTCATTCTGGTTAAATGTAAGAACTGTATTTCTATAAAGTTTAATTTTCTTATTCATTCTTTGTGTTGTTATTGTCATATGTATTATGTCTATGTGGGCCATAAGCCCAAAAGTACAGTATTGTAATTACTGTTTTATATAAATATATGTCTTTTAAATAACTTAATGACAAAAGAAAAGATATATCTATAAAAACTTTTATTTTTGCCATATATTTACTTTTTCTGATTCTCTTAAATTTGTCCTATGTGTTTTTAAGTTACCATTTGGTGTTATTTCCTTTCAGCCTAAAGGGTTCACTATGTTAATTCATGGAAATCAAGTCTTCTATTGACAGATTTTATTTTATTTTAATTTTTAGTTTGTGTTTAATAGGACTGTCTTTATTTCACCTTTATTTTTTAACAAGCATTTTGCTGGTCATAAAATTCTTAGTTGATAGGTTTTATTTTTCTTTCATCTTGCATATATAACATTTCACTGCCTTTATATTGCCATCTC